>NW_022681474.1:17201304-17818271 GCF_009764315.1 Trachypithecus francoisi | reverse complement strand
GGCCAGGTCTCCCATTCTGCTAGGTGACCTCCCATTCACACCTTCATGGCTCATTCCAAGCATCATCTTCTCCAGAATCTTCTAGCAGAGCTGGCTAACTGGGATCCCCATCTGCAGTGAGTCTACAGCTCCTGACCTTGACACCCCTCTTCCCTCTGAAGGGCGGGGTTAAAGGTACACAGCACATCAGCCGTGGAGCACAGGTCAACATGAGAGTCCTTGAAAGGGCCACAAACCACAGAGTTTTGAGAATTCCTGTTCTTGCTGAGGGCACCTGTGTTAGTCCATTTTCAAGCTGCTGATAAAGACATACCCGAGACTGGGTCATTTATAAAGAAAAAGAGGCTTAATGGGCTCACAGTCCACAAGGTTGGGGAGTCCTCACAATCATGGTGGAAGGCAGAAGGCACATCTTACATGGTGGCAGGCAAGCAGAGAATGAGAACCAAGTGAAAGAAGGAACCCCTTGTAAAACAATCAGATCCCGTGAGACTTATTCACTACCGTGAGAACAGTATGTGGGAAACCGTCCCCATGATCCAATTATCCCCCACCTGGTCCCTTCCACAACACATGGGAGTTATGGGAGCTAAAATTAAAGGTGAGATTTGGGTGGGGACACAGCCAAACAACATCAGCACCTCAGCACCCAACTCTAGTAGCCCAAGGACAGTCCACCCACCTGCCTTTGGGAGCGTCCTGTAGGAAATGAACCTCACTGCAGTTTATCGGACAATATATTACTAACCCCTTTGCAGAGAATTCTGAGGATCTTGAAAAAGGTTCTCAAAAAAGGTTCTCATGGTAATATGTTCCTTGGATTATTCTGTGTTATATCAATTTCATTAAAGTGAAATGTCTCAGTCAACTACTTCACATAATATCCAGTACTTTGATTTTTATTGAGTACTAACAGGCCAATGTTGAGTGCTTGAGATATGAAAAATGAATACACATGGGCCACAGTATAAATTTAAACCCATGAGGGAGTACAGTTAGAGAAGTATCATTCTGTGCATGGCACACAGAAAATGGATTATGATTTTCTGTGTGAAATTATGATTGTTCATTTATTTCCAAGCTGGAATCTGATTAGAAAATCTGATTTGAGGCTGGGCATGGTGGCTCATGCCTGTAATCCCAACACTTTGGGAGGCCGAGGTAGGTGGATCACCTGAGATCAGGAGTTTGAGACCAGTCTGGCCAACATGGTGAAACCCCATCTCTACTAAAAATACAAAAATTAGCCAGGCATGATGGCAGGTGCCTATAATTCCAGCTATTCAGGAGGCTGAGGCAGGAGAATTGCTTGAACCCAGAAGGCAGAGGTTGCAGTGAGCCAAGATCACACCATTTCACTCCAGCCTGGGCAACAAGAGCAAAACTCTGTCTCAAAAAAAAAAAAGAAAGAAAGAAAAAGAAAAGAAAACAGAAAGAAAATCTGATTTGATAGATAGAATGTCATTATAAGGAATCCTTTTCAGGAACATGCATTTCATATATTAAAGGTTATCCAATATACGCTGGGCAATTCTAGAAACCAATTAAAAAATAGCCTAATGAATGAAAATCGTAGAAAAACCTCCTTTATAACCAGAAAATAATTTAGACAGAAGAACGTTATGGAATAAATGTATGTTAATGGGTCAGTAACTGCAGGTTTTTGAGATAATATGGGCTCAGGGGTCTTCCTCTGCAATCCCTTCCAGACTTGCTGAACCCAGCAGTGGGTATTGTGAGTATCTATGAGCAATGCCTCCCCCAGGTCGGAGAAAGTGAAACAGAACAATTCAATTGCTGCTGCAGAAAGATTGTCTTAAAGTAGTTCGAAAAGAGCTTAAATTTTATGTTGTATTTTGTGTTCCATTTTACCTCTACATTACTGCTAAAGTTGATTCATCCTTGCCACTAAACTGTGTTTTCTTGGTTGTTGCAGTATGTTGTTCTCTATTTAAATTAATAATTTATGATAAGGCGATGACTTCCAAGGGAATAAAATGTCGATAAGCTAACTTCATTGTCTCTACCGTGATTTAAAGACTCTGACGTGTTCCCACTGCTATTGTTTGCAGAATTGTACAAATATCGAGTGTTTACAAATCTCCTGTGCAGTGGGACGACTCGAAGGAGGAGAAAGCGCAGTCCTGAAAGTCAGGTCACGATTATGGGCCCACACCTTCCTCCAGGTAATAAACAACCACAGAAGCACATTCACACTGCTCACTGGGAGCTGCTTCGCAAAAGCTCAGTAGGAAGTCTTTTCATAGAGATTTCTAATTTAACACTTCGAGAGTCCGAGGCAGATGGATTATTTGAGGCCAGGAGTTTGAGACCAGCCTGGCCCACATGGTAAAAACCCATCTCTACTAAAAATACAAAAATTAGCCGGTCATGGCAGTAAACACCAGTGGTCCCAGCTACTTGGGAGGCTGAGGTATGAGAATCCCTTGAACCCAGGAGGCAGAGGTTGCAGTGAGCCAAGAATGTACCACTGTACTCCAGCCTGGGTGACAGAGTGAGATGCTGCCAAAAAAAAAAAGAGAAAAAAGTAGAGAGAGAGAGAAATTAAAAAGAATTTTAAACTTAAAAAAATTTTTTTTTCATTTTTCAATGTAAAGTTTCCATTTTAAAAAATATTTCAATTAAAATTTATGTGGAGGAGTTGAGCAAGGTGAACTGGCCATTTTACCCAGCAGGTGAAGACAGTTTATCCTGATTCTCTAAGTCTTTGAAGAGTAGATTCAGAAAATGTACTTAGTTCACTGTTATATACCCAGTGTTGGGCACAGTAACTATTAGTCAGTGGCAGCATGATGAGTATGAGAACATAATTATTCAAGACATATATGTCCAGAGAAGTTAAAATAGAAATCAATTTAGAAGGGAAAAGGGAGATTGTTCTAGAAGGTTCCTCTTAGCAGCATGGGCTCCAACCAGGACAGCACCTCAGCCAGGCTCCAAGTACATGAGTGTGATTTACAGATTACACACCACTCACGTGATCGGCTCTGCATCCCACAATAGCCAGGGATCATTCCATTGATTTGAGCACATTTTTTTTTTCCTGAGATGGAGTCTCGCTCTGTCACCCAGGTTGGAGTGCAGTGGTGCGATCTTGGCTAACTGCAACCTCCACCTCCTGGGTTCAAGCATTTCCCCTGCCTGAGTCTGGGACTCAAGTGGCTGGGACTACAGGCGTAGGCCACCAGGCCCGGCTAATTTTTGTGTTTTTAGTAGACATAGGGTTTCGCCACACTGGCCAGGCTGGTCTCAAACTCCTGGCCTCAAGTGATCCACCTGCTTCAGTCTCCTGAAGTGCTGGGATTACAGGCATGAGCCATTGATCCTGGCTGATTGTGTGCATTTTAAAAGTTTAAAATCTCTTTTATGCTAAGAACATGAGAGTTTCATTTTGGAAAGTGCTACTTAAATAATACTACTGTGTTACAACCTTATTGTTTGGGGGGGTTTTTTTTTTTAATCCTAAATTAACTCTTACCACGTCTATGCATTCTTGCTCACATTTTAACTACTAAACAAACTCATTTGGTTTATTGTGCCGTGAAAAATCAAAGGGTCAAATCCCTTTGAGTCTAGTTATAAATATAGAATTTTTGTCTCTAGATTTTTATGTTTTCTATGATTTAATATGCTTCTATAGTCTTGCCAATCTTATTTTTGTTTTTAAAATAAAAACGAGGAAAATTAAAGTTTTATTTTAAAGGTCATTGTGAAGCCGTCTTCCTTTCTTCCTTTCCCTTCCCTTCCCTTCATTTCCCTTCCCTTTCCTTCTCTCCCTTTCTTACCTTCCTTCCTTTCTCTTTCCTGTCTTTCTTTATTTTTTTCATTTCTTTCTTTCTGTGTCTCTTTTCTTTCTTTCTCTTTTTCTTTCTCTCTCTTTCCTTCCTTTTTTTTCCTTTCTTTCTATCTTCCTTCCCTCCTTCTTTTCTTACTTCATTTTCTTTCTTTCCTTCCTTTCTTTCCTTTCTTCTAAGGCAGAGTTTCTCAATCTCTGCACTATTAACATTTTGAAACAGATCATGCTGTGTTGTTGGGAGCCACCCTGGGCATTATAGAATACTTAGCAGCATCCCTGCCTCTACCTAGTAGGTGCTGGTAGCACTCTTACCCCAAGTGTGACAACCAAAATTGTCTCCAGATATTGCCAGTGTCCTCGGGGGACAACATCATCCCATTTTGAACCACTGACCTAAGGAGAGGCACAGTGCCCAATTTATTTGACTTTATTTTTAAATCAAACCATTATGTATTCATTCACTCAACGAATATGTAGGAAGGACCTACTATATGCCAAGGGCTGCTTCAGGGTCTAGTTATAGGAGAAATAGCTGTGAACACAACAGACCTAACACCTGCCCTTCCCAGGGCTGTTAATCTCAGTGGAGGCAGTCAGAAACTGAGCAGGCAAACAGATGGATCAGTGCCAGGAAGAAAGTAGAACTGGGTAGTGAGATCAGGGTAGTAGGATAAAGAGTAGGGAGCAGGGCTGCTGCTGCAGGTAGGATGGTCACTTTCTTTTATTTCCACAATGTCCTATCATTTGCACATATCAGTCGTATTCATTCAGTAGGTGAGGCACCCATACAAGGGTGTGAATACCAGGAGGGAAGAATCCCTGGTGGCCATCTAATACCACAGATCACTAGCCCTTGAATTTGCTACTTTTAGATGCAATTTGTCTGAAAGCCTAAGCTGTAAATCCTGTTTTTCTCTAGTCAAATGAAAGCTGGGAGTAAACTATATTATTGTGATCGATAGATTCATTTCTTAGGGATGACGCAACAAATGACCACAAACTAAATGGCTTAAAACAACAGAAATTTATTCTCTCAAAGTCCAAAACCAGAAGCCTGAAACCAATGTGTCAGCAGGGTTGGTTCTTCCTGGGAGCTCGGAGGAATAAACTACCCCGTGCCTCCCTTCAAGTTATTTTTGGTTTTTGTGGAGTTTTGTTTTTTTATTTTTTTTATTTTTAATTTTTTTGTAGAGACAGGGTCTCACAATGTCACCCAAGCTGGAGTGAAGTGGTGCAGTCATAACTCACTGCAGGCTTGAACTTCTGGGCTCAAACAACCCTCCCACCTCAGCCTCCTCAGTAGCTGGGACTACAGGTGCCTGGCACCATGCCATGCTCCGTTTTTCATTATTTTTGTAGAGATTATATCTTGCTCTATTGCCTAGGCTGGTCTCAAACTCCTGGCTTCAAGTGATCCTCCTTCCTTGGCCTCCTGAAGCACTGGGCTTAGAGGTGTGAACCACCAGGCCTGGCCCCTCCTAGCTTCTGGTGGTTGCCAGTAATCCTGGGCATTCAGTGGCTTGTAGACCATCACTCTACTCTCCTTCCATCTCCCATCACCTTCCCTTCTGTGTCTCTGTGTCACTGTGTCTTCTATTTCTTATAAGGACATTGGATTTAGAACCCACCCTAATCCCAGTGCAATCTCATCTCAAACTTTACCTTAATTAATTCTGCAAAGACCATTATTCCAAACAAGGTCATATTATGAGATTCTAAGCTAATATGAATTTGGGGAAGACATTATTCAACCTCTTAAAATCAATAATCTTCTATCCCCACTAGCAAAGCCTGACTCTATTTGCCACAGTATTGCACCAATTTCTTTAATATAGTAAATATGCTCCTTAAACTACTTCACCAACATTACTAGTATGAGAAGAAAGTAATTAATTAGGGTTTGAATTGTTTTTGTTATGACTGTGTTCACTACACACATTTTTCATCTACTCTTAGACATTATCACTAAATGGGCAAAATTTTGAACCAGAACAGTTGGGGCTGAAGTCATCTGAAGGCTTGAGTGGGGCTGGAGATGCAGCGTAGGTGCTCTTGCAGTTTGGGTAAATATTGGCAAAAGTGTGTGAGTAAACACAGGGGTGAGCCTGTTTTTGAATTTCATATGTGAAAACTTCCTATTAGCAAAGTGATGTGCAAAAAACCACAGACATCCGTTAAATTCAAGTTCTAGGAGGAATGACCCTGACTAACATCAGACAGTCTATTTTCTCTATACTGGGTCAGGATGCAGGAGCTCAGTTCCATTCCTGCTTGGTTGTGTTCAAAGCACTTAACTTTCATTGGGCTCAAGTTCCTTATTTGTGAAATGAAGAGATTGGACTAAAGTCTCCTTTCATGCCTGAAAATTCACTGATTCGATAGGTAGCTTACAAGTAATTTATGGTGTTTATTCTACTTGGCGTAAGCCAGCGATAACTCTGTATGCTGTCTTAATAGCCTACTTTTTTATTGTGTTGATGTTTGGATTGACCAAGAACAGACTACATCTAAATGGCTCTTTACACTTAAGGAACAGCCTGCCAATCTTTCCAAAGAGGGCTGTTTATCTGCAAATAGTCAGGTTACTATTGAGTGACTGCCATGTAGCTAAGTACCATGATACATGCTTGTATATGAATGACTCATTTAATCCTTACAGCAATCCCGTGGGACATGTATTATTATTGTCAGCTGCCTTTTACAGATGGACAAACTGAGAAATAGATATTATATGGCCTTCCCAAGGCACATAGATAGTAAGGGGGAGAATCTTGAGCTTTTACCCCATGTATGTCACTACACTAGACTGCTGAACTAAACTGTAACAGCCTCTGTAGATTTTATATTTTGATCACTGTACTACAGATGGCTAAACTATAACTCTTATATTATGAATAACTTTACTATAACTACTATATAAATGTTTTAAATGCCATGCATTAAACTTTTTCAAGATATTTACATTGTATAGCATGCTATTTCAGAATCCAATAAAGAAAACATCTTATGATTATTGAATTATAGTGTCCAGCACAGTAGTAATAGTCATGTATGGCTACTCAAAGTACTTCAATTTGACTAAAATTTAAAATTCATTTCCCCAGTCTCACTAATCACATCTTAAGTATTTAAGAGTCACAGCTCGTGGCTAATGCATTAGTCTGTGCAGATTAAGAGCATTTCTCTTATTGAAGAAAGTTCTATGGGGCAGCACTGTTCTAAAATGTTAGGAAAGTATATTTCCATTCAAAATTGTAAGATTTGATCATATAATCAATTATTATATCTATGAATGTAGACCTCGATTGTGTTTAATAATAGCTTTGTGATTTCCCTTATATCCCCTCATAAAGTAAGAATTAGGGCCCCTTTGCCCTATAACAATGTCATTCACCACCCCAAAAGGCAAAATCTTGATCAGGAATCTACTTTTCCTAAGTGTAATGTTACAAGGTTTGAATAAACACAACAGCCTCCTGCTCGCTCTCCTGAGTGGTGAGCAAAGACAGCAAAAGAGGTGAACTTAGACCAAGGGGTTGAATGTACTGGCTTTACTTCAAAGCTTAGATATAAGCATGAACCATGCAAGTAAACTTTTGGATTCGGATCTGCTGAGTGAGTAAAATATTGAAATTCTGCAATATGCAATGAAAAAACAAAAACTTGTGAGGTTGTATTAAGAAGTTGTTTTGGGGAGGGAAATGGAGGAATCTTCCCAAAAATATATCTGTAGTTGATACCAGAGGGTAAGCTCCTCAAGAGCAGGAGGAATGTTTTCTTGTCTTTGAATTTTCTTCCCAGCCCTTGCATCACCTGACACAGGATGCTACTCATAATGCTTTAACGAATGAAACATCTCAGGCCAAATGCTAGGCTTGGCTGGTACACAAGTCCTTGTCTATTTAGAATGAAACCAGTCAAATTAACCAGCAAATGAGATCACAACAAATTATCCCTCATGGCGTAAAGCAAGTAGCCCAGGAAGCAGCAGATATTCTAGAAATGTAAAAACTTGTGATACCTTTGAACAAAATGAACAAGAAGCGATTTTTGATGCCTTTCTCTGGGGTCTCTGGAAATACCACCTGGATGACTTGGTTTGAGATGCAAAAGTGATGCAGGGCAGGTGAACCCCAAAATTGGGGCTTAGCCCATGAGCATTCTTGGCTTTGTTCAGAAAAGAATTCAAGCAACCTTAATTGCCTTTTCAGGTGACAGGTGACACTGCTTTGTGGGAAAAAGGGCTTCATTCTTACTTTGTGAGAGGATGTAAGGAAAGTCACAGTCTTGAACAGCCTTTTATTGAACTGAACCTGCTCCCTGAGGAGCAGGCTAACTCCTAGACAGCACACGCAGAGCTGGACTTGATGGGCTTTTGGCAACTCTCTTTATATCCACTTATACCCATGTTCAATTATATGCAACTTAAGGGGTGAGTGAATGCAAATTGAAGGGCAGGTTATTCAGAACTCTCTAGGAAAGGGGCAATAACTTCCAGTCATTGCCATAGAAAGGAGCAGTAACTTCTGGGCTGTTGCCATGGCATTTGTAAACTGTCATGGTGCTGGTGGGAGTGTCTTATGCTGATGAGCAATGAGGGCAGCTAGGGATTGCTTTAGTAGCTGTTGGCTGCCTTCAGCCAGTTTCTTCCCTTCATGCTGTCTGTACCAGGTCTTGTTTTAGTCATCAGGGTTGTGACCAGAAAACAAGTCCTGCCAGTCCCATACCTCAAAAGCCCAGGTGCAGCCAAGAATGCACCTATGCTGACATCTGTGCCCAGCCAGCCCGTTCACCAGAAGAATCTTCCATGAGGAGCTTGGGCTCATGTTTGTTATCACATTTGGCTTTTCTCCCAAATCCTCACACCTCATCCTCCCTCAAGCCACAGGCTGTTCTGATTTAGTGAGTTTAGCAAAGACTTCTTGCATTTTGGGCAGAGGCAACCATCTCATTTTCTTACATCTTTCAAATTGAAACCCTCCAGATTGAGATGAGAAAGCTTCCAAACTGAGGAGAGAGCATGGATGGAACTGGAGGCTGCTATGTTAAATGAAATAAGCCAGGCACAGAATTACAAATATCACATGTTCTCACTCCTATGTGGGAACTAAAAGGGTGGATCTCATGGAGGCAGAGAGCAGATTCATCATTACCAGAGGCCTGGAAGGGAAGGTGGCGAACAGGGATGAAGAGAGGTTGGTTAAAGGGTACAAAAATACAGTCAGAAGGAATAAATTCTGAGAGTCAGTAGTAGAGTGGGGAGATTATAGTTAATAATAATTTCTTGTCTATTTCAAAGTAGCTAGAAGGAAGATTTGTAATTGTATTAGTCTGTTTTCACACTGCTAATAAAGACATACCTGAGACTGGGTCATTTGTAAAGGAAAGAGGTTGAATGGACTCACAGTTCCACATGGCTGGGGAGGCCTCACAATCATAGCAGAAGGCAAAGGAGAAACAAAGGCATGTCTTACATGGCGGCAGGCAAGAGAGCGTGTACAGGGGAACTGCCCTTTATAAAACCATCAGATCTTGCGAGACTTCTTCACTACCACAAGAACAGTATGGGAGAAATCGCCCATGAGTCAGTTATCTCCACCTGGCCCCACACTTGACACTGGGGATTATTACAATTCAAGGTGAGATTTGGGTGGGGACACAGCCAAATCATATCAGTGATGTTCCCAATGCTAAATGTTTGAGGTGACAGATATCCCAATTACCCTGAGTTGATCATTACACATGGCATACAGGTACCAAAATATCACATGTACCTCCAAAATGCATGCAACTAATAGATATCAGTAAAAATAAATAAGAATTAGGCTGCCTTTCATCTTTGAGCCACACCCTAATTTGATTCTTTTCAGTTCCATAAGGTAGACAATTCAGGATCTCAGGGAACAGAGACAAGTCCAAAGAGTCATGATTGTTCTTTTATTTCCTGCCCAAAATGATGACCAGCAGTATTAGATCGTACTGGCTCAGCTTCTGGTCCACTTCCAAAGGGGAGATAGTGTCAAATGTCTGAGTAGTACAAAATGCTGACATAATTTATCTAGACTTAACCTGGGGGAGAGACATGGTGATGAATAATGTTGGCTGCAACTCACCATGCTTCTTGGACACAACTAGGGGACAGATTCAGAGGGATGAGGTGTTTTGATACCTTTTATTTCATCTACTGAGACAGAGACCAGAGACCCTTAGTGACATTCAATCAGATTTCTGTTGCCTCGTTTGAGGTAGGTTCCATGATCAGAGCCAGTCACAAACTCCTTCTCACTTTAAGGAAAAGAGAGGCAAGATTCCCTCTATTTTATAGTTGAAATGTAAGAAGCAAGCACACACCCCACAGAAGCTTTGCAAAATATCCTATATATTTGAGTGCAACACATCTTCCAGAAATGCTGCACATAGATCTTTGTATAGTTTATAACCAGTCTGTCCGTTCCCTGTTCTTCTAAGGAAATGTTTAAAAAAACTTTACCTGGAAATGTGAGTCCAAAGAAAAGCTAATTCTAAATTTAATAATTCAGAGAATCCACGTGTTAGCCTCCTCATGATAAATTGCCATCGGAGTCTTTTATCATTTAATTATTTTGTTGGCACACATTTATTATCACTACAGTTTCTTTAAAGACTGAACAACAAAAATGATGCCATTTTAACACCTTAACAATTTGTCATAAACTTGAAAATTGTCATTGGTCTTTTCGAATTAGATTCCACTTTTCTTAAGTGACATAGGCTTCCCTAGAGTGCCAATTTTCATAACTATAGATTTTTTTTTTTTTTTTTGAGGTGGAGTCTTACTCAGCCGCCCAGGCTGGAGTACAGTGGCATGATCTCGGCTCACGGCAACCATCGTCTCCTGGGTTCAAGAGATTCTCCTGTCTCAGCCTCCTGAGTAGCTGGGATTGCAGCCACCCGCTATCATGCCTGGCTAATTTTTGTATTTTAGTAGAGACGGGGTTTCACCATGTTGACCAGGCTAGTCTTGAACTCCTGACCTCAGGTGATCTGCCTGCCTTGGCCTCCCAAAGTGCTAAGATTACAGGTGTGAGCCACTGCACCCGGCCAGCTATAGAACTTTTTAACTGAATACCCAGGATGACTGAACCACT
Organism: Trachypithecus francoisi; assembly: GCF_009764315.1. Taxonomy (NCBI): domain Eukaryota; kingdom Metazoa; phylum Chordata; class Mammalia; order Primates; family Cercopithecidae; genus Trachypithecus; species Trachypithecus francoisi. The sequence goes on along the minus strand of NW_022681474.1, from coordinate 17,807,327 downwards.
TGCATTTAGTTGATTTGCTTATAATCACTCTATTGCTTGGCTGTTGCTTTTTATTTTTTTCTTAGAAACAAGCTCTCACTCTGTTGAAGTGCAGTGGTGCAATCGTAGCTCATGGCAGCCTCAAACTTCCAGGTTCCTCCCACCTCAGCCTTCTGATTGTCTGGGACTACAGACACATGCCACCACACCTGGCTAATTTTTGTATTTTTTGTAGAGATGAGGTCTCACTATGTTACCCAGGCTAGTCTCAAACTGCTGGGTTCAAGTGATCCTCCTGCCTTGGCCTTCCAAGGCGCTGGGATTACAGGCATGATACACTGTGCCCAGCCAATTGTTACTTTTTATCCAAGAGTTGGAAGAGAGGTGCTTTAACGAATTCCCAAGTCTATACAATCTAGATGACAACAACACATTCCTCCTTTACTTTGAGCACCACATCCTACCGAAATGAGGGAGAACAACTTTTCAATGAGGCAGGACTCCTATCATTACGACACTAGAGTCTAGGGGAAAGTTACTATTTTAGCCCACACACTTCAGTTCCATGCACGACATTCTACTGTGGTAGGAGGCCGATCGAGTGAAAATTACATCTTCATTTTTCTGTTAAAGAAGACCCAGTATCTGCAAAAAGTCAGTAGTAATTGAGGGGCTTTGGGAACAATAAATATTTAGCACAAGCAGAGTCAGAAAAGAAGAATCTGTAGCAACATTTTGCAGTCCTAGGGAAAAGCATCACTTCCAGAGATATGGGAAAGACGGGTACAAGTCACTGTGTGCTCATCCTTAGCCCAGATTTCTGCACTGCCACGGTTTCTGCTTATGTCAGTGTCAGGTGCCAAATGCTAAAGAGGAATGCATTATTATAACCTTTCTCTCTCCAAGAAGAGACTGTACACTGGGGCCTATTAACAGTTTTGTCATACAACCCAGGAAGAGGGAAACGTTTTCCACCCTCCTAACCCAGGCTAGAAAGTTTACAATTCTTGGTTGACATGACTTGCTGCATTATGTTGGTTTCTGTCCATGTAACGAACATGCAAATTGGTCAGAAACAGACTGTATGTAGGTTAATCCTAAATGGTCCCCTGTTCTGTGATTGTTGCTTGAAATAGAAATTTCCTTTACAGGTGAAAGTTTTGCCAGTAATTCCTTAGGTTTTGTCACCTCAAAGGATTTGGTTTCTGGTGAATATTGAGTGTTTCAAAATGGGCTACATAAAATGGATATGTGCTTTAAAATAATTATTGGGAAGAAACTAAGCAGCTGGAAGTTGGGAGTGGGAGAGGTTGTGTCGTTGCCCGACACACTAGGTCGCTAACTCCTCCATTTGTTACCAACTCTTACATTTATTGGTACCATGCCTATAAGCAAATCACTGTGCAAAAGCGCATCGTAGAGACAGCCAGTGAGCTACAAACCACAGTTTAAATGATGCGGTAATGACAGAGGAGCAAGGCATTTTCTGGGGATTAATAGCCAGCTGGGGCAAGACGAAGGTCCTCAGTGTTGCCAAGGGTTATTAACCCCAGCTGGTTTTTCAATCCTAAATTGCCTACAATATGGCAGTGATTGCTATTACATGAGTAGATTGCTGTATGGGAGAGATTATTTTGAACATAAGAATAATACTATTGTTATATAAAGAGCATGACTGGAAGCATTTAACTTTGGATGTGGAATCACTATTATAACTCTGCCCATAATTGTTTTTCATAAGTTATTAAATACTCACCTGTGCCATGCCTCTGACCTATAGCGCAGGACTTGGGTATCTTTGATGCTGACTCTGCTCATCAGTCTAATAAACCACGTCTTCCATTCCTTGGAACTCCAGAGCATTCTTCAAAAGTGAGGAAGATGCATTTTTTTCTTTCCAAAAAGAGTGGAAGAAACCTTGCTTTTGGGGAATGCATTTAAAACAAAGAACAGACTGATCTAGGCGAGGTGGTGTTACATGCTGTTTGCTTACCTTATGATTTGCTAGCGCCCCAGGCTACATCCGTGCACACAGCTAATTCGATTGAGGAGGTAAGAGCGTGTCAATATCCCCTTCACAAGAACTGTAGCCCTCATTTTATATCACTACCACGCTTTACAACTTCCTGAACTGCTTACTCTAGTTAAAGGGAGAAAAGAAAGGGTGTCCAATTCAATAATGGAAAGATCTTTCATAATTGCCATCAAATGGATGGTACTTGGAGCGAGAGGGTCGTCAAATTGACCAAAGCATTAGACGTTTTCATTCACCCTTCATTCATGTGGTCAGACATCCAGTATTGATTAAGCTCTCCTGAGCACATTGTTCTAGGTTCTGTAGAAGATACAGACATTATATTCCATGGAATATGCCTTCCATATTTGTATCATATAGTTGGGGAGAAAAGCAATAGAGAAAAATTAAACAACAATGTGAACCTTCCAAAAAATATGTCAGATACAGTTTCATCTCAGTCTCGCTGAATCAGAATCTCTGAGCCTGATCTCAGGTATGTCTGAAGTTCAGCAACCACCAGAAATGACAGTCAAGATTGGTGATGAGGCTGAGCATGGTGGCGCATGCCTGTGATGCCAGCACCTTGGGAGGCTGAGGCAGGAGAATCACTTGAGGTCAAGAGTTCAAGACCTGTCTGGCCAACATGGAGATACCCTGACTCTACTAAAAAAATACAAAAATTAGCTGGACATGGTGGTGCTTGCCTGTAGTCCCAGCTACTTGGGAGGCTGAGGCAGGAGAATCACTTGAACCCGGGAGGTGGAGGTTGCAGTGAGCCAAGATGGCATTATTGGACTCTAGCCGGGGCAACAGAGTGAGACTCCATCTCAAAAAAAAGATTGGTAATATGATGAATGGAAAATATGAGAAATCAAACTGCAGCCAACAGCAGGAAGGGCAAAGGAAGGAAGTGAAAGAAAATTCCCTTAAAGAAACATGTTAATCCACATTTTACATCCCAGAGTTCAAATGCTATCTATGATGCATTAAGAAACTTGCGTATTTATAAATGCAGAATCTGTAAGAGAGAAGCATTCCATCTAGAAAAATTTTGATGCAGAGATGCAGTTTTCAAACTATTTATCAAAGACATGACTTCAAGAGTGGTAATATTTTCTATCAATTTTTTATTGAACTTGGAGATTAAAGAAAACTTCTTCATTGGAGGTTTGGGAGCATGGAAACGCATTTGAGAATATAATTATAATCCTTACACACAGGATCTCACTACTAGAATTTCTCTTGTTTCTACCAGTGAGGATGGCAAGGAAATTAGATTGAAATCACCAGGTACACCCATGATTTTATGAGCAAAATTTTCTGAATTGTATAAAAACACTTCTCAAACAAACAAAAATCCAACTTTTAGTTAAAATGGAAATGCTAAGAGAGAAGAGATCATTAGAATAACACCCAAAAAAGAGTTTTCCCAAATAAGTAGAGTTGTTTATTCTGGACGGTAGGAGTAGAAAGAGAGAAATGTTCAAAGATATTGTAACTTTAAGTATATAAAAGTTACATACATATAAAAGCTACATACTATATCCTGCCCTTACCATGTAGAGAAAAAAAGGGTTTATCTAATAGAGAAAAAAATTCTGCCACAGGGGAAAAAGAACTTTGTAAAAAATATTTAAGCAAAATTATTACAGTCCAACCTGTTGGACTGGACTCATGAGGCCCAGCATTGGATTATAGACAGTGATGTACTGGTAGATTTTTACTAACTACTCTCTGGGAAGGAAAAAGAGCCCCGATGCATAGCATCTGCCACTGATTTCAAGTCACCACCACGATTGTCACGGAATACAGAGCTGGGAAGAGATGAGGTCCCACACCATTATGTAGAGTTTCCTCTTGCAGATACAATAGGCATAAATCACATCCTGAGCACAGATCATAGTCAAATGTAATAAAATAGCAAGCATGTGGTTTTGAGTATTTATTACGCTTTTTTTAGAAATACAATTTACTTAAGTTTACATTTGTATAATTTAAGTTGTAATAATGGCTCTGTTTGACAACCGGCACTGAAAAGTCTTGAAATCATTAACATTTGGGTCTCAAGAGCCATCAGGAGCCAGTTAGGACCCAGCACTGGGTAGAGCTAACCATTGTATCCAATAGAAGAGAGCCACAGAAGCTTCAGTTCTCCCAGCAGCCTTCCTGAGTCACTCTTAAATGTTTTAACGTTGACTTTTATCAACAGTTAATATGAGATCCAATTAAACAAAGAGAGCTTTGGCTGAGAAGCTCTGTTAAAAACACTGTTTGGCTGTAGGTCAGTGGTTCTTAACTGGGGTGATTTTGTTCCCCTGGGGACACTTGGCCGTAACGACAGGCTCTTTTCTTTTCTTTCTTTTTTTTTTTGAGATGGAGTCTCACTCGATTGCCCAGGCTGGAATGCAGCGGCATGATCTCGGCTCACTGCAACCTCCGCCTCCCAGGTTCAAGCAACTCTCCTGCCTCAGCCTCCTGTGTAGCTGGGATTATAGGCACCCGCCACCAAGCCCGGCTAATTTTTTGTATTTTTAGTAGAGGCCGGGTTTCACTCAGTTGGCCAGGCTGGTCTTGAACTCCTGACCTCATGATCTGCTCGCCTTGGCCTCCCAAAGTGCTGGGATTACAGGCGTGAGACACCACACCTGGCCGGCATCTTCGATTGTCACAACTGAGAGAGGGTGCTATTGGCATCTAGCCAGGGGCCAGGGACTCTGGCCAAACATCCTACAATGCAGAGGACAGGCCCCCCCACCCCCACCCCAACTCAGAATGTTGACAGTGCTTAGGCCGAGAAACCCTGCTGGGAGTCTTGTGTAATCTGTGAAATGTAATACAATTGTTTTTTTCTTTTTGAGACAGAGTTTCGATCCTGTTGCCCAGGTTGGAGTGCAGTGGCGTGCTCTCGGCTCACTGCAACCTGTGCCTCCCGGGTTCAAGCCACTTTCCTGCCTCATCCTCCTGAATAGCTGGGATTACAGGCACCTACCACTATGCCCAGCTAATTTTTATTTTTTTTAGGATTTTTAGTAGAGACAGGGTTTCACCATGTTGGCCAGGCTGGTCTCAACTCCTGATCTCAGGTGATCTGCCTGCCTCGGCCTCCCAAAGTGCTGGGATGACAAGCATGAGCCACCACGCCCGGCCAATACATTTCTTTATAACTTACTACCAGTTTCTCTCCTAAAACATTTCCCTCTATCTGATAAAAGTTTTGTAATCCATCATGTTTCTCCTTTGTCCTTCACTAGCAGTAACTATATCAATTCTTTGCTTGCTCCTTTTTAGGACTCTGATTTTTTGTTTTTGTTTTAACCTTATTATACACAGTCTTTTATTAATGAGACAAATTCTCCTTAGAAATAGGAAGAAGATAAATGGATGGATGGATGAATGCTTGGATAGATGGATGGATGGATGCTTGGATAGATGGAAGGATTGATGGATGCCTGGATGGATAGATGGACGGATGGATGGATGCTTGGATGGACGGATGGATGGATGCTTGGATGGACGGATGGATGGATGCTTGGATAGATGGATGTCTGGAAGGATGGATGGATGGATGCTTGGATGATGGATGGATGGATGGATGGATGGATGGATGTGGATGGATGCTTGGATGGATGGATGGATTCATGCTTAGATGCTTGGATGCATGGATGCATGGATGTGGGTAGATGGATGAATGCTTGGATGGGAGGAAAAAGTTAAAAGAAAGAGAAAATTAAAAAGTAAGGATGAAATTTTGCCTTGAAATGCAAAACACGGAAAATAATTGGGTGGCTGCCAGTATAACTCTTAAAAACTTTATATGAAATATATTTAAATAAATACTTTTACTTTCAGAGAAAAAATGATCCCTATGCTCTTGCATCCCTGGTGTCCTTTGAAGTTAAGAAGATGCCTTATAAAGACCAGCCAGCAAAACTCCCAGAAGGAAGCATAGCAGTGAGTATCTTTAAATATATATAGGCACAAATAATTTAATTGAAATAATTGTTTTGATCACTGTCTAGCTTGTGCTAGGCTTTAGTGTTTACATTGAGTTGACAAAAATTTTCCTCTTTAGCTCACCAATTTCTTAACATTAGTCTGGAAATTTCCTAGTGCCTTTTGATCTGGTTTTTGAAATTTCAATATAAATATCTACCCCAGAAAATTAAAGGGCAGAACTAATACCATTTTTAAATGAAGATATTTTGTTCAGAGAAATTCAGATAGCAGTTATCATTACAATTAAATGGTACTGATTCTTTCATTTTAAACAGCACGGTGAGTCAAGTAAGAAGAAGAAATTCCTTCTTAGGGAGAGTAGGCCACGGAGCAGTTGCATGGCTTTGGACAGTCATTTTTTCTTGCTATGCAAAGAACCTTAATTTTGACCTAGAAGGGAATAAAAAAGTCTGCTCTGATCTTCAATTGAATGAAATGTCCTTTTTCTTTTTTTTTTTTTTTGAGAAGGAGTCTCGTTCTGTTGCCCAGGCTGGAGTGCAGTGGTATGATTTGGCTCACTGCAACCATTGCCTCCCGGGTTCAAGTGATTCTTCTGCCTCAGCCTCCTGAGTAGCTGGGACTACAGGCACCTGCCACCACACCCAGCTACTTTTTGTATTTTTCATAGAGACGGGGGGGAGGGGTCACCATGTTGGCCAGGCTGGTCTCGAACTCCTGACCTTGTGATCTGCCCACCTCAGCCTCCCAAAGTGCTGGGATTACAGGCATGAGCCAGTGTGCCCGGCCGAAATGTCTTTATTAAAAACTGAAACTACTAAACATTACTGACACCCAAATATCTGCCACAGAACAACTCTGATCATCCTCTGCAACCCGGCAAGGCCATGCAAAGGGGATGAAGGAATGAATGACGAGACCAGCAGGCACCATCACCAAAGCTCTGCCTTTTCAGTTATTTGTGAAGGTGGTCAGAGACTTTTGAAAAACATAGTGCTCCAAAAAAACAGTGTTAGAATTCCACCTTCATCCCTTGGTAGCCAGTGGCTATTTCCCATCCACAGCTTAAACTCTTGGTCCCCCAGACCTTGTTACTCAAAATGTGATTGCAGATCAATGGCATCAGCATCACCTGGGAGGTTCTTAGAACCGCAGAAACAGACCTCTCCAGATCCACTGAGTCAGAGTCTGCATTTCATCAAAATCATCAGGGCATTCCTAGGCATTGCCAAGTTTGAGAAGCACTGCTTTGGATGGTAGATGAGTTGATACTATTGTCATCTCTTTCTAGCCTAGATCATAAGCTTAATTGTAACACTGAATCTTTCTAACCTAGTCTACTTTCAGTTATCCAAATTAACCACTTGATTTGTGATTCTCTATGCTGAGTATGCAGCAGAATCATCACTCATGCAACTTAAAAAGTACATACATGCTAAGACCTCCCCGCAAATATTCAGTAGGTCTGGGATGGGACCCTGACACTGTGCTTTAAAAGTCTTATGAGGGGCAATTCTGCAGCGGAGCCAGGGTTGAGAGCTTCTAGCACAGGCAGGTGGCCTAGAGGAAAATCCAAGGTTTTCAACATAGAGTCACCTGGGCTTGATCCTGGCCCTGCCTTGCTCTAATTAGGAAACCTTTGGGAAGTCACTTTGCCTCTCTGAGACAGTCCACCACATCCACCTGATGGAATCGTTAACAAGCTCAGTAAGATTATCTGTATAAAGCTCTAGCACTGTACCTGGAACAAGTTAGTCTCAAATCTCAATAAATGAGAGTAACCTCTCAAAATGTCTCCCCTTCTCTGGCTAAGTCCGGTAAGTCCAAATTGAAAACGGCAATTAAGATTTGCACAGTTGTGGGAAGATCACTTGAGCTCCGGAGTTCAAGGCTACAGTGAGCTGTGATCGTGCCCATTGCACTCAACCTGGGCAACAAAGCAAGACCTTGTCTCAAAAAAAAAAAGAAAAAAAAAAAGGAAAGGAAAAAGAAAAGAGATAGATATGTGCATAGTCAAAATATTTCAGTAAACTTCGGTGGTATTTAAAGCAAGCACAGCCACATCTTTCTTCATTTACACCACCTCTCTTTCTTTCCAGCGATGTCCTCTGTATTTTGGATTTATGTTCAACCTAGAAAACAGGCTTTGGGATTTTAATATAGAAGTGTCATCTAAAAATGTTCAAAGGCTTATAGCTCTAAGGGAAATAAATCTAAGTCATTTTGTTTTTTCCAAGCACCTGTTCCCTAACAGAAACACATGTTACGGTTGATTCCATCAACAGGATTGCGTCTTTCAGCGCTGGCCATAGGTGACAGCCTGCTGTTCTCAACTCATCTCAAAATATCCACAAAATAATCTGATACATGCTTTCCCCGGCCCTGCCACCCTATTATTGAATTGCCAAAAAAAAAAAAAAAAAGACTTTTTATCTGATGTAGGTGATTTACCACACCAGTTATGTAAAGGTTATTGGAAAAAGATCCAGGAATGGAAACACTTTCAAGTCTCCCATAGCTGACCAACTGGAGAAGACCTTGCCAGTGCAAAGTTAGCTATGCAGCACACAGGGAACTGCTGCCTTACTGTGGCTTGATGTGAGAGAAGAACTCTGAGTGGAGCTGGCAGACGTTGTTTTATAGTGAGCTCTTTTCAAAGGTCTTGTCATTCTTCTCTCGAAGGGAGCCCAGCAGGACCAAGAGGGTGGCTCACACCTGTAATCCCAGCACTTTGGGAGGCCAAAGCAGGCAGATTGCTTCAACTCAGGAGTTTGAGATTAGTCTAGGCAACATAGTGAGACACTGCCTCTACAAACAAACAAACAACAGCAACAACAACAACAACAAAAACATAAAATTAGCAAGGCGTGGTGATGCTCGCCTATAATCCCAACTACTCAGGAGGCTGAGGCAGGAGGATTGCTTGAGCCTGAGAGGCGGAGGTTGCCATGAGCCGAGATCGCACCACTGCACTCCAGCCTGGGCAACAAAGCAAGACCCTGTCTCAAAAAAGGAAAAAAAAAAAAAAGCCCAGCAGAAAGGGAATTGCTTTAAGGTGGCAGAATCCATTGGAACTGGTGGTTTGAGAAGCATCAGAGCTCTGATCTGCCCCTGAGGAAAGTCACTCTTTGTTCCTTCTTCTAAATGAGACTAACTACTAATTGCTTGTTTTCCTAGACCTTTTTGTGTGATGATTAGTTTGTTCCTACTCCCTTTTCAGCATAGTCATAATTCAGCCATCTCTTCAGGCCTGTATTAGCTTTACTTATGGAAGAAAATCACAGTTCCCATTTGCTGCTTGCATAGTATCTGTGTTTGTAACAAATAAAATTCCTCATGTCATATGATGCTTGTCATGTCCAGAGATAAGGGAAAGATTGCATGATTCAAAGAAATACACCTGAACACTGAATCATTATACTGCAACAGAAGAAATTGAAATTCAATTATTTGAACACTTTTTTGGCTCACCAGGGAACTTTGGCCTTTGCATGCCATACAAGTAACCCCCAATTCTATAATTTACATCTAGCAGAAAGTGGGATTGTCTAGTGTAATTCCAAAGGTGGTTATTACAAAATATTTCATGAAAATATTTGTTTAAAAACTCATATATAAACTGTGAACCCATTTGGTTTTCAGAATTGTTAGCAAAACTTCAGTACCTTAATATAGAACTCTTATATTAAACAATTATTTGGAGTTGAAAGTTATGATGGGAACTGCTTGTCTCACAGGGAAGCTGTTTAAATGTTGTCAAAATGTGGGCTCAGCTAGTCCACTTCATGTGATTATTTTGTTCTAAATGGCAGTGCAGGTAGGGTGTCTTCGTATGTTTATTTAAAACATTCTTCTGACCCCACTGAAGTATGTTTACACAAGATTTTGTGATACATAAATAGAGATGTCAACGTTAATTACCGTTGCAAATACAAGGGAGCTTTTTCCTTATACCTTGGTATTTTTTGTCAAAATATACAAAAACATATCATAAATGTCCACAATAAAATGTAGGCGTATTAAAGGTTTATTTATGGTCTTTCTTCCATAATAAAAAGCAACAAGATTTACGACATGATGAAGGTAAGATTAAATGTTCCCTACTTAGAATCATTTTAAGAAAATCTAAACCACTTACAATTTGTGAATACTACTTTCTAAAATTGCAGATAATTATAATAAAGTGATTTGTTAAACTTACTTAAAGCTATTTTTAAAATAGCTAGAAGTTCTTGATAAATAAAACTGTATTAAAATATTTTATTGACTAGCTGGCACAAGATTGAATAGTTTTTCCTAAATTTAAGTACTCCAATTACTCAACATGAAACTTCTTTCTTAAAGCAATTGAAATACTTCATCACAAGCCCCTGTGCCGAAAGTAAACCTTTAGTCCTAAATATGCTTTGTCTTCTGCCCTGAGTCTACCAAGAATCTTATGATGGGCCAGATGTGGTGGCTCATACCTGTAATCCCAGCACTTTGGGAGGCCAAGGTGGGTGGATCACCTGAGGTTGGGAGTTTGAGACCAGCCTCACCAACATGGTGAAAGCCCATCTCTACTAAAAACACAAAATTAGCCGGGCACGGTGGCTCATGCCTGTAATCCCAGCTACTCAGGAGGCTGAGGCAGGAGAATCTCTTGAACCTGGGAGACGGAGGCTGCGATAAGCCGAGATCACAAGATTGCACTCCAGCCTGGGCAAGAAGAGCAAAACTCCGTCTCAGGAAAAAAAAAAAAAAAAAAATCTTATAATGAAAGACTTGGGTAGTTCAGGCCATCTCACCATTGTGTGAAATTATACAGAATGTTCTAGAACTATGCAGTCCAAGATGGTAGCTACTTGGCTAGTGGAACTGAAGAACTTGTGATTTTATTTCATTTTCACACATTTCAATGTAAACTTAAGAACTGAAGCAGTAGATAGTATTTTTTCCATTAAACACAGTTGTACTACTTTCATAGGACTACATTTCACTTTAACCATTAAAAATTTAGTAATTGTTATGTGCTGCAAATGTGAAATACACATTGATTTTGGAGACTTAGTAAAAAAATGTAAATTATGAGTATTTTCATATGAATTACATATTAAAATGATAATAGTTTCATCATTAATAAATAATTAGATGATTCATAATAAATAACCAATTACATGTTGAAAGGATAATAGTTTTATCATTAATAAATAATAGTTGATATTTAGGGTTAGATAAAATATGTTATTAAAATTAACATCCTCTGCTTGTTTTCACTCCTTTTTTTTTTTTTGAGACAGAGTTTCGATCTTGTCACCCAAGTTGGAGTGCAGTGGCACTATGATGTCAGCTCACTGCAACCTCCGCTTCCCAGGTTCAAGTGATTCTCCTACCTCAGCCTCCCAAGTAGGTGGGATTACAGATGTGCACCACCACACCTGGCTAATTTTATATTTTTAGTAGAGATGAGGTTTCATCATGTTGGCCAGGCTGGTCTCGAATTCCTGACCTCAGGTGATCCGCTCGCCTAGGCCTCCCAAAGTGCTGGGATTATAGGCATGAGTCACTGTGCCTGGACCTTTACTCCTTGTAATGTGACTATTAGAACATTTTATATTACGCTTGTGACTTGCAGTGTATTTCTATTGGGCAGTGCTGATTAAGGGCAAGGTTACATCTTGAAGCTGATAATACCTACAGAACTTCAGAGAACATAGGGTGTTTAATAAATATTATTTGAAATGAGCCAGGCGGCCGGGCGCGGTGGCTCAAGCCTGTAATCCCAGCACTTTGGGAGGCCGAGACGGGCGGATCACGAGGTCAGGAGATCGAGACCATCCTGGCTAACACGGTGAAACCCCGTCTCTACTAAAAAAAAAAAAAAAAAACTAGCCGGGCGAGGTGGCGGGCGCCTGTAGTCCCAGCTACTCTGGAGGCTGAGGCAGGAGAATGGCGTAAACCCGGGAGGCGGGGCTTGCAGTGAGCTGAGATCTGGCCACTGCACTCCAGCCTGGGCGACAGAGCGAGACCCCGTCTCAACAACAACAACAACAACAAAAAAAAGAAATGAGCCAGGCATGGTGGTACATGCCTGTAGTCCCAGCTACTCAAGAGGCTGAGGCAGGAGGATTGCTTGAGCCCAGAAGTTGGAGGCTGCAGTGAGCTATGATCATGCTACTGCACTCCAGTTTAGGCAACAGAGTGAGACCCTGTCTCCAAAAATAAATAAATATTATTTGAAATGAATGAAAGATTCTTTGTATATGTCAGTGTTTAGTCATGAGAAACTCTACCATTTGTGACTTATTTTTCCTCATTATTTATTATCTAATGGCTACTTCTATCTAAGCTTCCTGTAGGCTTGTCAAAATGAGCTGTGAGACAAATATAGATATTAGAAATAACAAAGTTTTGGTGTTTGTCAACATTTTCTTTCTTGCCCAAGCTTTCCCCAGAACTAGACTGCAATCCCACAGCACTAACACATATTTTAAAAAACTTTGTTCCTGTAAAAGTGATCAGTTAAGTCATCTTCTCTTAAGCTTGCCTGTGCGGTCAAGTCTCTAGTTTATACAGAGCATGGAGTTTCAGGAAAAGCTTTGCTTTACTGGTTTCCACCTGCACATGGGATTCCCCACTGCCATTTACTGATTTAGAGACATGACCATGTCACATGACTCCCCATCGCTCCATTCCCAGAAGAACCTCTCTTGCCGAGACATATACGTGACTCTTCTAATGATGTGTGCAGAGGCAAGGACAAGGTTGCCTGATTCGGAGAAATATGTCTGAACACTGAATCATTTCAGTGCAGCAAAAAAAAATTATTCAGTTATTTGAATAATTACCTTTGGCTCCTTGTCTAACTCTTTCCAGTAAGAATCAGCATCTCCTCTGCACTGGACACCAGATGAAATGCCCTGGGTTGCTGTTGTTGGTTTTCTATATTTCCACTGTTGTTACTGTAGTGACTTCTGGACTACGCTGCAAAAGCCTACATAAGTTTAGCAAAGCATCAAGGGTGAAGGAAGGTCTCTGCAGCTGCACCCATTTTAGACTGAGAAGATTGGGCAGTCTCGGTATCATATGGACATCCTACAGCTAAAAGAACCAGGAAAGCAGAAAGCAGGCATGGGAGGAGAGTCACTCAGAGGTTGCCTTCTTTTAAAACTCTGTGTATTCCTTTCTGCTAATGAATTGCATAGGATGACATGTAGGAAATGTATATGGTATTCATAATCGTAACATCAGAGAAAAGGTATGAAGTGTTTTTTGTTTTTTTGTTTTGTTTTGTTTGAGACAGAGTCTGCTCTGTTGCTCAGACTGGAGTGCAGTGGTGCGATCTTGGTTCACTGCAACCTCTGCCTCCCGGGTTCAAGTGATTATCCTGCCTCAGCCTCCTGAGTAGCTGGGACTACAGGTGTGCACCACCACCACCACCACAACTGACTAATTTTTTTTTTCTTTTTTTTTGTATTTTTAGTAGAGACAGGGTTTCACCATGTTGGCCAGGCTGGTCTCGAACTCCTGACCTCAAGTGATCCACCTGTCTCAGCCTCCCAAAGTGCGGGGATTACAGGCATGAGCCACCGCGCCTGGCCCAAAGTGGTATTTTTTTTAAAACAAATTTAATGTTACTGGAAGCAGACCGGCAACAGTTTTGATGATGAGAATTTCAGAATTTGGGAACTGAAAGGGAATTTCCGAATTTGTGATCACTGCATGGGGATCATCTTCCCACAGACTTTTTAAAGACCCTGTTTTCAGGCTCTTTGGGAGCGAATGTAAACAAAAAGCCAGTAAGTTCTGTAACTATCCCTATAAAGTTGTTCTCTGCTTCAAAAGACCCTAAGAAGCATATCCTCATCAATTTCACATTTTCATTGTACTTTTTCATCACTGCTACAAAAAAAAAACAACAACTTCAAATGTCTTTACTAGCTCTTTGTAAGTGACCTTCTCTGCTTATTTCTATAGATACACCAGTTTTATAGATGATACATCAAAACCTGCAATAACCAAGTGGCAAAGTCACCTAGCAAAGTACTCAGTGGGTATCCACTAAGCCCATTCCATTTCTTTTTATTAAGCTAACGATTTGAAGAGCCTCTATTTCAACTCCTTTAGCATGTTTTGTGTTTTCTCTAACTTATAAAACTTGAACTCTTTTCTGTTTAACATAAAATAGTAAGCAGCATATTAAGATACTAATTATTTTTTTTCTGAGACTGAGCCTGGCTCTGTCACCCAGGCTGGAGTGCAGTGGCACCATCTTGGCTCACTGCAATGCAACCTCCACCTCCCGGGTTCAGGCGATTCTCCTGCCTCATCCTCCCGAGTGGCTGAGACTACAGGCACCTGCCACCACACCTGGCTAATTTTCATATTTTTAGGAGAGACGGGGTTTCACATTGCCCAGGCTGGTCTCAAACTCCTGACTTCAGGTGACCCACCTGCCTTGGCCTCCCAAAGTGCTGGGATTACAGGCATAAGCCACTGTGCCCAGCCTTAAGGTATTAATTAGGTAAACCAGGAGAGGAAAGATCCATTGCCTGTCTCACCCTGAATTGCCTATTAGAAATTTTTGGTGAGCTCTGACACATGCTCAACATAGGGACTAAAGCTATATTGTGTCCTCAATGGACTTGGGGGTTATGAGAAAGTAACATTCACATGAAACCTCGGAAGTTTCCATGGCTCCAGATTTCTCTCTCTTGGGGTCATTATAACTGGCCTGTGAGTAGATGATCACTACTGTCCCTTTCAGTTCCAAAATTCTGAAATTCTCATTATCAAAACTGTGTAAGTCCACTTCAAGCAATGTTAAGTTCATCTTGAAATACCACTTCATACCCCTTCTCTGAGTACAGTAAAATATTTGGATTCAGCAGTAATTTCATACATGTCATCAGGTGTAATTAAAGAATGGTATATAAAAAGAGAAATAATCTAGTTCTTGATTTGCTCATGTAGCTGTGTACATGCAAAGAATTATTTTCAATTGAAAAATAATTATACAAATTTGTGGAGTACATGGGATATTTTGAAACACACATGAACATAATGTATAGTGATCAAATCAGGGTATTTAGGATATCTATTGTCTCAACCATTTATTGTTTCTTTGTATTGGGAACATTTCAAATTTCTTCTAACTATTTTGAAATAGACAATAAATTATTGTTAATTAGAATCACCCCACTGTGTTACTGAACACTAGAATGTATCCCTTCTACCTGACTGTATGTTTGTCAGTCAACCTCTCTTCATCCAGCCCTCCCCACCCTATGCCAGCTTCTGGTTACCGCAATTCTACTCTCTACCTCCATGAGATCCACTTTTTTAGCTCCCATGTATGAATGAGAATGTGTAATATTTGTCTTAGATCATTTCAGAATAAATTATTTAGGCTGCAGCATCCAGGTGGCATTGCAACCACGGTGGGTCTTTGAAATGGATTTCTTCAACATATGAACTATGTGTCTTGTCTTTAAACAGCGGTGAGCAGGGTGTACGTAATGTCACCGTGGTGATGGACTGTCATGCTTCACACTGATGTGTCAGATAAAATAAGGATAAGATGAAATAATGCCTAGCGAGGAAAATTAACAGGCATAGGAAGAAAATGTAATGATGAGTAGATTGAGGCCAGCCTTTTTCTCATGAAGAACATCTGTCACATCCTTGGCATGTTCCTGTCAAGGTGGAATGACTCCCTCCCTATCTTATTCCTCTGTCGATTCCTTTATTAGTGTAGATATAAATGACATTTGGGGCTGGAGAATCAAATGAATTGAGTCATCAGTGTCTGCTGCATGGGGGATGCACATCAAGAAGGAAGGAGCAATAAAAACCAAGACAAGCTGAGAAGGGCACCATCAGGGTGCTCAACTCTAGTTAAGAAGACAGAAGCGTAATCCCAGTACTTTGGGAGGCCGAGGTGGGCGGATCACGAGGTCAGGAGATCAAGACCATCCTGGCTAACCCGGTGAAACCCCGTCTCTACTAAAAAAAAATACAAAAAACTAGCCGGGCAAGGTGGCGGGTGCCTGTAGTCCCAGCTACTCGGGAGGCTGAGGCAGGAGAATGGCGTGAACCCGGGAGGCGGAGCTTGCAGTGAGCTGAGATCCGGCCACTGCACTCCAGCCCGGGCGACAGAGCGAGACTCCGTCTCAAAAAAAAAAAAAAAAAAAAAAAGACAGAAGCGGCTGGGCACAGTGGCTCACACCTGTAATCCCAGCACTTTGGGAGGCCCAGGCGGGTGGATCACTTGAGGTCAGTTCTAGACCAGCCTGGCCAGAATGGTGAAACCACGTCTCTACTAAAAATAAATAAAATAAAATAAAATAAAACAGTCGGGTGTGGTGGCACGTGCCTATAACCCCAGCTACTGGGGAGGCTGAGGCACAAGAATCACTTGAATCTGGGAGGTGGAAGTTGCAGTGAGCCAAGATCATGCCACTGCACTCCAGCCTGGGAGACAGAGTGTCACTCCATTCCAAGTGTCACCTCTCCAAGGATTCATGGTTATTCACAAGCTTACCTCTCTCAGTGAGGCTAGCTGAGTTCTAAGGAGACACATGGTAGACAGACTCATTCAGTTTTTTAGTGAGTCTACTTTTTGCCATTGTTCCCGTAAAAGGTACAACCCAAATTATGGCCATTCCTTTCCAACTTGTTGATTCCTGACCCACTCAATTCTATTCTAGGGTTTCTGTGACTTGAAGCCACCCACCCACCAAATCTCTCATTAGAATTTTACAGAACGAAGCAGATCTGAGAACGCGCTAGCTTTTAAGAGTTCATGTTCTAGTGCTACTTTTCAAATATCCACTAGATAATTTCAGTTGTCATATGGATCCTTTCAGATCAACTTCCAGTATTGTATTGGTAATTACTATTTTATTTCACCAAATAGTTTCCCCATTAGAGCTCATTTGCTTTGTTTTCCATTTCAGATTAAGACATTAGTTATTTGGGCAACTCCGAATGTTTCCTTCTCAATCCCATTATGGGTAATAATACTAGCAATACTTCTTGGATTGTTGGTTCTGGCCATTTTAACCTTAGCTTTATGGAAGGTAAGTTGATTTACTTTATTTTCCTTTTAAACTAGAGGGGCTGTTGAGGGAATTTAGGGGGATATAGTTAGGGATTTTAAAAGACAATTATGGAGGCATTTTTGGAAATTTTGAACAGTCTGAAGGATATAAAGGGAAAATCATGTCTTGTTTGCTTTGGCATACTTAATGTGTTTATATAGCTGACATTTAAGATGACTGGAGGTGCTTAGTGTTGCTTTCAGCTTGAGATTTCTTGTAAATAAATATATAGAGAGTCAGGCTGTATTAACTAAGACCTGTGATCTTTTTTCCAGTATGCTTAGAGTGATAATATTCTAATGGAGACTTCTTTTTCTTGTTTAATTAACCAAGATCATAAGCTTTATATTGACATGGCCCTATCATAAATCCTTTGAGATTTTTTATAAGCACTATGCAGATGCAATTAATATAGGTCAATTCTGATTTTTTATTTCAGCTATTAACGAGGCCAAATAGATCATGCATATCATAGGATGCTTGTGCTTGGTTTTTAATCTTGCCAATTAGTTTGTCTCCATTGGGAAGCCTGAACTTAGTCTTTGATGTGTTTTACTGAGGTTTGTTCTAAAAGCCCACAATAGGAATTAATTTCTGGCCCCTAAACAATTGCCAGGTTTCACAGAGCCTTCCATTCCAAAATGGAAATGACGTCCCAGTTACATGACTATAGAGTAATTAACCCAGTCACATCTTTTATAACTGTGTGGTGTTCCCTAAAATCATAGTGCATTTTTATTTTGAAACAATATGCAGCATGGCTAATAGACATATAAACTGAGAAAACCTTGACTTTGAGTTAAGTAATAGCGTTTCTGATCATTATCAGCTGTTTGTGCCGTTCTACACCCACGTGGTCTATGACATACCTTTAGAATGGACTTTTGTGTTGTTCTGTCACTCATAGTAACTGTATTTCCAATGAGTATAAGACACAATCATGTGTGCCAATTGACAGGATATTCCAGTAGCTCTGGGAAAGAGAGATGACTCAATGTCTATAAGCCAAACCCAGTTAATTGGCTTCCAACATGAGAAACAGAAGAAAAAATTGAGGTTCCAGGTGTCTAGAAAAAAATATAGTTTGCTTGGCAAAGTACTAATTTGACACTGAAGAGGAGGAAAATTCTAGAGTCACCTCCTCCTTGAGTTGCTGGCTAATCTTTGGAAAGTCACGAAGATTCTGTGCCTACCTGGTTCTGGCATTGAAATAAATGACAAATCAATTCTCCCTCTATATATGCTTTCTGTTCCACCAAGCACGGAGGGATGTGTGGCCATCTCTTCACTTCTTCCTATAATCCATCCCAAAGCAGCCGACAGGATTCTTTAGGAGACAATCTCCCTTTCCTGGTCAATAGTTAGTGCTTCTGCTCCAGTAAGCATGTGGGAAATCCTTGGGACACATTCCTGTGATCTCGGGAAAGTATCCAAGGTCCATAAGTGGTTTGTATGAAAGGGACATCTTCTACTGCAACTGCAGGGCAGGAGAAAGGGTGTGAGCACTCTGCCCTCCTGCTCACCTTGCCCTATGCAATAAACTCTCTACAAGTAACAAACACTCTGCTCACGCCTCCTAATTTGGAGAAATGAACTGATTATATGCACAGAGCTCCAGGCTCCTTCGAAAATACATAAAGGGCCAGGCATGGTGGCTCACGCCTATAATCCCAGCACTTTGGGAAGTCGAGGCAGATGGATCACTTGAGGTCAGGAGTTCAACACCAGCCTGGCCAACATAGCAAAACCTTGTCTCTCCTAAAACTACAGAAATTAGCTGGGTGTGGTGGTGCAGGCCTGTAATCCCAGCTACTCTGGAGGCTGAGGCAGGAGAATCGCTTGAACCAGGAGGTGGAGGTTGCAGTGAGCCAAGATCACGCCACTGCACTCCAGCTTGGGGGATAGAGAGCAAGACTCTGTTTCAAAAAAAAGAAAAAAAATACATAAAGTGAAAATTCTTTGAATGAGGGGTTTCACAGGTTCCCAGAATGACGTGATTTTATAGCCCATCTTTCCCTTTATAGTGTGGATTCTTTGACAGAGCCAGACCTCCTCAGGAGGACATGACCGACAGGGAACAGCTGACAAATGGCAAGACCCCCGAGGCATGACAAGAAAAAAAAAGAAAAAAAAAGACCAAAGACCTCAAACACGGGTCCTGTTCAAAGAAAAAGAACATGAAGGTTAAAAATCAAGGCTTTCTGTTACCTGACAGTCACCCAGGAAATGGAGGGGACCCTGGAAACATCACCTCATCTACACCACACTTTGGAGAAATTGTCATGGGTGCCCACTGAGCCCTGCTGGAAAAGGAAACACCAACGCTGGAGAAGCCATCGGCAATTGTGGAAGATTTTCTTTTGCTTTAATCATTCTGTACTTGGCAGACACTTTGAAATGGGTATGGGAACGTAAGTTGCAGTTCAGATCAATCCAGCATAAATTGCAGAGATGAAATGTCTGAATCACGATAGAATTTACAAGGTGAACTAAGACCACACCGTCCAACACTACTGTATCCAATGGAACATTTGACACCTCCCTATGGAAAAGAAACATTTCTAAGGACATTATGGCTCAGGGAGACAAGTAATATGTTGTTGGTACTGTGAAAGTACTTTTGAAAGGACAAAAATAATCTTGTGAGTGAGGGTGAAAATTTATTTATTTATTCTCCATATCTCTAGGTTGAGAATCTGTCATCTAGAGAATTTGGAAATTAAGATTTGGTTGGCTAGTTTTCAAAATCACTCACTCAGTTTCCTCCTAACAACCACCGTGTGCAGATAACTCATTTAGCAGAGCTTCTTCAGAATTTAGACAGTGCTAAGGAAAGGAAGACTGGCATTAGGAATCAGTTCTATTTAATACCTTGCTGCCTTCGATCTGAAATTCCTTTCATTCACATTATCCAGAGACTCACATCTGCTTAATTTAGCTTTGCAAGATGTTGCATTTATATTTCCTTGTATATCTTTCCATTGACTTTGTTAATATATGAATTTCATGACTTAGTTAATACATGAACTCTCTACCCTTTGGAGTGTTTAAAAGTAATGGTAAAATGTCTAGAGTTCATTAATTAAAAAGGAATTTAACAATATGGGTAAACATTATTTTTAATGTCTGTAAGAAGCAACACTTCTTACAGATATTTAGCTTGGGATTAAATACCTATTTTTCCTGCTATGCCTTGTACTTGTATACACAGAGAAAATATGTTGAATATAACTTAGACAAAACATAAAATTATACAGGCATGAGCCAAACTGGGAAAACTGATTCCTAAAGATTTTATTTAAAATTGCTTATTTCAACTTTATTACTTATTTTTACTGCTAATCCTTATAATATGTAACTTTGGAGAATAATCTTTTATCTAAGCTATTTTCCCATCATCTTGAATTTAACCATCACTTTTTTTTATGTTTAAAACTCTTGTAAAAAATTCATAATCGTGTAATATTATCATTTTTGAAGTAAAATTGACCAGCCAAATGTATAGGTAGTCTGCACAATTTTGTATCCTTTTTTAATAATGAAAAATTACTATGAAGAAATACTGAACAAATTTTTATGTGCAATATTTTATAGACCTATGTATCTGAAGCATGTTTACACTGGCGTTATTTTTTTAAATTAATTTCCTAAACGTTAAGTATGATAGAACAAGCTGACCCAAATCCTTAAGTTTACAAAGCTGTTGGAAAACTTTGTGTCCCGATTTCAACAATCACGCTTTATTTGAAAGATGAGCCAAGCTCACAGACACTAAATTTTATGTCATGCCATAACCTGGAGAGGAGCCATTTGGCTACAGCTGCGGAACTTCATTGAGGAGCAAATGAAAGGCACATGGACGAGCGCACTGGTGCAGTTCATGTTCTTCCTGCCTTTGAATTGAATACTGTCCTGGTAGCAGTTTCGGGTCTGTCAGGAGCTCAAAGCTGGTTTGTGTGGCTGACTATGGATGAGCACTGAACTTGCCTCAAAGAATTTTTTTTTTTTTTTTTTTTTTTTTTTTGAGACGGAGTCTCGCTCTGTCGCCCGGGCTGGAGTGCAGTGGCCGGATCTCAGCTCACTGCAAGCTCCGCCTCCCGGGTTTACGCCATTCTCCTGCCTCAGCCTCCCGAGTAGCTGGGACTACAGGCGCCGCCACCTCGCCCGGCTAGTTTTTTGTATTTTTTAGTAGAGACGGGGTTTCACCATGTTAGCCAGGATGGTCTCGATCTCCTGACCTCGTGATCCGCCCGTCTCGGCCTCCCAAAGTGCTGGGATTACAGGCTTGAGCCACCGCGCCCGGCCAAGAATTTAAGGGGTGTCCACACCAGCCTCTGGGGGTCTTTGGTGTTAGTCCTCCAGGTAGAGCCAGTTTTACAAGTAGGTGGCCATCTATAGGATATGATATGAGCGATGGCAGACGGCTTTCTCTGTCTCCAGGTAATGCCTTGACTCTGGTGATCCTGGCTGATCTGTGACCAATAAAGATTAGCTCCTCGGGATTTGGGGTCCTAAAAGATCCCTGAAAAAATGCACCCCTTGTCTTTAAGCCAGTATTTGTGAAGGAACTGAGAACTCTTAGGGCTCCATAAACAGAGACCCCTGTTGAGATAGTTTATGCGGATACCTGGGAGGAACTAGAGATGCCGGGAGGAAGACTGAGACGCAGAATGAAGCAAGGCACGAAGGCTCCAAAGTGAACTGCACCATCCCAGAGTCTCAGCCAAGATGGCCCCTTTCCAGGGGGACGGGCACCTTCCACCTGAATTGCAGAAGGCTGCTGCGCACATGCGCGTGCGCGCAATGGCCCTCTGCCCTTTAGAATATGGAAGCAAAGTCCTGGCGCGGTGGCTCGCGACTGTAATCCCAACACTTTGGGAAGCCGAGATGGGCAGATCACCTGAGGTCAGGAGTTCGAGACCAGCCTGGCCAACATGGCGAAAACCCGTCTCTACTAAATATACAAAAATTAGCTGGGCATGGTGGCAGTTGCCTGTAATCCCAGCTACCTGGGAGGCTGAGGCAGAGAGAGAATCACTTGAACCCAGGAGGCGGAGGTTGCAGTGAGCTGAGATTGCGCCACCGCACTCCAGCCTGGGTGACAGAGCAAGACTCTGTCTCAAAAAAAAAAAAATAATAATATGGAAGCAAATGGAGGAGGGGAGGAAACTGAGGTCAGGCAAAACTTCCAGCAATCACTTCTGCCCGGAGAACATACTGACGACAGAAAACACACAGAGTTTATCTGCTTCTAGTTAGAGCATTGCCGATTGCCTTCATAATTCATAACGTGCTGTTCTCCTCTGAGGGTCTATCTGTATTCCTCTTCAAATAATTCCCTTTTTAAATTCTTGTCGCTGGCTTTTAAGACACAAGAATAGGGGCAAATTAAGTGTTATAAACTTGGAGATTTTTATACAAAAAATAATATGTACTAGTCACCACTGAAACTGCATTCTTAGAACTCAACTCTTGTTTTATTTAAATATATGTGTAGATATCTGTGAAGATTTTCATGTACCTATTTACCTTGTCACTAATAAAATTAAAACTGAAAGATACAATGGCATAATTCTGGTTTATTTCACATGCGACATAAGCTTCCCTATTGTGGCCAGACATCAGAGGTTTCTGTCTCTACATCTTAATTCCTTATTAGAAAAACATTTAACATTGGGAGAAATTTAATAGAGCAAAAATGCAGTGCTCCCTGAGAGGATGAAAACGTTCTGCTTAGATTTCAGTGATGTTTGTATTAGACTACGTGAGTGGCCAGATGCAGTGGCTCACACCTGTATTCCCAGCACTTTGGGAGGCCAAGGCGGTGAATCATGAGGTCAGGAGTTTGAGACCAGCCTGACCATGGTGAAACCCCGTCTCTACTAAAAATACAAAAATTAGCCAAGGGTGGTGGCGCACATCTGTAATCCCAGCTACTCAGGAGGCTGAAGCAGGAGAATCGCTTGAACCCAGGAGGCGGAGGTTGCAGTGAGCCAAGATCGCACCACTGTACTCCAGCCTGGGTAACAAAGCAAGACTCCATCTCAAAAAACAAACAAACAATAACAACAACAAAAAAAAAACACACAAACCACATACACACAGAAACAACTCCGTGAGTATAGTAAAAATTATATTAAAGTGTATGTTTTAAATGAGCACGTTTAAGATATGAGAATTATATCTCAATAAAGACATTAAGAATGTTTAAGTACTTTCTAGTACCACCCTTATGCAAGTGATTTCTCCACTGTAGATACATGTTAGCTCCTTTACGAAGCCTTCCCTTCATCTTTGCCTAACTGTCCTCCATTAGCGTTTTGTGAATTTCCGTACTTTTCCATTTGTTCCCATAGCTACCTTGCGGCTGAGTGACCATCAATGAGAGCAGAAACCATATCATTTCCTCGGTATGTTTCCTGTACCTGGCACCAACACCTGTTATACAATCAGTGATCAAAACAATTGCTAGAATGAATGCATGACTATATACACGCATAGTCATAATCATAAGAACAGGTGCTTTTGTCATTCCCTTCATTACTAAGCACCAGCTATAGACAAATGTGTGTGCATCCTCCTATTTACAATATTCATACAATGTGATGATAATAGTAAATGTTCTATTCAGTTAGTGAACCATGGCTCATTTAACCATCCCCCTCTTATTGGGAATAGCTGGTCACAGATTCTTATATTAAGAACAGTGTTACGAGTCCCACACAGTGGCTCCGGCCTTAATCCTAGCGCTCTGGAAGGCCGAGGTGGGCAGATTGCTTGAGTCCAGGAGTTTGAGACCAGCCTGGGGAACATGCCGAAACCCCGTCTCTCCAAAAAATACAAAACATTTGCAGGGCATGGTGGCGCGTGCCTATAATTCCAGCTACTCAGGAGGCTGAGGTGGGAGGATAGCTTGAGCCCAGGAGGTTGAGATTGCAGTGAGCCCCACTGCACCCCAGCCTGGGTGACAGCATGAGACGGCCTCGAAGAAGAAGAAGAAGAAGAAGAAGAAGAAGAAAGAAGAAGAAGAAGAAAGAAGAGAAGAGAAGAAGAGAAGAGAAGAAGAGAAGAGAAGAGAAGAGAAGAGAAGAGAAGAGAAGAGAAGAGAAGAGAAGAGGAAGAAGAAGAAGAAGAAGAAGAAGAAGAGGAGGAGGAGGAGGAGGAGGAAGAAGAAGGGCATTAAATTGAATACTTACATACTTAGGGCTTCTTTTTTGTTTATTCCAATGAATGAATTTCTGAAGAATGAGATTGCTTGGTCAAAGCATATGAAGAGTTTTGTAGCTCTCAATAACATGTTGTTCTTAAAAGGACTAAGTTAATTTGCATTAACCTAAGTGTGCCACTTCCTTCCCAATTCTTTCAGCATGGTTTAAATAGTTGGATAATTGTTTTCCAATGTTACTTTATATTAATTTATATTTTATTAGAATTTAGTAAATTTAATGTACACATTTAATTTTGAGTTCTAATATTTATCAGCCACTCAATATAAACCAATTTATTGCTCATAACCCATAAGATATTTAAATACTTGCCACTTCTCTGATATTCATGAATCCTGGTGAGAACAATTTATCTGGGTATTTTCCCTGTACCCCACAGCAAGCAGTAGGATGAATCCTTCACTTTGTATTATATACCACTCATGCTTCAAAACCTACACTTGGCCAGGCACAGTGGCTCACGCCTGTAATCCCAAAACTTTGGGAGACTGAGGCAGGAGGAATGCTTGAGGCCATGAGTTTGAGAGCAGCCTGGGCAAAATGGTGAGACCCCATCTCTACTGGAAAAAAACATTAAAAATTAGCCTAGTGTGGTGGCGCATACCTGTAGTCCCCGCTACTCAGGAGGCTCAGGTAGGAGGATTGCTTGAGCCCATGAGTTTGAGGTTGCAGTGAGCTATGATCATTCCACTTTCGGTTTACTGCAACCTCTGCCTCCCAGGTTCAAGCGATTCTCGTGTCTCAGCCTCCAGAGTAGCTGGGACTACAGGCACATGCCACCATGCCCAGCTATTTTTAGCAGAGACAGGATTTCACCATGTTGGCCAGGCTGGTCTCAAACTCCTGGCCTCAAGTGATCCACCTACCTTGGCTTCCCAAACTGCTGGGATTACAGGCGTGAGTCACCATGCCTGGCCTGATGCTGAAGAGCAAAGCATTCAACCCAGTATAAACTAGCCTATGTGATGCAAGACTTGCCTGAGACATACACAAGAAGGCTCCACCTTGGCCAGGCCCACTGATTAAAGACTGCACATATTCATCGCAAAGAGGAAGAGGAACTCCTATGAGGTCTTCCATCGTAGTCAGATGCTCTGTAGCTGGACAAATGAGGTGGGAGCTCAGTCTTCTCAATGAATTCTGTTGATCTCTTTGCCACGTCCCATCACTTTATATGTAGGCGCTTAACTGTGGCAATACTTCCTAAATGTTGAGTTGAGATTTGGGTGCCTAGACTGGGCGAAATGAGATAACATCACTCCTTGCAGAATTCTAACAAGGTAAAATTCTCTTGTGGGTTGCACACTTCCTCTGAAAAAGTTGCACCATCCTCACAGATTACCTGTAGAGAAAAGAGAGTTCATTCTGGTGCCCATAGGAAGATCTAGAGCATGAAAACCTTTGGTTGATGTCTATAAATGCTAAGACAGTACCCCCCTAGGGTCTAATGTTCTTTTTCCCAAATATAGCAGATCTTCTTCTCCAGAACTCTGATTACATTAAAATGTTGATTTCTTTAGCATGAGAAGTTTAAAGCATTGAAACTTTAGGCTCATTCTGGGAGCCAAGTAAAACGATAACTCCCCCAGTGATGCATAAGTCAATGGCACATTCAGGATAGCCAGCATGCATTAAGTATAACTCTGCTTGCCATTTTAAACTCTCCCAACCCCCCAAATATCATCTACCTTTGGAATTGTTAATGAGCAAGTTCTCCATTATTTGTGATTATGGGCCAAAATCCATATAGAAATGTAGCCTGACACTAGGACCTCCTGACAATAAAAAGTCTTGGATTTAACTTTTTTTTTTTTTTTTTTTGAGACGGAGTCTTGCTCTGTCACCCAGGCTGGAATGCAGTGGCGCGTGAGCTCTCGGCTCACTGCAACCTCCACCTTGCGGATTCAGGCAATTCTCCTGCCTCAGCCCCCTTAGTAGCTGGGATTACAGGTGTGCACAACCATACCTGGCTAATTATTGTATTTTTAGAAGAGACGGGGTTTCACCATGTTGGCCAGGCTGGTTTCGAACTCCTGACCTCAGGTGATCCACACGCCTCGGCCTCCCAAACTGCTGGGATTACAGGCATGAGCCACTGTGCCTGACCGGATTTAATTTCTATTGGTGACATGATATGACACAGTAAGAATGGCTCCCCATCCTTCTGTGCTATGGCTTATTTTGATTGTGGTTTGTGTTGTAGAAACAACTAAGTCATTAGCAAATCGTCCTGCAAGCCAGCCTTTAGGTGGGATTGATTTTTAAGCAGTAACAGTGGACTTTCCTGGATTTAAAGTTAAGTATTTCCACTTTCATTCACTTCATTGATTGAAAGGTACATGTATAACTATAATTTTTATTTCTATAAGGGTTTTTAATTTCTCAAGACTCCGTAGTTTTCTTCTGTGTTAGTTTTCTAGGGCTCCAAGTTCCACCAACTGTATGACTTAAAACAACAGAAATGTATTGTCTCACAGTTCTGGAAATCAGAAGCCCAAAATCAAGGTACTGGGGGAGCTGTGTTCTTTCTGAAGGGACTAGGGAAGCACCTGTTTCCAGGCGTCTCTCCTAGCTTCTGGGAGTCTCAGGCATTCCTTGGCTTGTAAACGCAGCACATGGATACTCCCTCATCACATCACGTTCCCATGTGTCCTCACATCATCTTGCCTCTGTGAGGACCTGGGTCCATGTTTCTCCGTTTTTATAAGGACATATAAATCATATTAAATTATGGTCACCACTAAATTTTCTCATTTCAACTTGACTACTTCTATAAAGACCTTCTTTCCAAATTGTGGTCCCATTCTGAGATACCAGAAGGTAGGACTCCAACATGTCTTTTGGAGGGCACACAATTCAACTCACAACATCCCCCTTCAAAAGTGTCTGTTCTAGGCTGGACATGGTGACTCCTGCCTATAATCCCAGAGCTTTGGGAGGCTGAGGCAGGAGGATCACCTGAGCCCAGGAGTTCAAGGCTGCAGTGAGCTGTGATTGCACCACTGCACTCCAGCCTGGGCAACAGAGCAAGACCCTGTTTCTAACAGTAATAATAAAATTCCTAAGCATGTGAATTAAGGACAGGCTGAAGATTTTAAAGAGGATATCTTTACATCAGTCTTTTGAAAAGCTACCCTTTTCTCTTGCTTCCACCCCACCTATCTGCTCTTCCCACTGCCTTCTTTCTAGTTATTGGGGGATTTCCATTGATTTATATGTAAAGAGTGGCTCCAGCTCCAGGTGGAGGGCACTGAATATTTCCCTTTGGCCAGTGGCCTTTCCCCCCATCCTCAGGTTGAGGAGTCTCTCTGGGTCCATGAGCCCCAGGCATCAGTGATACTGGCTGCATTTGATCATTGAGAGAAAAACAACGAAAATAGGAGATGCCTCAACCACACCACTCAGGGAATAGCCGAGTCATCTGGGGTTGATTAACCTGAAGAGGAGAATGTCTGGGGGAAACACTGACCCTAGGTCTCTAACGGATTGTTCTGAGGAAGAGGAAGTAAAGTAGGAAGGAGTTGAGGATGGCATCATAAAAGCAACATTAAGAGCAATAAGAATGAAAATGCATTAGGCATCCATGCTGTATGAAGCCCTCCACTAAGTAATTTATGTGCATCTTCCTTTTAATCCTTAACACAACCATACAAGACAGATACTGCCGAAGAAAAACTTATTCTGACACTTATTAAGATGGTAAGGCAGACTTTATTCAGGACCATCGCCATGGGTGTAGGGGCCACAGCAATGGAGTTTTGCAGTAGGGAAAATGATTGGGCTCAACTTTGAATACAGCAAGGAAAAGTGGAGATTATAGGCAAGGAGCAGGGTGGGGGTTGGTGGACTGAAAATCACAAAGAGGAAACATCAGGGTCAGGGGCGATTCTGGCTAAGGCCGAGACAGATTAAGGTAATCAGACATCACCTGGGGCATGGTGATGGGGAGGAATTTGGTCAGATGTAAAGGGTGGGAGCTCTTTCCAAATGAACTTAGGATTCTTGCTAAAACGGGATACTACGAAGACAAAGATGAAAGCCCATGTTTGGCTCTGGTCAAGGAGAGGGCTCAGAGGAGCCTGATAAAAGTTTGGCCAAGGAAGGAATTTTTGCCAGTATGGAATTGATCCCTGTTTTGCTGATGAATCGCAGGCTAGACGGACTCCATAGCTTCCTCTGCTGGTTTGCCCTATAGCAAATGGTAGAAATGACATTCAAATCTAGGTCTGCCTAATTGCAGAGCCAGGATCCTACAACCTGCCACAGGTAACAAATATGGAGAACTCCTACTAGATTCATGTTGAAAGCAGGGGAAGAACCGTTTAAAATAATGAGGTTGAAATCGTTTGCCATGACTTCCATGATCCCCTTTAAATTCTCCCAAAATCAGAGAATAAAAAGAGCTAAGATCTGTGAAAGGCTCCTAGATACGGAAGTACAAAGCTGAATCCTTCCTTTAGTTTACAAAGAGTTGGGAATGAGAACCACAGACATTTTGTCCCCTTCTATTTTCAGAATTCTATTTAGATTCATGCACATGATTAAACATTCTCAACATTCTCTGACACCTAAAAATTTTGATATATGCTTATATGGTTCGGCTGTGTCCCCACCCAAATCTGATCTTGCATGGTAGCTCCCATAATTTCCACGTGTCATGGTAGTGACCCGGTGGGAGGCAGGTCTTTTCCCTGTTGTTCTCATGATAGCGAGTAAGTTTCATGAGA
Organism: Trachypithecus francoisi; assembly: GCF_009764315.1. Classification (NCBI taxonomy): domain Eukaryota; kingdom Metazoa; phylum Chordata; class Mammalia; order Primates; family Cercopithecidae; genus Trachypithecus; species Trachypithecus francoisi. The sequence continues at coordinate 17,778,343 of NW_022681474.1, read as the reverse complement.
TCTGAAGGTTTTATAAAGGGGAGTTCCCTAGCACATGCTCCCCTTGCCTGCCACCATGTAAGATGTGACTTTGCTCCTCATTTGCCTTCTGCTATGATTGTGAGGCCTCCCCAGCCATGTAGAACTGTGAGTTCATTAAACCTCTTTCCTTTATAAATTACCCAATCTCAGGTATGTCTTTATTAGCAGCATGAGAACAGGTTAATACATATCCTATTTAATTTTAACACACTTCAGTAGAGAAATCCCTTCTTTAGGTCATCTGTGAAGGTTGGAACTGACTCCCAAGGCCATGGGGTTTCAGAATTTTAGAACAATGTATTTTAAATCATTTTCCTTACACCAAAAAGCTACATCTTAGAAGCCTAAATGGCAGAATAAACTTCCTTTGTCAAATCAAAAAATCTTGCTTTTCTCTGCTTCATTTTAGGAAACCACAACCTCATATAACTGGGCTGCAATGGCCCCAAACAATTGCTGTCTAAAGATCTCCTTACTTGGGGGATTAATCTAATAGTTTTTCTAATCTTCTCTAAACTGGAAGTTATTAAGGATTAACCCAGACAAATAGAATTCAAATTTAGTCCTTGACCTAGTAGGTCTGTTAATTGCATCAACAGCAATCTCTGTTCATGTGTAATTCAGGCTATGTGATGTTGAAATGCTATACATTTTTTTTTGAATGGAGATGCTGTGTGTAGAATTAGAAGAATGAATTTCTCCTAACTCCCCTATAGAATGGAGAGAGGGAAAAGATAATCATCATTTCTGGCTTGAATACCGGGTCAGAGAAAGAAAGGTGATGGTGTGGTTTTACCTGATGTGGGATGTGAAGCCATCTTGGAACTGGCAGCATTTCATTATGGTTGGACAGAAAGAGAGGGAAACACAGACAATATTCTTCTTTCTCTTTATAAAGACCTGACTGTCTTCAAGAATTAATATTTATCCTTAGGACTTAAGAGGAATATGTGTGAAGGGTGTGTGTGTGTGTGTATGTATGTGTATGTGTGTGTGTATATAAGACAGGGAATAACATATGTGGAGAAAGAAGCAAGTTTGTGATGCATGCTCATGGAAAAACCTCAAAGGGTCACATGGGGAATCAAAACATACCATCAAGCATCCTAAGGAACATTCTACCAGCCTAGATGCTCAGGTGTGAGGAAACGTAGTGCTTTGGAGAGGAATGGACTGGCTCTAAGGAGAGGTCTGTTGAGAGAGGAGGGAGTTTCCCTTAATGCAGATGAGATTTACAGCATGGAGACTGGAAAAAGGTAGGTTTATACAGGGACAGAGTCAAGGACAGGAGAGCCATGAAGAAGAGAAATCCCTGCAAAGAGCTTCATCCCACGGACAATGGGGAAGTCATATGTAGCATGAAAGTTAGAACTTTTCTTCCTCCTGTGTTGTGATGGCTTTCAATGATCTCATCTGGGAGAACTGGATCTGCCCCTAAATGGTAGGTTGTATTAGCAGACCCAATCCTTCACTCTCCCCTATATCTAAGCCCTTGGCCACATGGCTTTGCTCTTCCTCCCATCAAAAGGCCAACTAGCTTTCCCTGACCCTTGCTTCTGAGTTCAGCCACATGGCATGCTCTGACCAGTGGGACATTAGCAAATGGAAAGCAAATATGTGGAAAAAGCACATGCACGATGAAGCCTGGTCTCCTTCACCTCTATCATCACCATGAGAAGGACATGCCAGGGCTATGCTGCTTGTCCTAGGAGGAGAATAAAAGTTAGAGGTACAAGGAGCAGAGCCACCTCCTCCCAAGTCCAGTGTAGATTAGCTGATCCCCTGGCAGCCCGTAGACTCCACATGAGTTATGATTTTTAAAATCTAGCCTTTTTGACCCATCTCTGTTAGGTTGGTTTTTTTTTTTTTTTCCTCATAATGCCATTACCCTTATATGTACATCCCAGGGTTGGGAGATAAAGCCCACTCTATCAAGTACTTATCACCAAACTTGCAATTCAGTCTCTCCTACTTTTGAGTCCACATAAGAAAAAAAAAAAAAAAAAAAAACCTCCTTTAGTAGTTTCACTCAAGACAAAAATTACGAGGAGGTGGGAGGAATGAAGGGTTACATCTGGAGAGAGTTAAGTTGCGTGGCTGCAAAAGCAGCTGAGAAGATGTCATGCGGCGATTTCCCTTGTGTGACCATTTTGCTTTTGCTTGGGAATGGGCATGTTTTCTAATGGTTGTGGGTTTTATTGTAACAGAAGGAAAATACTGCATGTTCGGAGAGGAAATTCGGCAGTTTATTTAGGCTGTTAAACCACATTTGCCTTAAATTTATTGACCAGGAAGATCCTGTTAACTAAAATTGGGAGATCTTAGGAAAACTCTAAATCTTGTGCAGCCGTTAGTTACTGGGCACTCACAGAGCTTTTGATGAGATTTCGTGGAGAATATCTTTTTAAGTGCTTGAAAATGTAAGTCTTCATATATCATTCCCCTGTGATGTCTGCTTTGATAATCCAGGCTGATGTCATAAAGAGATGGTGACTAACAGTCTTGAGTGTTGCCAGTTGACTGTCATCCCCCAGCCTCTGTGCCTTTATTAAAATCATCAGAATTTGTCATTCTTTCTCTTCTTATCTGTCTACCTGCACCATTTGATTAATGAAAAATAATACTTCTGGCACATAAAATCATTTTGATTTTATACTCCCATTAGAGTATAAAACAGTACTTAATTCCCATCAGAGTATAAAATAGTATTTTGCCTATGCTGAAACATGAACTGCTATGCAAATCACTGCCCCAAGTTGCCTCAGAGGAAAAAAAAATGCTAAAATGTTTTAAACTCTTTTTTAGGCTTGACCAAAGATTGTTTAGGGACAGTCTTTTATTTAGAAATAAGTTAGGATCGTCTGTAATCCCAGCACTTAGGGAGCTGAGGTGGGAGGATGACTTGAGCCCATGAGTTCGAGACCAGCCTGGGCAACACAGCAAGATCCCATCTCTATTAAAATGTTTTGTTTTGTTTTGTTTTTAATTTCTAAAGGTAATAAGTTAGACTCCAAGAAGCCAATGGCTATCTTTTTTTCCTCTTCCCAGTTCCACACAGGATTCAGCTCAGCCAGTCATTTGGTCATTCTGGAAATATTCTCATCTCTTGGCTTTTACATCAGCACATTCACCTTCTGCTCACTGTTCTGCCTGGGTCTCTTTGTTGGTCTCCTTCTCCACTGGTCAGTTTCCAAATGTGAGGCTCTGTCATGCTCATCTTAGGCTCTCTCATTGAATATGTTTATATTCTCTCTGGATTACCGCTGCAGGTCCATGGACTTAGATACCATCTCGATGACAATGACTCCAATTCTCTACCTCCAGTCATGCTACGGTAGGTACATCTGTCACCCCACTGTCCCCTCAACATCTGCACTTGGACACGTAATAGGCATTTCAGATTTTTTTTTTTTTTTTTGACAGAGTCTTGCTCTGTTGCCCAGGGTGGGGTGCGGTGGCATAATCTCGGCTCACTGCAACCTCCGCCTCCCGGGTTCAAGCAATTCTCCTGCCTCAGCCTCCTGAGTAGCTGGGATTACAGGCACCCACCACCATGCCTGGCTAATTTTTGTATTTTTAGTAGAGACGGGGTTTCACTATGTTAGTCAGGCTGGTCTAGAACTCCTGACCTCAGGTGATCTGCCTGCCTTGGCCTCCCAAAGTCCTGGGATTACAGGCATGAGCCCACCGTGCCTGGCCACAAACATCTTCAATAAGTCAAATAGTGTATGATTCCACTTACATGAAATACCTAAATTGGTCAAATTCATAAAGACAGTAAAAGAAAACGGTAGTTACCCGGGGCTGGGAGAGGGAGAATAGGAAGGTAGTATTTAGTACATGCAGAGTTTCAGTTGAGGCTGATGAAAAATTTCTGGGGGTGGATGGTGATGATGGTTGCACAGCAATGCAGGTGTACTTAATGCCATTGAACTGTGTAGTTAAACATGATTAAAATGGTAAATGTTATATATTTTTTACCACAATTTTTAAAAATCTTCATCAATATTGAAAATCTGCTGAGGCAAATAAATCTCTTCATTGGTGACATCCATAAAGATCGCAGAAAACTCCTTAATAGCTCCAATATTCATAATTTTACTACCTCATCACCAAAATAGACCTTGATCAATGGACATAACCACAGGTTGCCATAAAAATTATAGCGGCAGGACTTTCAAGGTATTAATAATTTTTAAGTTCTTCAACAAATTGCTAGCCTTCTGAATTAATGTTAGGTTACTAGACATCTGTTTTTTAGACTAAACCTTCTAGTCAAGCACTCTTTAATTTTAATTTTCTCAATCACTCTTCTTCTTTTCTTGCTAATTTTGTAGATTGCATGGGCATGAACTTGTCAAATATTATAGGATTCTCTTTCTCCTTCAGAATCATGCCAGCTCCCTATTGATTCATCCAGTATGTGTGTGCAACTTTGGTCCTTTCCTCACCATTTTCTTGCAGTTTTTTTTTTCTCTAGAATATTCTTCCATCATAAATGTATGCCTTTCCTCACTAGTGTCCTCAACAATAGTAGCCTTTGTACGTATTGAGCATGTCAGGATTAATAATGTCCCAACACACCCGAAAATGAAGCCAGAGTGCAATAAATACAATTAGACAAACGATCAAAGTGAGACTCACACTTCGGATGCACAGATGGGTCAATGTATTCTGGAAGAACAAACTGGTGGCCTGGGGCCACAATAAAGCCAATGAGCATGACTTTTGTTGTTTGTTTAGGATTTATTTCACCCACATGGTATTTTTTTAATTTTAATTTGAATCCTATAGGTAAAGCTTCAGAGCTGTACATAAATACGTGTATTTCTGGCCTCTGCTGAAAATCTGAAAGATCAGCAATGGATTTTACATTCTGTAAGAACAAGCACTGGTCCTGAGTGGCAGGAGCCCTAGACAGGTATGGGCTTTCTGATCAACCACAGTCCCCATCCAACCCACTTCACTCGTTACCTGCCTGGCCGTGGTGGGCACTTGAGTTGGTGAGTCTGGCCTTTGAAAGGGAATGACAGCCTTAAACCTAGAATGAAGTCTCCTGCAAGAGGCTCCCACACACACGATCAGAGAGAAAAATGTTACTCTTTGATGCTGAATAACTCAGTGATGAGATAAGCCTCAACTAAAAAAAGGCCACTGGTGTGTCAAAATGCAAGTTGGTGAGTTTTAAAGAAATAGATTAGTTAAATATTGAGAAAATCAAGTGAAATTACTTAATGAAGACAAACCATTAAAAAATTATTACACTTAAAAAATGGCCTCCTGGTAATACTTAAAACTTTTCATAGCTAATGTTTTCAAATGATGAAGAGTTTCATTATGTTATGCAAGATTATAATGTGGAACATTCAAAGACAGGATTAAGATGTGTTGCAGCATACTTCCATAATAGGGTACTGTCTTTCTGATACAGTCTTGATGTTAATAGTCAGGTAATGTCAAGCAGAGAACCTGACTCTATAGAGCTATAACTGATGGTGTTGGGGTTGGAAGTATTTAACTCAGATTTTTACAAAGATGAAAAAGTAACTGAGAATGGCTATGATGAGAATATATACAGTGTATTATACACACATATCTACAAACACAAATTGTATTAGTCCATTATCACATTGCTTTAAGGAAATACCTGAGACTGGGTAATTTATAAAGAAGACAGGTTTCATTGGCTCGGGGTTCTGCAGGCTGTGCAGGAAGCATAGCGATATCTGCTTCTGGGAGACCTCAGGAAGCTTCCAATCAAGGTGGAAGGTGAAGCGGGAGGAGGCACGTCACATGGTGAAAGAAAGAGCAAGAGAGAAAGAAGGCGAGGGGGCCACAGTTTTAAACAGCCAGGTCTTGTGAGAGGTCACTTACTATTGTGAGGACAGTACCAAGAGGATAATGCTCAATCATTCATGAGAAATCCACCCCCGTGATCCACTCACCTCCCACCAGGCCCCACCTCCAACATGGCAGATTACAATTCGACATGAGATTTGGGTGGGGTAAATATCCAAACTATATCACACACACATATCTAAACGTGCACTATAAAAGACATAGAGTTGTTTCTATCACTTCCTATGCCTCCTCACTAGGACTTGATGATAGAATTGGAAAAGCAAAAGTTAACTGGTTTATGCAGAAGAAGGAATTTATTGGCTCATGTAATAGAAAAATTCAAGAGCGGCTTTGTCTAAAGACCCAATCTGTCATCCTCTCTTGGCTCTGAGGTCCTCCATGTTGCCTTCAGTTTTAGGTGCTCCATGGTGGTGGGATGGCTCCCCACATCTCCAGAGTTCAAGCCTACAAGCCTTGCTCCCCAAGATCCCAGAGAAAAACACTTTTACTTTTGAAGGACACAAATCTAACCAACCCTTAACTAACAACTTTGACCAGGCAAATACAACATTCCCAGGGGCCACGTCTGAATCACCTGCTCACATCCAATATGAAGAAGGAAACTGACTTTACACAAAGTACCTGGAGGGTTGAGAAAGGGAGTTCCCCAAAGAATAATGTGGGCACTGTTCACAGGAGATAGGTGAAAATTAACAAATATCGACTACATAGGGGGATTACTACTGCTGTAACAAATCACCACAAAGGTCGTGACTTAAGACAACACAGATTTATTATCTCCCAGCTCTACAGGTCAGAAGTCCGCAATGAGTCTCACTGGGGTACAGTCAAGGTGTTCGCAGAACTGGGTTCCTTTTGGAAGCTCCACAAGAGAGCTGTTTCCTTGCCTTTCCACAAGCCAGGGGCTGCCTGAATTCCTTGGCTTGTAGCCTCTTCCTTCATTTTCAAAGCCAGCAAAACTTCAAATCTCTCTCTGACTCTGACCCCCTCCTCTGCCTCCCTTGGTTAATTTAAAGGACTTTTATGATTACATTGGGCTTATCAGGAAAATCTAGGATAAACTCTTTAATGTAAGATCAGCTGATTAGCAACCTTAGTTCCATCTGCAACTGTAATTCCCTCTTGACACAGATATCTTTAGTAGACCATTATTTTGTCTACCACAAGGTACAAACTGAATTAATTACCTTCTGTAATCTCGGGGCAATCTAACTAACCCTACAGTGTGTGCTCAGGATTCCTTCATTTTTTTCAGAGTCCTTTGTGCTAAATCCTTGCTCATGAATTCATTCACTCATTCATTTAATAAATAGCCAATGAGTAACTACCACAGGCCAAGCACTGCTTAGGAACTAAACATAGACTGCTAAAGAAGATGTTCCCTGCTCTCATAGAGTTTACAATTTCGTGGATGAACAAACCATAAATAAGCTAACCAGTAACTAATATTTAAATACTTCATTATTATTTATTTCTATGGAGGCTTTATTTTTCTCCTAATTGGCTTGACAGATATTGGCTATGTCTTGGAACTTCTATTGCTCTTTGTTCTTCTAACTGAACTCTCTGTACATTCCCTGTAGGTGATCAGGACACCGAAGGAGGAAACGGCCTTTGCTAAGACATGATGGATGGGAAATGGCACCTTCTGCCTAGAGTCCGGCAGGAACAGATTTCCGTGGCACAGAATTCAGTGTCTCATGACTCTCCACATAAATCCCTAAATGACAACACCTCCCCCGTCTCATGCTTCCCGCCTCCCACCAGAGCAGCCGATCAAGGGTATTTACATTTTGTTTTTTGATTTTTGTGTTTTTTTTGGGACGGAGCCTTGCTCTGTCACCCAAGCTGGAGTTCGGTGGTACAATCTCGGCTCATTGCAAACTCTGCCTCCCAGGTTCAAATGATTTTCCTGCCTCAGCCTCCTGAGTAGCTGAGACCACAGGCATGCACCACCACGCCCAGCTAATATTTGTATTTTTAGTAGAGACGGGGTTTCACCAGTTGGCCAGGCTGGTCTCGAACTTCTGACCTCAAGTGATCCACCTGCCTCGACCTCCCAAAGTGCTAGGATTACAGACGTGAACCACCGCGCCTGGCCGGTATTCACATTTTAATTACTTCCTGCTAAGTTCATGGTAGTTGAATCAGCAGGAAGTACCAAACCGCCCAAAACAAATTAGAGGGCGAAATGGACAGTTTTTATAAGTCAGTTAAATGAGAAATAAGGAGATAATCACAATTGTGTAGGATGGATTTCTACTCCTTAACTATTATCCATCTATAATTAATATACCATAACAGAAGGTGTACTAAGTTGCTAATTCAGTGTTTCTACTGTTTTATCTTGACCAGCTCTACAGCGTGGTGTCCTGATTTGTAGGAGGTAGGTAAAAACATGGCCATCCTTCACACAGCTGTAACGAGGCTATTTTTAAAGGAGTTTAAAGCATGGGGCAAATCTCAGGACCCAGGTCAAAGGGTTTTGTATACAATCACTAAAAATTCTCCCAAAGCTTCTATAGTTCAAGCCACATTTTATTCTTGTTATCGCACTAGAATCATAGGTTCCTGAAACACAGGACCTTGAAAAACTTCTTTTAATTATATGTTGACAGTAGCACCATCCACTCCCTCCTTCTCCAGGATTCTTTCCTCCTCCCCCCAACACAAATATTCATCCTGGGAGATCATGTTGTGTTATAACACATGGCCACAAACTTTAAATCTCAGCTAAACACTCCATAGTGCCAGAACAACTAGCAATTGCTGAAACAATTAACTTTCTCCCCAAATGGCTGAAAAAATTAGAGTGGCCATCAACTAGGGATTTCATTCAGTATTTCCTTGTCATTCACAGATTTTTGGCTGAATTGATATCAAATTCTATTGTATGTGTCAGCCTTGCCTGCTTTCCTTCCATCTGAAACCTTGCCGTTTCACATTTTCATTCATTTCATTCCTACTGCTCTATGAATCAAAGTCTCTGCAGGACACTTAGAGAACATTCAAAAGATTGGACTGAAGTGAGTTAAAAGAAGGATTATTTACAGAGAACACATCTGTGACCAGTCAGGGAAAGAGCAAGCGGAATCAACACTCTGACTTTTCTTTCATTCTGTCTTCTGATATCCCACCAATACCTGTCATTGGTCAGACTCAAGCAGATGACAGAGGCCAACATAGGCCAACGTCATCAGCTGCCTGGGGCACAGAACATAGTATGTGCAATGGTCGACAGGGCGCAGAGTGGAAGCCATTCACCAGCTCAACAACATTGACCTTCCCTCCCTAAGACTGACCAGGCTACCACCCAGTGGGCAGAGTGCCCACCCAGCCAACAGAGACCAAGCCAAACCCCTGACATGGCAACATTCCGGAGGGGGACCAGCCAGCCTGCAGGTAGACACAGTACATTGGATGCCTCTTTCATGGAGTGGGTAGAGTTCTGTTCCACACTACACACAGAAATGAATTCTAAATGGATTAAGCAGAAGGAAAATGCAACATAGGTAGTAAAATAAACAGAATTTGTTCATAAATAAACTTAAGACAGAGAAGTCCTCCTTTGGAAAAGACATGACATTCGGAAGCTTTGAAGAGAAAGATTGATGGATTTTACTATTTAAAAATTTCATACTTACAGCCAGGAGCAGTGCGTCAGACCTATAATCCAAGTATGCGGGAGGCTTGTTTGTGGTCAGGAGCTCAAGATAAGCCTGGGCAACATAATAAGAACCCATCTTTACAAAAAAAAAAACTTAAATTTTCCTGATACAATATTGCACACCTGTTATCCCAGCTACTCAGGAGGCTGGGGCAGGAGAATTGCTTGGGTCCAGAAGTTGGAGGCTATGGTGAGCTATGAACATGCCACTGCACTGTAGCCTGGGCAACAGAGACAGACCCTGTCTCAAATAAATAAATAAATAAATAAATAAATAAATAAATGTGTGTGTGTATATACACATATATGTATATATATATGCTTAAACTTAAACTTGCTTAATACTAAAGGCAGCACAAAGTTGAAAACAAACAGCAGATAGGAAGATATTTACAACAAGTAACAATAATACAATAATAACTGATTCAAATGCTGCTAATTATGTGCCAGATGCCAATCTAATGTGTCCTTATTCATTTACACCTACAACAGGGTGAAGTAGGCACTATTATTATCCTTTTCAGGCTAGGAAACTGAGATACAGAGAGGTTGAGTCACTTGGGCAAGATCACACAGCTAGTAAGTAGCACAACCAAGATTGGAATCCAGACAGCCTCACTTCATGGACTGTGCTCATAACCCATACCCGATGTCACCTCTCATTTTTTTGGTGGGGAGGATGAATGGAGTCTCACTCTGTTGCCCAAGCTGGAGTGCAGTGGCTCGATCTTGGCTCACTGCAGCCTCTGCCTCTCAGATTCAAGCCATCCTTCTGCCTCAGACTCCCAAGTAGTAGTTACTACGGGCATGAGCCACCACACCCAGCATTTTTATATTTTTAGTGGGGACAGGGTTTCACCATTTTGGCCAGCTTGGTCTCAAACTCCTGACCTCAAGTGATCTGCTCCCCTCAGCCTCCCAAAGAACTGGGATTACAGGCATGAGCCACCACTCCTGGCCCCCTCTCATTTTTTTAATGCTACCTAAAAGAGACCATGAATTTATATCCACAATATATAAAGAAATCCCAAAATCAATAAGAAAAAACAACTCAATAGAAAACTCAGCAAAGATTCTTAGTGGACAATACACAGAAGAGAAAATTTAAATGAAGATACAAAATTTCACTAGTAATTAAGCATATGCAAATTTTTTTAATGAGACATCTTTTTTTTTACCCACTACATAATTAAAAGAATGGGCCAGACGTGGTGGCTCACGCCTGTAATCCCAGCACTTTGGGAGACCGAGACGGGCAGATCATGAGGTCAGGAGATGGAGATCACCCTGGCTAACACGGTGAAACCCCGTCTCTACTAAAAATACGAAAAAATTAGCCAGGTGTGGTGGCAGGCGCCTGTAGTCCCAGCTATTTGGGAGGCTGAGGCAGGAGAATGGTGTGAACCCGGGAGGCGGAGCTTGCAGTGAGCCGAGATCAAGCCACTGCACTCCAGCCTGGGTGACAGAGCGAGACTCTGTCTCAAAAAAAAAAAAAAAAAAAAATTGAAAGAATGTTATCATGCATTGGCAAGGAAATAGTCACTCTCATAGACTGTGGGTTGGAATACAAATTGGTAGAGCTTTTGTGGTAGTATATAATAAAATGTTAACTATCTATTAGCTGGTGACTCAGCAGAGCCCATTGCCTACTATCTAATCTACAGAAATATGGGCGTGTGTATACCAAGATATCTCTGTCATCTTACTTCTAATAATAAGATTTTGGAACCACCTAAAGTCAATTAGTGTTGATAGATTTTTTAAAACGTGGTACAGTTTTTAAGAGGGGATTACTTAGCAAAGTTTCCACACCCACACATCCACAGCTCACTTGCTCAATGCAGCCTTGAGACGTGTTTTGTTTGACCATGGTATTTAACACAATTTCAAATTTGAAAGCCTTTACTGCGACACACAATCTCCATTTTCTCATGGGTCCCATCGTTTCTATATGTCTTTTATTTACCATGCCTCCCTAGCCTCTGCATGCACTTGAGCTTGCAGTGCCCAATTAAACCCTAAGTACAGGCCGGGCGCGGTGGCTCAAGCCTGTAATCCCAGCACTTTGGGAGGCCGAGGCGGGCGGATCACGAGGTCAGGAGATCGAGACCATCCTGGCTAACATGGTGAAACCCCATCTCTATTAAAAAAATACAAAAAACTAGCCGGGCGAGGTGGCGGGCTCCTGTAGTCCCAGCTACTCCGGAGGCTGAGGCAGGAGAATGGCGTAAATCCGGGAGGCGGAGCTTGTAGTGAGCTGAGATCCGGCCACTGGACTCCAGCCTGGGCGACAGAGCGAGACTCCGTCTCAAAAAAAAAAAAAAAACCCTAAGTACATAACCAAAAAGGAGCTTAAAATTCTTTAAGAGTCTTGGATTCAATATAAACATCCTGCAATAGTTCGGAAGCCTGAGAGGCAGTACCACATGGTATTCATAGACGCTTAACCTCATAGACTCTGAAACTCATAGACTCTTAAGCTCATAGACTCTGAAGTCAGACTGGCAGGCCTCAGATCCCAACTGCACCACTTACTGTCTGTGTCACTGGCAACCCCTGAATCTCTCTGTGCCTCAGTGTCATCTGAAAGGCAGAATTAACAACAGCCTCTTTGTTGTGAGAATCGAATAAGTAGCACACGTGAAGTTCTCAGAACAGTGCCCTACACATACACAAAGTGTTCAATAAATGTTAGCTGTGGCTACTATGGTTGTTACAAGTAACAACATGGAAAGATTTCTGAAACACACGTTTAAAAAAATGCATGCAAACACTGTCAAGAGCATGCAGAATATGATTGCTATTATAAGTACATGTAGGACAGGCGCACTGGCTCACGCTTGTAATCCCAGCACTTTCGGAGGCCGAGGCAGGTGGATCACCCGAGGTCAGAAATTCAAGACCAACCTAGCCAACATGGTGAAACTTCATCTCTACTGAAAAATACAAAAATTAGCCCGGCGTGGTGGCACATGCCTGTAGTCCCTGTTACTCAAGAGGCTGAATAGGGGCCAGACACGGTGGCTCACACCTGTAATCCCAGCACTTTGGGAGGCCGAGACGGGTGGATCATGAGGTCAGGAGATGGAGACCAGCCTGGCCAACACGGTGAAACCCCGTCTCTACTAAAAATACAAAAAATTAGCCGGGCGTGGTGGCAGGCGCCTGTAATCCCAGCTACTTGGGAGGCTGAGGCAGGAGAATGGAGTGAACCCGGGAGGCAGAGCTTGCAGTGAGCTAAGATCTGGCCACTGCACTCCAGCCTGGGCAACAGAGTGAGACTCCGTCTCAAAAAAAAAAAAAAAGATGCTGAAGCAGGAGAATTGCCTGAACCCGGGAAGCAGAGGTTGGGTTGCAGTGAGCTGAGACTGGGTACAAGAGTGAGACTCCATCTCAAAAAAAAAAACAAAAAAAAGTGTACATGTACATATACATGTTTGCATAAATATATGGGAACATAATGGATCACTTACTCTTCAATAATAGTCTTTAATCCTTTATGGAATGAGGTATAGTTAGAAAAATAAGTTATTGGCTAGGCACGGTGCCTCACGCCTATAATCCCAGCACTTTGGGCAGCTAAGTTGGGTAGATCACTTGAGCCCAGGAGTTCAAGACCAGCCTGTGCAACATGAGTAAGTCTTGTCTCTAGTGAAAATACAAAAAATTAGCTGGGCGTGGCGGCACACACCTGTGGTTCCAGCTACTTGGGAGGCTGAGGTGGAAGGATCACCCGAGCCTGGGAAGTCCAGTCTGCAGTAAACCATGATCGCACCATTACACTCCAGTCTGGGTGATGCGATTCAGACCCTCTCTAAAAAACAAAATAAAAATAAATTATGTTCAAACTTTATATAGAAAAAAAGAACTGGAAAAAATACATCAAAATGTTCACCAAAGGATGAGTTAATTTTGCTTACTTTTTTCTTTTTCTTTTCCAATTATTATTTTAGACTTCTATTAATATATTAGCTTCGTAACACAAAAAATTAAATATCCTTTTTTAAACAAACACACTGATAACATATAGTAATAATGACATTTCAAAACAAAGAACTTTTCTCAGCCCTGATTGTTTTCATGCTATAAAATCAACTTTTGCAGACCTTCCTCCTTTACCTCTTTAAAAATGTGGCAGAAAGGTCTAAAAACAATAACAAAAATGCCTGCTCATGAATAAAGATTAAAGAACTAAGAATCGTTTTGTTTGGAAGGAGGCAGAAATTACTAAGCAAAGGTCCTAAACCCACGGTTCTACTTGCTCGATACAGCTTTCAGACATGTGTTTTGTTTGACCATGGTATTTACCACAGTTTCGAATTTGGAAGCCTTTACTGGAGCACACAATCTCCATTTTCTCATGGGTGCCATCATTTCTAATTGTCTTTTATTTACAATGCCAGCCTATCTTCTGAATATATTTGAGCTTGCAATACCCAATTAAACCCTAAGTACATAACCAAAAAGAAGCCTTGAGTTCTTCAAGAATCTTGGATTCAATATAAAGAAATAGTATACAGTTCTAAACCAATGAAAGCCTTCAAAGTCCCATTCTTGGCAACTTTTTTTTTTTTTTTTTTTTTTTTGAGACAAAGTCTCACTCTGTTGCCCAGGCTGGAGTACAGTGGTAAGATCTCAGCTCATTGAAACCTCCTCCACCTCCCGAATTCGAGTGATTCTCCTGCCTCATCCTCCCAAGCAGCAGGGATTACAGGCTCCTGCCTCCACACCTGGCTAATTTTTGTATTTTTAGTAGAGACGGGATTTCACGCTGTTGGCCAGGCTGGTCTCAAACCTCAAGAGATCCATCCATCTCGGCCTCCCAAAGTGCTGGGATTACAGACATGAGCCACCATGCCCAGCCCTCTGGCAACTTTTAATAATAGCATTTTTAACTTTCTGTCTCGGATGAATTTTTTTTTTTTTTTTTTTTTTTTTTTTGAGACAGAGTCTTGCTCTGTCACCAGGCTGGAATGCAATCTCTGCTCACTGCAAGCTCCGCCTCCTGGGTTCAAGTGATTCCCCTGCCTCAGTCCCCCAAGGAGCTGGGACTACAGGTGCATGCCACCAAGCCCAGCTAATTTTTTGTATTTTAGTAGAGATGGAGTTTCACCATGTTGGCCAGGATGGTCTCGATCTCCTGACCTTGTAAGAAGCCTTGGCCTCCCAAAGTGCTGGGATTATAGGCGTGAGCCACCACACCTGGCTCTCAGATTATTTTTATACAAACTTTCATCAACATCAGGCCAAATAGGGCTCTCAATATTTGTTGAGAGCCCTATAAGATAGTAGTTCTCAACTTCAGTGTGGACAGAATGGGCAGTACCTGGAGAGCTTGTAAAAATGCAGAATTCTGGAGCCACACCCACCCACTCCCAGGACCCTGGTTTGTTAGGTGATGACAAATCAGAGAAACCTTAGACCACATTGCAAGAAGCTATATTGTAGTAGAGACCTCCAGGGGTGCCCTTTAGGTCCCCAACTCTCCCCCCATGGGATGGGCTGACGATTGAAAGCTAATGAAGTACTTGTTTTTACGTGCCCTGGCCTTGCTTCTACATGGGAGTAATTCTGTTTACGTATCCAGAAAAAAATCTGGGTTTCATTTTGCAAACTCAAGGCAGAAATCAGCTGCCTGAAGACATCCTTAAACACAATCACAGCATTTTAGGGAAATTCCGTGTGTTGCATAGTTTTTGTGACACCACCATGCAAAAATGTGTTGTTTCCCAACAAAGGAAGGAGAAACTGTACCCTGACCATAATTTGAGAAGTCACCTATGAAAGCTGAGTTTAGGGCCTGTTTGCTCCTAATTCCTAGAAGAACAAAGTCATGCAAGTTCTATTTATAGGTTGAATCTGGTCACCACAAAAACGTACAATAACAAAAGATGGCTGTACCCTAAAGAGAAAACCTACTTAAGGAAAACTATTGATCAGTAGGAAAATGCAGATCATCATAGATTTTGCCCAAGTCTTACCTCAGTGGAATTTGACCTGTGTAACCATTTCCCCCTCCTCAGAGGCTTAATCTGAACCTTACTTCTTGTTGTTTTTCCTGATCTGTTTCTGCCAAGTGGTATTTACGGGGACTGGATTGAGTTAAAATAGCCAGACAGTTTCAGTGGCTGGAAACGCAAATGTATGAATGAACCCATGGTGAACTCACGTGCACTCTCCTCAAGAAAGGGTAGGAACGAGACCCATGTAAGGGACTAGGGTAAAGTCCCTTTTCTCTTGGTCCTAGAAATATTAAAAGAATTACATGGTGTGCACCAACAATACCTCATTCCTTCTGAAAATGAATATTTCACACTGTGTCTGAGTCACCAGCATTCACATTTGCAATCAGTCATTTCTCACGTTCTTATTTTAAGAGTAATTGAACAGCTTAGGTATACCAATATTTTATGAATGTAGAAATTTTCCTTTTTTAGAAAGCAGGCTGGTACTGAGTATAAATCAGAATGAAACAGAGGTCAAAAGCCCATCACTCTTTCTCTGGCCCTCTCTCACCACCATTCTTGCCCTCAGCAAGGCATGGCAATCAGTCCTCAGAAAGGACATACCTAATCCCTAGAACCTTCCCTGCTACAGAACAGTCCAGACCTGCACAGACATCCCCAGAGGTCGGAGCCAGCACTAGACCCAGGGTCTCTGCGAGTTTCCTCAAATCTGAGGCCATCCCCCAAAGCCTGGGGATTTCTAAAAGAACACACGAATCCAGGCCATGCAGTCTGTTCAGGTCACCAGCATCTCCAGAATCCCAGGCATCTCCTGGGACTGCAGATGGATGAGTCTTTATCTCAATCCCAGTAACAAGGGCAGGGGTATAAGAACATTTGAGAAAATGAGACTGTGGAGAGGATTAACTTGCCAGATATCAAAATATGGTAATTAATGCCACATTTAATAAATACCACATTTAACTAGGTTGGTGCAAAAGTAATTGAAGTTTTTGTCATTAAAACCACAGTTACTTTTGCACCAACCTAATGGTATAAAACTCATGTAGAAATAGAAAAATAGGCCAATAGGCCGGGCTCAGTGGCTCATACCTGTAATCTCAGCACTTTGGGAGGCCGAGGTGGGAGGATCACTTGATGCCAGGAGTTCGAGACCAGTCTGGCCAACATGGCAAAACCCCGTCTCTACTAAAAATACAAAAATTAGCCGGGCATGGTGGCGGGCGCCTGTAATCCCAGCTACTTGGAGGCTGAGGCACTAGAATTGCTTGAACTTGGGAAGTAGAGGTTGCAGTGAGCTGAGATCGCACCACTGCACTACAGCCTGGGTAACAGAGTGAGAAAAAAAAAGGAACGAACAGAAAAGAGAGCAATGGAAAGGAATGAAGAGTCCAGGAACTAGAGGCAAACAGCACCGGTGCATACGCAAAAATTTATTGTATGATTTGAATATATTCATGGAGAAAGAACTGCTCTCCAATACTATTGAAACAATGGACTACCAGTTTTGGGGAGAACTGAAGGCTGATCCTTACCTTACATCCTATAACCAAATAAGTTCTAAATAGATTGAGGTTTAAATATTTTTTAAATAATAGTTAGAGGCTAAGACTAAAGGACTGCTGGAAGCCAAGAGCCCAACACCAGCCTGGGCAACATAGCCAGACCTCATCTCTACAAAACAATTAAAAAATTAGCCATGTCTGGTGGCATGTGCCGGTAGTCCCAGCTACCCGAGAGGCTGAGATGGGAAGATTGTTTAAGCCCAGGAGTTCAAGGCTGCAGTGAGCTATGGTGGTGCCACTGCACTCCAGCACTCCAGCCTGGGTGACAGAGCGAGGCTCCATTTCTAAAATATAATCATCCCATCATCATCATCATCATCATAATCTCTTAAAAATATTTGAAGAAAAATGAGTAGGGTATTATAATCCTAGCATGAGGGACGTCTTTTTAAGTAAGAAAAAATACTCTGATTTTGAAAAGGAAAAATAGAAATAAGTTCAACAATGTAAAAGTTTTACACTTCCCTACCGCAAAAATAAATAAAAGACCTATGATATAAAGGTAAATAATAAGATAGGAGAAATATTTGCAATGCACCTTTTTAAAGGCGAATATAGAAGAGCATCTTACAAATCAAACCCCACTAGAAAAACGGGCAAAAGGCAGAGGCAATTCACAAAGGCGAAAATATAGGTACCATGAAACGCTGTTAAAAATCAAAGAAAATCATCTTAAACAACAATGGTGGATCATATTTCAGCTATCAGATTGGCGAAGACTAAAAAGAGTGACCCTACTGAGCGTTAAGAAGGTGTGAGAAAATGAGCTCCTTTTATCCACTGCTTGTGGGAGTGGAAATTGACACTCCCTTTTAGACAGTGATATGGCACTGGGTGTCCAAACTCAAAATACACCTATCCTTGGACCAGCAATTTCACTTCTGGGAATTTATCCTAGAGAAATAGTCAGCCAGGTGTGGAAAGACGAAGGCACACAACATTGCAAGGGTGGTACCAGGTGGGATGGGAACACTGATACTCAGTAAGTCCTGGGGACAGGAGTGCAGAGAAAAGGATACCAGCAGATTTCCAAGAGGCAGGGATGCTGGAGGCCCATTTCAGAGGCAGGTGGAAGGAGTAACAGAAAAGGATGAGAGGATGAGAGGATAAAGGCCAAGAGAGAACATTCTGCAGTTGCCAACAAAAACTGGGGCAGGGATCGTATAAGAATGGGTGAGGAGAAATGCTGGAGAGAAAACAGTGATAAGAATATTAGTGGCTGGGCCTGGTGGCTCCCACCTGTAATCCCAGCAATTTGGGAGGCCGAGGTAGGCCGATCACTTGAGGTCAGTTCAAGACCAGCCTGACCAACATGGTGAAACTCCATCTCTTCTAAAGATACAAAAATTAGCTGGGCATGATGGCGGGCACCTGTAATCCCAGCTACTCGGAAGGCTGAGGCAGGAGAACGGTTTGAACCCGGGAGGCAGAGGTTGCAGTGAGCTGAGTTCGCGCCACTGCATTCCAGCCTGGGGGACAAAGCAAGACTGTCTCAAAAAAAAGAAAGAAAGTAAAAAGAAAAAGAATATTAGTGATGGCTACTAATAATGATGCCCACTTTATAGATGATAAAACTGAGGTCAGGCCTCACAAGTTAACACAGCTGATCATATAACTTATAACAACAGAGCTGGAATTTGAGTGCAGACCCATCTAACTACAGAGCCCAGGCCACGGTAAGGAGTCTGGACTCACCTCTGGTGGCCATGGGCTGCTGTGTGAATACTCAGGTTTGCCTTAGAGGAGTTTTCTCTGGTGGTAGTGTAGAGAGTTTACCAGAGGCCACACAGGCAGGGAAAAGGAGAAATCAGTAGGCGTCAATGACAGGAAGGCGGGCTAGAAAAGATGAAATGGGGCGGAGTGCGGTGGCTAACATCTGTAATCCCAGCACTTTGGGAGGCTGAAGCAGGCCAATCACAAGGTCAGGAGTTCAAGACCAGCCTGGCCAACATAGTGAAACCCCGTCTGTACTAAAAATACAAAAATTAGCCAGGCGTGGTGACACGCACCTGTAGTACCAGCTACTCGGGACGCTGAGGTGGGAGAATGGCCTGAGCCTGGGAGGTGGAGGATGCAGTCAGCCGAGATGGCACCACTGCACTCCAGCCTGGGCGACACAGAGTGAGACTCCGTCTCAAAAAAAGGAAAAAGAAAAGAAAAGATGAAATGAGAATGGATCTGCCATGGGTTTGAAAGCTACTAGGAGAGCAAATCCACTGGGCTGAGGGAGCTGTTGAGTAAAGGATGCAGGAGGTGGAGGAGGAATGAGAAAGACTCCTGATTCTAGCCGATGTCACAGGGCAGATGATTGCCAATATCCAAAAACTTCCTGTGCGCTTCTTGAATACACCTTCTCTTCACACTTTTTCTCCCATTCTTCCCTCCCCATGAAACATCATCCCCAATTGTCTTCAAGGTGAAATCTTATCCATCCTTCAAAGCCTATCTCAAGAGCCACCTCTCTCATGAAGTGTTCTTTTCTTGCTTGTTTTTGTTTTTGTGAGATGGAGTCTCACTCTATTGCCCAGGCTGCAGTGCAGTGGAGCAATCTTGGCTCACTGCAACCTCTGGCTCCCAGGTTCAAGCAATTCTCCTGCCTCAGCCTCCTGAGAAGTTTTGGGACTATAGGCATGCGCCACCATGCCCAGTTAATATTTGTGTTTTTAGTAGAGATGGAGTTTCACCATGTTGGCCAGGGCAGTCTTGCACTCCTGGCCTCAGATGATCCACCTGCCTCAGCCTCCTAAAGTGCTGGAACTACAGGCATGAGCCGCCATGCCCGGCCTCTGATGAAGTCTTTACAGAAAATGCTCCCTCCTCCCAGAGTGTGAATCATGGGGCATTTTGATGTTATCTCGTATTTGCCTTTATCTGCCTGGTAGTTAATCAATTATGCAAATATCTTGTTTTCCTCCCTTGTCAGCCTCCTAATGGCAAGGACCTCATGGCCACATCATACCCCTTTCCACATTTTTTCCAGTGCCCAACAGTCTCCTGTGCACAACAGCCATCAGTAGACATCTAAACAGTTGAAATAAAGACAACAAATAGCTCTCCCCCTCTTTCCTCTCTTAGATTTTTGCCTTCCCATCTTTTATAAATGTTTCTTGCTCCAGAAGAAACCAAAAGAGTTGGAAGTTTTGGAATGCCTGCAGGAGATTTTCTTAATCTTTAAGTGGCTGATAACACCACAGGAAACTATCTTAAGGAAAACATAGGGATGAAACAGTAGGGTCCTATGACCACTTCCCTGCTACACTGAACAGAGCAGTTTGAGAATAATTTCCAGTGAATGTCTTCCAAGTGTATATAAATAGTCATGGTCAGCTTGGTGAAAGTGTGTTTCCAAGATGAACTGATAGACTAAGCAAGATAAACGAGGTCAAGTGGTCAAGATGGATTGCCTGGTACTTTTATAGAAGGAGTTTACTCATTTGGCCAGAAAGCAATTGCATGAGAGACTCTCTGTGGATCTAACTCATTTTAGGGAGCAAAATGGAAAATCTTTAATCTTGAAATCATAATAAATCACAAAAAATAAATAAATTGGGGGAGGATTGTTTACAGAACTAACACATTCTTAAATTCACACTAGGTTATGGAAGGGTACAAACATTTTTTTTTTTTTTTTTTTTTTTTGAGACGGAGTCTCGCTCTGTCACCCAGGCTGGAGTGCAGTGGTGCAATCTTGGCTCACTGCAAGCTCCACCTCCCGGGTCCGTGCCATTCTCCTGCCTCAGCCTCCTGAGTAGCTGGGACTACAGGCGCCCACCACCACGCCCGGCTAATTTTTTGTATTTTTAGTAGAGACAGGGTTTCACCGAGTTAGCCAGGATGGTCTCGATCTCCTGACCTTGTGATCCGCCTGCCTTGGCCTCCCGAAGTGCTGGGATTACAGGCGTAAGCCACTGCGCCCAGTCAACAAACATATTTTCAAGCAAGAAATCAGGCTGATCTTGGGTACAAATGAGTCAACCCAACAACCTCCACCATGTAGTGCTTTGGCCATTACAGCGACACCGTGGGGCCCTTCCAGGGGTTATTCATCCCCTCAACTACTCCATAGACCAAACCAGAATCACCCAACGTGTGTTGGCTAAAACACTAATTCCTTTCTAAAAAAAGAGAGATTCTGAGGTCAAGTACATTTAGAAAATGATAAATGTTATAACATCTCTTGAAGAGTCATGTTGCACTTTGGCATAATGAAAGCTCCAAAAATGTCTACTATAAATAAACTTTCACTTCCTTTAAATATGTGTTTTCTCAACTTATTTTAGCCTGGGGCCTTTTGAGGGGAGTAAATGCCAGACCTAGTAACACCAGGTTGAAATAGAGTTCCCTAAACCCAACCGGGTAAACTCAACACCTTACCATCTCTGTTTTTCCTTCCTTCCTCTGAACTTCACTTCTTCCTTTTAAAATTCATGGCCAGGCATGGTAGCTCATGCCTGTAATCCTAGCACTTTGGGAGGCCAAGGCGGGAGGATCACCTGAGGTCTGGAGATCATGACCAGCCTGGCCAACTTGGTGAAACCCTGTCTCTACTAAAAATACAAAAATTAGCCAGGTGTGGTGGCACGTGCTTGTAATCTCAGCTACTTGGGAGGCTGAGGCAGGAGAATCACTTGCTACTATACTTTCACCTGGGAGGCAGAGGTTGTAGTGAGCCAACCTGGGCAACAAGAGTGACACTCTGTCTCAAAATAAATAGGTAAATAAAATAAAATAAATCCAATAGCCACATTGCTTATTTCATCAGAGCCCAGAGAGGTGACTAGAAAACAGCAAGAAATAATTTAAGTCATTTGAAATTGCTAATGGGTAATTTGTATTACCTCCCTAATACACCCATTGCTAATGGGTGATTTCTGCTTTTACTGAAGCCTTCTGAAACAGAATGGCTTAATTCAAAGGAATAGTGCATATACCAAGAAACTTATGCCTAAATGTAGCAGAAGAGTCGCTTCCTCTTTCCATGCCTAGGGTCACGACTAGGAAAATGAAGGGAAATCACTCCTTCTTCCCCTGCCATCAAAACAACTGCAACAACAACGAAATGCCGTGCTCAACTTTTGTGTAAACTTTGTGCCAAGAGTCACCCCTCATCTTTACCCGGCTCATTTCTCATGGTTCAAGAATCAAAATAAATGTTGTTTCCTTCCCCCAACCCCTAAACTAGTATTAAAAAATCAGCAATCTCCTTTCAGAAAATCCAGGACTTCTCCCTCCCCCATCCTATACTTTTATCACTGTACGTAACAGCTGTTTACTTCTCTGTCTCAACCACCAGACCTTAAAGTTTGTGGAGCCAAAACTGCTGTCTGTCTTATCTCCTGTTTGCCCAGGATGGCGCACATAGTTGGAAACAAACAACCTAAAGAAGATAGAAATGTGTTTGTTTCTTTTTCACCCTGCAGAACTAAGAACCTACTTTATAAGGAGAAGATGAATGTATGAAAATGGAAAAGTTGGTAAGAGCCCCATGATGCAGTTCGGCCATGTATATTAATTGAACATTGCCATATATGACATCATAGGGGAAATCGTAGGAAGATAAATCACATCTTACATTCAAGTCCTACCTTCAAGGAACTTAACGAAATGACAATAATAGCTCTTCCATGGGTCCTCAGACATGGCTGACCCAGGAGACCATTTCAGGGAACCGAATGTGTCCTAGACACTGGGTGGGTTGGCCAGTTTCCTCTCATTTCTCTAACTAAGAACACAAATGTTTTCTCGATTGAAAGTTTCACCCTGGCCCTCAGTGCCAGTGGCTTCCAACAGGATAGTTTCCTGTTGCAAGGAGGGTGGCCCAGAGAGTCCTAACTGAATAAGTGCATTTTTGCTACTAAATACTGTCCAGGCACTAGCATAGCAAGCCCAAGTGCAAGGGATGAGGCATAAGGGAGACTGAGGAAGTTGGGAGTGGGAGTCCTGCAGCCATTGCTGGTGTGTGTGATATCAGCCGAATGGAGAACATCTGGGGCCTGTCAGGGTTTCCCAGAGATCTTCCCTGTCTAATGACAGTGAGAGCAAATTAAGATTGATAAATTGTATAGCTCTTTCTGGCTTTAAAGATCCCAGATGCTCTGCTAAATTAATGGCTGCTCTATCTCCACTCAATCTGACACCACAACAGAACCTTGAAAATATACCAGACCCCTACTCCCCCAACCATCTGAGCACATCCAGGACAGTGTAACTTTTTTCAGCCTGGATTCCAATGTGCAAACTCATGTATTTAGTTGGTGTCTCTGTGTGTATGTATGTGTGTGTTTGTGTTTGTGTATGGTATGTGTGCGTGTGTGTACATAGGCACACACATGCAATTCCAGACCAGAGCGTATCTTTACCACAGGGCATGTGCATGCAAAGTGTTCATCAACAAACGTACCTCTGGAAAGACACATTTCTCCATTTGCCCCAAGTTCTTTAAACACCAAACTGCCCACTACGGAATAATTCCAAGAAAGATGAGATCATTTGTGTCATTTGGAAACTATCGTTTTACACAAAGATAACATATTGCTAATAATAATACCTAAGATTGATCTGTTATTCTCTGGCACTCAGTTCAATAACCCAGTTCTCTGTGTGGAGGAAATCATGTTTTGTTTATATCAGTCGAATACAATCAAATTTCGCTTGAGGAAAAGTATTTGGGGACACTTAGCTGAAGTTATTCTGCTTCTAGGAGATTCTAGAGATTAAATATGATTGGAGAACGACCTCTTGGTGTTCGCCCAAGTGCCCCTAAGCATGGAACTCCTAATGAGGTGTCTCTTATAATGGTGGCTCCTTTAGAATGGAATTGACTAGAAGGAAATATCCTTAATGAAGGATAAGCATCCCAGGAGACATCAAAGCCAAAAAAGGAACATTCTATAAACTCGAACCACTGAGTCCAAATTGACACAGACCAAGGCCACACCCTCACAGTTTACATTCTAGTGGAAGAGGTAGACAATAAGTAAATAAGAAATGTGTGAAAAATAGAAAGAAAAATAGGTCAATAGGTCGGACATGGTGGCTCATGCCTGTAATCCCAGCACTTTGGGAGGCTGAGGCGGGTGGATCACCTGAGTTCAGGAGTTCGAGACCAGCCTGGCCACCCTGGCCAACCCCCATCTTCACTAAAGATGGCAAAACCCCATCTTCACTAAAAATAGTGGCGGGTGCCTGTAATCCCAGCTACTCAGGAGGCTGAGGCAGGAGAATCGCTTGAACCCAGGAGGTGGAGGTTGCAGCGAGCCAAGATCGCATCACTGCACTCTAGCCTGGGAGACAGAGCGAAACTCCATCTCCAAAAAAAAAAAAAAAAAAAGTTGGGGGACAGGCATGTGGCTGTGTGGCTCAGCATCAGAGTACTATGTACTGTTTCCCTGGAGAGTTGCCAGATAAATATCAGACCACACTGGAGAGAAATCTCTTCTACCAGCCAATCCAGAATGCCCATGGGAACATGAATCCTGAAGAAAAGTCAAAATCTAACACATTCTCCAAACCACCATGTTATGAAATTGGAAGATACCAAAATAGCTGAGGGTCAAACAAGTTCCATTACCATTTGAAATAGGCAGAAGAAAGAACTTCTTGACTGCAAAGATGATGAAAATTCAGAATAGGCTGCCAGAGAAGATGGGAGATTTTTTTCTTGAAGGAAAGATTACTCTGCAACACTCATGGTTCAAATGTGATTCGGGTGGGAGGCGACCCTCAGCAAAATCAGTTCATACTTGTCCCCAAGATCAGAAACATCTCCATATCACTTTTTAAAATGTTTTTATGGATATTCTCAAGCATATAGAAGAATAGAATGATAATTACACATAGATTCATCTCAAGAACCAAAATTTTTAACACTCCACCATATTGGAGTGTTCTGTTTTGTTTTTTGAGACAGAATCTCACTCTGCAAACTTGACCTCCTGGACTCAAGTGATATTCCTATCTCAGCCTCCCCGAGTAGTTGGGACTCCAGGTGCATGCCCCATGCCTGGCTAATTTTTGTATTTTTTGTAGAGATGGAATTTTGCCATGTTGCCCAGACTTGTCTCAAACTCCTGGGCTCAAGCAATACACTCATCTCGGCGTCCCAAAGTGCTGGGATTCTACCTGTCAGCCACTGTGCCCGACTGTATTTGTATCTAGATAATGGGTAGATGCAGAGATAATAAATAGGTATTGAAGGTCACTTGAAAGACACCATGACACTCACTTCTAAATATTACAATTATCCACCTTCCTTTTTTTTTTTTTTTTTTTTTTTGAGACGGAGTCTCGCTCTGTTGCCCAGGCTGGAGTGCAGTGGCGGGATCTCAGCTCACTGCAAGCTCCGCCTCCCAGGTTCCCGCCATTCTCCTGCCTCAGCCTCCCGAGTAGCTGGGACTACAGGTGCCCGCCACCTCGCCTGGCTAGTTTTTTGTATTTTTTAGTAGAGATGGGGTTTCACTGTGTTAGCCAGGATGGTCTTGATCTCATGATCTTGTGATCCGCCCGTCTCGGCCTCCCAAAGTGCTGGGATTACAGGCTTGAGCCACCGCACCCGGCCTACCTTCTTAAAATAAAGACATTCTCTACGTAATCACAATGTTATTACTAGTAAGAAAATTATCGATAATTTTCTGATAGCTACTCCATATCCAAGTCTCACCAATTGTTTCAAAAGTATCTGTCAATGACTTTTTTAGATGATAGCTGCAGTGTCTGCCTTGTTTGGGTAGAGACTTCAGTTCCATTTAGTTTTAGATTTAGATATAGATGCCAGCATTGAAATTATACCAAAATGTAATATAGTAATGATTGCAAATGCAATAGTTAGGACTAATAAACTATTCATTAACTGAGAGAGATACATAGAAATTTAAGAAAATGAAATTAAAAAAGAAAAATGACAGAGCCTGAAAACGTTGATTCATTTGTTCAGCAACTAGACTTGCCTTTGGACATGTGGTGATTTGCAAGACAGACGTGGTCCCTGGGTTCTAGGGTCAGCAGAGCCAGGAGAGGAGGAGTCAGAATGAAACAGAAACAGCTGCCAAGGAATGAGAATCTTCATTGGCTCTGCATGTATTTAGGCTGGTGCAAAAGTAACACGCAGTTACTTTTGAATGAACCTAAATATATGCAGAGCCTATGAAGATTCTTAGTAAAGTAATTGTGGAATGCTTTTAGGTAAAACTATAGTAAGTATTTACTATAATAGTAAGGTAAGTATAGTTGCATTTAAGTGAGTATCTAGGTTAGTATTTAGGTAAGTATAAACTAATTGCAGTATTTAGGTTGGTACAAAAGTTATTGCGGTTTTTGCCATTACTTTTAATTCTCCCCTTCTTGAAAAAGTCTTAAAAAAGACATTATTGAAAAAGTCTTCTGGATATAGGATTTTAAAGTTGACTTAGTCATTGTTTACAGGGACATTTGCAGGGAGGTAACCTGCATACTGGGATTAAGAGCATCAAGCAGATGGCTGTGGATGACCCCAGTCAGTGGACAGATAAGAAGAGTTACTGGACAACCAGTGAAATCCATCTTGGATAGAAGCACTGTGGCCCAGATAGAAGAGATAGGGGAATACCTGTTCCAAGAGTGAATGGCTTTTTTCATATGTGCGTGGAGGAGCAGGGAAGGAAGGACATCTCTCCCGCATTCCTTTTCTAAGGGATTTATCTAAAACTTGGCATGTCAGAGATGGAGAGCTTGACCCTCCATGGCAAAAGTAATCTACCATGAGATTGAATAGAATGATAGAAATGTCAGAGAATATGAAGTCTGTTCATTCACCAAACATTTGTTGAACATCTGCCAGACATAGGAATCTGTTAGGCAATTTAGGGGACCTAGGCAAGTCACATGCTGGCCATGCCCTTTAGAAGATTTATGGCAGTAGAATGGAAACTACCAGGCACTTTCCTGAGAACACATAGCTCTTTTGGGGGTATAGCTTTGGTTTAAAGTCTAGGTTTCTTCATTTACCACCCAGGGCTGTCAGCCACTAAGCCATATTGGCCATGGTGAAATTTCATATTACATGAGTTCTTTGTTGGTATTACTACATGTCAGTTTCAGGAGGGAAGAAGCTTGGATTTGTTCCCCTATTGTACCCCTATACAGTAATGAACACATGCCTTAAATGCCTGGCACATAATATGTGCACAGTAAATTTTTTAGCTGAATGAACATGTACAACTGAGGCAAAGCAATATTTTATAATGTCTTCTCATATTTTGTACTAAACACTTTCATTTGGCATTTAGCTTCCTTGACCTTTCATGCTTTACAAGACAAAGAGATCAAAGGAAGAGTTCACAATGATGATTTCAATAGCTAAGAATACTTTGGTTTTGTCAGAACTAATCTTTCTTTTCAGAAGTGACTTTATTCTAATTTTAGCCTTAAATAATGAAAACCATATAGGCAGAAGCTATTTGATCCTACTGTTTGGCAGGGGGAAAAATCAACACCGTTAGAATTGCTGTAACTTCTCTACTAATTCATTGACACTTTTCCCGCTTAAGAAAGCAGAAAGAGTCACTATGTAAAGTCTCTGTGACTTGACAAGAAACTGAAGCTTTGTGTAGATAACTTAAATAGTTCATGTGTCACTTGGGCAGTTAGCCTTATTGGCATATAAGACAAAGTAGTATTCTCAGTAACAAACACAATTTAGAGACATAATTTCCATTGTTGCTGAAAGACTTAGGCAACTTCCCTGTTCCTCAACAGTAGGCTTAATGTTTAACTCTGATTGAATTTGCCAAGACACTGAATGGCTTTTCAGTCTTCCCTCAGTTAGAAATAAGCCAGCTATTTGGGATAAATAGTTAATAATTACTGAGACTTTGGGATTGTTCACAATCTGTGACATAAGTTTTAGACATCTACTCGTCATGCAGACAGCTCCCATCACTGTTTCTAGTGCTTTGCAGAAACTGGAAACATTCTCCAAGGCCCACCATCTGCTTTTAAAAAAAATTCTATTTGCAAATACCCAAACCCTCTATGGAGAGGAGATGGCGTCTTTCTGTATAGATGATATATCTACCAACAATGGCCAGAATCCTATCCCTGATGTTCCCCAGGCTCAGTTAAACTCCAGCTGAGCTCCTGCCCCAGGCTAGGATCTGGAGAGCCACCTCCCATGGTGCCATTTTATTAACTCACTCCAGGAAACAGTGAGAGGAACAAGGAAACCGCCTCTGTGTCCCATGATCAGCTGTGATTTGAAGGGAATGATCCCTTGGCTTTTGTTTCACTGGGTCTCATCCTTTCTCAACCTTTTAGCACAGGTTATCACAAACAACATTCCCTAGTTGTGAAGAGTGTGAATGGACTGGGAAGTGTCACTGAGAGGCCAGACTCTCAATTGCTTGAGTGGGTCCACTAAGACCTCATTCTCTTTCACACTCTACTCCTAATCTGCCAACAGGAGCCACTGACTTTCCTGCCTCAGCATCCAAGATCCCCAAATCAGCTACTTCTCAGTGTCACGTGGTCTTTAAGAAAAAGTAAAGCAGGGGACAGGATTTAGAAAAAGACACATCTGAAAGGTGCAGGAGATTCTCACTTTCCATCCCTTTCCCAGCCCCCCCAGGCTTGCCTCCAACTCAGCCCCTCCTGGCCTCTATTTTTACCTAATGGGACCCTCCATTTTTACCTAAATTCCAGACCAAGCTTCTCTTTCTTCTGAAATAGCTCCAAAGTCTATTTCATGCCCAAGCAAGGCCAAGGGTCCCTCATCAGGGGAAGAGTGGCCAGCTCGCCTTCCTATCTCCCTAAAGCCCTGCACTGAGTGCCACTGAGGCCCACAGCCATTGGTTCATTCAGGAGGAAGCAGCAGATCTGCTCTCCCCTAGACATGCACAGATGGGACCAGGCACTCGGCTGGCTAGAGTTGCTGGAGTCGGTAAAGAGGGGAGTAACAGAAAAGAAAATTCTTTACTTACAAGACAGTGCACCTTGCCATGTGCTCTATAGCAATGCCTCCAGTGGGCATTCCTCTCTCTCTCTCTTTCTCTCTCTCTCACACACACATGCACACGCACATGCACACACACACACAGACACACACACAGCTACCTCTCATTTTCACTCTGTGACTGCTTCATTCAAATTTCTCTACAAACTGGCTTCTTTGCTTATTTACTTGTTTATACATGGTTGACAATGGCTGACCCCAAAGGAAACGTCAGCACTTGAGCCTACACTATCTCTGAATTCAACTTCCTGCAGGTAGCATGCTCAGTCTAATTCCTCAGTTACAGATTCCTGGATAAGATGATTAATGGTCCAGCTCTGGACAGTTATCCATCCATGGTGCTTTATCTGTGCCCAAAAGAGAAGGGTCAAGAGATTAGAGCTGTCCCATAGGGCTGAGGATAAAGCAAGTTCTCTATGAAGGGTTAGGCAATAAGAAGAAATTATTAGAATCTCTAGCTCATAGGACTTTTTTACAATTCTTTAAGCATGCAGGCAAGAATAATATTTCTCAACAATGGCATAAAAACTACAGTGGTGCTCAATGCTACTGCTATATTCAATACCTTAAGATGAAGAAGCATTGTCTATTGAGGGTTTTCTTTCTTTCTTTCTTTCTTTCTTTTTTTTTTTTTTTTTTTTTTGGAGACAGAGTTTCACTCTTGTTGCCCAGGCTGGAGTCCAATGGTGCAATCTCAGCTCACTGCAATGTCCGCCTCCTGGGTTCAATCAATTCTCCTGCCTCAGCCTCCTGAGCAGCTGGGATTACAGGTGCCCGCCACTACGCCCAGCCAATTTTTTGTATTTTTAGTAGAGATGGGGTTTCACCATGTTGGCCAGGCTGGTCTCAAACTCAGATGATCCAAGCCTCGGCCTCCCAAAGTGCTGGGATTGCAGGCATGAGCCACCGAGCCCAGCCTGTCTATTGAGTTTTGAGTGGGGTAAGGTTGTAATCCAAGATTTTTAAATACAACAAAATTGCTCTTTATACTCTTTGCAACTGAAAGATATTCTCATATCTGCATGATATTTTTTAAAATATCATAACAAGACACAGTCTAGCTAACCAAGTGGAGAGAAGGGCCCTCGCAACAGGGGTTTTGCTAGTGCAACAGCCTCATGCAACCTGGAAAATCCTGAAGGAAGCAATGGAAGAGTTTTGTGGTGAAGTTCCACCAGTTTGGATGGAAGTCATTTTCACCAGATATATTAATAAAGATTGCCACCCAACTCTGAAGAATCACTACAGCTGGGACAAGATGCCTCACTCACAGCCACTAGAGGTACTCAAGCAACTGGACTTTGTCCCAGCTACTACAGGGGAGCATAGGCCACAGCCAGCTTACACCTGCAACCAGGGTCAACCTGACACCAAGCTAGGACAGCTTGGTGGGACAGGATACCAAGGGACAGTGCAGCTCACTCTGTCACTGGAATGTGGGGACCATATGGTATCCCTGTGTATGTCAGAAAGCCATGGGTTAATGCCTTGAATTAGGTTAAACCAGACTTTCTGCCATTACCTGTGCTAGGAGCTTAGGATTCTACTCTTTAAACCAAGGAACATTATTTTGCACACAAATCTATAAACAGCTATTCGTGTCTACTTACAGAAGACACTAATCACAATTAATAGCTCAAGCGTAAATAAGGCATAGACTGAATACTCAGTACTTTCCTCTAAAGTTGTTGTATATTTGCAGTAATAAACCACACCTGATTGATTGATAATGGGGATATCAAGTAAAGATAAGTGTTAACAAAAGGACTTTGTCCCTGTCATTGACAAAGCAAGGAAATCTGTGGGTTTACTACATGAACAAGATATATCATTCAGGTTAAACCAGACTAAAAAATTAATAATAAACAAAATATTAACAGACTAAAGCTTGAGACAGTAATAACGGTAATTTTATTTGGTACCCAACTGGATACCACATCCATGTAAAGTACTTTCTTTGCAGTCTATCCTTTTGATCTTTATATAAGACAAATGAAATTTACATTCCGTTTCCTATGAAATGGGAATAAAAGTAATAATAAAAATTTCCAAAAATTATAATTGTTTTGTTTTAATTTTTGGCTCTCACAAATAAGTGAGAACATGCGAAGTTTGTCTTTCTGTGCCTGGTTTATTTCACTTAACATAATGACCTCCAGTTCCATCCATGTTATTGCAAATAACAGGAGTTCATTCTTTTTTATGACTGAATAGTACTCCACTGCGTGTATGTACCACATTTTCTTTATCCATTCATGTATTGATGATGGACACGGGTTGTTTCCAAGTCTTGGTTATTGTGAACAGTACTGCAATAAACATAGGAGTGCAGATATCTCTTTAGTATACTGATTTCCTTTCTTTGGGGGATACTCCTAGGATAAGTAATAAACTGAAACTCACAGAGATTGAAGAACTGATCTGTCATTTAAGGACCACTGAACAAGACCAAGCTGAGGTTCACACTCAAATCTCTCTGATTCCAAAGTTCATGCTTTTAATCACTTTTATCCTATCGTTTCCTGAAATTCAGAGTTACTAGGAAAGTCTGACCTGGAAGTATTCTCTTTCACCAAGTCCATTAGTCTGAAAATGGCAAACCAGTTTTCAACTTCCAAAGAGCTAATAAAACAAAAACTCTAAACACAAACATGTGGATACAGAAAACAGGTATATTGAAACAATTGAGAATGTATAAATGTTCTGTTAAAAAGTACTATAAAGTTTAAAAGGTCAGACTGAATATTTTTCTTTAAAAGTTAGAAGAAGGATATTCCAAAGTATAAACTAGAAGCATTGTTACAAATTTTGCCCATGATAAATATCCCAGGTTGAAGCAATAAGTTTCAGAAACTTTTCCTTAGAAGAGTATACTCAATTTAAATGTCCTTCAATTTTCCTTTGTTTTCCAAGATATTTCATAGCGGCTGAACCAAAAAAGTTGTACAGTCATCCATATTGTTTCCAAAATGTTTACAACATGAGAAACATTGAGGTCATGATGCCATGTGAAAAAAAATCAGGATTCAAGTTTTATGCAGTATAAACTTCAATGTGTAAAAAAGGCATAGGGAAAATAACTGTAAGAAAACATACCAAATGGCTAAGGGGTTGAGGGGTTGGCTGGACATGTTCTGAATACTATTTTCCCCTTCTTGTTACTTCTCTTTATTTCCCAAATTTTCTTGAATGTATGCATTCTTATCATCAGAAATATAATCCGTCTTTTTAAAAAAAAAAAATTTGACCTAGCACACAACTTTCTTAGTATAGTTGGCTCAATGGAAGGAGTAGTTCTGGAGTTCTAAAAACCTGGATGTTCTTAGAAACATCCAGGTTTAGAAAATATTAATTCCCCTACTCCAGGGTCTCCCAGTCCTGGAAATCACCTAGCCCCATCTACCCGAGTCTTTTCATTTTACACAGTGAGAGAGTTGGAACAATGATCTTCCAGGTTGCTTCCACTTGCACAGAGGATAATCCTGCTATTGAGAATCCTCCATGGAAGAACTGCAGTGATCATGAGAACGCATCTTGCAGACCTTCAACTGCAGGAAGTGTAAGTGACCAAGGGGGTCAGCAGCACCCCTTGAAATCCACAGTTACATTTACGTCAAGGTCACCCTTCTCATGAGCTGAACCCAGCCAATGGCTGAGCACAGCAGGGCACCCTTGGGAAACATGACACTTCTCTGACACGTGGGACCTGACTTTGGCTGAAGGCCTCCCCAGTGGCCTTACTGAACTTTTCTTGAACTGCACGGTGCTGTTGGATATTTGAACCCAAACTTCTTCTTTCACAGCCTCCTTTGCTCTAGGTGGTATTCTCATGGGGGTCTCATGGCTCTCTTAGCCCTTCCTGGCTCCTGCTCCATTTTCTCTCACACAGGTGCCCCCTGTACACATCTTCCCACACTGATCTCATCCTGGCGTTTATTTCCCAGAGAACCCAGATTAGCCCGGCATGTCAGTGGCTCCACAAAGTACACCTTCGCTTAGAAAGGCTGTGAGGGGGAGTCCCAGGGGTCACAGCACCTCAGGGGACCTGGATACCTGGTTTGAATTTCCTTTCTTGTTGTTGTTTTCTTTCTTGTAAAACAAATGTCAATTACAGTCCAAACTGGGGAGGATTCAGTTGCTTTGAAACCAAGTAAATAAATAAAAATAAGCCTTCCCTGGGCTTATTTTAAACTTGCCCTTTTTCCTTCCTCCCCACCAGCCATATGTATTGCCTCAGCAACTTCCGACTCCACCTCTGATCAGATAATAAAGTTCATTCTTCATTTCTGTCAACTACAGTATGAGAGGAATCTTCCTCTGAGATTTAAAGTGTAATTAACTCCAGGGTGACTCCCCCTGCCCCCACACTTTTGGATGGTTAGGGGACCGCTTCTTGTTAAAGGACTCTATTTGTAATGCAGTGGTTCGAGCCTTTCATGGTTATTTGTCCATCTTTGTCCACCTCAATCATTCCTTTGAAAGTGTCAGTAATTTAGCCGTTCCCTGACTCTCCAGCACTACCCCTTCCATGTTAAGAATATTAGAATCCAAGGTGCTTCCTGCTGGGCTGTTTAGAATCTAACGCTTTTGCAAGCTACAATGAAAGCAGCCTCACAAATTAAGTTCAGAACCTCTGAATCAACATTTCAGAAAAGATACCTTCATGCATTGTAACGAGGAAGAAAAATAAACAACTCTCTGGGGAAGTAGAGTCCTTTCTTTGATGAACTCTGAGTAATTCAGGGACTCCTTGGGAGACATTTCCTCCTCTAGGTAAGGGGTAGGGGTCCTGGGGAGGGCCACCCCCAGGATGCAGTCAGCATGCATTTCTCTCCCCTGAGCAACGGCCTCTGTGGCTGCAGGTCTTGCATGGGGAATGTTTCATCTTCTCGGTGATGTAAGATTTGGCTCTGGCTTGTGGATTCTTGTGGCAGTGATTGTGCACGGGCCAAAACCCTTACAGAGCAATGCTCAAAGAGATTAGGGATGATAGAAGCCTCGGCATGTGGACAAACAAGAACATGCCATTGTGAGCGGGAGGTATTCAGATTTCCCCCCTTCCTTCCTCTTAGTCATGGCTGCAAACCTGTCTCCAAACTCTATACCAGATATTCTCAGATGGTGGCAGATGAGATGAGCCAGAGACCTAATCAATGCAGGACGGCCTTGCCAAGTCCCTCAAAGAGCTGGTGCAGTTGTGGTGTGCGAGTGGGTCTCGCCCCACCGGATATAACCATCTAACTCCTGGGTGTTCAGCAGATCTGATGGTGCATCTCAGGGCACTGACTCAACTCTGGATCGAGTGTCCTTATTCCCTTGTTTAACCGAAATGGCTAAAATAGAAGGCTTTACTAGGCAAAACAAACAGATTTTACATATATATAAATGTACTGTGTGTATATATATACTGCTTGATGCTATTTCTATTTTATTGTCCTCAGGGAATGTAGAAAAAGCAAATATTATCTATAGTGATTTCCTCTTATCAGAGGCCACATGCATGAGGCTTTATGTCCCCAAAGAATTCGTAGCCTTTCCCAAGGAGGCCTCCTCTAATATCCTCTCCGCAGATATTTATTGTTACATTTCCAAAACAAACAACCATACAACCGAAACACAGTCTTGGACAGAGATTCCTAGGAACACAAGGCTATTGATTTTAGGCAGCAGCAGGATGTCTGGATGTGGAATGAAGGAGTTTATCTCTTTAGCCTGCTGAACTCTGTGCAGTTTAGCCAGTCACCCGTGAATGCTTCAATAATACACACTGTCCTCCTTCCCACACTACCAAGGGGAGGCCACCGTGCAACAGAGAAACTCCCATTTCAAAACCTGAATCTCTTGCTAATACCCACATTCCTCACACGCCATTCAGGCAAGATTTGGTAATTCAGGCTCACTAAGAAGTAAGGGATTCTATCCCCATTGAGATGGGTGCAATTTCTTCCTTCCAAAAGTATTATTTCTAAATCTAATCTCTATTACAAATCCTCTGAAATGGAAGCAATCAAGTGGTAGTTGTTGGGGAAGGGGAAATTCTGGAGTTAGTGATTAAAAAGACAATGAAACACACTTTGGGAGGCCAAGGCAGGCAGATCACTTGAGGTCAGGAGTTCTAGATCAGCCTGGCCAACATGGTGAAACCCCGTCTCCATTAAAAATACAAAAATTAGCTGGATATGGTAGCGGGTGCCTGTAATCCCAGCTACTCGGGAGGCTGAGGCAAGAGAATCACTTGAACCCAGGAGGTGGAGGCTGCAGTGAGCTGAGATCATGCCACTGTGTTCCAGCCTGGGTGACAGAGCGAGACTCCATCTCAAGAAAAAAACAAAAAAGAAGAAGAAGAAGAAGAAGAAGAATAAGGAGGAGGAGGAGGAGGAGGAGGAGGAGGAGAATGAAATAGAACAAGGCTTTTGGCACTATGAAATTTCCTGAATTTTACAAAGAAATGGTGAAGGAGAAACAAGACGCTCCTAACCAGGTTTGAAGATTTGAGATGCATCACATATTCTATATTATGGATGGTTTTCCCCAAAAGGTAACCTCTTAAATCCTTTTATCTCACTCATTTACATCTCCAGAAAATCTTTCAGAATGGTTTGTTGCTTTGCAGGTGAACTAAAAGCAATACTCATCCCTGAGGAATCAGTGTGAAAGATAATTTCTTTAACTCGGACAGTACAATGAAATCCAGCAGCCCTGTGGTATGAAATTAGTGTGAAATTACTGTCTCGATAATTCAATCTTTTTAAAAATTGTTAACTGAAGATTAAATGAATGAGAAAATACATTATGTAGTTTTCTTGAGAAATTGGGTTGATGGTAAATTAACAGTAAACTCTTTTGTGAAAGGTGTTAGAGGTGACCATTAGGCATCTTTGTTAATGACCTGGCAGATGAAGAGCAAAGAAAGGAAACAAAATTTAAAGAAAACCCGGAGATAAACAAAATGGAATTAGAGGTGTGGCATTGTGACGCAGCAAATGTTCTACCTCTGAATGAAAATAACACAAAACACAGACCTCTAAAAGCCTGAGCAAGACTGAGAAGAGTGTGGGAAATTCGTGAGTGAATTATTGCGGTAAAATAGAGAAATCAAAAATTGGGGATTCTTGGGGATTCATGAACTGCTTCTCCTAACAAAATGGGATTTTCCTACTCCCTACCAGTCAATTAATTTTCATCTCCAATTCAGCAGAACAGAAAAACTGAATTCCAGTCACCTGAGAACAATACAGGTTTGGGATTGGTTTAGTGTAACAGGCACTGGGACATAAACCTTCACTTGCCGGTGGATGACAGCACAGTGAAACCCAGAGGCGATCGTTATGTTTCAGAGTTTGTGTGTTTGTGAACCGATGTGGCGTATGTGAATCTGGGCATAATGACATGGGTTCAAGGGAAATTTATTTTTAAACTCGATGTACATGTTTTGACTGAAATAACCATGGAGAAGAAGGGAATGAATGCAACACTATACTTAGGTGGAAATTCCTGCCTGAGAGGCCTTAGCACTCAGTAGGCAAGAGAGAAGGGGAGGGGTATTTAGAGGAAATGAGAGAACTCTGGTCACCAGAGTGATTGTATCATGCAAAACAATTTCCAAATGAATAGCTCAAGTCACTTCATCCTGCCCCTATCACGCGGAAACACACAGTCCCCTATAGATGTTAAAAGTGGTGGCTCACGCCTGCAATCCCAACACTTTGGGTGGTGGATGGATCACAAGGTCAAGAGACAGAGATCACCCTGGCCAACATGGTGAAACGCTGTCTCTACTGAAAATACAAAAATTAGCTGGGTGTGGTGGTACGCACTTGTAGTCCCAGCTACTCGGAAGGCTGAGGAGGCAGAACTGCTTGAACCCGGGAGGCGGAGGTTGCAGTGAGCCGAGATCCTGCCACTGCACTCCAGCCTGGGCATCAGAGGGAGACTCCGCCTCAAAAAATAAATAAATAAATAAATAATGTATCTTAGAGTAACCATGAAGAAGGAAACAAGTGATATATTTGTGAAACTGACTGCAATCTCCCTTAGTGCTGACAGTACAGACTTAATCAAGGAGCAAGCATTTGTCAAGAATTAGTATGGGCCCAGGACCATTGGGGACACTTTTAACCCACCGACTAAGTGTGTACTAGAATCAACGTCATTAACAACATTTTAAAATTGAAAAACCAAGCTCCAAAAACTAGTAGAGGGCAATAGAAGTCAATGCAAAACTGCATGGAGTTGCTGGTGTCCTCAGAAAGCCCCAGAGAAATCCGCAGGTGAATGGAAGCAGGGATATCCACAGAGGCTTCCTGGAACATGGGGTCTTGAAGGCCAAGGAAGATGTGACTAGGCAGAAGGGAAGGAAAAAGACATCCTCCCACCAAAATAAAATCAGACAGCAAGCAAGGCTTTGAGGGAAAGGCCTTGGGGTGCGTGAGGCCATCAGTCCAGGCAGAGCAGAGGGTCTGTGATGAAGTATACTGCACTAACATCCTTGGAGGGGTAGTGTGAGGTCAGACAACGAAGGACATGAAAGCTAGGCAGGAAGAAATGATGAGAAA
The DNA here is from genome assembly GCF_009764315.1 of Trachypithecus francoisi. Classification (NCBI taxonomy): domain Eukaryota; kingdom Metazoa; phylum Chordata; class Mammalia; order Primates; family Cercopithecidae; genus Trachypithecus; species Trachypithecus francoisi. The sequence continues at coordinate 17,740,724 of NW_022681474.1, read as the reverse complement.
ATAAGAAGCCACTTCACATTTCTAAGCAGGAAGTCAGGCCACTTGCTCGTCAGATTAGTCCCGAAATCCAGGCGCGGATGAGAGTTGAGATAAGAAAGGCATGGTTATGGCAACAGAGAGAGGGGAAGAGAAGAGAAACATTTCAAAGAGAAGATGAGAGAGCCCTTTCAAAGGTGCAGTACGTAAGACATGGCGAGTCACATTTAACCCAGATCTCCCAGGGGTCTGCCAGCCACCAGGAGCCCATGGGCCCATCTGAGCAGATGCCGTGTGCAATTCATTTTCCCAAAATACTCTTTGGAGGCAAATGGAGGGAAGAATCTGTACGCCGGCAAGTCAAAAAGCAACGTCTGGATACATGGTCTTAAGACCGCCGTATGTTTCCTGTAGAAGAAAACAACCGTAGGTTAAATGTGAAGACCACATATTGAAAAGGAGATGGAATTAGGTGAAATAGGACTTACTGGACAAGGCTGAAGCCCAGCAGTTCACATCCTGAGGTCTTCCTGTCAGCAACATTGCTGGTTCCTAAGGAGAAAGCATGAGACAAATGAGTGCTCAAGGTTCCTTCTTGCAGTAAAAAAAAAAAAAAAGAAAATTGCACAGGGAAGAAAAATGGCTAATAGCATCCTATTTCCACCATTCCCCAATCCAGCTCCACACGGAGATTCACTGGAGTTGCAGGTCCTGGATTTCCACCAGCAGCCCCTCCCCAGTAGTCTCTGTCTGTACCACTCCTAAGCCTCTCTAGACAGATTCTTTTCAGGGTCTGACTCTCCAGCCCATGCTGTAACTCCAATGGCACACTTCAGGGCAGGCATAAGGCAGCTTGATACGTTATCTCCTCTGCCTTTAACCAATTACAGCAAGTCGGGGGAAGACTGGTTAGGACATTGCACTGATTTTAAAAGTACCATTGCCTCTGCTTTCATGGCTTCCTGATCATCTGTTCTAGAACATTAAGCAGAAAGCAATAAATGTTATTTTAACTGCAGTCGGATAACTAAAAGAGACAGAGAAGAAGCCATTACTGGAAGGCACAGTGCTGAACTTTCCTAACGCTCAACCCTCGCTTGAGGCCAACCTCGTTTTGCAATGACTCGGGGGTGTCTTGGAGTAGCATTCCTCATGTATTACTTATTTTTTTAGGAGACAGAGTCTTGCTCTGTCGCCCAGGCTGCTGGAGTGCAGTGACATGATCACAGCTCACTGCAGCCTTGAACTCATGGCCTCAAACAATCCTCCCACCTTGGCCTCCAGAGTAGCTGGGATTTCAGGCATGCACTACTGCTCCCAGCTTAATTTCTCATTTAAGCAAAGTTCACCAGACTACTCTGAACACACTTCCCTATTTTTATTCCTTATTTTAATGGTCAAGTGCCTCAGTCAAGTCTCATCTAAATAAATAGACGAAACATATGACAATTCATTGGGGCAAACAAAACAAAACAAAAACACTATATATGTCCTTCCTGTAGGAAATGGTAGAGAAATCATCTCCGCAAATAAGTGTAATACAGATTTCATAATCAAGTGTCAATCCAAGCATCATTCAAATATCTCTGTGAACTGTCCTTTCAGAATATTACCTGTGGACATTTTAAACTTAGGCTGGCTTCCCTCACCGTGTAGCCTGTCTGGAGGCCTCATTCTCTCATGTCCAGTGGCTGTGTGCTCAGAGCTAAGATACCGATCACATTGAACTAAACAATCATAATTCTGAAGACTAATATTGAAAAGCAATTATGTAGGGGATTGTTTCTTCCTTGCTGTTTGCTGCCTACTTATTCTGCTTGGACTATCCTACCCCTTGCTCCCCACCAAACCTAGAGCTAACCCCCAGCCAATCCTCTAGAATTCACACCAGGCTCGACTTTCTTGGAAGCACCTGCCTTGCTCCTAGCCCACCTTCTTCCACCAAGAAGAACACATCAGGACCCCCTCCGGTGGGCCACTGGCACGGTTTGTCTCTGTGTCCCCACCCAAATCTCATCTCGAATTGTAACCTCCATGTATCGAGGGAGGGACCTGTAATCCCCACGTGTTGAGGGAGGGAGGTGATTGGGTCATCGGAACGGTTTCCCCCGTGCTATTCTCGTGGTAGTGAGTGACTTCTTACGATAGCTGATGATTTTAAAAGTGTTTGGAAGTTCCTCCTTCACTCATCTCTCTCCTGCCACACTGTGAAAAAGGTGCCTCCTTCCCCTTCACCTTCCGCCATGATTGTAAGTTTCCTGAAGCCCCCCAGCCATGTAGAACTGCAATTCAATTAAACCACTTTCCTTTGTAAATTGCCCTGTCTTGGGTATTTCTGTATAGCAATGTGAAAATGGACTAAGCCAGCTATCATAAAATTTTCTGCCCACTGTTATAACAGCACCTTTCCCTGCATCCTCCCATTCTGACCTTGCCTTCCTCTATCAGAAAACAGGTAAATTCCTACCCTTTGCAAAGAATCTGGACCGTCATCCAAGTGCCCTTTCTCTTAACTGTGCTCTTTCTACTTCTCTTTCATCTCTCTGATTGTTCTATAAATCTTTCTGTTATTGTGTTCATGTCATTTTATCTGTCTTTATAGCAAACCTCCACTACAACTTAGATTGGTGAGATGTGGATTTGTTTATATGCCAGGGTTGGGGTGGGGAAGGAAAAGGAGAAGAAACAGAACAGAGAGCTCTGGAGGAGGATGGGTTTCCTACCACTTTTGCAAACAAACATCACACCTAAGGACGTTCAAGTGAGTAATCTCCTGCATCTTCCTATCAATCAAGGCAGCACAAGTTTTCTGTTCCTTAGTGCATCCACTCTTGCCTTGTACTTGAGAAAAAACTCCCATTGTCTATGAAGACATTTGTGGTGTCCTGAAAGAGCTCCAATTTTAAGACTGGACATAAGCAAACACTTTCAGAGCAAGAAAAAGAAAAATGACTTTCAGGCATGCGTCAAATTTTGTCCTCTACATATGAGAAGAAACTCAAATAAGAAAAATGACTTTCAGGCCTATGTAGAGGACAAAGTTCAACTTCGTTGTCAACTCACTCAACAAATGCTTGTTGAGATGTACTATATGCTGGGAACTGTTCTAGGTGCTGTGGATACAGCTGTAAATGTGACAAAATTCCTACTTTTTGAAGCTTGAGGGAAAAGATAACTAAAAAATGATTAATAACATAATACTGATGTTTCCTATGAGGAAAATAAAGCAAGATAAAGAGATGGATCTGAAGAGAGAGCGAAAGGCTATTTTAAAGAAGATGGTTAAGGAAGGCCTTTCTGAGAAGGTGGCATTTGAACTGAAATCTGAATAATGAGAAAGATAAAGAAATAATGAAGTAAGATATGGAGAAAGAACTTTCCCAGAAACTTAAAGTATAAAACTTGTATTACTCAGTTTTCTCCAGAGAAAAAGAACCAACAAGATAGACAGAGACACCTAACAGGAAGTTTTTTGGTTTGTTTGTTTGTCTGTTTGTTTTGTTTTGTTATGTTTTTTCCTGAGGTACTGTCTCACTCTGTCATCCAGGATGCAGTGCAGTGGCATGATCATGGTTCACCGCAGCCTTTACCTCCTGGGCTCAGATGGTCTTCCCACTTCAGCCTCCCGAGTGGCTGGGACTACAGGTGCACGCCACCATGCCCAGCTAATTTTTTGTAGAGATGGGTTTTCACCATGCTGCCTAGGCTGGTCTCAAATTCCTGGGCTCAAGCAATCTGCCTGCCTTGGCCTATCAAAGTGCTGGGATTACAGGTATGAGCCACAACACCCGGCCAAGAGGAGATTTATTACAGGAATTGGCTCGTGAGGTTATGAAGACCAAATCTCACAATATGCCACCTGCAAACTGGAGAACCAGGAATGCCAGTTACATAGTTCAGTCCAAGTCTAAAGATCTGAGAGCCAGGGGAGCCCCTGATGTAACTCTTAGTCTGAGGTCAAAGACCTGAGAACTGGGGAGAAGCAGGGAGGCAGGGGTGCCTGTCTAAGCCCCAGAATCTGAAGGTTCAGGATTGGATGCTCTGATACCCAAGGGCAGGAGAAGATGGATGGCCCAACTTAACAAAAGAGAGGCAAAAATGTGTCCTTTCTCTACTTTTTTGTTCTATTTGGTGCCCTCAACCAATTGGATGATCCTCCCAGCTCCCCAGACCCCCCATGTTGGTGAGAGGGGATCACCTTTACTCAGTCTACAGATACAAATGCTAATCTTTCCTGGAAACACTCTTACAGACACATCTAAAAGTCATGTTTTACAAGCTCTCTGGGCAGCTCTTAGCTCAGACAAGCTGACACATAAAATTAACCATCACAGAGCCATGCAGAAGAAATTGACTTAGTATGTTCAACATATACAAGAATGTCAGTGGGGCCAGAGCACAGTCAATGAAGGGAAAGTGGTAAACATGAAGCCAGAGAGAGGCATCTGACTTCCAGCATGACAGAGTGACAGGTCAACAAATCCTTACTCCCAAAAGCAACTATAAAACTGGACAAAACTGGCAAAACCCACCAACCCCCGCATTCTGAAATTTAATCAAAGTCGTACAGCACATTGAAAAGCATTTATTTGTGAATACTACTAACTTTTGGATAAGAACAGTGGCTTTCCTAGCCAGGGCTGCTCCCATCTCTCCCCACCCCCCAAACTCTTCAGGTGCCGTGGAAACTAGCAGCTTTGCAGTTGCCTTCAGAGTGAGTTTCCTTTACCTGAAGCATTGCCAGTTAATGGAGTCTTTGTTCACATTGACAAGTGAAAGGAAGAGCCAGTGACTCTAGTAGTCTGAGGTTGATGTCTGGCTTGGGAACAACCACAGGTAGGCAGATTACTTGGAGATTTAACAGAGATTTCCAAGCGATGACACAGCCCTAAGAAACTTGGCAAGCATTCCATATATCCCAGGTTGATAAGAAGCGATTTGAACGTACAGCAGAGACCAGAACCCAAGCCATTCACACATCTCGAGCCATTGTACAGATCCTGTTCCCATGCACAGAGGAGACATAAAAGAGCATGCAGGAATAAAAGCCCAGGCGGATGTAATAGCTTGAAGTTTGAAATTGCTTTGTTATTTGTATTTATTTATTACTTATTTATTTTGAGACAGACTCTTGCTTTGCCACTCAGGCTGGAGTGCAGTGGCATAATCTCGGCTCACGGCAACCTCTGCCTCCCAGATTCAAATGATTCTCCTGCTTCAGCCTTCCAAGTAGCTGAGATTGCAGGTGTGCACCACCACACCCTGCTAATCTTTGTATTTTTAGTAGAGATGGCATTTCACCGTGTTGGCCAGGTTGGTCTCAAACTCCTGACCTCAAGTGATCCACCAGCCTCAGTCGCCCAAAGTGCTACGACCATAGGTGTGAGCCACTGCGCCCAGCCTGAATTTGCTTCTTATAGGCTTGAGGTGTTGGAGCACAACCACTGGTGGATCTTCAGCTGGACCATAAGCTGTGCAAACAAAGGTGCAACTACTCAAAAACAAGACTTAAAAATAAAAGCAAGAAAAGCACTGTCTGCACAATGCTGGGGGGACAGAATTTACAGATTCCTTCAAGGCAAGTTACTAAAGAAAAACCAGAAACACCACCACAACTACAACCCTCAGAAAAGAAGTCAGAACTTCAATGAGACTTGCAAAGAAACAAGAAGACATGACTCACACTCAGGAAAAAAAGGGCTGACAAGAGAAACGATCTCTGAGCACCCCCAAGATGTTGGAGTTAGCAGGGAAAGATTTCAAAGTAGCAGTCAAAAATATACTTAAAGAACTAAAGAAAATCATGTTTAAAATAATTAAAGGGAAGTATGATGACAATGACTCAGGGCTTAGGAAATCTCAATGAAGAGATTTAAGCAATTACAAGGCAGAACCAAATGGAAATTTTGAAGTTGAAAAGTATAACTGAAATGAAAACTTTAATAAAGGGCTTCAGCAGAGCATTTCAAATGTCAGAATAAGCAATGGTCTTGAAAATAGAATAATAGAAATTATTCTATCTGAAGAACAGAGAGAAATGAGTTTGAAAAAAAATATTCAGAGACTCAGGGACTTGGGTGACAATATCAAGTATCAGCATACATTTATTGGGGGTCCAAGAAGAAAAAAGGGAGAAAAAAGGAGGGGAGGAGGCAGGAAAAAATATTTGAAGAACTGATGGCCAACCAACTTCATAAGTTTGATGAAAAACATTAATCTATAGATCCAAAAAGCTTAACAAATCCAAGTAGCATAAATACAAACACATCCATATATATACCTATCATAGCCAAATTACTGAAAGACAAAATCAAAGAGAGAGAGAGTCTTAAAAATATCAAGTGGATGTAATTCCAGCACTTTGGGAGGCCGAGACGGGTGGATCACAAGGTCAGGAGATCGAGACCATCCTGGCTAACATGGTGAAACCCCATCTCTACTAAAAAAATACAAAAAAAAAAAAAACTAGCTGGGCGAGGTGGCGGGCACCTGTAGTCCCAGCTACTCGGGAGGCTGAAGCAGGAGAATGGTGCAAACCTGGGAGGCAGAGCTTGCAGTGAGCTGAGATCTGGCCACTGCACTCCAGCCTGGGCAACAGAGCGAGACTCCATCCCAAAAAATAATAATAATAAAGCTAAAAAAAAAATCAAGCGGAAAACAACTTATATTCAGGTGAACTGTTATGAAAACTCTTACACATTTGGGTAAGAAATAATGATAGTCTGATGAAGCCAAGATGCCCCCGAGGAATTTAGGCTCAAAATAATGAAATCATTGCCATTGAGTTCAGATCAATGAACTGGGAGACAGAGGATGAACAATACCAAATTTTTCCACCTCTGGAAACACACTTTAAGTAAAAAGAAAAAAAAGGAAAATAATCACATAACTGATTCACAAAGAGAAGGCTAAAAGAGTAGGTAACTTATTCTGCATCTCTGTGTTCAGTGGTTTCTAAGCAATGAACTTGGAATAAACAAGAAACAGAATGAGTTTTAATCATTGCAACAGCCAGACTGGTATGCAAAATGTTATTTACATTCTAAGAACATTTTTTTCCTCCAAGCATTTTATGTTTGTTTGTCCTACGTAAAGAAATCATCATCATCAAAAATCTGGGGATCTGTGTAGAGTTAGCAATTGCATGCCGGCCTGTTGGTTGTGCAGACGTGTGTAGCCATTGATGGAGTCAACAAAGCTGGGAAAACAGAACAGAGGCATTGCTGATGAGAGATGCCAACTTTATATTCCTGCACTGGCATTCAGAAGTCTTGATATTCCTGCATGCATTTGAATCTCCTGCTTGTTTTAATTATGTTCATCCAATTCTAAGTGATGCATGATCTCAAGCATGACCGAGAATGGAAATATTTCTTTGTGGAATTCTTAAAAATCTTGATTGCCGTAAGGAAAATACCTTTAAGAAAACACAGTATCTTTCCAAACACAAAAGATTCCTGTAACTTAGACCCTTTCCAAAATGGAGTAGTATTAGTGTTGTAACCTATTTGCTCTATTCCTATTAGTCATGATGATATACCCTAAAAGGACAGAAATCAGAGGGAATGTACGACCAGAGCACAGGAAACAGGACAAGGAAAGCAGCAAGCTGGACCCCAGAAATATTTTTCATGTCTTGGTTTGTGAGAGGAAAGAGCTGTTTACTCAAAATGCTGCTTCAGGGGACAAAAACACAGAAGAGAACAATAACCTGGTGACCTCCATGAATTGCTGGCTGTGGCTCAGCCTCTCAGCTCTGTCTGCAGGAAGTCAACCATCCAGACTCCAGACTTCCAGCCCTGATCAGTACGGGTGATGGGACAAGCCTCGAGTGAGAAAGTCATGAGAATGCTATTAGCCACATCCAAAGTTCAGGCTATTTCCTCCCCGAGCATTCGGAAAGCACATGCAGAAGCTCTGAGGCCAAGAGGCCAGAGCTGCTGCTTGTAGGGTTGGGAGACAAAGAGCGTTGCTTCCCTTCCCAAGGGACTTGATGACAGTGGGTGGTCAGCTTTGGCTCAGAGTCCTGGTTTCAAGGGAAATCCTTGTTTTTTTCTGGGTCACTGAGTTACTGTGTCTTGGAATTACGAGACAGATAGGAACCTGACATGATCTCTGAGTGCATCCTTCTGCCCTCAGGTTAAGATCACCTTGACTGGTCTGTGATGTTAGGGTGACATTATAGCCTTCTTGAACTGTGCTGTATTGCCCCCTGCTGAGCAGCCTGGTGATCCACCCAGGAAAATGGCTTTTAACTATACCCAAGCTGTCCAGGACTTAGTGTGATAAGACATTGAGTCACTATGAGTAGGACACATGTTTCTTTATTATTTCTTTAGACTGTTCCTGTGATTAAGACAGCTTTACCCTTATCCATTGGCACTCTTTTTTAATACCCATGGTGACCTGCCCATGAGAACATGGCTTGATTATGTGGCACAAGCCATATCTGGGAACTGGGGCATATCTCATCCAACCATGCCTCTGGCTATAGCAAAAATCACAGATCCTGGCTGGGTGCAGTGGCTCACACCTATAATCCCAGCACTTTGGGAGGCCAAGGCAGGAGGATCACTTTAGCCCAGGAGTCCAAGACAAGTCTGAGCAACATAGCAAGACCCTGTCTCTACAAAACAATTTAAAAATTTTCCACACGTGGTGGTGTGCACCTGTAGTCCTGGCTGCTCAGGAGGCTGAGGCAGAAGAATTGCTTGAGCCCAGAAGTTCGAGGCTGCAGTGAAGCCAGCCTGGGCAACAGAGTAAGATCCCATCTCAAAAGAAAAAAAAAATCACAGATCCTAAAGACTCCAAAATAAAGGTCATTGGATTCTACCATGTATCCAGTACTCACATCCCCTCTAGGCCTCCCTGAACAAGTATTAGTCAACCTGCATTTAATTATCTCCAACAATAGAGGCGTTCTTATTTCCCTCTGGGAGCAGTTGCTTCTGCCTGAAGAGTCTTGTTTGTTTTTGCTGTTGTTGTTGTTTTTGAGACAGAGTCTCACTCTGTCACTCAGGCTGGAGTGCAGTGGCAAAATCTTGGCTTACTGCAAACTCCGCCTCCCAGGTTCAAGAGATTCTCCTGCCTCAGCCTCCCGAGTAGCTGGGATTACAGCTGCCCACCACCATGTCTAATTTTTGTATTTTTTAGTAGAGATGGGGTTTCACCATGTTGGCCAGGCTGGTCTCTAGCTCCTGACCTTAGATGATCCTCCTGCCTCAGCCTCCCAAACTGCTGGGATTTCAGGCATGAGCCACCACACCCGGCCTTGCACTAAGAGTCTTAATGTTAAGCTAAAATAGGTTTCCCTATGACTTCTGCTCAAGTTTAAGTTCTAGGGTGTAAAAACCACATCCTTCTTATCTTTCGTATTAGGGTTATATTTCACTATGTTCCTCCATTTCACCCATGAGTTTAACATGAGTAATCTTGTCAAATCCCTTGTTTAAATCCAGAAACAGTATATCATTCCCTACAAACTCTGTCACCAAAAGAAGTTAGTATGACCAACTTGTTCTTAGGGAACAGCTGCTGGTGAGCACTGCTTTCTTTTTGACAACTCACAAGTCATTCTTTTAATAATCCACTTCTCCAGTCTTACCCCGGGGTTTATGTGAAGCTCTGTGGTTACAAGTCTCAGAATATTTCAGAATGATCACTACTCTCTAATAAATACCTCAAACCCATCATTCTATTGAGGATCCAAACATTCCCACCATTTCCTTTGGTGTAATTTGGTGTAAAATCCCCGGAAAACAATCTAGAAATACCAAGTAAGAATCTGGGCTGGATACAGTGGCTCAAGCCTGTAATCCCAGCACTTTGGGAGGCCGAGACGGGCAGATCACGAGGTCAGGAGATCGAGACCATCCTGGCTAACACGGTGAAACCCCATCTCTACTAAAAAATACGAAAAACTAGCCAGGCGAGGTGGCGGGCGCCTGTAGTCCCAGCTACTCAGGAGGCTGAGGCAGGAGAATGGCATAAACCCGGGAGGGGGAGCTTGCGGTGAGCTGAGATCCGGCCACTGCACTCCAGCCCAGGCGACAGAGCGAGACTCCATCTCAAAAAAAAAAAAAAAAAAAAAAAAAAAAATCTGTTGCCTACCACCCCTGTACCAGGGCAGGGAACAATGACATCCCCTTGAATCTTCCTTTCTAGGACTCTAGCTCATCTCAGGGAAAAGATCAGACTGAGAAAAGGCTTACATATAATAATGGTGATATTTATGATTACATTTTTAGGACCAGGAACATTTAGAAACAATCTAAAAATCCTCAACATTGAGTTTATTACTTAAATTAAAGACATATTATGATCACCAAAAAAATATTCTGGAAAAAAATTTTAATGACATGATTCAAATTGCACATATCTCAAATTGTGTATATATCAAGTATATATAATCTCAATTTTGTTAAAAAAGAAGAAAACACACCATTATATGTAGAAAAATTTATTCCTGGTTAATAGAATTACCGTTTGTTTTTACTTTTCTACATCTTTCAATTGGTCTGCTTTTAGTATCAAATATAAAATTATCTTTTAAGTCATTGCTTAGGGTTACAGTATTTTAGGATTATATACAGAAGGCAATATCAAAGGGTACTAAAGTCCAATAGCACCTCTTCTCAGAAACCACATGAAAGCACTGAAAAGTTGAAAGTGATTGCTTCTGTGAAGCAGTGTGGGGAGGGAAAAATGAAGGTGGAATCACCAGTCCACTGTTTTTGTTGTAAGTCTTTTAATACTATTCCAGCTTTGAAACTATGTGCATGTATTACATCCATGAACAATAGATTTAATGTTAAATTTAAATTACTTGTAAAAATAAAATATTTTATAGAAATCATAAGAATAAAGGAAACAACATAGAAAGGAAGAAAGACTTTCCAAGGATATTGTTATTTTAATAAAGTATAAAAATAGCAGGAAGAATTTCATTTAAGAAATCATTCATGAGAGCTTTTTGGGTGCCAGGCACTCTATCCAACTCTTCCTAGGATGGAAATAGGAGAAAAGTGCTGATCGTGTTCTTACAGAACTTACATATACAGACCAGGGGCTAGCATGGCCAGGTTCTGAGGAGGGCTCCCTTCCTGGCTTACATACGGCCGCCTTCTCACTGTATCCTCCTGCAGTGGAGAGTGCAAGCTCCTTGTGTCCATTCCTCTTATAATAAGGAACTAATTCCATCATGGGAGCCCTACCCTTACAACTTCAACTAAACTAATTACTTCCCAAAGCTCCTACCTCCAAATAGCCTCACATTGGCAGTTAGAATTTCAGCGTATGTATGAATTTGGTTGAAGGAGAAACGCAAACATTCAGTCCAGTTACTCAAAAAACATGATTTGCAATTCTTCCTTGAACTTTGAATGAAGGCTCACAGGCCCTTATGTTCTACCCAAATTACCTGATGGGCTCAGATATGCTGGGGCTGTGACAGGTAAAAGTCAATGCTTTCGTTTATCATTTCTTAAAAGGATGAGTTATAGATTTGATCTGAGTCATAAAGTAAAAAGAGCAGATATTTTTAAAGGGAATGCTAACCACAGTGCCAACGCCTGCTACAATTAATAGGGTTCATTTCCTATTCATCTCCATAGCCCCCACACCTGGCAGAAAACCTGGCATATAGTGGGTACTCAATAAAAGATACGTATAAAAGTAAGGAGCAGGATTTTAAGGTCTTAGTTTTCCTTTTTTCACTCAGAAAATTTAGAATTTATTACTAAATATTTTTATCATCCCAAATAGCACTCTCTTTTATTTATGTATTTTTCCATTAAGCCTTCTGTGCTCCTATAACACTCTCTTTTAGTGTTTAAATAATAACTTCTGGTGTCTGCTTTTCTTGTATTAACCAAGAATAAAACAATTAGCCTTGAAAATTTGTTTTATTTATTATTATTATGAATAATTTATTTACTATGTAATAGATACATTTAATATCATTTTAAATGGAAAAAAATGATGATTGAGGTGCTTTGAAACACAATCAAATCAAGCGCTGTTCATTCTTCTATATAATAAAATTGTTTCACTGTTTTTGATTTCCTTGACAGCTTACTACATAACAAGTTCAGAGAGAAACATACTCTGGAAGATTTTCCACATCCTCCCCAGACCCAATGCATTTGTTTGTTTCCCTTCTATTTATTGTTGTGTAACAAACCACTCAAAAACCTAGTGGAGCAAAGCCACCATTTTATTATGCTCATAAATTCTAGGGGTCAGGAATTCAAAAAGGACACAGTGGCTGGTTTCTGTTCCGAGATGCCTGTGGCCTCAACTGTGAAGACTCAAGCACAGGGAGCGACTGGATGGCTGGAGGCTGGAATCAAGTGGGGTGTCCGTCTTGGTCACCCAAGAGGGTTGAAGCTGGTGGTCCACTGGGCCTCAGCTGGGGATGTTGATCGGACCAACAGCCAAGGCCTCCCCCAGTGGCTTGGGCTTCCTTACAACATGGAGGCCTCTGAGTGGTCACATTTTCTACATGGCAGCTCAGAGCTCCAAAAACAAATGTCTCATTAGACAAAATGAAAGCTGCACTTCCTCTTATGACCAAACCTCGGAAGTTAAAAGTGCCACCTCCACTGCATTCTGTTGATTACAAGCAAGTCACAGAATCTGCCTGGATTCAAGGGAAGGGGACAAAGACACCCCCCACCCAATGAGAGGAGTGTTAAACAATTTATACACATATTTAATAACTACCACAACTTCCTTCTGTTTAGTTTCTCCTTTCTATGATTTCTTTCTCTCTTTGATTCTCTGTTCATTTCTACCTCTTTTCCCCTCCTCCAGGGCAGAAGATGCCCTCACCTTCTGTAAGCCAAACAAGCTATTCAGTCATGCCATACACATTCCTTGAGCTCCTATGATAATACGGGTATTAGGCAGGGCCCTTCCTGCAAAAAGCTTAAACAGGATCTTGGAGTCCTGGTAGAGGTCTTCCCTTAACCAGGAGGCAATCTGGCTTGCAGGAGTTTGGCCAAGCCATCTTGTGTGAACTACAGACATCAATGAATTATTGCTTAAACCTCATTTTGAAAAATATATTTTTCAGAATAGGAACAATGAATTCATATGACTTCAGTGAATGTCTCTTAAGAATTTCAAGTTCAAAGGTTATGTTAAGTGACTTTTAGGAAAAAAATATAATAAAATCACAGAGAAGACATTGGATCTTCATATAACTATTGTTTGATTAGGGAAATTACAGTAACCAGGCGCGGTGACTCACGCCTGTAATCCCAGCACTTTGGGAGGCTAAGGTGGGCGGATCACAAGGTCAAGAGGTCGAGACCATTCTGGCCAACATGGTGAAACCCCATCTCTACTAAAAATACAAAAAAATTAGCTGGGCGTGGTGGTGGGCACCTGTAGTCCCAGCTACTTGAGAGGCTGAGGCAGAAGAATCGCTTGAACCTGGGAGGCAGAGGTTGCAGTGAGCTGAGATTGTGCCACTGCACTCCAGCCTGGTGACAGAGTGAGACTCCATCTCAAAAAAAAAAGAAAAAGAAAAAGAAGGCCGGGCGCGGTGGCTCAAGCCTGTAATCCCAGCACTTTGGGAGGCCGAGACGGGCGGATCACGAGGTCAGGAGATCGAGACCATCCTGGCTAACATGGTGAAACCCTGTCTCTACTAAAAATACAAAAAACTAGCCGGGCGAGGTGGTAGGCGCCTGTAGTCCCAGCTACTCGGGAGGCTGAGGCAGGAGAATGGCGTGAACCCGGAGGCGGAGCTTGCAGTGAGCCGAGATTGCGCCACTGCACTCCAGTCTGGGAGACAGAGCAAGACTCTGCCTCAAAAAAAAAAAAAAAAAAAAAAAAAAAAAAAAAAAAAGAAAAAGAAAAAGAAAAAAAGGAAATTACAATAAAGGAAGCTTCCTTCACAAAACACAGAATCATAAACTTTCTTAACTTTAACAAATATAAACTGAATGACCTGATATACTCCAGATAATTCCCAAAAGGTTTCTTGAAAATTAAATTTTAAAACCGTCATTCTCACCAACCTATCACAAGAACAGAAAACCAAACACAGCACGTTCTCACTCATAGGTGGGAACTGAACAATGAGATCACTTGGACACAGGAAGGGGAACATCACACACCGAGGCCTATTGTGGGGAGAGGGGAGGGAGGAGGGATAGCATTCGGAGATATATATAATGTAAATGATGAGTTAATGGGTGCAGCACACCAACATGGCACATGTATACATATGTGACAAACCTGCATGTTGTACACATGTACTCTAGAACTCAAAGTATAATAAAAAAAAATTAAATTTTAATAATTTAAAAACACTGTAAGATTATTATGCAAAAAATAGAACACAAAATTATATATAAAATATGGTATAAATTTTGTAATTATTTATATGTATATAAAAACACTGAAAGGAAGCATACCAAAATTTTAGTAGTGTTTATTTTTTGAAAATTCAGATTGCTGGTAGTATTTTTTCTTTTCTTTATGTTTTCTGAATTTTTTAAATGTTCTACAGTAAGTACATGTCATTACAATAAGTACATGCCAATAACATTATAAAAAATAAAATAGTATTGTGAGTTCTTACTATTTAATTAAATCTCACAATTAATAAACTAATAAAGCAAACAATCTTTTCTGCAAAGCATATCAAACTTTCTAGTGCTTTTGTGTACCAAGTTTAGACTTTGACATCATATCCAGATTCTTCTACATAGAGCACAGAAATTGTCTACAGTGAAGACACAATGAGTATTAGGTTTGTAACATCTTTTCTTCATAGTGACTGCTGACCAAAAAAAAAAAAGTCAAACTCCATGAAATATTTGAAAAGATTTATTCTGAGCCAAAGGTAAGGACCCTGACCCATGGCACAGCCTCAGGAGGTCCTGAGAACATGTGTCCAAGGTGGCTGGGTTAAACTTGGTTTTATACATTTTAGGGAGACATAAGACATCAATCAATACTAAAGTATACACTGGTTCAGTCTGGAAAGGTGGAACAGCTCTAAGCAGCAGGGCAGGGGAGGAGATTACATGTGATAGGTGGATTCAAAGATGTTCTGATGGGCAATTCGTTGAAAGAATTAAGTTATTATCTAAAGACTTGGAGGAATGTGTGGGTTAAGATAAGGGGTTCTGGAGACCAGAGTTCTTATTTTGTAGATGAAGTCTCATAGGTGGCCACTCTTGAGGCGATAGATGGCAAATGTTTTCTATTTGGACTTTTCAAAGATGCTAGACTCTCAGCTAATTTCTTCAGGATCAGGAAAAGACCTAGAAAGGGAAAGGAATTCTTTACAGAATGTAAGTTTCCCTTACTTACCATTTCGAAATATGTCAAATATATTTTGGAGTAAAAATACTTTGATTTCTTTCAGGGTCTGCTGTCTGTCATGTGATGCAACCTAGAGTCAGGTTTGAATTTAGTATCTTATTGCTACAAAAGTCTATTCTGTCCGTCTTAAAATCTGTTTTAATGTTAATGCTAGTCAGTTGTGCCTGAATACCAAAGAGAGGAGGGTAGAATGAAGCCTGCCTGACCCTCCCTTCCCATCACGGCCAGAACTAGTCTTTTCTGTAGATTCCCCTTGGCTAAGAGAAGGGGTCTATTCAGTCAGATGGGGGGCTTAAGGTTTTATTTTTGGTTTATATTACCAAGAAGCAAGAAGGAGGAACACCTAAACAAAACACTTCACCCAAGTGTTATTCATTCATTAAACTCAAATGTACTGATGTAGAAATGTTTCTATACGTCTGTTGCCCAAAAGGCAATGTTAGAAGGATTAAAATAATAGGACATATTTTTTCAGTATTTAACAAAATGACAGAATTTCATCAATAGTCCTCCAGAATCTCCTGAAGGAATTTTACTTGTAGGAATTATTTATTTAATAATTAAAAGGTCCTTTTCATTCCTCAAACCCAGTTTACTCCAGGTTCAGCAATTCACATTTTTGTCATTCGAGACAGAGAACCAAGGTGGGCATAGGAGCTCACACCTATAATCTCAGCTACCTGGAAGGCTGAGGAGGGAGGATCTCTTGAGGCCAGAAGTTCAAGGCCAGCCTGGGTAACATAGCAAGACCCTATTTCAAAAAATAAAAATAAAAAAGACAGGCCGGGTGCCGTGGCTTACGCCTGTAATCCCAGCACTTTGGGAGGCCCCGAGGCTGGTGGATCATGAGGTCAGGAGATCGAGACCATCCTGACTAACATGGTGAAACCCTGTCTCTACTAAAAATACCAAAAAATTAGCTGGGCGTGGTGGTGGGCACCTGTAGTCCCAGCTGTTGGGGAGGCTGAGGCAGGAGAATGGTGTGAATCCGGGAGGCAGAGCTTGCAGTGAGCCAACATCGTGCCACTGCACTCCAGCCTGGGTGATACAGCAAGACTCCATCTCAAAAAAAAAAAAAAAAAAAAAGAGAGCCATTTGGGAGAAAATTTTTTCCCCTATATTTGCAGCAAGTCAACCTGTCCAGACACAGAAAATGGAACACCCAACCAAATCAAAAATCTCTGAAGGCTCTCTAAATTCTAAATCAGAGATGAGCGATGAGATGCATGCAGCCCACACAGCATCCTCCCATGATAGCAAATATTTTCTAAATAAAAAGTTATTTAACCAGAGTCAGACATGAGTTATTTGATTACAGTTGCAGAGGAAACAAGCTTAGTGACCTGACCTGGCCTAAGAGCCAAATGCCCGCCCATCTGTGTCTCCCAAAGCAATCCCATTCTCTAACAAACAGATGGCTCCCTGAGGGCCCACAGCAGGGTCCTTCAGTGCACCTGCAATGACTTCAGTTCCACTTCATGGAAAGGAGGTTACAGGGCTACTCTTTGCTCCAGGAGACAGGCAGAGGGATTTTCCTGTTGATTTACATAAGGTTATGCTTCCAAAACAAGACAAGAGACAGCTGTTTGGAAGAAGGCCTATCTACAGTATTTCCCTAATGCGCAGTGTGTGTTAGTGTTGGCATTGCAAGGAATGAAACAAGAATCCAGTTATCATAATGCACAGGGAATTCAAGACTGGGAAACTGTGCTAGTGAGGGAAGTGAATCCTTTGATTTCTGGCCACCCTTCCCCTGGCCGTCACAAAATCGCACAAAAGCCTATGCATCCATCCTGGTGGTGTTTCTGGTCCTTATGAATGGTGACACTTTGAGATGATCGAGTCTTTCAATCCTGTCTTTCTGTTTTACGTTTTCCAGGCTTCTACCTCATCCTGCCCCATGACATACGTGTTCATCTGCCAAAGGTTCTCCCCACCCTTTTCGTTTCTTCTAAAATAAATATGACCTGCCCTATCCTGTTTCTTCCTTCTGGGATGTGGCCAGCCGCCATCAAGTCAAAGGCTGTGATCAAAGGGAGGCTGCTCCCACACAAGAGAAAACACAGATTGTCAGCTGTACTCTCTCGCCCTACCAGACAAAGTAATTCAGGAGAAGGGGGGCAAAGAAAATTGGGAGATGCTTCCCACCTCTTAATGGGCTAAGTAAATGGGGCTGAGGGAAGGTGACTATTTTCTTCGGAGATTTGTGACCAGAATCTAATGTTGCCTGCTGAAAAATGACTAAACACTGGGTGTGAATCTCCAGCTCAGAGATTTCTCTGTTCCCTTTGGATACACAAAAATTCAGACACTCAACCACAGAGAATCCCCTTGTCACACCTCTGTCCCCAAATAGGAAGAAATAAAGTCATTCCAAAATAATATTTCCCAAAGCCACTGAGATTCCCAGTCTTGTGTTTGTTGATCTACAGCAGTTCTACGACTCCATAAAAATATCTTACCCCAAGTTCTCTTCTAAATCACAGCACCTTAATTTTATGAGCTGGCAGGGTCAAGCCCATTACAGGCAAATTTGCATCAGAATAGTTTCCTCTGCCCCACATCTAAGACACAACATTTTATATCACACCTCCACTTCTGTCATACCTTCTAAGGTAGAAGTTTCTTTTCACTTTCTCCTCTGTCATCCTCGGCTTGCTGGAACCCGCCCCCAATCATGCCACTCCTGGCCCCATTCTTCCTCCTCCACCAATGATGGCAAAAAGGCTACAGTAGCTTCCAAACTCACAGACTTGTCCAGAGGCAGAAAAGGACCATTGTTCCTCCTGTATCTATTTTATTTATCTATTTATTTTAGAGACAGAGTCTTGCAGTGCTGCTCAGGCTGGAGTGCAGTGGTGCAATCATAGATCATGGTAGCCTCCATCTCCTGGGCTCAAGCAATCCTCCCACCTCAGCCTCCCTGGTAGCTGGGACCACAAGTGTGCATCACTACACTCAGTCAACTTTTAAACTTCTTTTTTTTAGAGATGGGGTCTCACTATGTTGCCCAGGCTGCTTTTGTATCCATTTTTATTAGGGCAGAAAGACGTTCTCAAAATGTTTCCAGCAGAGTCCCTCTCGTGTCTCATTGACTACAGTTATACATCAAGCCCATGCCTCAACCTGGTGTAAGAAGGGGTGCAAAATTGTCATGCCAGCATTCACTCCTGGGATAGTGGATGATCCACGAAGCACAATGCAACCATATGGCACAACATCTTGGTTTGTAAAGGAGGCTAGAGAAATGATAAGTTAATAGGCTACCTACAGTGTCTGCCATGGCATTTGTGTTGGATTTTAAGTCAATTACTCTTCCAACCTTATGGATCCTCAGGTTGAATAGTCTATGATATAAGGCCCAGTGAACACAGTTTACTAGGTATTCATTAAAAGGGGTTGTTAGGACTAAGCTCTCAGATCTCATATTTAACTTATTCGGAAAGCTGGTTCACAAAAAAAAAAAAAATAGAGGATAGTTACAACCACATTTGACTTGGCAGAAATAAGACCAGAATTGCTATGCTACAGGAGTGTATGGGAGGAAGGTACCCTGTTAAGGAGAGATTTTGAAAAGTTTCCAGATTTCCTTTCCATAACACTGAAGTAGCATGTTCCTTGGGTTATGTGCTCACAGTTCAGGGGTTACTCTGACAAATTCTATTCAGTCAATCAGCAGTTGAATCAATGTTTTCTCCACTAAATTAACTACTTTTTTCAAGGACTAAACCAAATGCCCCAGTTGGTATCATGTTGATAGAGTCTTCATTGAACCAATATATCTAGAAGCCCATCAATTATGGTGACAACTGAAGAGGAGGAAGAGCATAGATCACTCACAATTCAAAGAAAAAAATAAAGCACAGCTCCGAATAGGAGTTATCCTCTTCCTACTCATCCTGTTGGAAGAAAAAGACCTTAGGAAATTTGAGGAACCCTTTAACCAAGAGAATAATAAGGCATAAATCTTGGTGACAGTGAAAAGGCTGGCTCAGGAAGTAACACCATCCACGAAAAACCCCTCCAGTGCAAGGGACAGTGATGAATGGTCTAAACATGACACTCCTACGTAGCTTGGAAGGGGTTTGCACAGTTGATTTTAGCTCTTAGGGAGAGTGATTTGCAGAAACTGGAGATGATTTGTCATTGTTTTTGCCAGTTCCTGCTGCACAGCAGGGAGCTCAGGAAGAAAGAAGGGAGTGTGTTCATAACAATTTCTCTCCTTCTTGAAAACCTGTTATCTGTGCAACTGGTGTAAGCTGACTTCCCTCTAAAACTGGAGGATGGGTTGTTCATGTTACAATTTATGGGGTGCTTATCCATAGACTTCAGTTTGCAGATGGCTGCAGGCAGAGAACTGAACTCTTATCAGGGACCATTCTCTTCGGCTGTCCTTCTGTTGGTCTTGGATATCAACATCGGTACGGGACCAATGTCACACGTTTGGAATGAAAATAGCGTAAGTCTTGTACTCTGCCCTTTGGAAACTGAGTGTGACATGTCTTCTGATGTCTGTCACGTCTCTTTATCACTAGATTTTAAATCTCACATATTTCCCAGAACATCGGAGAATTAAATAGGAAGACCAGTAACTCTTTAGGAGTCACAAAGTAAAACATGCTGAATTTTTTTAAGTCTAAAATATAGAAGTAGAGGAAGTGGAGGAGGAATTCTTCTGGCTCTTCAGGGGCCAATTGAGATGCAAGTAGATAAGCAATTTGGTTACTGGAAGACTTTTAGCCAGAGAGGAAGCTGTCAGTTTCTACAATTACATTGTCTATAAATTCATTTTCTGCATTTTGTTACTTTTTTAAGATAAGCATCCCAAAGGTCCATTTATCCCAATGTTCTTTTAAATTTATTATCAGAAAACTACAATTATTTCAATATTACTGTCATGCTTAAAGTATTTCCAGAACTGTATCCTCAGAGCCACTCACAACCTAAGAAAATGAGTCTCATTATTTTACATCTAGGTTTCATTTAAAGAATCAGATAGAATTCTGTAGCTTGTACCCTCACTTTATTCACTAGTCTTGTTTCTAAATGACATTTGGCCAAAAAAGGTCCCTTCAAAGGGCCAATACAGCATTTGATCCATAAAGAAAATGTGATTGGCATAAACTTTGTCTCTTGCTTTTGTTTTTTTGAGTCAGGGTCTTGCTCTGTTGCCCAGGCTGGAGCATAGCAGCACAATCACAATCACAGCTCGCTGCAGCCTCCAACTCCTGGACTCAGGTGATTATTCTGCCTCAGGCTCCCACGCAGCTGGGACTACTGCCTACGCCACCACACCCTACTAATGTTTGTATTTTTTTGGTAGAGATTGGGTTTTGCCATCTTGCCCAGGCTGGTCTCAAACTCCTGGGCTCAAGGGATCTGCCCACCTCAGCCTCCCAAAGTGCTGGGACTACAGATGTGAGCCACTGTGCCAAGCCTGGCATGGACTTTGAAAACTCTTTTATTTTTTTAGAGACAGGGCCTCACTCAAATGTCTAGGCTGAAGTGCAGCGGCTTGATCGCAGCTCCCTGTAGCCTCCAACTCCAAGCTCAAGCGATTATCCAGCCTCAGCGTCCCAAAGGACTAGGATGACAAGCATGAGCCACCATGCTCAGTCTGGAGGCTCTTTAAAAATGAGTCCTAAAGGTGTTCTGATCAATAGGAGGCCTACAGGAATAAATACACAACATTCATTTGTGAATATATTTGTTTAGAAAAAAATAACATCATTGCTATATTATGATATCATTTAGTTCTATTAAGAGGCTAATCGCTATTAAAACATTCCTATCACTACTATCAACTACCCTCCACTGTCACAAACAAACCAAAGTCAAATATTTCTATGTGTTGACAATATTGACATAATCCTTGTATTCTTTGCATTTTTTCCCAGCTTCTCGCCTGTGAATGTCTTTACATTAACACCAAGACACTTGCAAGTGCTAGGTAAAAATAATGTCATGATAACTGGACCAGAGAAAGAAGCTATTAGGAACACTGCAGAAAAAGTTCATTGGTTTTAAGCATTTGCCTCAATATGCAATACAGCATTGGATTCAGAGTTTAGAAGTCAGGCTAAGATTCCAGTCATGACTGTGCCACTACTAGAGGTGTAAAGTTTGCCAATCATGTCAATTTCCTCAACTGTAAAATGTAGATAATAGCGCTACTCCCTCTCTTGTACGGTTAGGATTACATGACATAATCCATGTGAAGTCCCTAGCGATATAGGAGTTAAGAAATTACCTCCCCGCACTTTGGGAGGCTGAGGCAGCTGAATCACGAGGTCAGGAAATCGAGACCATCCTGGCTAACATGGTGAAGACCCATATCTACTAAAAATACAAAACAAAAAATTAATCGGGCGTAGTGGCGGGCGCCTGTAGTCCCAGTTACTCGGGAGGCTGAGGCAGGAGAATGCCGTGAATCCGGGAGGCGGAGCTTGCAGTGAGCCGATATCGCTCCACTGCACTCCAGCCTGGGCGACTGAGCAAGACTCCGTCTCAAAAAAAAAAAAAAAAAGAAGAAGAAGAAGAAGAAGAAATTACTTAGGCAGATAGTGAGGGTAAGGGAGTCCTCGGTAAGGTTTTCCTTTTAATGAAAAGCAACCCCAGAATCATTTTTTTTTCTAGGAAAGAGCAGCCTGTAAAATCGAGCTGCAGACACAGACAAGCAAGCTGGAAGCTTGCACGGGTGGATGCCGGCTGCTGTGCCAATAGGAAAAGGCCACCTGGGACTAGGCATGGTCAAAATGGTGGCTCCATCTTCCTTCTCTTTGTCAGTTGCGTGTACAGCGAAGAGCAGGCAGCATGGCACCAGCCAAGTGGGAAGCCCATTTGCATAATAAGATTAGGGTGGGGTTGCCAGCCTTCTCCGTGCGCTTTGTAAATGGAACTCCTGGTCCAACCCACCTGTGGGCACTATGTAAATCAGACACTGCCTCCTCAAGGCTGTCTGTAGAATCCGATGCACTCCCATTCTGGCCGGAATTCCCGTTCAGGAGTCCCTGTCTCACACGAGAGAAGGCTGTTCTTCTTTCTCTTTCTTTAGCCTATTAAACCTCCACTCCAAAACTCACTCCTTGTGTGTGTCCATGTCCTTAGTCTTCTTGGCGCAAGAGGACGAACCCTGGTTATTTACCCCAGACAATGATGGCGCTTCACTAGCATCCCTCTGGACACATAAATATTCAGGGAATCTTAGCTATTTGTCTAATGCTCACATACAGCTGAAATTCTGGGTGGAATATCCTTCAGATAAATGACATTTTTCTACCTTGCCTATACTACAGAAAGCTGGGTTAGAAAATCAAAATTTAAGAAAATTGGAAAGTGATTTTTGTAAGTCTGGCTTAAAACTCTATCTTTTCCTCCTAGAAATTCCCTTTCGACAAACTAAAGCAGTTGCCCACACACAATAGTATGCTTTTTGCTCATGATACATTTTGTTTTGTCATGTTCATTAAATCCAAGAGTCAGTCTAGTTTGGAACATGGATTTATCAACTTCCAAAGATGAATCCACAGGGCTAATTCATCACAGAGGAATACAGACATCTCTTACTATTGACGACTGGCTGCCTGGATGCTACAGAAATCTAATTACACCAAAGGAGCGAAACATCAAAATCTACCATTTTTGTTTAAAATTGGAACAGCTAAACCAATTGGTTTTTAAATCAATTGCTTTTCCAACCAAATTGTCCCTCGGGTTGGATAGTCTATGATGTGTGTTGCAAAAGAAAAGCAAGAAAGGCCATTGTCTTCTCTTGAGCAAAAGGACTAGCCACAGTTTCCATCCATAAGAAATCTAACGTGCGTGTATGCGTTAGGATATGGTTTGGCTGCTGAAAGTGACAGATCCAGACTCACTGTGATGTGATCGAGAAATAGGTTATTTCTCGATCACATCAAAATCTAGGAAGGCACTCCAGGGCTGGAATGGAGACTGCACAATCATCAAGAATCCAGATTTTTCTTTCTGGTGTTCTGCCAGCCTCAAAACACAGCTTCCGTCCCCTGGTTTAAGTTGACTGCCCCACCATGTCTGTACTCTAGCTTGCAGGAAAGACAGTGAGGGCAAGAGAAGGTCATGCCTTTGCCCATTGGGTACCAAAAAAAAAAAATTAACCAGGCGTGGTGATGCACATTTTTGGTCCCAGCTACTCAGGAGGCTGAGGCAGGAGGATTGCTTGAGCCTAGGTGTTCCAGGTTGCAGCGAGGCAAGGTCATGCCACTGCACTCCAGCTTGGGCGACAGAGTAAGACCTTGTCTCTAAATAAATAAATAAGAAAAGTATCAGGAATCTCTCTGTCTCTCTGTCTCTGTCTCCCTGTCTCTCTCTCTCTCTTTTTTTTTTTTTTTTTTTTTTGATACATGGTCTAAGGTCACTGAAACCTCGAACTCCCGGATTCAAGCAATTCTCTTGCCTCAGTAACCCAAGTACAGGCACACGCCACCACACCCAGCTAATTTTGTTGTTGTTGCATTTTTAGTAGAGACGGGGTTTCACCCTGTTAGAGAGGCTGGTCTCGAACTCCTGGCCTCAAGCGATCCGCCCGTCTCGGTCTCCCAAAATGCTAGGATTACAGGCGTGACCTACTGTGCCCGGCCACATCACTGTTTGCGTGCATCCCATGGTTTACTAAGTAGGCAGTAAACCAGAAGTCAGCTCTTATTCTAGAATAGTCTGATTGCTGCATCTCTAGGTTGCCCCTGTACTTTCAGATGCTCTTTCTGCAAGTACTTTAGCCACAGCTTAACTTCCTCTGTCTTCAAAGTACCAAATGTTTTCCAAAGCTCTTACAGGCAAGTTGGCCTTGCCTAGGACAGTCCTCTGCAGCTCCTCTTCATTTTGCAGAACAATCACAGGGTTCTCGGTAAATGACAACATCATTTTCATCACAACATCATCCAAACATGCAAACACTGCAGTCTTTGAAATCAATATTGAAAATTAAATCAATTTGGATAAAAGGAAAAGAACTCATGGAGTTTCGCACTCATTTTAAAAAACAACATATTCTTATTTCATTTTACATTAAAATCCCTTTATCTTTTAAAACTTTGACACCCATGTCCCCAAATCATACTGAAGCCTCAGGTGCCCCAGCAGAATTCTCGTGCGAGGCCTTCTATACTCTTTACCCATCTTGCTGTCATGCATGTTATGGCTACAGCTCACCCTGTTTCTCATTTAATTTGCCATGCCATCCGCAGTTCACCTCCAGAGCTTGGAAATCTCTGGCCCTGAATTTGGAAAGAAAGGAAAGTTATTTCTGCAAGCTGAGCACAGAGCCAGTTGCTACTCTTGTGCCTGGAAGTGACTCCACCTTTGCTACAGGTTCTGAATGGTGTCAGGCCAGGAGTATGCACAGTAATGTTGAGCTGAAATGGGCCATGAGACAAAAGCACATTGGTCTTTTCTTCCTAAGGAGGAAAAAACTAAAATCTTTCCAATAATCTTTCTCTGTGCCAATCTCTTAAGAAAAAAAGATTCATAGGTGGGGTGCGGTGGCTCACACCTTAATCCCAGCACTTTGGGAGGTGGAGGCGGGCAGATCACCTGAGATCAGGGGTTCGAGACCAGCCTGACCAACATGGAGTAACCCCATCTCCACTAAAAATAAAAAAAATTAGCTGGGCGTGGTGGCACACACCTGTAATCCCAGCTACTCGGGAAGCTGAGGCAGGAGAATTGCTTGAACCCTGGAGGTGGAGGTTGCAGTGAGCCGAGATCCTGCCTTTGCACTCCAGCCTGGGCAACAAAAGTGAAACTCTGTCTCAAAAAACGAAAAAAAAAAAAGAAAAGAAAAAAGAAAAGATTCACAGCTAAATAGCAGAGGTAAGGAAGAGTCTAATGACCTTGGGGAGTGGGGATGTGTAAGGATGGGGAGAGAGGCTAGACAGGTCATAGAGCCTTGAGGGTGTACAGCCTAGCATCTAACAACGACTGCCTTTTCTCATAGTTCTTTAGATAAGGTGGGTTTCAAATACAGAAACACATTTCCAGGGAGGATTGACCCCAAGTTGACCTCCATTTTTCACACCTTGTGTCTCCACTTTGATTACCCAAGGAGATCCAGAACTCTCATAACTTCAGTAGAGGGTCCTCCTACATTCACATCGAATCAAGGACAGTGGCAGTAATAACAACATGTCTGACTCTACCTCCCTGCAGTGCTGGAGAGAGGAGAACTGTGTTGCATGAGCCCAAATGCACACCCTCAAATAGTGCACAGGAAAATGCATGAAATGTGGTCCTGTAGCTTACATTTAAAGTGCATTTTAATCTATTACATGGTCCACATGGGGATGGGGGAGATCTAGGAATAACTTTTGGACTCTGTCACAAAAGTCGCTCCCCCAGATTTTATCAGGGATGTGTGTGTGCGTGTGTGTTCACAGGTGTAATCTTGCATGCTAACATGTGTGCCTGCATGCCAGCTATGTTGGGGTCAAACATGGCTAACCACCAAATGCAGGAAGAAAAGCCTCTTTCTCCCTAGACTTCCAGGCTCTTCTGACCCTCCCCTTTCCTTCTCACCTCCAGGTCCCGCTTCTTCACGTGAGTCCTTCAGCTCTGTGATCTCCCTGCTGAACAGCTGTCAATCCCAGGCCAGTGACAGAGGAAGCACGGAGAGGAGACTTCACAGCAGTCTGCCCTCAGGAAATGGTATGCGCAAATACACACTGCCAGAGTAACAATCCTGGGGACAGCTCCTATATGCTATTATTTAAAAGAGTATCTGTACCACTATTTTTATTACTAAAACTACTGCTACTGCTGCTACTACTGTAGTAGTACTACTACTGACTGCTGCCATTATAATTTACCTTTATATTCTGTTCCAGTCACATGTTAAGTACTGTACTTATCTCTTTTAAATCTTACAACTCCCTATAAAGTTGGTTGTGTTGTTATTCCTGTTAATCATACCAGGATATTGATGTTTGCGGATCCTAACTGACTTGCATAAGGTCAACCCAGTGGATAAAGGGCAGAGCTGGGCTGTGACAAATCCAGATGAGTCTGAAAACTGCGAAGAGGCTAATTAGCATTGGAATCTACAGATGGGGTGTGCGTAATTGTTTTGCCCTGGTTAGTTTTAAGGATGGCCAATTACCCCTCCTGACGGCTATTCCTTGTCTTCTCCTTGTTCTCCAGTGACATCAAACTCTTTCAAGTTGCTCACCAAGGCCTCATAACTGGATCCTTGCTTACTTCTCATCTCGCAACACTGTCTACCCTGTCTTCTAGGCTCTAGCTAAATTTGGGCAAGATCTTTACAAAAGTTCAGCCCCTGGAGGAACTCACTGAACGGCCTGCTTTACAGTTCTATTTGTTCTGTGTCATTTTCAGCTCTTGCATCAAACAGATTCTAAGCTCCTAGAAAGCAAAGAACATGCCTTCAGTCAATAAATTCATCGAGCTGCAGAGAGAAGGGAATGCTGATACGCTGTTGGCGGGAATGAAAATCAGTACAATCTCTATGGAAAAGAGTATGGAGATTTCTCAAAGAACTAAAAATAGAGCTGCCCTTCAATCCAGCAATCCCAGTACTGGATATCTACCCGAAGAAAAGGAAATGGATATATCAAAAAGATACCTGCACTGGTGGGGCGTGGTGGCTCACGCCTGTAATCCCAGCATTTTGGGAGGCTGAGGTGGGTGGATCACCTGAGGTCATGAGTCCAAGACCAGCCTGGCCAACATGGTGAAACCCCAAAATTAGCCATGCTTAGTGGCAGGCACCTGTAATCCCAGCTACTCGGGAGTCTGAGGCAGGAGAATCTCTTGAACCCAGGAGGCGGAGGTTGCAGTGAGTTGAGATTGTGCCATTACACTCCAGCCTGGGCGACAAGAGCAAGACTTCCACTCAAAAAACAAACAAACAAACAAACAAACAAGCAAAAACAAAAACAGAGGATTATAAAAAATGTACCTTTACTGGTCTGTTGATCGCAGCACAAGTCACATTAGCAAAGATAGGGAATCCACTTAAGTGTCCATCACTAGATGACTGGATAAAGGAAATGTGATACATATGCACCACAGAATACTATTTAGCCATAAAAAAGAATGAAATTATCCCTTTTGCAACAACATGGATGGAACTGGAGGTCATTATTTTAACTGAAACAGGCTAGACACAGAAAAACAAATACTGCATGTTCTCATTCATAAGAAGATGCTTAAAAAATAACGTGTACCCATGGACATAGAGCATGGAATAACAGACAGTGGAGACTCGAAGGATGAGGGAGTGGGAGGGGTGAATGATGAGACATTACTCTACTGAGTACAATCTACATCATTTGGGTAATGGACACCATAAAAGCCCTGACTTAACCACTATGCATGTAAAAAAAATTGCACTTGTACCGCCAAATTTACGTATATTTTAAAAACAGGTGCAGCATGATGACTCGTGCCTGTAATCCTAGCACTTTGGGAGGCCACGGTGGGCGGATCACCTGAGGTTGGGAGTTCAAGACCAGCTTGGCCAACATGGTGAAACCCCATCTCTACTAAAAATACAAAAATTAGCCAGCGTGGTGCTGGGCACCTATAATCCCAGCTACTTGGGAGGCTGAGGCAGAAGAATTGCTTGAACCTGGGAGGCAGAGGTTGCAGTGAGCTGAGATCGCGCCACTGCACTCTAGCTGGGGCGACAGAACAAGACTCTGTCTCAAAAAAATAAGTAAATAATAAATAATGAATAAACTCGTTGGTTGCTACTCTGGTTGCTTCTGAGGGTGGAGCAAGAAGGAACACATACAATGGGATGCTCAGGCCTCCCCTAGGAATAGGGAGACACCCTCTGCAGTGGAGAAGGTGATGGTTGCTGAGGCAGCACCTCAGAGGAGAACCCACGAGGGCTTCCCTGCAGAGGGAAGTGACTCAGTCGTCAAGGACTGGAGGATCAATCAGAGCAGATCAGGTAAAGGACTGTAGGGGCTGGGGACGGGCCAAAGCACCAGGCTGGAACAGCACATAGCAAAGCTGGAGGCCAGAAAGAGCGTGGCTGGCTGCAGAAGCTGAAAGAAGTTCAGTAAGGCTGGGATTCCCAGATGAGCAAACAGAGTGTGGAGCCATGATGCTAGAAAGGTAAGTAGAGGCAGAGCTGGAAAGTTCTCAAGCCAGAATTTTGTTTTGTTTCGTTTTGTTTTTGAGACAGGATCTTGCTCTGTCACCCAGGCTGGAGTGCAGCAGCACGATCGTGGCTCACTGCAGCCTTGACTTCCCCAGCTCAAGCGATCCTCCCACCCCAGCCTCCTGAGTAGCTGGGACTACAGTCATGTACCACCACCCGTGGCTAATGTTTGTATTTTTTGTAGAGATGGGATTCACTATAGTTCCTAGGCTGGTCTTGAACTTCTGGGCTCAAGTGATCCTCCCGCCTCGGGCTCCCAAAGTGCTAGGATTATAGGCAGGACCCACTGCACCTGGCCTCCAGCCAGAGTTTGGACTTGATATAGTGGGCAATGGACCACTTGTGATAGTAAAATGCCTTATGCAGAGGAGTGTCATGACCAGATCAATGTTTTTGAATAATCACTATTTTCTCCATTTCTTTGGTTTTTATTTCTGATTTTTGAAATGAGTTTTTTTTATTTATACATAATAGATGTACATATTTGGGGGTACATGTAATCATTTAATTCATTCGTATAATTTTTAAAGATCAAATAGGTATAACTAGAATATCCATCACCTTAAATATTATCTTTTTCTTATGTTATAACACCTGAATTATTCTCTTTTAGCTGTTTTAAAATATAAAATAGATTATTGTAAACTACAGTCACCCTACTGATCTTTCAAACACTAGGTCTTATTTCTGTCAAACACTAGGTCTTATCCCTTAGGTCAGGCTGTAAACTACAGTCACCCTACTGATCTTTTAAATACTAGGTCTTATTTCTATCAAACACTAGGTCTTATCCCTTAGGTCAAGCTGTATCTTGATTTCTTTTGCATTTTCCTGCATGCTCTTGACTGCAGTTCTCCACGTAAGGATTTAAAGGCACAGGTTTTTCACGTTGCTAGATTTCCCAAGGAAATTTAAATTTGATTTTTTTTTAAATTTAGCTCTAGGTAGAAAGAGGCCACAAAGTTGCATCCAACCCTAGAAAACAAACCATCCCAAGAGTCAGGAAAGGCTACTGGGAGGCACCCGCAGCATCTGCCCTTAGGATACCGTGTGGTCCGGGAGGTGAAAGCTACAGCCCTTTGTGTTAAGGTTCAAAGCCACAGTCCTTTGTGCAGGACTCTGTGGAGGCCCTGAAGAAGTGGCTTCCAGAGGGGACAAGAATGGCTGTATTATTAGGAGACTAATCAGTCTATTGAGGAGTAGGTGTACGGGTGTGGGAGAGTGGGGAGAGCTCAGGGTCCCTACACTGTGGCATGTGTTAATAACAGCCAAAGCTTATGTAGAATTGATTCTATGCCGGGCAGTCTCCTGAGGATCCTACATGTATATCAGCTCAGTTAATCCAACGACCCTGTGGCAGAGGGACCTTTATGAACCCTATTCTCCAAAGAAACTAACACCCAGAGTGGTTAAATAATGTGCCCAGGGCACCAAGCTGATGAGTAGCCATGCTGGGGTCCAAACTGCACTTCTAGAGCCAACTACACCCCTTCCATCCCCAGCCAAGCCCGTATCCTGGGCAGCAGCCCCGTGACAATCAGAGGCTATGCCATTCCCTCCACCCACCATCACTGCATCTCAGATCCAACCCTCCCAGTCCAGCCACAGCTTTGATATTGGTCACCCGACTCCACTGCGGTGGAAGATGCCTCTCTCTAACTCCCTGGTCTCTCTGTGATTCGAGAAGTGGGGCTGTGGTCCCACCCTGGGGAGAAATTGCACACAAGTGCACCCTGCTAAGGAAGAGGAAAGCACTCCTCAGTTGTACTGATAAATTGTTTACATGGCTTGTTCCCTGCCTCATTCCAGAGCCTCTGTTCAAAGGTCACCTCTTCCTAGAAGCCTTCCCTGACTGCTTATCTGAAATACACACACACAAACACACACACACACACGCCTTATTCCCTGACCCTGCCTGGCTTTTCTTCAAGCACTTTTCACTAGCTAAGATTGCATGGACCATCTGTTTACTTGGATATTGTTTACCTTCCTTCCCGGGATATGACAGATATTCTATATAATATAACCAAAATTCCATGATAGCAGGGCCTTGACCTTTCGCTACTGTAACCGTAGCTCCTAGAACGTTGTCTGCCAATAAGGGCCATTCAAGAAATATTTTTTTCAATTAATTCATTGAAAACATTGACGAGCGAGTGAAAGTGTTGTTGATTAGCTCTCAGCCTCACCTCTGCCTCGATTGCTTTAGCCCTGGATCCTCTTCCTTCTCACCTCTTTCTCTCTTTTTTTCTTTTTCTCCTACCCCTACTTCTACAAGCTCAACCGTGCAAAAAAGGAAACAAAACAGTGCTTGGAGCTCTTCCTCACCCTCTGTTTCTGAGTCTGCGCTGGCTGGCTGAGGCTTGCTTCTTACTGTGTACGGGAGGAGAGCAGGGTGTGGATTCTGTCATGACCTGGTTCCCGCTGATATCCTGCCTGTCACAGTGAAACTGACTAAACACTTCCCAGATTTCCCTCCTGTGAAAAAGTGAGCTGCGTCATTCCCCAGCACAACGTGGGTCCACGAACTCTTTCCTTTGGAGTTCTGTCCAGAGGGTTGTTGGGAGTCTGTCTGAAGATAAGTGGGGAGATTTGGAGAACACACAAAATGAGTATAAACCCCAAGGGATAGGAATTCTTCTGCCATCAGTGAGAACGAAAACAAAACGGTGTAGGATTTGCCTACATTTCCCGTGGTGAAGGGAAGGGGGGCTCTATCTCCCAGCTTGCCCCACTGCTGGCCTCAAAGTCAGCTCTCTGTCAACCGTCTCTGATCCTTCATCCCAAACAAAATCACAGAAGGCAGTGCAGGGTAAGAGAGGTTGGCCAGTTGGACTTTGGCCATAAAATGAAATCGAGGGCAAAGTTCTAAAACAAAAGGTCTGCTTTTGAAATTGTCATCGTTTTTTTCATTCTGGAATCCCCTACCACAAATTTTGCCCACTTAAAATGGAAAAACAGCAAGACATTACCTTCATGTAAATACTGGAACACAAGGGATGCTCCCTAGAAAAAAAAGAATACCAATGGAAGAAACCAACTTTGAGAGGCTTCTTTTTTGGGGGGTGGGGGAGACAGAGTCTTGCTATGTCACTCAGGCTGGAGTGCAATGGTGCAATCATAGCTTACTGCATTCCCAAACTCCTGAGTTCAAGCAATCCTCCCATCTCAGCCTCCTGCTTAGCTGACAGGCACACACTACCATGCCTGGCTAATTTTTAAATTCTTTTTATAGAGACCAGGTCTCGCTATTTTGCCCAGGTTGGTCTCAAATTCCTGGGCTCAAGTGATCCTCCTGCCTCAGCCTCCTGAGTATCTGGGACTGCAGGTGCACACCACCATGCCTGTCTAACTTTTAAATTTCCTTCGTAGAGATGGAGTCTTGCTAAGTTGCCCAGGCTGGTCTTGAATTCCTGGCGTCACGTGATCCTTCTGCTGTGGCCTCCCAAAGTGCTGGGATTACAGGTATGAGCCACCATGCCCAGCTGAAGTATTCTTCAAGAATACTCAACATGTGAGCATTCAGAAGACATGGTAAATATTCAGTACCAAGTCTGAATAATAATAATAATAATTATTTTAACACCTCAAATTTAACAATTTTAGAGACGGGGTTTTGCTCTGTTACCCAGGCTTCAGCGCAGTCAGAATCATAGCTAACTGCAGCCTCAAACTCCTGGGCTCAGGTGATCCTCCTGCCTCAGCCTCCAGAGTAGCTAGAACTACAGGTGCACACCACCATGCCTAGATAACTTCATTATTTTTATGTCATAGAGACAGGGGTCTCTGTGTTGCCCAGGCAGGTCTCAAAGTCCTGGGCTCAAGTGATCCTCCCACCTCAGCCCAAGTCTAAATAATTATTAATCACACATGTCTTTACCAGGTTTATGTGAATCACTGAACAGTTTATGCCAGTAAATTTTTAATTAGTATAAATTGTTATTTCTGTTTGGAGTGTTTTAGGCAAAAGTTAATTAATTTTTTGCTATTATATAATTATAATTATATAGTATATAATTATATAGTAAATATAATTTATATTATATAGTTATATAATTATAATATTTTTACTATCCATAATTTATATATTTTTATATATATTTATTTAATATATATAATTTATAGTATAAATTATAATATTTATAATTATATTATAAGTATGATTATATACTATATAATATAAATATATAGTATATACTTATATATACTATATAATATAAATATATAGTATATACTTATATATACTATATAATATAAATTATATTATGTCACTCCAAATTCTTATTGCATACTTAGAGAAAATAGTTTACTTTTTATCTATATTTCAAAAAATTTTCACAGCCCTTCAAGATCTTTGGACATGTTGCCTCACAATTTTCATTGTCTTCATCTACAAAATTCCCTTTTTCTCCATAAGAAACTTTTCATCATCAACAATGATATTTACTGAGCAGTGTACTAAACACTTTCATCTTGGACCATAACTGTTCAGATTGACATGCTGTAGGAGCTTCAGATGGCCATAAAAATCCTCTTCTATATTGGGTTCTTTGGTTTTTATCTCCAAATATTTCCTTCCCATTCATTTTGTCACATGCCTTTGAACACTGGATTTTTCTCTAGATCTTCGATGTGTCTCCAGTCTGAACTCCTTATTCCATTTCAACAGCTTTTTAAATAATGCAATTGAGACCACATTAAGAAATGTTTAAATTGTCAACACCCTTTAAGAATTTATATCCTTAAAATGGAGTAAATATGTAGTGGCCGTACTCATTCAAATCCAAAATATAAAAGCCTCCTCATATTACATCTTTGAAATATCAACATGCCATGAAAATTTTTTGTCTTGAGATCTTTCCCAACCAGGACTTCTTTAGATCTAGCAATAACTTTCACCTTTTCTTCTAAACTCAAAGGAGTCTAGGGCAGAGTTTCCACATCTAGACAAAACAGAATAATCATTTTTGTTCTCTCCTAGATCTTTTTCACCCTGAATAGCACTTGCCAGCAAGATGTGAAAAGGAAAAGTTTGCAAGCTCAGACCAGCCATTCTGAGGGCTTTGATCTATCTTTGATTTTGCAGCAATTGGTGCAAATAAATGGTAAACATCTGATTCACCTGCCACACTAATTCCTGACACGCACCCTATACCAGCTGCTCTCCACTGACTTTGGTAAGTGCTCTGATGAACTTTGTTTACCCAGGCTTGAGAAGGAGATGTATAAATACAAATGACTGCATAACCACATTTTAGATAGCACATCCTTAAAACGCTCATCAGTAATGTTTTAGAAACTCTTAAGGCTGTAGACCAATCTTTTTGAAAACAAAATTGTTTCAAGCTTTGGGGAGGCATTTAAAATAAAGAAAAAGAAAAACTAAGCAAGATGAAATAGACAAATTAAAGCAAGAGATATTTTGCCTGCCTTTTTCTTTTTTTAATTTGAGATGGAGTCCTACTCTGTTGCCCAGGCTGGAGTGTAGTGGCGAGATCTCGGCTCACTGCAACCTCCACCCACCAGGTTTAAGTGATCCTCCTGCCTCAACCTTCCAAGTAGCTGGGCGTATAGGTGCACGCCACAATGCCCAGATAATTTTTGTATTTTTAGTAGAGACAAGGTTTCGCCATGTTGGCCAGACTGGTCTTGAACTCCTGACCTCAGGTGATCCACCTACCTTGGCCTCCCAAAGTATTGGGATTACAGGCATGAGCCACTGCACCCAGCCTTGCTTGACATTTTTAAAGATTTTATTCTACCCGCTTTGTACTGTTTGGACTTCCATTTACCATATGTGTGTGTTGCCAGGTAAAAAAGCACTATGCCTTTTAAAACGAAACCATATATCTTAATTGTCTTGCTCAAAGTAAAACAGGGCACATGTGTCAAAAATGGTCAAGGAGAGGCTGCTAGTGGTGAAACCAAGTTCAGCCAGCACTGCCTTGGTGGTGAACGTTAAAGATTTCACTGGGGCCGGCGCGGTGGCTCACGCCTGTAATCCCAGGACTTTGGGAGGCCGAGGCGGGCGGATCATAAGCTCAGGAGATCGAGACCCCGTCTCTACTAAAAATACAAAAAATTAGCCAGGTGCTGTGGCGGGCGCCTGTAGTCCCGTCGGGGGGCTGAGGCAGGAGAATGGCATGAACCCAGGAGGCGGAGCTTGCAGTGAGCCGAGATGGCGCCACTGCACTCCAGCCTGGGCGAGAGAGCGAGACTCCGTCTCAAAAAAAAAAAGATTTCACTGGAAAGCTTGTTTGGGATACTTTGTCCCCTGCCCCCAACCCCAGCCTCTCCCAGGCACACCCCAACCTTCCCAGTCTCTAGCCCAGATCCTCCTGCTCTCAGCTGTCAACTAATCCCTACTAAGGTGGTCCATTTTTATTTATGTTTATATTTTATTAATTGTATATTTTTATTTTTTATTCTTTTTTTTCTTTTTTCTTTTTCTTTCTTTTTTTTTTTTTTTTTGAGGCGGAGTCTCGCTCTGTCACCGGGGCTGGAGTGCAGTGGCCGGATCTCAGCTCACTGCAAGCTCCGCCTCCCGGGTTTACGCCATTCTCCTGCCTCAGCCTCCCGAGTAGCTGGGACTACAGGCGCCCGCCACCTCGCCCGGCTAGTTTTTGTATTTTTAGTAGAGACGGGGTTTCACCGTGTTACCTAGGATGGTCTCAATCTCCTGACCTCGTGATCCGCCTGTCTCGGCCTCCCAAAGTGCTGGGATTACAGGCTTGAGCCACCGCGCCCGGCTATTCTTTTTTTTCAAGAGAAGGTCTTGCTCTGTTGCTCAGACTGGGGTGCAGTGGCATGATCATAGCTCACTGCAGCCTTGATCTCCTGGGCTCAAGTGATCCTCCCGCTTCAGCCTTCTGAATAGTTGGGACTACAGGTATGCACCACGACACTCAGCTAATTTTTAAGTTTTTAGTAGAGATGGAGGTCTCACTATTTTGCTCAGGCTGGTCTCAAACTCCTGGCACCAAGTGATCCTCCCACCTTGGCCTCCCAAGGTGCTGGCATTACAGGTGTGAATCACCGCATTTGGCCTAATTTTTAAAATCTATAAATGTATGTTTAAAGCAATGGTTAACCCGCGAGCCCTCTTTAAGTGAATATAACAAGGGGAAGCCCTGGTTGATGCAGGGATTCAAGCCCCTCCTTAGCCTCCTTTTGTGTGAATCAGAGGCTGGCAGAGAGGGCGACTCAACACATACGTGTTTGACAAAATGCTACAGGTTCAAGACATAGAGTTCCTCAACTATGACTGGTTAATCACTGAGGCCACAGTGTGCTATGTGTCTGGCATTCTGCTAGGAATTGAGGCTACCAGAAACAGTATTTGCTGCCAGGTCTCCATCCTAGAGGAGTTCCTATGCCAGTGTGGAAGATGGGCACATAAATCAATCATGACAGTTCCATGGGGTAAGTGGCTAAGACAGAGACCTGCCCAAATGTC
Source organism: Trachypithecus francoisi (assembly GCF_009764315.1). NCBI lineage: Eukaryota > Metazoa > Chordata > Mammalia > Primates > Cercopithecidae > Trachypithecus > Trachypithecus francoisi. Next base: position 17,704,791 of record NW_022681474.1, on the reverse strand, counting down.
CCTGAATCCCAGAGAGACTCTGTCCTTGAAGGATCTTAAACAGGAAAGACATGTGGTCAAAATACCTCTCCTGGCAGCACCCTAAAAGATTAGAATCCAGGACCAGAGAGAATGCTCTGAGGACAGCCCAGACCAAAGCACATGGAGCAAGAAAGTGAGGGAGGGGCACTGGGAACAGGCAGAACTAGGTCAGTCCTCCTATGGGATAAGTTATCTCCATGAAGTATGCAGTGTGTGTGTGTGTGTGTTGTGTGTGTGTGTGTGTGTGTGTGTGTGTGCCTGTGTGTGACAGAGAGAGAGAAAGAGAGAGTGAGATAAGGAGAGAAAGAGATGGATGGAGGAGAGAGGAATGGGGGCGAGAAAGACAGGGAAAGAGAGAAACAGCGAGAGAGAGAGAGCGAGAGAGAGAAATGGAAATGGAGGAAAAGAAAGAAGAGAAAGGCAGAGAGAGGGAGGGAAATGGAGAGAGAGAAGAGAGAGGGAGAGAAAGACAGATGGGCAGGGAGAGGGAGAAAGAGAGAGAGAGAGAGAGAAAATATTGCCCTCTGGTGGCTGACCCACAAAACTGAAGAATTACTGATAGTATTGTACATGTTAAGTTGCTCATCTCCATTCTAAAAGGTGATTCCGCTGATAATGTCCATTTTAAAGTATGCAACAAAAACTTGGAAGAAAAATTGTTTTAACACATTCTCATATCTGAAGTCTGTGTGCTGATCAGCGGTCGTAAACACAGCACAGCCTTTACTCCTTATCTCCTCACATCTTCCTGCTGTGTGAAATGTGGATTGCTTGCCTGCTAGGGAACTCTCTGTATTCAAGGATGGTTTCATAATTTCTATCAATGAAACTCTTCAGTAATTTAGCTAACATGACTTTGCAAAGCTGAACACTGAGTCACAAAGAAAGTTAATATTACCATCCATCCTGCAAAATACTTTATATGTTTGTGTATACAGTTATCGGCCTCGAAGTTAAGAACAATTTTAATCAATGTTATCCCATTATTTACTATTAAATATTTAGATTCTGTTTTTTAAAAAATATTTAACTGAAGTGAATTTAAACAAGAAGAGCCTGGCGTGGTCCATGCCTGTAGTCCCAGCTACTCGGGAGGCTGAGGCAGGAGGATCGCTTGAGCCCAGGAGTTGGAGGCTGCTGTGAACTATGATTGCACCACTGCACTCTGGCCTGGGAGACAGAGGAAGGCCCTGTCTCTAAAAAAATAAAATAGATGAATAAAGATAATTGAAAATGATGATTTTTTTAAAAAACGATAGCAAGCAACCACTCAAATAATGCTCACCAGCCCCCAAAACTGTATTTGCATGTGTGAAAATGCCCAGCTTTGTAAAAAGAGTCTCTAGTCTGTGTGTGTTAATATTCCCCCAGAAACTAACTCAAGGCTTAGAAAAGAATAGAGAGATTCCCCCTATTCTATTTATATTTGCAGTGACCATTTGAAATGTCTTAGGCACCTAAACCAAGCATGAAAAGCACAGTTTCATTCCAGTTTTATGAACTTTACATCCAATTAAACCAGAAGGCTCCCTTTTCTCCTTTATGTTTCTTCCATTTCTCAAATCAATTGTCAATTCTCAATCCAGAATTTAAGGGAGGAATTTAAAGAAAAAAAGGATATAGATAAATTTAAAGAAAAAAATGAGATGAATTAAACTTCAACAATATTACAGAATTTAATTTTTTGGGGTAACAAATTGTTCACTGAGACTGAATTTTAACCAAGAATGGAGTGAGAAAATACTGTATTTTCTGGATTTGAGGTTTTGGTTTTTTTTGTTTGTTTGTTTGTTTTGAGCAATTAACTTTCACTGTGTTTATTCTGCCTTCTCCTAACCCAGCCAAATAGCCTGGAAACTTGGAAAGATGTCTGGTTTATTTTTTATTAATTAAAGAGAACAATAAAAGATAATATAAAAGATAATTTTTCAGTTTCCTGGACTCCAGTCCTGTATGTACTGGATGGAATCAAAGGTAAAATTAGATTACCATTGGAGAAGGAGCAGGATCCAGAGCACACGGGGAGTAGGCTTTGGCTCAGAAATTATTATTTTGATGCAGTAAATGTTTCGATCTGATAACTCCCCCACTCGCCAACACTGTCATCAAATGTAGGAAAAGAAAGAAGTGAAAAATCACATAAAACGTGTATGTGTATAAATGTTGCCTCTCATTGTTTGAAACATGACCTTTGTCCTTGCAGGGAATTCCAAATTCCTTGCCTGGGAAGACATTCTGAAAGGAGGTACAAGGGCACTTTGCAAACTATGGGATCAAAACAAAATTGAACACAAATCTGATCAAAGTCTGACACCAGTTTTCAGAACACACAGAGAGAGAGGAGCATGTTCCACACCATGTACTTACTGAGATCCATGCTATGAGAAACTCTGCAGCAGCGGTCTGCAACCTTTTTGGCACCAGGGACCAGCTTCATGGAAGACAATTTTTCCACAGACCGCTGAAGCGGTCGGAGTGGCTGGGCGGTTGGAGTGGGCCTGCTCCCAGCTGGTTTTGGGACGAGTCAAGTGCTTTACATTTATTGTGCACTTCATTTCTATTATTACATTGTAATATATAATAAAAATTTTTTTTTGTTTTTTGAGTCAGAGTCTTGCTCTGTCGCCCAGGCTGGAGGGCAGTGGCATGATGTCAGCTCACTGCAACCTCCACCTTCTGGGTTCAAGCAATTCTCCTGCCTCAGCCTCCTAAGCAGCTGGGATTACAGGTGCGCACCACCGCGCCGGGCTAATTTTTCTATTTTTAGTAGAGATGGGCTTTCACCATATTGGCCAGGCTAGTCTTGAACTCTTGACCTCAGGTAATAGGGAAATAATTATAAAACTCACCATAATGTAGAATCGGTGGGAGCCCTGAGCTTGTTTTCCTACAACTAGATGATCCCATTTTGCGGTGATAGGAGACAGTGACAGACCATTACGCATTCGATTCTCATAAGGAGTGTGCAACCTAGATCCATGACATGCGCAGCTCACAATAAGGTTCCTGCTCCTATGAGAATCTAATGCCACACTGATCTGACAGGAGGCAGAGCTCAGGCAGTAATGTGAGCAATGGGGAGCGGCTGTAAATACAGATGAAGCTTCACTCACTCCCCCACCACTCACCTCCTGCTGTGTCAGCCCAATTCTTAACAGGCCAGGGACTAGCACCACTCTGTGACCTGGGGTTTAGGACCTCTGCTCTATAGAACAAACAATCCTGTTTTTGTTTTCCAATAAATAAATACCAACTGAAAAAAAGAGAGATGGGGAGGGAACCCACCAATTAAAATATATTGAAGAAAGACATCAACAATTGCGATTTATGGATCTTATTTTGGATGTGAGTCAAGCCAACCACAAAAATGTTATGAGACGACTGGGCACGGCGGCTCACGCCTGTAATCCCAGCATTTTGGGAGGCCGAGGAGGGCGGATCACAAGGTCAGAGATCGATACTATCCTGGCTAACACGGTGAAACCCTATCTCTACTAAAAATACAAAAAATTAGCTGGGCATGGTGGCGAGCGCCTGTAGTCCCAGCTACTCGGGAGGCTGAGGCAGGAGAATGGCGTGAACCCAGGAGGTGGAGCTTGCAGTGAGTCGAGATCGCACCACTGCACTCCAGCCTGGGCGACAGAGCGCGACTCCGTCTCAAAAAAAAAAAAAAGTTATGAGACAATTGTGAAATTTGAACCATGGCTGTTTATTTTATTTCAACAAGGAAAGACTGATGATTATTTTTTTCAGTGTAGTCATGGTGTTTTGATTATGTTTAAAATAAAGAGTCCTGGCTGGGTGCAGCAGCTCATGCCTTTATAGGCGTGAGCCACCACTTTTGGGAACCTGAGGGAGGATCACTTGAGCTCAGGAGTTTCAGACCAACCTGAACAACATGGTGATACCCTATCTCTACAAAAAATTTAAAAATTAGCTGGGCATGGTGGCATGTGCCTATAGCCCCATCTACTCAGGAGGCTGAAATGGGAGGATCACTGGAGCCTGAGAGGTTGAGGTTGCAGTGAGGTGTGATCACACCACTGCACGGCAGCCTGGGTGACAGAGTGAAACCTTGTCTCAAAAAATAAAAATAAGGCCGGGCGCAGTGGCTCACACCTGTAATCCCAACACTTTAGGAAGCCAAGGCAGGCGGATCACAAGGTCAGGAGATCGAGACCATCCTGGCTAACACGGTGAAACCCCATCTCTACTAAAAATACAAAAAATTAGCAGGGCGTGGCGGCGGGTGCCTGTAGTCCCAGCTACTCAGGAGGCTGAGGCAGGAGAATGCTGTGAACCTGGGAGGTGGACATTGCAGGGAGCCGAGATCGCGCCACTGCACTCCAGCCTGGGCAACAGAGCGAAACTCCGTCTCAAGTAAATAAATAAATAAATAAATAAATAAATAATAAAAAAATAAAAAATAAAGAGTTCTTATCTTTCAGAGTGTTATCCTGGAATTGAGATTTGCTTCAAATAACCTGCAGGAGTGTGATGGGTATATATGATTCAAGACTGGCTGTGAATTAGGAACTGTTATAATCAAATGACAGGACCATAAAAGTTCATTAATCTCTCTATTTTTGTATATATTCAAACTTTTCAATATCAAGAAGTTTAAAAGCAGGGGCTTGGGGAGGATGATGAACACCTGGAGCTCTCAAACACAAGTAGAAGTAGAGGTTGTTGCCACTACTTCGAAGAGCTATTTGGCATTTTGAAGTAGAATATGTGAATATGTAATGCTACCATTCCACTTCTAGGTCTCATTTATTTATTTCTTGAAATAGACTCTCGCTGTGTCACCCAGACTGGAGTGCAGTGGCACGATCTTGACTCACTGCAACTCCACCTCCTGAGTTCAAGCAATTCTCCTGCTTCAGCCTCCTGAGTAGCTGGGATTACAGTTGTGCACCACCATGTTTGGCTAATTTTGTATTTTTAGCAGAGAAGGTGTTTTACCATGTTGGCCAGGCTGATCTCAAACTCCTGACCTCAAGTGCTCCACCTGCCTGGACCTCCCAAAGTGTGGAATTACAGGCGTGAGGCACCGCGCCTGGCCCCCACTTCTCGGGTTTTAGAAGACTGAAGCTCTAAGAGGCTGAATTACCCTCAAATGGCTTTTTAAGCTTCCAGTCTATTATCTTCTAATATTTTGAAATTATTGACTCTTACAAGAAATAACAACCTACAGGCCGGGGCGGTGGTTCACACCTGTAATCCCAGCACTTTGGGAGGCTGAGGCAGACAGATCACCTGAGGTCGGGAGTTCAAGACCAGCCTGGCCAATATGGTGTAAAATACAAGAAACTCTACTAAAAATACAAAAATTAGCCAGGCCGTGGGCTGCAGTAGCACGCACCTGTAATCCTAGCTACTCAGGAGGCTGAGGTGGGAGAATCACTTGAACCCGGGAGGCGGAGGTTGCAGTGAGCCAGCATTGTACCACTGTACTCCAGCCTGGGTGACAGAGGGACACTCTATCTCAAAAGCAAACAAACACACGAAAAATAACAACAACAACAAAAATAACACAAACTGCATTTAATGAGGCAATGTGAAGATAAACTGTCTACAAGAACTGTAAATATTATTTTTATGTTTTGTTATGAAATATTTAAGGTACGTAAAATGTATAGGTTTACAGGAATATCTTACATAAGAATGAGTGTTGTATGTAATAATGGAAAATTTGATGCAATATAAACATATATCAATGGAAGAATGACTTAAATGAAGTGCGAAACACTCAGTGGAATACTGTGCAAATATAAACGTGAATAAAATAAGTATTAACATGGATAATTTTCCAAAACATAACGTTGAATGAAGAAAAGTCAGTGCAAAAAAGACAAATTAAGTATGACAGATAACAAAGACACAAATGGAAAAAAGTAAACTCTACTAGGGAGGAAAGACAGGGAACGTACATGATACTAATCCACGGGGTGTTACAATATGTGCGCCATTTTTTCTTTCTTAATCTCAATGGTAAGTGATATATATTTGTTATGTTTTTTCTACCCTATTTTGTACTCCTCAAATATTTCATGACAAAACAAAATAAGAGGAAAAAAATGAACAAGATGATGACTACCAGCCAGCTTCAGTGGTGGGCCAAGGAGTAGCAAGAAAGAGATGGCAGCCAGTCAGCTCGTCACATGCTCGCTCATCAAAAAGAGTTTATCTTTCTTATAACATCAATTGTTGTTGTTGTTTATCGAAAGGCAGCTTTCCAGGTGTAAAAATTCAATTTGCAGAGAAACAGGACCTCTCTGGACTTTATTACTTTCTGTGTAAAAAGAGCAGTAGAGGATTTGTAGGAGGATTCATCTACCCGTCTAAACCACAAAACTTGGAGAGAATATATTACTGGCAGAACACCTTCAGATGCTCAGATGACAGATGTCAAACGTAAATGCCCATCGACAGATGCTTTCACAATATATCTCTACACTCCAGGCACAGAATGTTAGAATTTGAAAGAAAAAATGAGATTGGAGTCCTAGTTGTAACCAGCCTCCCCACTCCTGTTCTGTATTTGTTAAGTTTCCCATTACTATCCCAGAAAGCAACAGTTCTGAAATGACTAAAAACAGTGTAGCAGCGCCATCTACTGAACCTCAACTAATTCTACACAGAAAAGTGGAAATGTCCTAAAGTCTGGAAAAAGTAGGCCGAAGTATAAAATATAAGCACAATATAAGCCTCAGAATAGCTTTTATAACTAACTTATTCACTTTATTCCTTAACACTAATTAAAATATTAAAGTGGAAAGTGTAGCATAGCAATAATGTAAAATCTGTGTTTCAATTCATGTTTTTTTTTTTTTAAAACAAACCACTAAACTTTTACAAACTGCCACGCTATTATAATTTGACTCACAGAGGCACTCTTAAAATATCTTTACTTCAAAATGGTGTGGATGCTTAGCAAGCCGCTTTCAGGGAGAGAGAACCCGAGTTTGTAGCATTTGTCTATTTCTGTGGTGTGAAGAGCCTAACCATTGTCGGTTTCAACATGGCATCACTACTCCCACAGATGCAGGAATGACATCTGTCTCCCACAGATGTCAATTTCCTCATGGCGTCACCGACCATGGCACTGATTGGCTCCAGAATATTTTTGCAAGTGCTTGGGCACACTGCTTGGTTCCAACTTAACGGTGGAGTAGATACTGAAAACGGCAAATCACTTTGCATTTCCAAATGTTAATTTTTCCATCTGCGAAAAGGATGATACGATTGGTGCAGAAGTGATTGCGGTTTTTGTCATTTTTTTTTTTTTCCAGTGGCAAAAACCTCAATTACTTCTGCACCAGCCTAATAATCAGTAAAATATTTTCGAATTATATCATTCGAATTACATAAACAAAAAATTTCCTTGGTAAATGAAGACTGGGAGAGCAGCACCAGACCTTGTTAAGGTCTGTCTGTGTTGAAGGACAAAGGATATTTTAAAAGTATCTTTCCGTGAGGGAAATTATAGTAGTATGGCAGTTGGCAAAAGATTAGCAGTTTGTTTAAACAAACAAAAAATCCCAGCAGCCCCTCCCTTGCTGGGCCTAAACCGGGATTGGAAATACTTCCTCCTCTCTGTTCGGGGAGGGTACAGAAGGACGCGGTGCTGCTGATTTTGTTACTAATGTCTGTGAGGGAAGGAGCCGGCCGGCTTCAAAGTTGCAAAGAGAATTAATTGCACTCATTTGAGGAAAATTTAAGTTCTTCCTTGCAAGTCTGCCCTAATCTTTCCTAAAGAATAAGGACCTGAGAATGATAAAAGCTTAGTCCCAGCCCTTAAAGAGCTGAGGTGGAATCTGGCCTGGCCCGTGTGTCTCATTGTAGCAGGATCCGAAAAGGACCCGCGAAGAGAAGGGAAGCCACAGAAGTGATTGACAAGGCAAGTCTGTGTCTGGCTTCACTCTGCGCGGTTTTGATGACGAGGATACTGAGGAGGCGAGGCGTTCAAGTAACAAGTAACCCTCCAGGGTTCAAGTAACTTCCGGAGGATGGTGTTAGCAGTGTGTCTCTAAGGCTGAGGGAGGAAGCCTTGGAAATGCGGTCCGAAAGCCTGTCAGCTGACTCTGATATGCAGCCACAGGTGAGACCATGATCTCCTTACCCATTGTCTTTTTTGATGATTATTTGCTTGTTTTCAGTTTACAGCTGTTAGAAATAATCTCCTATGAACATTCTTAGGCACGTCTGTTGTTGCTTGCATGTGGTCATTTTAGCTGGGCCTATACTCAGCTAAAATAGAATTACCGGGTCATGGAACTAGAATTGCTGGGTCATGGATAAAGTGAGCATGTATTTAAGTCAGCCAAACTGGGACACTCTTGAAAGTAAAGGGTGCTATACTTACCTGGCAGGAGAGATACCATGATCACGAAGGTGGTTTTCCCAGGGCGAGGCTTATCCATTGCACTCTGGAGGTGCTGACCCCTGCGATTTCCCCAAATGTGGGAAACTCGACTGCATAATTTGTGGTAGTGGGGGACTGCGTTCGCGCTTTCCCCTGTAAATAAAAAAGAAAAACAAAAGAAAGAAAGAAAAAAAAAAAAGAAAGTAAAGGGTGCTTTGGGAGGCCAAGGCGGGCAGATCACAAGGTCAGGAGTTCGAGACCAGCCTGGCCAATATGGCGAAAGCCCATCTCTACTAAAACTACAAAAATTATCCTGGGGGTGGGGGGTGGTGGGCACCTGTAGTCCCAGCTACTCGGGAGGCTGAGGCAGGAGAATCACTTTAACCTGGGAGGTGAAGGTTGCAGTGAGCCGAGATCACACCACTGCACTCCAGCCTGGGCAACAGAGCAAAACTTTGTCAAAAAAAAAAAAAAGGAAAGAAAGAAGAAGAAGAAAGAAAAGAAAGAGAAAGAGAGAGAGAGAGAGAAAGGAAAGAAAGAAAGAAAGAAAGAAAGAAAGAAAGAAAGAAAGAAAGAAAGAAAGAAGAAGAAAGAAAGAAGTGATTTATAAAATAATTAACATTTATTTTTTACCATCAAATTGATTTAATACATTGGTAGACCTATAAAAAGATTTTGACTCAAAACTAGTTTTCAAAATTAAAATTCCTTCTAAAGTACTAAAAGAGCCTAAATCTGTGTAGATTAAACTTTTAAAAACTATATTGAAAATCTGAATTTTTTTTGAAAAAACAGAATGACTCTTTTTTTTTTTTTTTTGGAGACAGTCTTGCTCTGTCGCCCATTCTGGAGTGCAGTGGCGTGATCTCAGCTCACTGCAACCTCCATGACTTTTCTTAATACACATTCACATATATAAATTAGTTTTGGCCACATCTAGTATTTTTTCTGAAGAATAGATATATATTTTAATATGGTGTTATTAATATTTTTTGTAAAATTGCTTGCAAAATTTTATCGAAGTTGCATCTTATGCTTTTACTAATTTGGCTATTGATGCCTTCAATGGACTCTTCTCCATAGAATGTATTTTTAATTCAGAAAATGCTCTCTCTGTGGATGCTGCAGTATCTTGTAAACTCACAACAACATCTATGAAATGATGGATAATCTCAGTTTTAGTCTTTGTCATATTGAAATGTACAAATATTTATGCCCGGTATTTCCCACAGATTCTGTCTTTTGTCTCTATTCAGAATACTTTTCTCAACAAATACTTTTATAAGCAAAACTCAGAAAATAAGTTGTCTCTATTTATAATTATTTTGATTATTTTGCCACATATATTTGCAACAAAATTATAGGCCTTCTCAATTCCCCTTCCTTCCTTCCTTGTTTATCCTTCCTTCCTTCCTTGTTTATCCTTCCTTCCTTCCTTCCTTCCTTCCTCCCTCCCTCCCTCCCTTCCTTCCTTCCTTTTCTTTTCTTTTTTTTTTTTAAGAGGGTCTTATTCTGTAATCCAGGCTGGAGTGTGCAGTGGTGATCTCAGCTTACTGCAACCTCTGCCTCCTAGACTCAAGCGATCTTTCCACCTCACCCTCCCGAGTAGTTGGAACCACAGGCGTGTGCCACCACACCCAACTAATTTTTGTACATTTAGTAGAGATGGGGTTTCGCCATGTTACTCAGGCTGATCTCAAACTCCCAGACTCAAGCGATCAACCCACCTTGGCCTCCCACAGTGCTGGGATTACAGGCATGAGCCAACATGCCTGGTCAATTACATTTATTTCTGATATAAAATATAAACATATCCAGTTAAAATTGAAAATTCTATCAAACATGTCAGTATGCCCAAAGTAATATTTTAGAATTTCAAAATTAAATCTTATTCAGCATTTCAGTTCTTGTCATTGAATTTGTTCAATTCCCCTCCATCCCACTGCTTTTACAGGGATGAGTTTCAGTGCCTTTCTGAGTACAAGCTTGATTTTTTTCTTTTTCTTTTTTTAATAGCAGGGTCTCGCTATGTTTCCCAGGCTGGACTCAAACTCCTGGGCTCAAGCCATCCTCTCACCTTCTCACCTCAGCCTTCCAAGTAGCTGGGGCTACAGGAATGAGCCTTATTTTCAATAACTGCAATTTGCTAAGCTTTTAAAATCTCCAGGTTTTGGTGATCAATTTTTGAAACTTTTCATTAAGATTTCTGACAGATTCTGAACAGAATGCAACAAAAATTCAGAGATTCTCTTCCAGAATGTCTAATAGTATTGCAGGACAGTTAGGTTGATTAACAAAGTAATTATTCAAATGGACAAACATTTCTAAAACTTTATCATGATGAACAGCAATAGAGAAAGATCATGTATATGTCTATAAAATTTTGACAAGTATATCTTCCATTTAGATTGGTAGAAAACCACTTCTTTATTGTAGTGAAATATACACAGCAAAAACATTACCATTTTAACCATACCAATTCAGTGGGGTTAAGTACATTCATAGTGTTGTTCAACCATCACTACTATCTACTTCCAGAACTTGTGACCCTCCCAAACAGAAATTCTGTGCCCATTAAAACTCTCTATTTTCCCCCTGCAACCAGTGGCTGGTAACCTCTATTCTATTGGTTATAAATTTGCCTGTTGTAGATACCTCATAAACGTGGTCAAACAAGATTTGGGGTTTTTTGTTTTTGTTTTTGTTTTGGTATCTGGCTTTTTCACTTAACATACTGTTTTCAAGATTCATCCATGTTGTAGCATATATCCGAATTTCACTGCTTTTGAAGATAATAATATTCCATCATATGGATAGACCACATTGTGTTTATTGATTCATCTGTCGATGGACAGCATATTGTTTCCATGTTTTGGCAGTTGTAGATATGCAACTATGACCATTTGTACACAAGTATCTGTTTAAGTTCCTGCTTTCAGTTTTGGGGGGTATATACCTACAAGTAGAATGGCTGGATCATAGGGTAATTCTTTGTTTCACTTTTTGAGGAACCCACATACTGTTTTTCACAGTGGCTGCACCATTTTACAGTCCCACCAGCAGTGTATGAGGGTTTTAATCTCTCCACATCCTTGCCAACACTTATTCTTTTCCATTTTAAAAATATTAACCATACTACTATTCACAATAGCAAAGACTTGGAACCAACCCAAATACCCATCAATGATAGACTGGATAAAGAAAATGTGGCATATATATACCATGGAATACTGCAGAGTCATAAAAAACGATGAGTTCATGTTCTTTGCAGGGACATGGATGAAGCTGGAAATCATCATTCTCAGCAAACTAACACAAGAATGGAAAACAAAACACCGCATGTCCTCACTCATAAGTGGGAGTTGAACAATAAGAACACATAGACACAGGGAGGGGAACATCACACACCAGGGCCTGTCAGGGGTAGGGGGCAAAGGGAGGGATAGCATTAGGAGAAATGCTAACGTAGATGACAGGTTGATGGATGCAGCAAACCACCATGGCACATGTATACCTATGTAACAAAACTGCACGTTCTGCACATATACCCCAGAACTTAAAGTATAATAATAATTTTAAAATAGCCATACTAATGAGTGTTAAATGGCACTTCACTGTGGCTGTTATTTAGATTTCCCTGATAACTACTGATGTTTCATGTGCTTGATGGTCATTTGGATATCTTCGTTGAAGAAATGCCTATTCAAGTCCTTTGCACGTTTTTTAATTGGGTTATTTTGTTGTTGTTGTTGTTGTTGTTCTTGAGTTGTAGAAGTTATTTATATATTCTGGATATTAATCCTTTATCAGATGTATGACTTACAAATATTTTCTTCCATTCTGATGCTTGTCTTTTCACTCTCCTAATACTTTCCTTTCATGTACAAAAGAATAGCACATTTCTGACACATTAACAAACCACGTGTGCACTGCAAACAATTCCAGCTACATTTTTACTCTATAGGTTTCTTAAAAAGAATATTGTTTTCGCCCCAATGCAATCAAAATTTGTATCTGTTATCACTATGAAAATATTATCTTTGATGTTGAATGTTTTAAAGGAATTTATAATAGCATTAATCATCATATCATATCATCTCCCTTTGATAGAATGAATTTTAAAAGCTTTACTTCGATTCTGTGAATTAGAGATAAAATTCAGCCCTTATTAAAATCATTCTCTATTTGAGATATTGATGACATTGCTATAAAAAAAAGCATCATTTAACTGTTTGCAAAGTTCCTGTTCTGCTAATGAAGCCAACTCACTGACAGCTATCACTTCCCTTTATGTGTTTGCACAAGAACATTTGAAATTTGAAAATGAGTAAAGCCTAGGTACGGCAGCTCACGCCTGGAATCTCAGCGTTTGGGGAGGCTAAAAAGTGAGCAGATGACTTGAGACCAGGAGTTTGAGACCAGCCTGGACAACACAGTGAGACCCTGTCTCTACAAAAAAATAGAAAAATTAGTCGGAAATAGTAGTAACTCATGCCTGTAGTCTCAGCTACTGGGGAGGCTGAGGTGGGAGGATCACCTGAGCCCCAGGAGTTGGGGAGGTTGAGGCTGCAGTGAACCATGACAGTGCCACTGCACTCCAACCAGGACAAAAGGAGTAAAACTACTTTGCAATGGACCACACATATTTACATTGGATCTTCATGAAAAGTCATGCTTTGTGAGTGCCATGTAAACTGCCCTTTTGTGACTTCTTGTGTCTGTCCTTCCTAAGATAGCTACCACTTCAATGTATTAATAGTTTCAGGCCGGGCACGGTGGCTCAAGCCTGTAATCCCAGCACTTTGGGAGGCCGAGACGGGCGGATCACGAGGTCAGGAGATCGAGACCATCCTGGCTAACACGGTGAAACCCCGTCTCTACTAAAAAAATACAAAAAACTAGCCAGGCGAGGTGGCGGGTGCCTGTAGTCCCAGCTACTCGGGAGGCTAAGGCAGGAGAATGGCGTAAACCCGGGAGGCGGAGCTTGCAGTGAGCTGAGATCCGGCCACTGCACTCCAGCCTGGGCGACAGAGGGAGACTCCATCTCAAATAAAAAAAAGAATAGTTCTTCAGACCATTTGTTTCTTCAGGTTGTTGTGTGATCAGTGATACCACTGTGATCAGTGATGCCCTGTGATGGATAGTTGAAGTCAACAAATATTTTCTGAAAACACAGTAAATCATCACTTAACATCATCAATAAGTTCTTGGACATAGCAACTTTAATCAAAACAACATAGAATGAAACCAGCTTGACCATAGGCTAATTGATATGAACAAGAGTTAACTTCCTATGACATATTTCTGGTTACAGAAACATCAACAAACTTCTAAATAAAGACCCCAAAATGCTAATATTAAACATTGAAATAAGTGTGAGCTATACATACATTTGAGAAAGATTAATAAAACCAAGCAGGATGATTATTTACTCCAGTATTCCAGGTTAGGGTCACAGATGGTAAGAGCTGATCCCAGCATTTCAGGATGCAAAGTGGAAACTATTGCTGAGCAAGATGGCATACTTCTTGTGTCTCAGGGCACACTCAAACACCTACCTACACTCAGGGCACACTCAAACACCTACCTACACTCACTCAGACTGGGACCGTATAAACAAATCAATGACCCCAATGTGCACATCTTTGGGATGTGGGAGGAAATCAGAATATCTAGAGAAAACCCACACAAACATGGGGATAACATGCAAATTCTACACAGACAATGGCCCCAGCTGGGAGTCCATTTTTTTTTTTTTTCCTCATCAATGTTACAATGATGTTGAAAAAAATGACCTTATTTCAGGACTCACTGTAATTACATTCGTCATCAACTTCCTTCAGAAACTGAAACATAGTACTTTATTTTTTATTAAATATGAATTTCCACTCATTTGAGCTCATTGTTCCCAAGAGAATTTATTGTGGAATAAAAAAGTATTACCAAATAATAACAAATAAATGCACAGTTGTAGATTTACATCATGTAATACATAACAGTCACCGTAGCAAAATCATTCTGACTACTATTCATTTATTCTTTAACAAGACGGCTCAGCGTCTACTTTCTGCTATTTCAAGTACATCTAACCTCTAGTTTCTCAACTTTCCTACTGTCTATGCCAACTGGCAGTTTAATGACTTCCAGCTTCTTTCAGGCTAACACCTAAGGGCTATGGCACAGTTGGCTGTTGTTATATGAAATGGCCAGCAGGGGCAGCATTTCGAGAACTTCTTTCACTATAATTCAAGACTGGAAGAAGAAAATTATTCCTACACTTCTGTGCCCTAGAATTTTTTTTTCGTTTTTTTTGTTTTTTTGGTTTTTTGGGTTTTTTTGTTAGTGAGCACTCTTCATGCTGTTCATCAAAGAGAAATTTTAGTTATGCGGCATCAGCAGAGAGATAGGGAAAGAAAGGCATGTTATCCCTGATTGCCTTTAAGAGAAACAAATGTATTAAGTACCAACTCTACGTAAACTGCATGTGTGTTCCTTGCTACTACACAAGATCATGGTTAAAGTTAGAAGAATCAAGTAGAAGTCCACCAAACCTATCCTGGATTATTTTAATGCAACCATTAATGACAAAATTTTATTTAAAAATGAAGAAGTCCGGGACAAATACTGAACTGAACAACATTTTGAGAAAGTATGCATAAATCAAAACTGTCCAGGAAAAACCAGGTCACAGTCACCTCGTCACAGAGAATGCACATGTTCAGCTTTAGAGAACACTGACGGTTTGCCAAAGGGATCGCTGGAGTTTCCATTCCCACCAACAGCATACAAGGGATACAATTGCTTTATTCTTTTGCCAACATTTGATAAATGATATCAAATTTGTCATTTTAATTTTGACCATTCTGGTAGCTATGCAGTCAAACCACACTGTGGTTTTATTTTTTTAACCCGGTTAACAATGAGATGAGCACATATGGATATTTTCACTGACCTAGTAGATGTGCTCTTGTTTGAGGTGCCTACTCAAGCCCATTTTTTCTATCGGGTTGTGTGTATATATGCATATTTTTGTAAATGATTTGTAGGAGTTTTTTCTATATTTAATAAATAAGTCACTCATTACTTATGAGCTGTAAATGACATGTTAAATTCATATGTTAAATAATTGTTAGAGTCAGGTGCTGTGGCTCAGGCCTGTAATCCTAACACTTTGGGAGGCTGAGGTGGGAGGACAACTTGAGCCCAGGAGTTCAAAACCAGCTTGAGCAGCATAGCGGAACCCTGTCTCTGCAAAAATACAAAAAAATTCGCTGGGCATGGCATCGGATGCCTGTAGTCCCAGCTACTCAACAGGCTGAGGTGGGAGGATCACTTGAGCTCGGGGAGGTCAAGGCTTCAGTGAGCTGTGATCACACCACTTGTATTTGTTCATTTTCATGGTGTGGATAAAGACATACCTGAGACTGGGTAATTTGTAAAGAAAAAGAGGTTTAATAGACTCACAGTTCCACATGGCTGGGGAGGCCTCACAACCATGGCAAAAGGTACATCTTAAACAGTAGCAGACAAGAGAGAATGAGAGTCAAGCAAAAGGGATTTCCCCTTATAGAACCATGAGATCTCGTGAGACTTATTTACCACAACGAGAACAGTATGGGGGAAACTTCCCCCATCATTCAGTTATCTCCCACTGGGTCCCTCCCACAACATGCAGGAATTATGGGAGCTACAATTCAAGATGAGATTTGGGTGGGGACACAGCCAAACCATATTACCACTAGACTCCAGCCTGGGTGACAATGAAATCCCATCTCAAAAAAAAAATTGTTAAATTCACATGTTATGTCCAATAATTTGATAACAAATGAATTTTGTTATACAAAATGAATTTTTTATGAATTGCTCTATTCATCAAAGAGCAATTCATCAAAAATTCATTCATGCTCTTAGATGAATAGCATGAAGAGTGCTCAGTGACATTCTTTTAGATTGTTTTCTACATATAACCATGTAATATGGGAAAATGACAATTTACTTCTTTCTTTATGATCTTTATACTTTTCATTTCTTGTTTTATGCCTTATACATACCTTATTGCATTTACTATGACCTCCAGTACAATGGTGGATAGAAATAATGTTAGTGGAGAAATATAGGGAGAAAGCAGTCGTGATTTCACCACTAAGTCTAATGTTACCTGTAGGGTTTTTTTGTAGTTGCCTATTACCAGATTAAGAAAGTCCCATTCTACTCCTGTTTTACTGAGATTTTCTTTAATCAGAAATTTTATCAATTGATTTTTCTGTATGTATTAAGATAATCATATGTTTTCTTTCTTTATTAGTTAATTTAGTGGATTACATAGGCTGCTTTTAAAATTTTGAGATAATTTTGCATTCTAGGAATAAACCTCACTTGGTCAAGATTTATTATCCTTCTTTATATAACTGGACTAAATTTGCAATAATTTTGTTTTGGATTTTGCTTCTATGTTCATGAAAAGTATTGGCCTACAGTTGTTTTTCTTCTAATGTACTTGTCAGATTTTGTATTAAAGTTATGCCAGACTCATTTAAAAACTTGAAAAACATTCCCTTTTTTATCCACTGGTAGAGTTTGCTTAAGATTGATATTGCCTTTTTCTTAAATGTTTGGAATTATTTATTAGTAAAATCATATGATTTTATTTTATTTTTTAATTATTATTATTATTATTATTTGAGATGGAGTCTCGCTCTGTTGCCCATGCTCGAGTGCAGTGGCATGATGGTGGCTCACTACAAGCTCCACCTCCCGGGTTCATGCCATTCTCCTGCATCAGCCTCCCAAGTAGCTGGGACCACAGGTGCCTGCCACCACGCCTGGCTAATTTTTTTGTATTTTTAGTAGAGACAGGATTTCACCATGTTAGCCAGGATGGTCTCGATCTCCTGATCTCATGACCCGCCCATCTCGGCCTCCCAAAGTGCTGGGATTACAGGCGTGAGCCACCGCGCCCGGCCTGTTGGGAAGTTTTAAATGATAGATTCTAAGTAGTTGATATACATAATACTATTTTGTTTTTCTACTGCTTATTCTGTCAGTTTGGGTAAGCTATCTTTTTTGAGGTATTTACATACTTTTCCAATTTATTACTAAAAAGCTCTTCATAAGGTCTGTCAACATATTTTTTAATAACCATAAGATCTACGGTGACGTTCCCTTTTTATTCTTGATTCTAGTTGTACCTTCTCCTTATCTCTTTTTCTCTCTTCCTTCCTTCCATATTTTTCCTTGATCTGTCTGTCTTGCCAGTGGTGAATTCATTTTATTAGTCTTTTTTCTTTTAGTACATATATGCTGGTAATACATTCTCTCTAAAAATATATTTATTTTATAATAATTTTTAAAGGATATTTTTACTGGCTATGGAATTCTAGGTTTCCAGTTTTTTTTTTTCATCACTAGGAAAATAACTTTGAATTGAATTCTGGCTTTCATTATTTCTGTTTTGAGGTCAGCTGTCAGTCTTATTGTTGCTTCTTTTGGGGGTCATATGTTTTATTATCCTCTGGCTGCTTTTAGGGCTGTCTTATCGGCTTTCTATTTTCTTTAGCACTTTTATTATGTTGTGCCTAGGTATGGTTTCCTTTGTGCTGACCCTAACAGGGGATTATAATGCCTCTTGAGCCAGATGTCTTGGGAGGCCGAGGCAGGAGGATCACGAGGTCAGGAGATGGTGAAACCCCATCTGTACTAAAAATACAAAAAAAAAAAAAAATAGCCAGGCATGGTGGCGGGCACCTGTAGTACAAGCTACTCGAGAGGCTGAGGCAGGAGGATAATGTGAACCGAGGAGGCGGAGCTTACAGTGAGCCGAGATCAGGCCACTGCACTCCAGCCTGGGCAACAGAGCGAGACTCCATCTCAAAGAGAAAGAAAGAAAGAAAGAGAGAAAGAGAGAGAGGGAGAGAGAGAGGGAGAGAGAGAGGGAGAGAGAGAGGGAGAGAGAGGGAGAGGAGAGGGAGAGGGAGAGGGAGGGAGGGAGGAGGGAGGGAGGGAGGATAATTTCTGCGCAATAAGGTTCTGTTCCATTGTATTCATAGATTTTATAGATGCCTTGAAATAGGTTCTTTTCCTCTGAGAGAACATGAGGAAAGCTAAATATCTATAGAAATTCCTGAGAAAGTAGGGGGTTTTTTTGTTGTTGTTGTTGTTTTTGAGACGGAGTCTCGCTCTGTCGCCCAGGCCGGAGTGCAGTGGCCGGATCTCAGCTCACTGCAAGCTCCGCCTCCCCGGTTTATGCCATTGTCCTGCCTCAGCCTCCCGAGTTGCTGGGACTACAGGCGCCCGCCACCTCGCCCGGCTAGTTTTTTGTATTTTTTTTTAGTAGAGACGGGGTTTCACCGTGTTAGCCAGGATGGTCTCGATCTCCTGATCTCATGATCAGCCCATCTCGGCCTCCCAAAATGCTGGGATTACAGGCTTGAGCCACCGCGCCCGGCCTGAAAGTAGGTTTTAAACAAAACTGTCTGTGTAAAAATAAAATGAACAGAAAAAATATAATAACTTCATTTCTGATATGGCTGAGTTTGAGAAAAATATCTAATCTCAGATTAACCCATTTCCCATTTGCCCTGAAAATACTCTCCGGCAGCTCTCGTTTATCCCGAGATAACTCTGCCATGAAATATCACCTGTATTATTATTCTCACATAGCTCTAGTATATCAACCTTGGAAACAAAAGACATCATTCTATTTATAGCATTCTGGCTTTAATAGTGGTATTTCCATTTACCAAACATAGTAATTCTCGATCGCTGAAAATGTCAAATCCTAGGAAGTACAGCATTCCTATGCATGATGTTAACATTGTTCTAGAACAGTTGTTTTCATTTAATGAATCCCATTTTTCTAAAATAGACAATTCTGATTATTCAGACAATTTTTATGTTAGTTCTGTTTAGAAATAACTCCAAGAATAGTTTTTTGTTTTTTGGGTTTTTTTTTGAGACAGAGTTTCGCTCTTGTTGCCCAGACTGGATTGCAGTGGTGCAATCTTGTCTCACTGCAACCTCCTCCTGCCGGGTTCAAGCGATTCTCCTGCCTCAGCCTCCTGAGTAGCTGGAATTATAGGTGCCCACCACCACGCCCAGATAATTTTTGTATTTTTAGTAGAGACAGGGTTTCACCATGTTGGTCAGGCTGGCCTCGAACTCCTGACCTCGTGATCTGCCTGCCTTGGCCTCCCAAAGTGCTGGGATTACAGGCATGAGCCACCGTG
Organism: Trachypithecus francoisi; assembly: GCF_009764315.1. Lineage (NCBI taxonomy): Eukaryota > Metazoa > Chordata > Mammalia > Primates > Cercopithecidae > Trachypithecus > Trachypithecus francoisi. The sequence goes on along the minus strand of NW_022681474.1, from coordinate 17,685,177 downwards.
CCCGGCCCAACAACAGTTTTCATATTTTATTTTCACATTGAAAATCAGTCAGATTGGCTTCAGCCTCCAAGAATGTGTTTATATAAAATCAAATGAGGCTGGGTGCAGTGACTCGTGCCTGTAATCCCACATTTTGGGAGGATGAGGCAGACAGATCACTTGAGGTCAGGAGTTCGAGACCAGCCTGGCCAATATGGTGAAACCCTGTCTCTACTAAAAATACAAAATTAGCCAGGTGTGGTGGCGGGCATCTGTAGTCCCAGTTACTCAGGAGGCTGAGACAGGAGAATCGCTTGAATCCAGGAGACAGAGGTTGCAATGAGCCAACATTGTGTCATTGCACTCCAGCTTGGGCAATAGAGTGAGACCCTGTCTTAAAAAAAAAAAAATATATATATATATATATATAAAATAAATAAAATAAAATGAGTGCTAGCAGTGAGCTGCACTTTTTTCTAAATGGGAAAAAGGGTTAAAAGGAGCTCTCTAATATTCCATCTGAAGTCTAAACCTTGGGACAACTTTCCCAAGGGAGAATTTTCATCTGCAGAGCAGGCACTGTTCCTCCAAAGTGCTGCCTAACACATATTTGACCGTAAGAGTGAGGAAAAAGGGAAACAATTCCATAATTTACAAGGTAGACTGTGCTTGCCTCATGGAAAACTGAGGCAGAAACCAATACGCTTTTGGGCAAGTAAGCCAGAGGAAAAGGGAAAGAGTTAAGTTATTCATACTCAGTTCCTTTTTCCAGTCTCACTGATTAAATAAGTCACTTCCTCCCTCAGATAAAAGAGCAGACAGTAGTTCCTCCTGTATTTTTTCCTCCTGGAGAATTAAAATTCCCCCCTACTCCGTGGAAATAAATAGCATGAGATAAGCATTCTCCCTAAATAAGTAATATAGACACGAAGGAGCATTTTTTTCCATCTGATCCCCAAGTGGAAAGCTCAGTGAAGTTTTTTAGTGCATGCCTTAGATTGTCTAGGAATTCCTGATGACTTTATCCAAAATTCTTCAGGTTGTGAAAAACCTACATAAAAGCAAAGACATTCAAATGTTGATTTAAAAAAAAAAAAAAAAAAAAACATGTTTGGAGAGATAGCACAAACAAAAACTAAGCAAATTGGTCAGAAAAGGAATTATAGAAAGTAATAATGGCTGAGCTGAATTATGAAGAATAAAATAAGTATTCACAATCCCACTGGAGGAAACAGAGTGGTAGCCGGTAAACTTGGGCAATTCATGACTTTTTACTGCTTTATACTTCTTAGCGATACAGTGAGAGTGGATTAGATGTTCTCCAAGATTTCTTCTAACTCTATCCATGCTCCTGAATTGGTTAGTAAATGCCCTAGATTTCTATGAACTATATGTTTCTTTTTTGGTGGGGGTGGGGGACGGACCCTTGCTCTGTCACCCAAACTGGAGTACAATGGTGCAATCTCAGCTCACTGCAACCTCCGTCTCCCGGGTTCAAGTGATTCTCCTGCCTCAGCCTCCCAAGTAACTGGGATTATAGGCATTTGCCACCACGCCCGGCTAATTTTTGTATTTTTAGTAGGGGGGGTTTCACCATGTTGGCCAGGCTGGTCTCAAACTCCTGACCTCAGGTGATCTGCCTCCCTCGGCCTCCCAAAGTGCTGGGATTACAGGCTTGAGCCACCATGCCCAGCCTGAGGACCATGTTAGGGGCTGAATTATGTTCCCCCACAATTCATATGTTGGAGCCTTAATCCCCAGAACCTCAAAACATGACTATAGTTGGGGATAGGGCCTTGAAAGAGATAAGTGAGTTAAAGTGAGGCTATTAGGCTGAGCCCTAGGCTAATCTGACTGGTGTCCTTATAAGAAAAGGAAATAAGGACTCAGAGACACCAGGGGTACATGCGTAACCTTGTGAAGAAGCAGAAAGAAGGCTGTCATTTGACACGCCAGAGAGAGGGGCCTCAAAGGACCCCAACCCTGTAGGCACCTTGATCTTGGACTTCCAGCCTCCGGAAATGTGAGAAAATCAATTTCTGTGGTTTAAGTCACCCAGTCTGCCACATTTTGTTTACATAACGCCAGCAAACTAATACGATGAGAAATCTGAAATTAAACCTAATTAAACCAGGCCACCTTGATGCTGGTCTTAGCAGAGTGGCACAAAGAAAAGGAACATATACAACTTCAAAGAGATTAGAAAAGTAAGATGAGTGTTTACTAAACATCCCAGTAGGAGGCAGCAAAGGAGAAATTGCATTATACCACACAAAGGCTTCCTCTCTTAATTCATTTGTCACCCTAAAGTCCCACTTCTCATGGCACCTGCTTACCATGTCTCCTTGTCTTTTCCTTATTCCCTTAAAATACAAAATGAAAAGCCCCTTGAAACTCTTCTTCTTCTAAGAGATTTTTTTATCCCTGCTGAATGTCTATGCACTTTTTTTGTTTGTTTGGTTGTTTGTTTTTGTTCGAGATGGAGTCTTGCTTTGTCACCAAGACTGAAGTGCAGTGGCACGACCTTGGCTTGAGTGATTCTCGTGCCTCAGCCTCCAGAGTAGCTGGGACTACAGGCACGTGCCACCACACCCAACTACTTTTTCTGTATTTTTAGTAGAGACGGGGTTTCGCCATGTTGGTCAGGGTGGTCTTGAACTCCTGACCTCAAGCTATTCACCCACCTTGGTTTCCCAAAGTGCTGGGATTTCAGGCGTGAGCCACCACACCTGGACTCTATGCACTTTCTTATGCATCTAAATTCAAAATTCTCTAGACATCTTCCAATCCTCTATGCCCATCTTCCATCAGTACTACAAAAACCCACTAATCACTAGTAAATCCAAGTAGCCCTTAAGTTCTTTCTCCTTAAAAGCCAAGAAAGAGTGGAGAATTTTCAAAACATTTTGACAAAATCAAAGCTATTATCTTAGCTTTAATTGTGTCATTTAGAACAACTCAATATTGTTTGGAAAGTGAAAAATGTAAGAAACCAGGTTTGGAGGGATGGCTGTGTAAATTGCCAAAACAACAATTTTGTATTTTTGCTTGTGTTATTTAATCTGCTTTTTTTAAATTCACAAATTACCATTTGTTTGAGTGAATCAAAATAGCTTTTTTTAATTTCGCATAGAAAGAGTTTCAAGTTAAAAATATTGAATCATTCAACAGCAAAACTGAGGCAACATTATGTTTTGTAATTAAATGATTCAATGAAATAAGTAAGTTTATTGGTTCAAGAAGAAAACCAATAAATTATTGGCTTAAGAAGAAAACCAATTTAGGGAATAACAGGAGATTCCTGTAATGAAAATGGTGTTTTGAGGAGCATGAGGCATTCTCACGAGTCACTAGAGATGTTAAATGCTTTACAGATTTCCAAACACAAAGTCCACAATTCTAAGTCAGGCTGTGTACACTTTCTTAGCACCTAGATGCCAAAAACAAGAGAATCAGCAGTTAGTTCTCTGCCAACTGGAATAAGAAATTATTCTAATAGTCATAGGTAATTGTACTTGTAATAGACTCTCCAATGAAAATAAAGACGGTTTACATAAGGAGAGCCAGCAAAACAAAAGGATCTATTCAAGAGTAATCAGCAAGAATGTGAGCAGCTGTGGAAACTACCAGCCAATTCCAGTAGAAAGTATAAATGATACTTTCCATCTCGGAGAAAAATGTATATATATATATATATCTCAGTGATTAGTCATCAAAACATGAAGCCAGGCAACTGTTAAATATTCTGTTTTATGGAGGATCACACGAGGGGAATTCCAGTTAGAAACCTAGCCAAGAGACAGGTAATACCTGGTTTTAGCTGTTCATGTGTTTTACGCCATCACAAGAATAATAGGGGATGAAAGAAAGAGGAAGATGTTGCACATATAAAAGACAAAGCAAAACCTGGAGAGCTTAGTGATCCTGTGTATAGCATTCTAAACTCTTTAAACTTTGTTTAAGCAAGAATCCTGCCAATTACCAATGAAGTAGGGGCTTGGGTGGGCATAGAGGGAAATCTAAATCCACCATCACCAGTCCTCCAGCCTACTTAAGAACAGGGACCTCATGTTATTTGTCCTCAAAGATTTACCCTAGTAGGTCTTCAAATTGTATTTGTTTAATTAAATTACAATAAATCCAACGGTATGTACCAAGGCTAATATTTCGTATAGAAAAAGACAGAAGTTTTTTTTTGTTGTTGTTTTTGAGATGGAGTCTTGCTCTGTCAGCCAAGCTGGAGTGCAGTGGCATGATCTCAGCTTACTGCAACCTCCACCTCCCAGGTTCAAGCAATTCTGCCTCAGCCTCCTGAGTTGCTGGGATTACAGGTGCCCACCACCATACCCAGCTGATTTTTTTATTTTTCGTAGAGATGAGGTTTCACCATGTTGGCCAGGCTGGTCTCAAACTTCTGACCTCAGGTGATCCGCCCACCTCGGCATCCCAAAGTGCTGGGATTACAGGCATGAGCCACCGTGCCTGATAGAGCTTTAAAAAAAAAAAATTAAATTAAATTAAATAAATAAATAAATAGACACTGGGGACTCCAACATGGGAGAAGTCAGGAAGAAGATGAGTGTTACAAAAATTACCAGTTGGGTACAAGTTTCACTTTTTGGGTGATAGGTACGCTAGAAGCCCAAACCTCAGCATTATGCAATATATCTATATGACAAACATACACATGTACACCCTGAATCTAAAATAAATAAATAAAACCCAATACCAGTGATGGAATAACAATAAGCACACAAAGTAAACTAAGTATATGTGCCATGTCTCTGCCCAAAAGAAACTTTAAAACAGATATTCTGCGATCAACAAAAATGTAAAGGACAAATAGAAGAATATCAAGAACCATGCTGATTTGTTTGAGTTCGTTGTAGATTCTGGATATTAGTCCTTTGTCACATGTATAGATTCTGAAGATTTTCTCCCACTCCATGGGTTGTCTGTTTACTCTGCTAACTGTTCCTTTTGCTGTGCAAAAGCTCTTTAGTTTAATTAGGCCCCAGCGATTTATCTTTGTTTTTATTGCATTTGTTTTTGCGTTTTTGGTCATGAAGTCCTTGCCTAAGCCAATGTCTAAAAGGGTTTTTCTGTTGTTATCTTCCAGAGTTTTTATAGTTGCAGGTCTTAGGTTTAAGCTTTTAATCCATCTTGAGTTGATTTTTTATAAGGTGAGAAATGAGGATCCAGTTTCATTCTCCTACATGTGGCTAGCCAATTATGCCAGCACCATTTGTTGAGAAGAGCACCCTTTCCCCGACTTTATGTTTTAGTTTGCTTTGTCAAAAATCAGTTGGCTGTAAGTATTTGGGTTTATTTCTGGGTTCTCTATTCTATTCCATTGTTCTATGTGCCTATATATGCATCAACATAGGATCCAAGCATTGCAAGTTTTAGCATTGCAGAGAAATCATAGACCAGATTAGAGAAAGCAGTTTAACTTCTGAATGCAGAGCAAAGGGCAAGAATGCGGAATGACAAAGGGGACTTCTAATGAAAGCGATGATCATCTCGAATCCAGCTGCTACTCTACCCCCAGTGCTTCTCACTCTCATCATTGACTCTTGAATTTCCATCAAGATAGGAAAAATAATAGTAAGCCCTTGTTGAATTGTTACCCATTTGGCAGTTGTGTTGCAAATCCTCACAATACCCTCAGAGGAGGACACCATTAACCACACTTTGTAGACGAGGAGGACAGCTCAGGAATTAACTTGAATCCAGATCTGTCTGACTCCAAAACTTGTGCTCTTAATCACCATCCTAGACGGCCCCATAGCCTAGGTTGCTTGTTGACATCTCAAGTTGAAGGTGGCCAATCTCATAAAACTAACACTGTCCAAAGAGTTAAGACAGGGGTCCTTCATCTCATGCTAACCTGCCCCTTATCTCTGCCTCATGACTGGAAGTAGACAGGGATGCTGACGGTTGTCCTTCACCAAGTAGTTGTGAGATAAAAATGAAATCATGTATATATTTCCACCAGCCTGATTTTTTATAGATACCAGTATCTTATCACCATGGTCCACAGAACATGATGGTCAGAAGTATAAACCATGGCTCCTAATTTGAAGACGCTTTCAGTCTAACTATGGAGGCCAGAGAGAGAAGACATCATGTGAATAATTGCTAAACAATTTGACATGGCCTGTGAAGGCTGTGCCCTCCACTAGAAACCAGGGCTTGTTCACGGTTCACACTCAGCAGCTAGAATGGGATGAGGCACATAATCAAACCTCTGTACATATTTATTGAGCAAATAATAATAATAAAGACCAGACGTAGAGGCTCACTTCAAGAGGCGAAGGTAGGAGGATTGTCTGAGGGCAGGAGTTTGAGACCAGCCTGGGTATCATAGTGGATTCTATCTCTACTGAAAAACAAAATTAGCCAGACATGGTGGTGCACCCTTGTAGTCCCAGCTACTCTGGAGACTGAGGCAGGAGAATCACCTGAGCCCAGGAGGTCAAGGCTATGGTGAGCCGTGATAGCACCACTGCACTCCCACCTGGGCAACAGAGCAAGACCCTGTCTCAAAATAATAATAATAATAATAATAATAATAATAAATTAGTCAGCTCAGACTTGAGTTAATACACTTGGGGAGCACAATACTCTTAAAAATTGATTTTTGACTGGACATGGTGTCTCACGCCTGTAATCCCAGCACTTTGGGAGGCCCAGGTGGGTGGATCACGAGGTCAGGAGTTCAAGACCAGCCTGGCCAAGATGGTGAAACCCCATCTCTACTAAAAATACGAAACAGTTAGCCAGGTGTGGTGGCAGGTACCTGGAGCCCTAGCTACTTGGTAGGCTGAGGCAGGGGAATCGCTTGAACCCGGGAGACGGAGGTTGCAGTGAGCCGAGGTCACGCCACTGCACTCCAGCCTGGCGATAGAGCAAGACTCCGTCTCAAAAGAAAAAGAAATTTGATTTTTGAACCTAAAAAAGTTTTTTTGTCATATTCTATGTCATTTCCCACATATACCCCTAAAGCCTACATGTGTAAATAGTATAAGGTGAAAATGGCATCATCTCACGTGCTGAAGAACAACTACCTCCACCTCCTCTTTGTCCTTTTTGTATCTAATCATGGAGTGGTAAAACTGAAGCTGAAAGGGACCCAACAGGTATTTGGTTAAACCTTCACTGGACAGATGCGGAAGTTGTCATCCCAACAGATCAAGCAGCTTCCCAGAGAGCTCACCGGCCCCAGATCCAAGACTTGGAGCCATGAGTTCTAATGTCCATATCAGGACGTTTCCTTGGCCTCTTGTTCCTAGCCTGCCACCTTGTTCCTTCCCAAGCATTCTCCTACATCTCCTTCTAAGGTGGCTTCATCTGGGCCCTTGTCATCATCCGACGTCATAGCAGATCCTACCTTTCTGCCTCCTAAGTATTGATGCCATTTCACTCAAGCAATTTCAACAAGCCTCATTGCTGTTTGTATAGGACAGCAACAATTGCCAGGCTGTCTAGCACAACCTGCCATCCAGCATCCACTCTACCTATGTCGCACACGTGCAGACACACACATGCACACAGCCACTCTGTCCATGGCTTCCACCTGGCCATCGCCATCACCTGGGGACTCTGGGTGAGTCCACTGGCTCTTCCTCACTTCCCCCTCTGCCTGACACTTTCTAAACCAGCTTCCTCCCTCATTTATTTCCCCACTTCTTAGGGCAGTATGCTAAAAAGCCCGTGGTGCCCATAATCAACCAAACATCAGAACTTTAAAAAAAAAAATCCAAGAAATAGGACTTTAGTTTCCGGAAATACAGTGTAGATAAGATAGCCCAAAACCTTCACACTAAATGTCCTAGATAAAATATAAAAATCACCCTTTTTTACATGCATGCATACATGAACTTACAAAATAGTGAGGTTGTAAGTTTTCTGAGGCCAGAACACAAGTTCAACTAGGCTAAGTGGAACACAGAAGCCAGTTGTTACCTTGGGGCACCGACTGATGCCAGGTGACCCAGAGCAGAGAAGATGAGCAGCAAAACCAGGAGCTTCAGAGGGCAGAAGTCAGATCACAAGGCACATGATGCTACAGCTTCAGAGAAAGCATCAAGGAGAGAAAAGTCCTTGTCCTAGTGGGAGAAATAGCAGGGAAGTGTGACTATGACTACAAGCAGTGAGTGGCACCCATCATCACTGCGTCCCCAGGAAGCCCAGGGACGCAGATTCACTCTGGAAAACCACAGCCAGGAATTTTCTCCTAAAAAAACATCAGCAGAAGCAGGCATCATTGTTCTCTGGAGGACTGAACCCTCAACCCACTTTGACACTCAGGAAACCACAACCTCAGATTTTATTTTAAAAACAGATTACCTCACTGGAATGGATTGGGTCTTCCACGTGGCCTGAACCGTGGTAGGCCTCCTTTGGCCATAACTGACCACCCTAAATATCCTGGGAAAACACAGAAACCAGAGACAACTAGACTCTGAACTTGAACTGGAGTGAATTTTCTGAATTCCTTGATTTCTAGACTTGCCAGTGGCAACTGTCATTTTACATATAAGTGGCTGTCTATTGGAGACCCCACAACTGTGACATCCACAAAGTGACCCACTTACAATCAGCATTTTAAAAGTCACATTACATCATTAGTACATCTCTCTTTTTTAACATTTGTGGGTACATAGTAGGTGTATGTATTGATGGGGTACATAAGATATTTTGGTACAAGCATGTAAGTGTAGTAATCACACCATGGAAAACGGGTTATCTAACCCCTCAAGCATTTATGCTTTGTGTTACAAACAACCCAGTACTCTTAATTATTTTTAAATGTACAATTATCATTGACTATAGTTCCCCCGTTGTGCTATCAAATACAAGATCTTATTCATTCTTTCTAACTGTATATTTTTTGTACCCATTAACCATCCCCACCTCATTCCCAGCCTCCGGTAACCATCCCTCTGTTCTCTATCTCCATAAGTTCAACTGTTTTGCTTTTGAATCCCACAAATAAGTGGGAACATGTGATGTTTATGTTTCTGTACCTGGTTTATTTGACTTAACATGATCACCTCCAGCTCCACCTATGTTGTTGCAGATGACAGAAACTCAGTCATTTTTATGGCTGAATAGTATTTCATTGTGTATATGCACCACGTTTTCTTTATCCATTCATCTGTTGATGGACACTTAGATTGCTTCCAAATCTTGGCTATTGTGAGCAGTACTGGAACAAATATGGGAGTGCAGTTATCTCTTTGCTACAATGATTTACTTTTTTTTCACTGCCAACAGGCAGTGGGATGGCTAGATCATATGGTATCTCTATTTTCAGTTTTTTGAGGAACCTCCAAACTATTCTCCATAATGGTTGTACTAATTTATACTCCTACCAATAGTGTATGAGAGTTCCTTTTACTCCACATCTTTGCCAGCATTTGTTATTACCTGACTTTTGGATAAAAGCCATTTTAACTGGGTTGAGATGATAGCTCATTGTGGTTTTGATTTGCATTTCTCTGATGATCAATGATGTTGAGCACCTTTTCATATGCCTGTTTGACATTTGTATGTCTTCTTTTGAGAAATATCTATTAAGATCTTTTGCCCATTTTTAATGGAATTATTAGATTTTTTTTCCATACCATTGTTTGACCTCTCCATGTATTCTGGTTATTAATCCTTTGTCAGAGAGGTAGTCTGCAAATATTTTCTCCCATTTTGTGGGTTGTGTCTTCACTTTTTTGATTACTTCCTTCACTGTGTAGAATCTTTTTAACTTGGTATAATCCCATTTGTCCATTTTTTACTTTGGTTGCCTGTACTTGTCAGGTATTACCCAAGAAATTTTTGCCCAAGCCAATGGCCTAGAGGGTTTCTCCAACATTTTCTTGTAAGTGTTTCATAGATTTAGGTCTTAGAGTTAAGTCTTTGATCCATTTTGTTTTTATTTTTGTGTACAGTTTTGTGTACAGTGAGAGGTAGGGGTCTAGTTTCATTCTTCTGCATGTGGATATTCAGTTTTACCAGCACCCTTTATTGAAAAGACTGTCTTTTCGCCAATGTATGTTCTTGGCACCTTTGTCAAAAATGAATTCACTGTAGGTGTATGGATTTGTTTCTGGGTTCTCTATTCTGTTCCATTGGTCTGTGTGTCTGTTTTTATGTCAATACCATGCTGTTTTGCTTAGTGTAGCTCTGTAGCATAATTCAAAGTCAGGTAATGTGATTCTTTCAGTTTTGTTCTTTTTGCTCAGGATAGCTTTGGCTATTCTGGGTTTTTTATGACTGCAAATAAATTTTAGGTTCGTTTTTCCTATTTCTATGAAGAATATCATTGGTATTTTGAGAGGAATCACATTGAATCTGTAGATTGCTTCAGGTAGTTTGCACATTTTAGCAATATTCATTCTTCCAATTCATGTACATGAAATGTCTTTCCACTTTTTGTGTCCTTTTCAATTTTTTCATCAGTGTTTTACAGTTTTCATTGTAGAGATCTTTCACTTTATTGGTTAAGTTAATTCCTAGATATTTAATTGTATTGTGGCTATTGTAAATGGGATTACTTTTTAAATTTCTTTTTCACATTGTTCACTGTTGGCATATAGAAATGCTACTTGTTTTTCAATGTTGATTTTGTATATTGCAACTTTACTGAATGTGTTTTTCCGTTCTAATAGCTTTTTGGTACAGTCTTTAGTTTTTTTCCCAAGTATGTAATCATGTCATCTACAAACAAGGATAATTTGACTTCTTCTTTTCCAGTTTGGATCATCTTTACTTATTTTTTCTTGTCTGATTGCTCTAGCTAGGACTTCCAGAACTCTGTTGAGTAACAGTGGTGAATGTGGGCATCCTTATCTTGTTCTAGATCTTAGAGGAAAGGCTTTCAGTTTTCCCCCATTCAGTATGATACTAGCTGAGGGTCTTTGTATATGGCTTTGATTATGTTAAGGTATGTTCCTTCTCTACCCAGTGTTTTGAGGGTTTTTATCAAGAGATGTTGAACTTTATTGAATGGTTTTTTTTGGCATCAGTTGAAATGGTCATATAGTTTTGGCCTTCTGCTGATATGGTGTATCACAGTGATTGATTTGCATATGTTGAACCATTCTTACATCCCTGGGATAAATCCCACTTGGTCTCGATGAATGATCTTTTCAATGTATTGTTGAATTCAGTTTGCTAGTATTTTGTGAAGGATTTTTGCATTAATATTCATCAGAGATATTGGCCTGTATTTTTCTTTTTTGATGTGTCTTTGTATGGTTTTGGTATTAGGGTCATACAGGCCTTATATAATGAGTTTGGAAATTTCCCTCTTTCTGTATTTTTTGTGACAGCTTGAGTAGGATTGGTATTAGTTCTTTAAATGTTTGGTAAAATTCAGCAGTGAAGCCATCAGGTTCTGGGCTTTTCTTTACTGGGATACTTTTTATTATGGCTTCAATGTTGGTTCAATCTTGATAGGTTGTATGTGTCTAGGAATTTATCCATTTCTTCTAGATTTTTGAATTTATTGGCATATAGTTGTTAATATTAACCACTAATGATCCCTTGAATTTCTGTGGTGTCAGTTGTAGCATATCCTTTTTCATCTTTGATTTTATTTATTTGAGTCTTGTCTTTTTTTTCTTAGTCTGGCTAAAGGTTTGTCAATTTTATTTATATTTTTAAAAAACCAACTCATTTAATTGATGTTTTGCATTGTTTTCTTCATTTCAAATTTGTTTGTTTCTGCTCTGATCTTTACTATTTCTTTTCTTCTACTAGTTTTGAGTTTGGTTTCCTCTTGCTTTTCTAGTTCTTTAAGATGCAGCATGTTACTTATTTGAAGTTTTTCTTCTTTTTTGATGTAGGCACTTCTAGTTACAAATTTCCCTCTTAGTAGTGCTTTTGCTATATCCCATAGGTTTTGGTATGTTGTGTTTCCATTATCATTTATTTCAAGAAATTTTTCAATTTTCTTCTTAACTTCTGTATTGGCCCACTAGTCATTCAGGGGCATATTGTTTAATTTCCGTGCATTTGTATAGTTTCCAAAAACTCCTCTTGTTATTGATTTCTAGTTTTATCCCACTGTGGTCAGAGTAGATGCTTGATATTATTTCGATTCTTTTGAATGTTTTAAGACTTGTTTGGTAACCTAACATATGGCCTATCCTTGAGAATGATCTATGTGCTAAGGAGAAAAATTTGTAATCTGCAGCCATTGGATAAAATGTTCTATAAATATCTATTAGGTCCATTCATTCTATAATGCAGATTAAGCCCAATGTTTCTTTGTTGATTTTCTGTTTGAGAGATCTGTCAAATGTTGAAAGTGGGGTGTTGAAGTCTCCAGTTACTAATGTATCAGGGCCTATCTCTCTCCTTAGCTCTAATAAGATTTGCTTTATATACCTGGGTACTCCAGTATTAGGTATATATGTATTTACAATTGTTGTATACTCTTACTGAATTTATTCCTTTATCATTACATAATGACCTTCTTTGTCTCTTCTTACAGTTTTTGTCTTGAAATCTATTTTGTCTATGTAAGCATAGCCACTCCTGCTCTTTTCTGGTTTCCATTGGCATGGAATATCTTTTTCCGTCCCATTATTTTCAGTCTTTGTGTATCTTTAAAGGTGAAGTGTATTTCTCATAGGCAACAGATCATTGGATCTTATTTTTTCATCCATTCAGCCACTCTGTGTCTTTTGATTGGAGAGGTTAGTCCATTTACATTCACCATTATTATTGATAAGCAGGAACTTATTCCTGCCTTTTTTTGTTGTTTTCTGCTTGTTTTACAGTCTCTTTTTCCTTGTTTCCTGTCTTCATGTCTTCCTTTTAGTGAAGGTGATTTTCTCTGGCAGTATGCTTCATTGTCTTCCTGTTTAGTTTGTGTGTATCCATTGTATGTTTTTCAATTTAAGTTCACCATGAGGCTTGCAAGTAGTATCTTATATCCCATTATTTTGAACTGATAACAACTTAACACTGATTGCATAAACATGCAAAAAGAAATCTAAAAAAACTCTATACTTTATCTCTTTACTTTTAACTTTTTGTTGTTTCTCATCATGTCTTACTTTACTGTCTGTGTCTTGAAAAGTTTATGCAGTATTATTTTTTATTAGTTCATCATTTAGTCTTTCTATTTAAGTTAAAAGTAGTTTACACACCACAATTACAGTATTATACTGTTCTGTGTTTTTCTGTGTGCTTACTATTACCAGTGAGTTTTATAGCTTCAGGTGATTTATTCTTGCTCATTAACATCATTTTCTTTTTTTCTTTTTACCTTGTATTTTAGGTTCACAGGTACATGTGCAGATTTGTTGTGTAGGTAGACTGGTGTCATGGGGGATTTTTGTACAGATTATTTCATCACCCAGGTACTAAGTGTAGTACCCAATAGTTACTTTTTCTGATCCTCTTTCTCCTCCCATCCTTCATCCTCAAGTGGGCCCCAGTATCTGTTGTTCCCCTCTTTGTGTCCATGTGTCCTCATCATTTAGCTCCTATTTATAAGTGAGAACATGTGGTATTTGGTTTTCTATTCCTGCATTAGTTTGCTAAAGATGAGGGCCTCCAGCTTCATCCATGTTCCTGCAAAAGACATGATCTTGCAGGATATTATTTCGTGCAAGCATGGCTGCGTAGTATTCTGTGCTGTCTATGTATGTCTATGTACTTTTTTCTTTATCCAGTCCAACATCATTTTCTTTCAGATTGAAGAAATCCCTTTAGCACTTCTGGTAGGACAGGTCTGGTGTTGATGAAATCCTTCAGCTTTTGTTTGTCTGGGAAGGTCTTTATTTCTCCTTCAGACTTAAAGGATATTTTCACCTTATATACTATTCTAGGGTAAAGGTTTATTCCTTCAGCACTTTAAATATGTCATGCCACTGTCTCCTGACCTGTGAGGTTTTCACTAAAAAGAAGTCTGCTGCCAGACATATTGGAGCTCCATTGTATGTTCTTTCTTTCTTTTCTGGTGCTGCTTTTAGGATCCTTTCTTTATCCTTGACCTTTGGGAGTTTGATTATTAAATGCCTTAAGGGAGTCTTCTTTGGTTTAAATCTGTTTAGTGTTCTATAACCTTCTTGTACTTAAATGTTGATATCTTTATTTAGGTTTGGGAAATTCTCTGTTATTGTCCCTTTGAATAAAATTTCTACCCCTATCTCTTTCTGTATCTCCTCTTTAAGGCCAATGACTCAGATTTGCCCTTTTGAGGCTATTTTCTAGATCCTGTAGGTTTGCCTTGTTACTTTTGATTCTTTTTATCTCCCCTGACTGTGTATTTTCAAATAGCCCATCTTCAAGCTCACTAATTCTTTCATCTGCTTGCTCAATTCTGCTATTAAGAGACTCTGATAACATTTTTCAACTCTAGAATGACTACTTGATTCTCTATTTCAATCTCTCTTAGGTTTATCTGATAGAATTCTGAATTCCTTCTCTTTGTTATCTTGTCTTTCTTTGAGTTTTCTCAAAACAGCAAGTTTGAATTCTGTGTCTGAAAGGTCATATATCTCTGCTTCTCCAGGTTTGGCCCCTGGGTGACTTGTTTAGTTCATTCGGTGAGGTCATGTTTTCTTTGATGGTGTTGATACTTTCAGATGTTCATCAGTGTATGGGCATTGAAGACTTAAGTATTTATTGTAGTCTTCACAGTCTAAGCTTGTTTGTGCCTGTCCTTCTTTTCCAGATATTTGAAGGGACTTGGGCCCCAAGCCCAGGAACACTGGGGATTTTGCAGACTCATAGAGGTACTGCCTTAGTGGTCTTGGATAAGATCTGGAAGAGTTCTCTGGATTGCCAAGTAGGGACTCTTATTATTTTCTCTTATTTTCACCCAAACTAACAGAGTCTCTCTCTGTGCTGAAACACTTGGAAATGGGAAGGTGGCGATGCAAACACCCCAATAACCACCACCCCTGGGTCTGTGCTGGGTCACACCCGAAGCCAGAACAGCATTGGGCCTGGACCAAGCCCCTTCCCTTCAGGGTTCCCCCAGGAACCTCAGGTATGAGGTTCCCCCAGGCCTCAGGCATGTCCAGAGATTCTGTCTGGGAGCCAGGGATTGCAGTCAGAGACCTTAGCAATTTACCTGATGTTCTATTCTACTGTGGCTAAGCTGGCACTCAAGCCACAGAACAAAGTCCTTCCTGTACTTTCCTCTCCTTTCCACAGGCAGAGGAATGTCTCCTGCAGCCACCACCACCACCAGTCTGCAAGGGGTCCTTCCAGGCCACTGTTAATGCTCACTGAAAGCCTGGGGGCTCTTCTACCGGCTTGTGGTGAATGCTGCCAGGCCTGGGACTCATGCTTCAGGGAAGGGGGCTTCCTTCTGGCCCAGGGTATGTGCAGAAATGCTGTCCAAGAGCCTAGGCTTGGTCTGGGGGACCTTCAAGAACCTGCCTGCTGCTCTATACCCCTGTGGCTGCGCTGGTACCTAGGATGCAAGACAAAGTCCCCTTTACTTTTGCCTCTGCTTTTCTCAAACACAAGGAGTTTTTCACCATAGCCACCATGGCTAGTGATATGCTGGGTCTCACCTGAAGCCAGCAAGTCTCAGAGGCTCACCAAGGCCCTCGATGCAATGCCTGGTTATCACTGCTGGTTATTAAGGGCCCAAGGTCTCATTCATCAGCAGATAATGAATGCTGCCAGGACTGAGTCCTTCCCTTCAAGGCAACTGGTTCCCTTTTGGCTTAGGGTGTGTCTGGAAATGTTGCCTGGGAGCTAGGGCCTAGAATGGGGGCCTTACAACTCTGGCCAGTGCCCTATCCTGCTGTGGCTGAGCTGGTATCCAAACTGCAAGACAAAGTCCTCTTCACTCTTCACTCTCCTCTCCTTAAGCAGAAGAAAGGGGTCACTTTAGTTGCTGTGAGCTGTACTGCCTGGGGATGGAGGAGGGATAGCACAAGCACTCCCTTAGCTGTGCGAGCTGGTGTCTCCCTAGGACATGTAACACCCCAGTTCACTGGCTCTAGGCCCAGCCTAGCACTAGGAGTTGCCTAAGAATTGCAGTCCTTGCATCGTAGACTGCCATTCAATTTTACCTAGGACCCCAGAACTCTTCAGCCCAGGGCAGCAAAGCTTGCAGAGAAACTCACGTTCCAACCACTGGGATGGGCAATTCCCTTCTGGCTAGGGCTGGTCCAAATGCTCCTTCTGTGCACAGGTGTTGGCTGAGCCTAGCATGGCTTTATTCTCCACTCTGTCAGGACAGCAATGAGTTCAATGTAAAGTCCTCCAGTTCCTTCACTCTCCCTCCCCAAACTACACAGATTCTCTGTTCTGTGTGGCCATTGCCAGGGGATGAGGGAGTGGGGGCATTGGTGATTCAAGACTGTCTCCCCTTCCTTCCTCAATGCCTCTTTTAGAAATATGAAGTTAAAACTAGGTACTGTGGTTGCTCACCTGATTTTTTGTTCTTCAGACAGTGCTTTTCTGTGTGCAAATAATTGTTAAAATTTGGTGTTCGAGTGTGGTTGGGCTGTAGGGATGGACAGTGTAAGCTTCTAATCCGCCATCTTGATCCTCCCCTCAGTATGTCTCTCATTTTAAATGTGTACTCCTATGCGTGTGTGTGTGTGCATGTGTGTGTGTGTGTGAGAGAGAGAGAGAGAGAGAAAGAGAGAGAGACTCACTTTTGCTAAAAAGAGAGAAGCCAAGGAAAACAGGTGGCATACTCTGTCCCTATTTCTTTTATGTTTTTCCTGGAAACCTGAAGTGGGAAAAAAAATTTATTTTTTACTACATGGTTATGATTTTGTTATTTTAGACTAGTGACTAGTGATTTTAAATTTTTCTTTCTATCTTTTTTTTTTTTTTTGAGTTGGAGTCTTCCTCTGTCGCCCAGGCTGGCATGCAGTGGCAGGATCTTGCCTCACTGCAACCTCTGCCTCCCAGGTTCAAGCTATTCTCCTGCCTCAGCCTCCTGAGTAACTGGGACTAGAGGTGTATGCTACTACACCCAGCTAATTTTTTTGTATTTTTAGTAGAGATGGGGTTTCACCGTGTTAGCCAGGATGGTCTGAAACTCTTGACCCCGTGATCCACCCACCTTGACTTCCCGAAGTGCTGGGATCACAGGTGTAAGTCACCACGCCTGGCCTCTTTCTATCTTTTTCTCCTCTCACTCTGTAAACTGTTATAAGCAGATCTAGGATAGAGATTTGGAATTCAGTGGCATATGTCCCCACAAAAGGCCCTGACAGGGACACTTATGATGAGTTTATTGGGCTCCATGTGAGTTGATGACAATGATGGGTACTCGGTGACAGCCCATTTGCTGATGCTTGTGGGTTGGGGAGGGGCATTATCTTAGTGAAATGGACAAGAGAGACTGAGTTCAACTGCTCACTCCACATTGGGTCAAGTTTCAACTGATCCAGTATCAAGTGTCAACTGTATTTTCATGAACAAGAAAACAAAGCGTATAATCTCGAATACCAAATTATAGACAATTAGCTCATCAACATGCCCTATACAGCACAGGATTTTAAAAAGAACAACATATTACTGTGTCTTCTGACTACAAGAGATACACAGTCACTGTAGAAATTTTAGGAAATGTAGAAAAAACATAAAGGAAAAACTCAGTGACTTCAGTTGCATAGAATGGGTTTGATTAATCCTTGCTTCCTGACAGACACGCTCATCATTGGTCTAGCATGGCCTGCTTATATTTATTTTATTATTATTATTATTATTATTTTGAGATAGAGTCTCATTCTGTCACCCATGCTAGAGTGCAGTGGCACGATCTTGGCTCACTGCAACCTCCCCCTCCCAGGTTCAAGCGATTCTCCTGCCTTAGCCTCCCAAGTAGCTGGGATTACAGGTCCTTGCCACCACGCCTGGCTAATTTTTTAGTAGAGACGGGGTTTCACCGTGTTAGCCAGGATGGTTTCTATCTCCTGACCTCGTGATCCGCCCGCCTCAGCCTCCCAAAGTGCTGGGATTACAGGCATGAGCCACCGTGCCTGGCCTTATTTTATAATTTTTAATAATGTAATAATCACTTGGGAGCACACTACCCAAAGCAAGAGCCAGGACCCCAACCATAGCCTACGTGGTCCTGTCCCATCTCATTTTTCTGCCTCCTCTCGGCTGAGATGACTATCATCCTTAATTCAGGAACTATCATTACTTTGTTTTTCTTTGTATTTTTTGCCTTTATGTATATATTTGTCTATACATGCACACACACATATGTGTGTATATATACATCTGTACATATATATGTATTTATAGGCACACGTTGTGGTGGTTAATTTTACACATCAACTTGGCTGGGCCACAGGGCGCCCAAATATTTGATCAAATGTTCTTCCAGGTGCTTTTGTGACGGTGTTTTTGGATGAGATTAACATTTAAATTGATGGACTTTGAGTAAAGCAGATTGCCTCCATAATGTGGGTGGACCTCATCCAGTTGGCTGAAGGCCTGAATAGAACAAAAAGATGGGCCTCCTCTGAGCTAGAGGGAATTCTCCAGCAGGCAGCCTTTGGACTTCCTCTACAGCATGAGCTCTTCCTGGCTCTACAGCAGCCTGCCATTGAACTTGAACTACAGCATTGGCAGTCCTGGGTCTCCAACCTTGTAGATGTTGGACTTGCCAGTCTCCATGATCATGTGAGCTAATTCCTTGTAATAAATATCTTTTTATATTTTTATAAAATATAAATCATTTTATAGTATTATATTTATACACACATTTTATTAGTTCTGTTTCTCTAGAGAACTCTAACACAAACATCTACTTGTGTTTTTTAATGTTCAATGTGAAAAACGAATTCATATGAAACACAACCTTTTTAAACTTAGTTTTTCACTTAATATATTAGTAAAATGTAGCCATAGTGTTCCATGTCATTATAGCAGTTCATTTGGACTGCTTTGTGATATTCCGCTGTGTGGATGTTCATCCATTCTCCTGTTGTCGGGCACTTGGGTTGATTCCAGTTTTTTGCTATGAAAATAATTTTTTAATTAAAAAGAATATTAAAATATCTTAACTCCTACCTCTCAGAGATGGTTTCTACTAGCGTTTTGGAAGGTATTTTTTTAAGACTTTGCTATATTTATTTTTTATACAGTCAGGATTCTATTTTGTAAATACTGATATATCATGTCAAATTGCTCTCCCAAAAAGTTGACCTAACTTTTATGCCTGAGGTCATGGGATGAAAGGGTCTGTTTGCTGAGGTCCCACCTATAAAGGGATATCTTTATTTTAAATCTATGGCAAGTTGATAAGCAAACAAAGGCAATCATTGTTTTTTAATCTGCATTACTTTGATTACCTGTTAAGTAAAAATTGTTCCCAAGCAACTTTAATTTCTCCTAAACAACAGGAATTATAAAGAAAAAGCTGTCAGGTGTTTTTTTTTTTATGGTATCATTATCAGTTTTAGTGAGGTGTTTATAGACCCTCCAATTACATTTAAGATTGGGTTGGTTTGTTTGAATAAATTTTCATGAACATCTGAGGTCAGCTCAGCATTTTAATGTCAACAATCAGAAATAATTGGCCTAATTATGGAATCCCAAGTCACCATCAAGTTTGTGAAAGGAATTAGCTGTGGAAACACTTTGGTTTATTTATTTATTTATTTATTTATTTATTTATTTTTAATAGGATTTTTTTCCCAACAGACTCTATCTCTGTCTTCCAGGCTGGAGTACAGTGGCACGATCACAACTCACTTTAGCCTCAACCTCCTGGGTTGTATCAAGTGATACGCCTGCCTCAGCTTCCCAAGTTGCTGGGACCACAGGCATGTGCCACCATACTTGGCTAATTTTTCCTATGTTTTGTGGAGATGGGGTCTCACCATGTTGCCCAGGCTGGTCTTGAACTCCTGGCCTCAAGCAGTCCTCTTGCCTCAGCCTCCCAAAGTGCTGGGATCATAAGCGCGGGCCACCATGTCTGGCCCACTTTGTTTTTAAACATATGTCAACCAAACTTATCTAGAAACTGGAAATTTTATTTTGCCATTAATGCAAACATTTCAGAAATTTTGCTGAAGAGAGGGTAAATATAAACTAACCAAAAATTACTTATCCTCACCATCAAGAGGTAGCCACGTGAACTTATATTCATAGTTCCTTCTATTCTTTTTTAAGCATTTTTACATAGTCAACATGTTACATAGTCAAAATGTCTGGGACTTGGAGGTGACAAATGAACAGAAACCAGCTGTCACAGTACGAGATTGTAAAGGGGCCCTATTTTCATCACATTAAAATTATAACACGAGCATTTTCTCAAGTTATTAAAAGTTCCTAAGAAAGATTGTTTTAATAGGCACAAAATAATCCATGGTATGGATGTGCATGATTCTTTTGGTCATTTCCATTTTGTTGGCATTCATTTTATTTCAAGTTGGTTGATTTGTTTGGAGCATTAAACATGAAGATTGCTTGAGCTCAGGAGTTTGAGACCAGCCTGGCGTGGTGGCACGTGCCTGTAGTCCCAGATCCTTGGGAGGCTGAGGTAGGAGGATCGTTTGAGCCCAGGAGGTAGAGCTTGCAGTGAACCGAGATCATGCCACTGCACTCCAGCCTGGGTGATAGAGCCAGACTGTCTCAAAAAATTTTTTTTTAAAAGAGAAAGTCTACCCACTAGCTCTTCTCTATGTTTGATGTTATTTGCAAACATGCAAACATGTTTGGTGAGGTAGCAATAGTCTAAAGCATTGTTCCATGTTTCTCTTCAGGACTGGTAAATTCAGTAAAAGTTATGCTCATCAGCAGCACATCTGTTTGGCTCTGTCTTGGGCACTGCTGCCCTTCAAGCTGCATGAAATAACTCACAACTGTAAGCGCCAGAAAGCTACAGACTGTACTATGAACAGAAGAAAAGGCAGAGTGTGGGGGTGGAGAGCTAGTGCATGAATCCAGCTTCTTCCCCCACATCATCCATGCAGAATACACATCCCATAGACCTGCCCTGTGGGAGCAGCCTGCAGTCATCCCACACCCTGCCTGGGAGTTTGCTCAATGTAGGAAGTAAACAGTAAGAAGCCCACTCAGACCACAGGCCCAAGCACAGACGAAAAGCTTACAAATTTATCCCATTTGATTCCTGTGTGTATTCTTAATTTCAGAACCCAGAGGAGAGAATGGAGAGAATGGTATGATTTAGTTGAGTTATTCAACCTCATTCACGGAAATAACTCACAACTATAAGCACCAGAGAGCAACAGACTGTACTATGAGCAGAAGAAAAGGCAGAGCGTGGGGGAGGAGAGCCAGTGAGTTAGTCCTTCAGCAAGATTGTCTTTTGGCAAATTCTTCTGGCTTTCCCAGACACGGCAAAAAGAAATTGCTTCATGGCAATTCTGTCCCTTTCCCCTTCTCTCCTCCTCCCCTAGATGCACAGAGAACTTCTCAAAATTCTGCCTTGATCATTTCTCCCTGGGAGAACAAATGTCAGCTTTCCCAATGTATTTATATATTATAATTTTTTAAAAATGAATAAAATTTAACCAAATTGCTCTGGCCATTACTGACCTGCTGCAAAAGTGTTTTAGTTCTTGAAATAATTACAGTTTATCTCATAATCAAGATAAAGCAGTTTGTTTTATTTTTACTATCAATATTGCTATTAGAAGAATAGTATGTATATGCCATGGAATACTATGCAGCCATAAAAAAGAATGAGTTCATGTTCTTTGCAGGGACATGGATGAAGCTGGAAGTCATTATTCTCAGCAAATTGGAACAAAATTCTATGCTTTGATGCTTTGAGTCTGTTAATAAAAACGTTAAGAACCAAAAGAAGAAGAAGAAGAAGAGGAAGAAGAAGAAGAAGAAGAAGAAGAAGAAGAAGAAGAAGAAGAGAAGAAGAAGAAGAAGAAGAGGAAGAGGAAGAGGAAGAGGAAGAGGAAGAGGAAGAGGAAGAGGAAGAAGAAAAAGAAGAAAAAGAAGAAAAAGAAGAAAAAGAAGAAGAAAGAAGAAAGAAGAAGGAGAAGAAGTTGAAGAAAAAGAAGAAAGCAGAAATTAAGTGTGCCCTTGCTTCTAATACTGGAGACTAACTGGTGGCAAACAGACCTCTATTTCGTATGTCAGAGGTAGAATGCACTTAGGAGTTTGAGCCTGTTCACAGGCAGGGGCCATAGTGGAGGACACATGGCAAATTCTGGGACCTTGGTTTTTCACAGCAGGACAAGCATGGCACCAGGCCACCCTGGCTGCTACTCTGTTAGTACCACTCATTAAGATGAGGTGCTGGCCAGGCGCGGTGGCTCATGCCTGAAATCCCAACAGTTTGGGATGCCGAGGCAGGCAGATTGCTTGAGGTCAGGAGTTCAAGACCAGCCTGTCCAACATGGCAAAACCCTGTCTCTACTAAAAATACAAAGATTAGCAGGGCATGGTGGGGTGTACCCGTAATCCCAGCTACTCAGGAAGCTGAGGCGGGAGAATCACTTGAACCTAGGAGGAGAGGTTTCAGTGAACCAAGATCATGCCACTGCACTCCAGCCTGGGCAACAGAGCGAGACTCCATCTCAAAAAGAAAAAAAAAAAAAATAAGATGAGGTGCTTACCTGTGTCCCAATGGCTACCTGCTGCTACTTGACCTCTATCATCTCTACTGGAGAACCCCATTCTCCACCAGCGTCTCCTATCAGTGTGATCTTTAAGAAGACAGCCAACCACTGAGCTCCACAGAGATGCCGAGACCACCCTCAGCACTACGTTCCTTGCTGTTTTGTTGAATAGAGTGTCCTTCAGGCTGTCTTGTGCAACATAGTTCTCTGGTGCAGTTTCCATGAAGAAACACCAGCCTTTGCTAGAGGAGCAGGCCACTTCTGCAAAGTCAGAGGGTTCGGGGACATATGGGGACCCAAGATTTTCGGGGACATCAATCCAGATGCTCATATCCTATACTTCAGGGTTTCATCCTTCCACTAGGTGACACAACAACGATTCCACTCAACTAGAATTTGAGACTGCCACCAGGTCACGTTGGATTTCTCGTGTCTCTGAATCATCCAGAAAAGAACGGGGTTACTGTTCTGGCTAGGGTGATCCATTCTGATTTCCAAGGATAATTGGGTTGCTGTTACACAGTAGAGGGAAGGAAGGGATTGTCTGGAACACAGGCGATCCCTTAGGGTGTTTCTCAGTGCCAACACATCCTGTGATCAAAGTCCATTGAAAATTTTAACGACTCAATTCAGGTAGGACTGCTAAGGGGTCAGACCTTTCAGAAATGAAGGCTTGGGTCATTCTATCAGGCAAAGAACCATGACCGGCTGAGGTGTTTACTGAGGGTAAAGGGAATATGGAATGGGTAGTGGGAGAAGGTAGCTGTCAATACCAGCTATGACCAGTTGCAGAAATGATGTCTGTAATTGTTATGAGCATTTCTTCCTTATTTTGGCGTGTATGTTTTTTTTTGTTTTGTTTGTTTTGTTTTTGGTTTTGTTTTTTGAGACAGTTTCACTCTTGTCGCCTGGGCTGCAATACAATGGCATGGCCTCAGCTCACTGCAACCTCCGCCTTCTGGGTTCAAGCGATTCTCCTGCCTCAGCCTCCCGAGTAGCTGGGATTACAGGCATGCACCACCATGCCCGACTAATTTTGTAGTTTTAGTAGAGACAGGGTTTTACCACATTGGCCAGGCTGGTCTCAAACTCTTGACCTCAGGTGATCCACCCGTGTCAGCCTCACAATGTGCTGGGATTATAGGCATGAGCCACCGTGCCCAGCCACATATATTTGTATTCAAATATTTCATGTTCTTCCTTCTCTCTTCTCTTACCATCTAACATAAGATGTAATAATAGTTAATAATAGTTAATTTTATATAATAGTGTTTAAGATACAAGACATCAAAGCGAAAGAGTGAACATCACTCAAGAACTTGGCATCGTCTTCTGGGGAAAGGGTTCATATGTTTTTGGTTCTACGCAGGATGATTGTATCATGTGAGGCAGAAGTATGAGCTTGTCATTGTTTTTGTTTAGAGATTAAGTATGGCTTAAGGAAATGTTTACGGGTGTCAAGCTGACAAAGGGTGGATAGTGAGTTTCAGGGATCCGTTTGGCCAGGTTACAGTCCCTTTACTCAGTCAATCACTGAGCTAGGTATTGCTGTGAAGGTATTTTGCAGACGGGATTGTAAGTCCACAATCAGTTAACTCTAACTTAGGGATATTATCCTTGATAATTTGGGGGGCCTGATTCACTTGGTTAAAAGGCCATAAGAGCAGAACTGAGGTTTCCCTAAAGAAAAAAAAAGTCTGCCTCTGGACAGGCAGCTCCACATGGTGGCCTGCATTGTGGATTCAGCGCTCCCTGGAAGGCAGGCTCAGGTGGAGATGAGCATACAGACATTGCACTGGGGAGTGTCACAGGACTTAACAGCTGCTCAGAAGGATGGAGGGCAAGACTGGGCAAGAAGTGTGAATCTACCAGACTCTTATTATACCCCTTAGCCTCTCAAAAGAAGTGAGTTGTTGAAGAGAATCTATCTATCTATCCATCTTTCTTTCTATTGAGACAGGGTTTTGCTGTGTCGCCCAGGCTGGAGTGCAGTGACACGATTGATCTTGGTTCACTACAGCCTCAACCTCCCAGGCTCAAGAAATCCTCCCACCCCAGCCTCCCAAGTAGCTGGAACTACAGGCATGCATCACCACACCTGGCTATTTTTTTTTTTTTTTTTTTGGATTATAGAAATGAGATCTAACCATGTTTTCCAGGCTGGTCTTGAGCTCTTGGGCTTAAGCAATCCTCTCACCTAGGCCTCCCAAAGTGCTGGGATTACAGGCATAAGCCACACCTGGCCCTGTTGCCGAGAATTTACTTTGAGGTCCTGGCAAGTAGGTACATGCAAAGAATCCAATAAATCAGGCAAAAGAAGAAATGAAATAGGACACCTAAGTGAGTTTGAGATGATTTAGGATGACTACGTTTCTGTACACAGACTCCTATTCTCCCTTTAGAACATAATTCTTGGGGACAGTATTACCTCCAAGAGGCGGAAAGTGGTTCCTGAGGAGCAAAAAATCTTACTGTTTTTATACATAAAGCAGATGTACACATAGTACATAAGCAGATATGCAGTACATCTATGAGGCCAGGCACGGCGGCTCAAGCCTATAATCCCAGCACTTTGGGAGACAGAGGCGGGTGGTTCACCTCAGGTCAGGAGTTCGAGACCAGCCTGAGCAACATGGTGAAACTCCGCCTCTACTAAAAATACAAAAAATTAGCCAGGCATGGTGGTGCATGCCTATAATCCCAGCTACTCCAGAGGCTGAGGCATGAGAATCGTTTGAACCCAGGATGCAGAGGTTACAGTGAGCTGAGGTGGTACCACTGCACTCCAGCCTGAACAATAGAGCAAAACTCTGCTTCAAAAAATAAATAAATTTTTAAAGAAATGGGGTCTTACTCTGTTGCCCAAGCTGGAGTGCAGTGGCTATTCACAGGTGCAATCATGGTGCACAGTAGCCCCAAATTCGTAGGCTCCAGTGATCCTCCTGTCTCAGCCTCCTGGTTGCTAGGACTATGGCTGTGTGCTATGGCACCTGGCTTCCCATTTTCCAGAAATGAGGAAACTGAGTCTGAAGGAGAAAGGAACCTTGCAAAAGTCATACAAAGGAGGCAGGTCCTCTGACTCCAGTTCTCCCAAAGAAGCTGGGAAGAGAGAACCTCTTGAAGTAGTAAAAGAACCCAATTCAGTGTTGTCATCTTTTCTCCACAGGCCGGGCGCAGTGGCTCACGCCTGTAATCCCAGCACTTTGGGAAGCTAAGACGGGTGGATCACTTGCGGTCAGGAGTTTGAGACCAGCCTGGCCAACACGGTGAAACCCCGTCTCTATTACTAAAAATAAAAAAAAAATTAGCCGGGCTTGGAAGTGGGCACCTGTAATCTCAGCTACTTGGGAGGCTGAGGCAGGAGAATTGCTTGAACCCGGGAGGCAGAGGTTGCAGTAAGATTTGAGATCGTGCCACTGCACCCCAACCTGAGCGATGAGAGAGAAACTCCATCTCAGAAATAAATAAATAAGAAGAAGAAGAATTCACATGCCGAGCGGTTCCATTTTGGCTACTATGCAGCTTTGGATAGGAAAGGTTTAAACCCAACTCATTTCAATTTTATTTACACGGTTGTTTGAATTACTGCAACCCTAAAACTTGCTTAAATATTCTTGTTTTTTTTCTTTTATTGTTTTATTTCTCTCTCTCTCTCTCTCTCTCTCTCTCTGATACTGGGTCCTGCTCTGTTGCCCAGGCTGAAGTGCAGTGGTGCCATCTCAGCTTGCTGCAACCTCAACCTCCTGGACTCAAGTGATCCTCTCACCTCAGCCTCCTGAGTAGCTGAGACTACAGGCACACGCCACCATGCCCAGCCAATGTTATTTATTTATTTATTTATTTATTTATTTATTGTAGAGATGAGGTCTCATTATGTTGCTTAGGCTGGCCTCAAACCCCTGGGTTCAAGTGATCCTCCCGCCTCAGCTTCCCAAAATACTGGGATTACAGGAATGAGCCACTGCACCTGGCCGTTCTCTTACCATAACTCAATATCTATTTGCATCTTTACTTTTATGAATAAATGTAGCTGCTTCTTGGTCAATCACAGAACACTAGATTTCTTTTTCCTCCTAAATGGCTGCAGTTCCTGTCAGATTCTCATCAGCTAACCTGCATCTTTCTACTTTTTTTTTTTAGAGACAGGATCTCATTCTGTTGTCCAGGCTGGAGTATAGTGGTACAATCATAGCTCGCTGCAGCCTCAAACTCTTGGGCTCAAGGGATCCTCCCCTTGAACCTCCCAAAGTGCTGGGATTACAGGCATGAGCCACTGTGTCTTGTCTCTTTCCAAATTTCTGATGCAGCAATAGATAAATGCACCATGTATTATGGTGGTAAAATCTCATTCTGCCCTTCTCTCTCTTCAGATTTTCCTTAAGCCTCCCTGTCTTTATAATTACCTGCCTCCCAGCTCTCAGGACCTCAGTGCAAGGGGTTGCTTTAGAGACAAGCTTCAGAATTACAGGAAAGATTTTGTTTTTATCCCTCTCCCTCGCTTAACATCGACCAACTTAGGATGAGGCATTTTCCCAGGGTTTATTCCTCAGAAGCGGGCTTATCCCTGCAGTCCCTGTGGGGTTCTGTCTGTGGCTGTTCCTCTCTGCCTTCCTCTCTGGCTTCTCTTCTCCTGTCAAAGGGACAGATGGCGCGCTCAGTGGGGGAGGAATGGAGCAGATGTGAGCAGCTATCTTCAGGTTGTGGGGGAGCAGCACAAGGCCTGTCCCCAGGGAAGGCACGATGTGTCCTGCTCCTGCCTCCCAGCAGCTTCACTTTTAGCAAAGGGCAGTCTTGGTCTTCCTACAACCACTCTTCAAATGCCATTCCATGTGTGGAATTTTCCAGACTTGTGGAAAGATGATTCCCTTCTTGTTTCACGCTTGTCTTGCCTGTGTTGACCTTCATGGGACTCTGTATTTGGGAGAAGGGCATTGGATCTTTGTAAAATCATGTCGAAATCATCTGTCCACTTTTTCGTTTTTGTGACAGTCTTGCTCTGGTCACCCAGGCTGGAGTGCAGTGGCACAATCACAGCTCACCTCGCTGCAGCCTCAACCTCCCAGGCTCAAGAAATCCTCCCACCTCAGCCTCCCGAGTAGCTGGGACCACAGGCATGCGCCACCATTTCCAGCTAATTTTAGTATTTTTTGTAGAGACGGGATCTCACTATGTTGCCCAGGTTGGTTTTGAACTCCTGGGCTCAAGCGATCCACCTGCCTCAGCCTCCCAAAGTGCTGGGATTACAGGCCTGAGCCACTGCAGCTTCTGTCCACTCTTATACTGAGTCTTTTTAAGCAACTCCAAATCCCATGACTATTTAAATCATTGGAGTGGAGCACATTTTCTTTTTGGTTGCTTAATGAGTTGTCTTTAACTCAACTTCAACACTAAGAAGACTTCACTTTCTAATCCTTCATCCATAGTCCCCTCTCCTCCCTCCATTCATCCTCTTTCTCCGTATAATATCCTTCCCTGCATTTATTTTTTTCAGTCTTCAAAGCTCTTTGAAATGTGTTATCTAGTCACCAAAAGCTATTTGGGGACACCTACCCACAAATCCTGGTGTCACATTGTAACCATAAACTTTGCTGTTTCGTATCATAAAGTCTGTAACTAACTGATCTGCACAAACATGGTTTTCTATCCCCTTCCCGTTCCACCAGGTGGGGGGCTGAAACCACCCCCTCACTGAGGATTAAATCTGTGACTCTGCTTTTTCTTCTCTGCCAAACACTCAGTTCTTGCTATCGAGCCTCCTATTCTTCTCGAGTTCCTGGTTCTTTATAGATTAGCCCTTCCTTCCTCTGTAATAGAAGCTTTGGAGACAGGAAAAATAGCAGCTTCCTGTTCTGCCTGTTTATTATGTTTAATTAACTCCTCTATGGCGATCTCTATTTTTATTGGCTAGGATTAACGTTCATAGTTGAAAACTTAGTTTTCAGCGAAGGTTGGATTCTAGAATGTTTACCATATTAGGTCTGGCTTTTGTGATTTACCCCACAAAATAAAGACTCATTTCTGTGACTCAGAAGGCAGCTCATAAGTGGCAGTGTATTGTGAAGTCGGGTGCAAAAAACACTAAGGTTCCCACTATGGGAGGGAAAGGGCAGATCGGTCACTGATGAGGTCTGTGACGGATGTGTGTGTGTGTGAGAAGCAAAAAGAGAAAACTATGCTAGGCAGGTTAAGTTTTACACCATGTAAAAATGTAGACTGCAGGCTGGGCATGGTGGTTCACGCCTGTAATCCTAGCAATTTGGGAAGTCTAGGCTAGAGGATTACTTGAGCCCAGGAGTTCAAGACCAGCCTGGGCAACATGGTGAAAGCCCATCTCTATTTTTTAAAAAATACAAAAATTAGTTGGACATGGTGGTGCATGCATGTAGTCCCAGCTACTCGGGAGGCTGAGGCAGGAGGATCACTTGACAGTGAGCAGTGATCGTGGCACTGCACTCCAGCCTGGGTGACAGACTGAGACCCTGACTCAAAAAAAAAAAAAAAGTAGAGTCTAATACACAAGAATCTTTATGCTTTTGGGACTGTCTTCAGCTGGTGGGAAGTAAGAATGAAAGAAGTGAGTGGCCACCACATTCTGAGTTGCTGGTTTTCCTGCTGCATATCTTTCTTGTGCTTATTTACATGGGAAATATGCTCAAAGTGCCTCACAGAAAGTCTAGTCTTCTGGAAAGTTCTTCTTGATGATCTCAGCTAACTACAGCCTCAACTTCCTGGACTCAAGGGATCTTCCCACCTCAGCCCCCTGAGTAGCTGAGTCTACGGGCATGTGCCATCATGCACAGCTAATTTTGTTTATTTTTTGTAGAAATTAGATCTCATTATGTTGCCCAGGCTGGTCTCAAACCCCCGGGTTCAAGCGAGCCTCCTGCCTCAGCCTCCCAGAGTGCTGGGAGTACAGGGATGAGCCACGGCGCCTGGCTGTTCTCTTATCATAACTCAATATCTATCTGCATCTTCACTTTTATGCATGAATGCAGCTGCTCCTTGCCTGTGGCAATGATAACAGCCACAGTCAGTGGGCAATGGGAAGTTCAGTAGATGCCACCTCACCCCCAACCTCTGTTCTCCAACTGCATAGTCACATTCTTTCTGTTGTAAATAGGAAAAGCCCAATTCCAAATTGCTTAAGGAAAACCAAAAGGAGTTTATTGATTCACGACATGAAAATCCAAGGGGGAACTAGCTTCAGATCCTGGCTGGATTCAGGGGCTCATCTCCCTCTCTCCGTCTCCTCCTTCTGCTTTCCTCTATTTGCAGTTCATTGCTTATATTCTTACCTCATGGTGGCAAGAGGGCTGCCAGCACCTGGCCAGCTTTTATCCTCTCCTCTCATCAATTCCAGTTGGAAAAGCCTGCCTCTCTCTTAAGATTTCCAAAAAAAAAAGACTCTGGAATTGAGTCTGATTTTGACTGAATCATACTCCCACGCCTGAAATGTGCCTGAAGACAGAGGGAGGTGTGCACGCTAATTGGCCAGACCTGGATCACATGCCCACCCTTAGAGCCAGCCCTAAGCCACCTGGGCTGGGAGGAAAGCGAAGGTGGATCCTTTAGGGAAATATGGGTTCTATTACCAAATCAAAAGGAATTGGATGCTATGCAAGCAAAACAATAGATGTACACCATACCCAAACCACAACTGCAGCCGCCCTATGGAGTAGCAGTTGAACAGTTTGTTCTGACGTATGCAGATTTGTTTCAGAACTTTTGAGACAGATTTGAAATTCAATTCACCCAGCTAAAGTCTCTCCCATCCTCCCTCCTGGGTGGCTAGCCCCATTTCTGCCTGTTTGTGACTCATGTATAACTTCTCCTCTCTAAGTACTATTTCCATCTCTCCCAGATTTTAAAATATTTTATACTTATGCAAACTTTAGGGGAAAAAAGCTAGGCCATAAATGTATTTGTGGCGTGGGTGTGAATGTTTGGGGGGCAAATGTTAATGGTAATGATTTGGATGTTCATAGTTAAGACACACTGTAGTTGGGCCAGGTGTGATGGCTCACGCCTGTATTCCTAGCATTTTGGGAGGCCAACGCGGGTGGAACACGAGGTCAGGAGATCAAGACCATCTTGGCTAACACGGTGAAACCCCGTCTCTACTAAAAATACAAAAAATTAGCCGGGTGTGGTGGTGGGTGCCTGTAGTCCCAGCTACTCGGGAGGCTGAGGCAAGAGAATGGCATGAACCCAGGAGGCAGAGTTTGCAGTGAGCCGAGATGACGCCACTGCACTCCAGCCTGGGTGACAGAGTGAGACTCCATCTCAAAAAAAAAAAAAAAAAAAAGACACTCTAGCAATCACATTGAAGATTCTGTCCTTCCCAAGTACCTGCTCTAGACTTCAGGTCTTAGCCAAGGCTTTACATAAAGTTTCAAGGACAGTAAGAAAATTAAAAGCTTTATTTTTTCCCCCTATATTCCCGCTTCAATTTGTAACACATTTTGGATAATGATATTTATAAAAGAACCAATTCCAGATTACATTTCACTCTTTGTGGCCTTGCTAAGGGGGCAATCATTCTCATGTTTTGACAACTTAGCTGTTTTGGAAAACGTGGATTTGTACATATGTTAACATTGAAGACTCTAGATTGTGGTGCTAATGTCTTTGTCCCTCTTGACTTTCGTGCCAGCCCTCAGCCTGCACTTTACTAACAAATAAAAAATAGGCTGGGCACGGTAGTTCACACCTGTAATCCCAGCACTTTGGGAGGCTGAGGTGGGCCGAAAGTCTGAGATCAGGAGTTCGAGACCAGCCTGGCCAACTTGGTGAAACCTCATCACTACTAAAAATACAAAAATTAGCTGGGCGTGGTGGCGGGAGCTTGTAATTCCTTCCAGCTACTTGGGAGGCTGAGGCAGGAGAACTACTTGAACCCAGGAGGTGGAGGTTGAAGTGAGCTGAGATTGCACCACTGCACTTCAGCCTGGGCAACAGAGCGAGACTCTGTTTCAAAAAAAATAAAAAATACAAGTTAAAAAAAAAAAAAAAGAAAAGAAAAGTAAAGCCTGGCTATTCTCTCAGCCCTGGTCTTACCTGGGGCTCCCCCTTCACAGACCTAGGAGAGGAGCTCCGAGACTACTGATTTCCACCCTCCTGCAATCAAGGAGGCATCAATTTCCTTCATTCCTGGCACCCAGGAGTTTCAGGAATAATAGCTTAGAAAGAATCCTTTTTGGCCGGGCACGGTGGCTCAAGCCTGTAATCCCAGCACTTTGGGAGGCTGAGACGGGCAGATCACGAGGTCAGGAGATCGAGACCATCCTGGCTAACCCAGTGAAACCCCGTCTCTACTAAAAAATATAAAAAACTAGCCGGGCGAGGTGGCAGGTGCCTGTAGTCCCAGCTACTCGGGAGGCCGAGGCAGGAGAATGGCGTAAACTCGGGAGGTGGAGCTTGCGGTGAGCTGAGATCCGGCCACTGCACTCCAGCCTGGGGGACAGAGCGAGACTCTGTCTCAAAAAAAAAAAAAGAAAGAAAGAATCCTTTTTTTTTTTTTTTGAGACAGAATCTCGTGTGTCACCCAGGCTGGAGTGCAATGGCGTGATCTCAGCTCACTGCAACCTCCACCTCCTGGGTTCAAGCAATTCTCCTGCCTCAGCCTCCAGAGTAGCTGCGACTACAGGTGAGAGCCACCACGTCTGGCTAAATTTTTTGTATTTTTAGTAGAGATGGGTTTCATCATTTTGATCAGGCTGGTCTCAAACTCCTGACCTCAATCTGCCCACCTCAGCCTCCCAAAGTGCTGGGATTACAGGCATGAGCCACCATGCCCAGCCAGGAACCATACATTTTTATGCTCCTGTTTGATGCTCTCCCATCGAGGTCCTGGGAGTCAGCTGTTGGTTGGTACAAAGTGGGAACCCAGGCTCTTCCATCTGACTTATACCCCATTCCCTTCTTTTTCAGGGACCTCTGCCTTCAGACTACATTCCCCTAGGTCCCTCTCTCCCATCATCCTTCTTGCCAGGACAAACGATTGTCTTCAGGGAAATATACCCTAGACCACTTCCCATAGATCTGCCAACACCCTCACCCAAGGGAAGGTCAGACTCTCGGGAGGAGGGTCTGGGCAGATGGGTTGAAGGAGGCATTGCCTATGTCTTAAAGAGTGGTGAATCAAAAATATTTATTTGAAAGAAAATACTTTTAGTTGGACAAAATGTTGCTGTTATATAACACTTTTTAAAAAATAGAGTAGAAAGAATTATTCCTGAATAAGGTGATACATGCACCAACAGTTAGTTTTCCACGTGACAATTTATGTTTGGTCTGAATTGTTTCTTATCAATGAAGTCTATTTATAACAGCCAATAGGTATGTCAGTGGCATTACTGAAGGTCAACTGTGGGCCGGGCACAGTGGCTTATGCCTGTAATCCCAGTATTTCGGGAGGCCGAGCTGGGCGGGTGACTTGAGTTCCGGAGTTTGAGATCAGCCTGGCCAACAGGGTGAAACCCTGTCTCTACTAAAAATACAAAAAATTAGCCAGGCCCCTGGTGGCCCATGCCTATAATCCCAGCTACTTAGGAGGCCAAGGTGGGAGAATCGCTGGAACCCGGGAGGCGGAGGTTGCAGTGAGCCAAGATTGCACTAGTGCACTCCAGTCTGGGAGACAGAGCAAGACTCCGTCTCAAAAAAAAAAAAAGAAAGAAAATGAAAAAGACAATAAACTTTGGGCAGGGCATTGTTGAGATCTTGAGGAAGCCATAGAGATGGAGAAAAAGATGATCCCTTTATGAGGTTGGCAGTAGGGAAGAAAAGACCTTGATGTGTAAAAGATACCAAAGTCATATTTTCAGATATACTGTTTTGAGTTTATTATTATTATTTAAAATTGGGGTTTCACTCTCTCACCCAGGCTGGAGTGCAGTGGTACGATCATAGCTTACTACAGCCTTGAACTCCTGGGCTCCAGTGATCCTCCTGCCCCAGCCTCCTGGGTTGCTGGGAATACAGGCACGTGCCACCACATCTGGCTAATTTTTAAACTTTTTCATAGAGACACGTCTCGTTATGTTGCCTAGGCTGGTCTCAAACTCCTGACCTCAAGGAATCCTCCTGCCTTGGCCTCCCAAAGTGCTGGGATTACAGGAATGAGCATCTGGTTCTTTTGAGTTTATTTTAAATGACTGAGGGATGCCCGCTTTTAAGGCGAAGAGTCTAGAGAGCTATTGCATACACAAAACTTTATGCTAAATACTGATGTCAGAACCCAAGAATAGTGTACTTTCAGAGGTCAAAAGTTTATGCAAACATTCCCAGATAGCAGTGCTGGATGTTATGGTTTTTGAGCATCAGAGACAGAATGCCAATGTAGACCCCACCTCGGTTTAGAATCTGGCTAGATATCTTTTCTATATGTGGTCTAACCTGCATGTATAAAGCAGTTATTTCCAGCAAGTGGCAACCTGTAATGATACTAACTGTACAAAGCAGTTAATGCATGGAATGAATCTTATCTGCCAGAAATCACGGAGAGCTATGGAGGTCACAGCACAGGTGTGACTTGAAGGACGAGAAGGAATGGGGAAGGCAGACCAGGAAGAAGGGGGACATTGGCGAAGATCCTAAGTGGAAAATCTCAAGGTCAATTCAGGGCTCAAGATGTGTTGCCTGCTTATCTGAAGTGGCCTCTCTGGGATAAGCTCAGACTAAAGAGGGTCTTGGATTACCTTTTTAAACTTTGGGCCCATAATGAGGACTCAAGAAATACTTGCTCGGTTGTTAATCCAATGTAGCAGTGGTATTTTTTTTTTTAGAAGTCTTGCTCTTTCATCCAGGCTGGAGTGCAGTGGCACAATCTCCACTCAGTGAAACCTCAATCTCCCAGGCTCAAGTGATCCTCCTGCCTCGGCCTCCTGAGTGGCTGGGACCACAGACATGCACTACTATGCCCAGGTAATTTTCGTAAAGATGGGGTCCATCTGTGTTGCCCAGGGTGGTCTTGAGCTCAGAAGTAGGTGTAGATAAACTGAAACGAAGTATTCCTTCAAGGTCAGACATGATCTTCCCCTTCGGCTGAAGCTATTGAGCATCTACTCTGTGCCAAACATTTTTTCTAGGTGCTGGGAATATGGCAGAGAGTGAGACAAAAGCCCTGCCCTCATGGAGCTGATATTTTAGTACAAGTCGGGGAAGCAGACTGCAAGAAGCTGAATAAATGAAGAGCATCTTAGACAGTGAGATTGTTAGGAAGACCATAGAATGATATCATATAATCAGGAGGAGGAGGGTTACTTTAGATAGGGTGGCCAGGAGGATTTTCTTTTTCTTTTTTTTTTTTTTTTGAGACAGAGTCACACTCTGTCACCCATGCTGGAGTGCAGTGGTGCGATCATAACTTACTGCAGCCTCAAACTCCTGGGCTCAAGGGATCCTCCCACCTTAGCCTCCCAAGTAACTGGGACCACAGGTGCAAGCTACTGTGTCTGGCTAATTAAAACCCTATTTTTCTTTTCTTTTCTTTTTTTTTTTTTTGTAGAGAGGAGATCTTGCTTTGTTTCCCAGGCTGTTCTCAAACTCGTGGGCTCAAGTGATCCTCCTTCCCCAGGCCTCCCAAATTTTACAAAAGTGACATAATCAAACTAAAGGTCTGAAGGAATATTGGACTCATAAGTACCCCTACTACTACACACAAGGGCTCAAGAGGTCCTTTAGTGCCAGAGCACACCTTTATTGTCGGGTCTGGAGGTACCTCCTCTAGGGCAGATGCTAAAAGAGCCTGTTCCTCCCTTCTGCATAGGTAGCCAGTATCACCCAGACTAGCTGGGCGATCTTTGGCTGCTCCATCATCCTGCTCTAATTTTCTACTTTCTTACTTGAGAAATGGTGGGAATGGGCCAGTTCCTTCAAATTCTTTTGAGTTCTAGCATTCTGGGATTCCATGATTCCTATCATTGCTTTTCGTTTTCAGGAATGCAGGAAAGGCTGGGCTCAGTGGCTCACACCTGTAATCCCAGTACTTTGAGAGGCTGAGGTGGGCAGATCACCTGAGGTCAGAAGTTTGGGACAAGCCTGGCCAACATGGTGAAACCCTGTCTCTACTAAAAATACAAAAAGTAGCTGGGCATGGTGGCGCATGTCTGTAATTCCAGCTGCTCAGGAGGCTGAGGCAGGAAAATTGCTTGAACCCAGGAGGCGGAGGTTTCAGTGAGCCGTGATCGTGCCATTGCACTCCAGTCTGGGTGACAAGCGTAAGACTGTTTCAAAAGAAAGGAAGAAAGGAAGAAAAGAAAGAAAGAAAGAGAGAAAGAAAGAAAGAAAGAGAGAGAGAAAGAAAGAGAAAGAAAGGAGGGAGGGAGGGAGGGAAGAGAAAGAAAGAAAGAAAGAAGAAAAAGAGAAAGAGAGGAGAAAGAGAGAGAGAAAGAGGGAAAGAAGAAAGAAAGAAAGAAAGAAAGAAAGAAAGAAAGAAAGAAAGAAAGAAAGAAAGAAAGAAAGAGAGAAAGAAAGAGAAAGAAAGGCAGGCAGGCAAGAAAGATACTAGAGTCATCATAAAGGGCCCACGGGGTATATGTAGTTGTCTTGGTACCTAGAACTGGGGTTCTAGTGGTTGCATAGACAAGATGCAATATGCAACCACTAGACTCGGAGGCTCTGGGAAGATAGGAGCTGGCATTCAGAATCAGTGCCTGCTTCTTCCCTGTGCCATCTTGTGCTCCAGACACTGGATTTTTTCCCCCTTTTTAATGACATTTCCAGACTTCCTCACAGCTAGGCTTCTGGGTAGGAGTTGGGTTCTGCCAAGTGGATGCTCTTGGTAGAGATTTGGAAAGCAAAGAGAGACAAGATTGTCTCCCTGCTGCAGGATGTGCTGGGTTTTTCCGCAGGGTTAGCTTCCCTGTGTCTAGTTACTGGCAGGGAGGGTTGCAGGAGCCTGGCTTCCTGATCCCTGGCCACAGCAAGAGTGCAGGCTCCTAAATGAAACCTCTGCAGGCCCGGCGCCTTGGCTCACACCTGTAATCCCAGCACTTTGGGAGGCCAAGGTGGGTGGATCCCTTGAGGCCAGGAGTTCAAGACCAGCTTGAGAAACACGGTGAAACCCCATCTCTACTAAAAATGCCAAAAAATTAGCCAGCAATGGTGGCGTGCGCCTGTAGTCACAGCTACTCAGGAAGCTGAAGCAGGAGAACCACTTGAATCCAGGAGGCAGAGGCTGCAGTGAGCCAAGATCACACCACTGAACTCTAGCCTGGGTAACAGAGTGAGACTCCATCAAGAAAAAGAGGAGAGGGGAGGGGAGGGGAGGGGAGGGGAGGGGAGGAGAGGAGAGGGGAGGAGAGGAGAGGCGAACCTTCTGAAGCTCAACCCAGCTTCCCAGCCTTCCTGACTGGGGCACAGGAGCAGCACCCCAGGATCCCAGGAGAGGGAGCTGTTCTGGAAGATTTTCCTAGAGCTCCTCCTCTGTCCCCTTCGCAGATTTTTGTAAGCACCTAATTCCCTGTAGAATGTGTAAGAAGCTAGAGAGGTTTCTCTTTCCATCACGTGAGCCCTTACTGATGGAGGTGCTACCCTATGTTCAGAAAAAGCAAAATCTCTTTCAGACTGTGGTGATTTAAGTTTTAAATGTACTAGCCAGGTGTAGTGGCTCACATCTGTAATCCGAGAACTTTGGAAGGCTGATGCAGGAGGATCACTTGAGCCCAGAAGTTTGAGACCAGCACAAGCAACATAGTAAGACACCGCCCTACAAAAAAATTTTAAAAATTTAGCCAGGCATGGTGGAGTAGTCCCAGCAACTGCAGAGGCTAAGGTGGGAGGATTGCTTGAGCCCAGAAGTTCAAGGCTGCAGTCAGCTATGATTGCACCACTGTACCCCAACCTGGGCAACAAAGCAAGACCCCATCTCAAAAAAAAAAAAAAAAAAAAAGTTACTACTTACAACTTTATTTCCAAATCAGTAGAAGACTCACAGTTCCCAGGAACTGGAGCTCCTTACATGAAGGACCTCTGCTTACCCCAAGACTCTCAGGAATACAATTGTCCTTCAGCAAAAGTATAAATGGGCTTCAGGTATATTTAGATTGGTACTATTTGCCCTACATTCAAACACATTACTGGGCAGAGGGGTTAACAACCAGCATTTATCACATTAAATGAGAAATGCCATTGACTTACAAATAAACATTCGTGACAGAAAATCCATTTGTAAAACCAAGGACTCACATTTGTACATAAAACCAGACCTTTCAAGGATTATGAGGGACTGATTATTTTTCTCTCCTCTTTCTTTTTTGAGGAAAACCATTGGTTTTCACCTCGTGCTTCCCAACAGGAAAGTAGGAAGTCTGGGCCGATTTTTATTATTTTGTTGTTGTTGTTTTGTCTCCTTTTTGGCTTACTTTCTGAAGATTTTATTAATAGAAGAATACAACCATAAAATATTAACTGACATTTTTATGAAACTTTAAAATATACTGATGAAGTTCCTCTTATCCACTGAAGTCTCAGGCTAAAGAAAAGATAGTAGGCCAGGTCTGGCGGTTCACACCTCTAATCCCAGAGTTTTGGGAGGCCAAGGAAGGAGGATTGCTTGAGGCCACAAGTTCAAGTCCAGCCTGGGCAAAATAGGAGCACTCTCATCTCCACAATTTTTTTTTTAATTAGCTGGGTGTGGTGGCACACACCTATACTCCCAGTTACTTAGGAGGTTGAAGTAGGAGGATCACTTGAGCCCAAGAGTTTGAGGTTATAGTGAGTTATGATTATACCACTGCACTCCAG
The DNA here is from genome assembly GCF_009764315.1 of Trachypithecus francoisi. Lineage (NCBI taxonomy): Eukaryota > Metazoa > Chordata > Mammalia > Primates > Cercopithecidae > Trachypithecus > Trachypithecus francoisi. Next base: position 17,646,901 of record NW_022681474.1, on the reverse strand, counting down.
CCTGGGTGACAGAGTGAGACCTGTCTCAAAAAAGGGGTGGGGGAGAAGCTAGTAGAAAGTGACACCAGCAGCCAAAGCACTCCTGGTTAAGACTCATTTTATACACAAATGGCTCTCCTAGGGCCATATGTATTCAAAGCAAATGCATCTAAACGTATTGTATAATTTGCCCAGAAAAGTCATCTCTTCACCCTCATTTCCATTTTTATGGGAACACTAATGAAGGATTCTCTTTGTTTAGTGATTAAACAGGACTAGGATATTAAGAGAAACGTTCTGACAGTAGGCAGCTTTGATTCAAAAGCATTATAATTGAGAAGAAATGAAGAGAAAGCAAAATAAAAGAATAAGAAAGTACCATTCAAAGATTGAACTTGAAAATTAATGGGAGATTAGCGGAATTTCTGCAACTTCCCCCCGGTACAGGTACAGTCAGCCACACAAAAGTTCAACTGATGCTAATTACCTTTTCCATTTTCTCCATTGTCTTCCTCTCTTTTCCTTAACTCTTTTAAGTTTTCTATTAAAAAACAAACAAACAAACAAACAAACAAAAAACCACATTTCTATTCTCTGCCTTGCTTCATGTCCCTTTCTGCATTTCTGAAGGTAGACGCAGTAGTCACAGATAGACATTTTCCAGCAAGAACATGGAAGCTTACTGTCTTGCCTTGCACTTTTTGTCTATAGGACAGTAAATTCAATGGGTTAACTGGCTGGGCATGGTGGCTCACATCTGTAATCCCACCACTTTGGGAGGCCACAGCGGGTGGATCATTTGAGGTTAGGAGTTCGAGACCAGCCTGACCAACGTGGTGAAACCCTATCTCTACAAAAAATACAAAAAATTAGCCGGGCGTGGTGGAACGTGCCTGTAATCCCAATTACTCAGGAGACAGAGGCAGGAGAATAGTTTGAGCCCGGGAAATGGAGGTTGCAATGAGCTGAGATTGTGCCACTGCACTCCAGCCTGGGTGACAGAACAAGACACCGTCTCAAAAAATAAAATAAAAAATAAATTTTAAAAATGCAATGGGTCAGCAAAGAATAGAGCTGGAAACTTCTACTTGCTCTAATGGAACGGGCTTGCCAAAAGACCATATTGACTTAAAATGAATTGCTGAGCAACTTAATTCTCCATTAGCCACTAGCCTCTGAATACTCTTTCCAAAAGCCAAACCTATTGATCAAGCGCCTGGGATGTGTCCCAGATTCTTTGAGTTATTAGAGGATGCACAAAGTAGAACTCTAAGACAGGGGATCTGAAATCACAGGACCAAATGGCATAATCTGAAATTCAATCCTGCAGGCTGATGTACACTCTCAGCATCTCCCAAATAATTCAGAATTATTTCCTGAATAAGATGCCTCTCCTGGGACAGGCGCAGTGGCTCACACCTGTAATCCCAGAACTTTGGGAGGCTGAGGTGGGTGGATCACTTGAAGTCAGGAGCTGGAGACCCGCCTGGCCAACATGCGGAAACCCCATCTCTACTAAAAATACAAAAAAAATAGCTGGGTGTGGTGGCGCACGCCTGTAATGCCAGCTACTAGGGAGGCTGAGGCAGGAGAATCTCTTGAACCTGGAAGGTGGAGGTTGCAGTGAGCTGAGATCACGGCACTGCACTTCAGCCTGGGTGACAGAGTGAGACTCCATCTGAAAAGAAAAGAAAAGAAAAGAAAAGAAAAGAAAAGAAAAGAAAAAAGAAAAGAAAAAAGAAAAGAAAAGAAAAGAAAAGAAAAGCCTCTCCTGGCTGAAAACTTGTACGAAAGAAGGGAGGTTGTAGGAAAAAACGAAAGATGCTTTTGAAAGAAAGAGCTTGTTGGAAAGCCACAGAGATTAAAATATGAGGGCTGAATCACACAGAGGAAAAAGGGGAGGGTTAGGGATCACTTAAACACATCAGTCCCTTGACAATAATTTTGTTACCTTATTTTTTGGTTTGTTTTTTTCTTTTTTATATAGATGCAAATACCTTCCAAGGGCGCGGTGGCTCAAGCCTGTAATCCCAGCACTTTGGGAGGCCGAGACGGGCGGATCACGAGGTCAGGAGATCGAGACCATCCTGGCTAACACGGTGAAACCCCGTCTCTACTAAAAATACAAAATCTAGCCGGGCGAGGTGGCAGGCGCCTGTAGTCCCAGCTACTCGGGAGGCTGAGGCAGGAGAATGTGTGAACCCGGAGGCGGAGCTTGCAGTGAGCTGAGATCCGGCCACTGCACTCCAGTCCGGGCGACAGAGCGAGACTCCGCCTCAAAAAAAAAAAAAAAAAAAAAAAAAAGCCGGACTGTAACAATTTCTATCTGTGGGTACATTCTAACTTAAATAAAAGTGCCAGCAGGCCGGGCGCGGTGGCTCAAGTCTGTAATCCCAGCACTTTGGGAGGCCGAGACGGGCGGATCACGAGGTCAGGAGATCGAGACCATCCTGGCTAACATGGTGAAACCCCGTCTCTACTAAAAAAATACAAAAAAAACTAGCAGGGCGAGGTGGTGGGCGCCTGTAGTCCCAGCTACTCGGGAGGCTGAGGCAGGAGAATGGCGTAAACCCGGGAGGCGGAGCTTGCAGTGAGCTGAGATCCGGCCACTGCACTCCAGCCCGGGCGACAGAGCGAGACTCCGTCTCAAAAAAAAAAAAAAAAAAAAGTGCCAGCAAACAGAAGTAGCAATGACCATGACATAATTCCTTATCTGTACAATCCTCACAAAATTCTGTTGTTTACTGGAAGCTTCTCACTCAGGGGCAGACTGGGGGGCAGAGGCTGGGGGCAGAAAGGGAAGAAGGAAGAACAATACCTCTCCAAGCAAACCCAGACAATTAAAATTCCACCACGGGGTCGACGCAGTGGCTCATGTCTGTAATCCCAGCACTTTGGGAGGCGAGGCGGGTGGATCGCCTGAGGTCAGGAGTTCAAGACCAGCCTGACCAACATGAAGAAACCTTGTCTCTACTAAAAATAGTGGGCGTGCTGGCGCATGCCTGTAATCCCAGCTACTCAGGAGGCTGATGCAGGAGAATCTCTTGAACCCAGGAGGCCGGAGGTTGCAGTGAGCTGAGATTGCGCCATTACGCTCCAGCCTGGGCAACAAGAGTGAAACTCCGTCTCAAAAAAAAAAAAAAACTACCACATGGGACCAACATCAGGAAAGATTTCAATAGAATAAATAATCTTGGGCTAAGAAACCTTGACACAGGGCCCCTGAAATCAAGGTCTCTGGAAAATTCAGACAGGAAAATTTCTGTATATGGCATGACTTTTTTTCCTTCTTTTTCTTTTTTCTTTTTTTTGGCACAGGCCTAGAAAATTGAAATCAAATGCTGCACAGTTAAGCAACTTCTAAGCAATTTCAAATTTCAAAGCCAGAGTACAGTCATAATTCATCTCTAGTCAAACAATGTGAGATTTTAGTAAGAGCAACAGGAAAAGTTATAGAGGGAAAGAACACTGCTAACTTCCATTGTTCTGCAAATACTCCTCCGCAAGTCATTTTTTTTCCCTTAGTTACTGAGTGGGTGTCTGATGATCATGATCGGAACATGAGAAAAGGTAAACCATATTTTTTTATTCCTGTAAAGGATAAGTGTGATTATTTAATTCTTACATAATTCTGGCTACATGATATGCAAGTATGTTTGTTTGAGTGATATAGCAGAATCTGTGTTCCTTACAGCCTCCCACCCAGGTAACTGGAAAATACCCGGGTGATGAGATAATGCTCCCTGGGGCCCCAGCCCTGTTTTTGGCTTTGAGACTGGCCTGCAGAATGTACTGTGCAAATTGTTTAATCTCTTTCTGTTTCATAAGGGCATCTGCAAAATGGGATGGGAGCGGTGTTTCTGAAACTATTTAGATAAGACTCAGTGTTGCTATGAGGGTACATAAACTTCTAAAGTTCCAATTCGTCCTGGGAAGTATTGTTATACATGATAATAACAACCACGCCCATCAGACCTGAGCATCTCGCAGGGGTGTCCAAGGGAGAGAATACAGTCATGGGTTCTTCGTTTCTATTTTTGGTTGAGCCAGTAAAGCCCCTTCCTCATCCGTCTTTTCCACTTATCACTAGAGATGGAATTAAAAACGATGGCTTTAGGCTGCTAAAAGTCTAAAACAAAACAGAACAACAGAAACAGCAACAACAACAACAAAATAAGGCAGGTTGGACAAGCTTGATACAGTTAAGATTGTGAACCCCACTTGATTCAGTTTATTAAGATTTCTTCCACCCTGAAACGTTCTGGAACTCTCTATTAAGATCACAAACACCAGTGTTTTGAGTAAACAATAAGACTTAGAAAAATGGCATAGAATGGGATTTTTTTTATTTTAAATATTTCTATCAGAAATAATTATAGACTTATAAAAAATTACAAAAATAGTACAGAGAGGTCACATATACCCTTCCCCCAGCTTCCCCCAATTGTAACATCTTATAAAACTGTAGTACACTGTCAAAGCCAGGAAATGAACACTGGCACCATAGTATTCACTAGATTCGAACCTCACTGGGATTAGAGCAGGTTGTTCAAACAATTTGGACACTCCTAGAGGTAATTTGAATCATTTGCATAAAATTTATTCTCAGAAGTAACATAGTATAGGGAATTTGCACTTATCAGATCTTTGTATTTTGGGCAAGTTGTTTAATGGCACCCAGCCTCGGTTTGTTCATCTGTGAAATGGAAATAATGATACCTACTAAATAAGTTGTTATGAGGAAATAGCTCCAGTTCAGTGAGTGCCATATATTAGGAACCCCTAAATACTAGTTTTCTTCATCCCTTGTTAAGATCACACTTTATTATTATTTTGTATTTTATAAAGGTTTATTCAAAATAGCCAGTATGATTGACCATAGCCCCAGGAAAAACAGTCTCAATGGGTCCTGAGAAAGTGCACCCGAGGTAGTTAAAAACTACAGTTTGGTTTTATACATTTTAGGAAAGCAAGAGTTACAGGCAAATATATAAATCAATAATGCATGGAAAGTATACAATGATTTGGTCCAAAAAGGAGAGAGATCTTGAAGCAGGGGTTCACAGAAGACCACACTTTATATCTCAGAGTTTTACAGGAGACCTAGGTGCTTTCCTAATAATCAACCTGTTTCTTTTCTTTCTTTTTTTTTTTTTTTGAGACAAAGTCTCACACCTAGGCAAAAGTGCAATGGCTATTCACAGGCAAAATCATAGCTCACAGCAACCTCGACTTCCTGGGCTCAAGCAATCCTCCTGCCTCAGCCTCCTGAGAAGCTGGGACTACAAGTGCATGCCATTGCACCCAGCTAATTATTATTATTATATATATATTATTTTATATATATTATATATTTTATATATATATATATTTTTTTTTTTTGCAGAGCAAGAGCTTTACTTTGTTGCTCAGGCTGGTCTCAAACTCCTGGGCTCAAGTGATCCTCCTGCCTCAGCCTCCCAAAGTGCTAGGATTAAAATGAATTTGCTGTCCCCCAAAAGCATGAAGTGGCCATACCTGACCTCAATCTGGTTCTTGATTATGACTACTACATATTACAATTATTATTTTGCTCAGACTGGTCCTGTCTCTTATAACCTACATCCCTGTCAAAGGCGCTTCCTCATGGACGTGAAGTCAGAAGTGTCGACTCTGTTTGACCTTCGTACCGCTTCTCTTAGAAGCAGCCCCCTACTCTCAAAAAATGACTTAAAAACCTCAAGACCACCACACTCCATGAAGCCATCTTTCTGCCCTGGACTCTCTGTGTCCCTGCAGGCTGGCATTCAAGCTGGAGTTGAGAGTTGAGCTAGACTGTCATACCGTTCATTTCTTTTCTCTGACTCTCAGGTGGCCCCTGGAACCACGTCAAGGCTTTGATGCAGGAGTCAGAAGAAGGAGGGAATCCAGTAGTCCTTATTTCTTTCTGCCTTCCTGAGTGCTGTCACCCTGTGCAGGTATGCGATTTGTGCAAATTGCAGCACTGGTCCTAAGGGTGACTATAAAACCCATATAGGCTTCTGTACATCCTAGTTTTTCTCATGTCTTACAGTCATTTGTCTTTTATAAGCCAACTGGGCAAGTGCCATCCTTCATTCTTTTTTTGGTACAGTGCCTGCCATGTCTTAATGCTCAATTAATGAAATTACAGTAATAACCCTCCTTCTGGCCTGGTGTTCTGGAAGCAGTGTGGGGTGGATGATGGGTCTGGAGTGGATCTTCCTAGGTCCCCAGTGGAAATCAGAAGGTCACCACAGCACTAGTTGGAAGAGAAGGTGGAGAGGGACATGAAGGTTGTGTGGAAGGCATACAGACAGGAGTGGGTTGAGAGAAAGAAAAGTTGAGGTTGGGATGGAGGGGGTCCCTAGGCTCAAGGAAACTCTAGAGGTTTTTTTTGTTTTGTGTGTAGTTTTTTTGGTGTTCTTGTTTTGTTTTGTTGTTTTGTTTTTTTGTTTGTTTTTGAGACAGGGTCTCATTCTGTCATCCAGGCTGGAGTGCAGTGGCACCATCTTGACTCACTGCAACCTCCCCCCTCCCAGGTTCAAGCGATCCTCCCACCTCAGCCTCCTGAGTAGCTGGGACCACAGGTGTGCGCCACCGTGCCTGGCTAATTTTTTGTATTTTTGGTAGAGACAGGTTTCACCATGTTGTCCCAGCTGGTCTCTTAACTCCTGAACTCAGGCCATCCACCTGCCTCAGCCTCCCAAAGTGTTGGGACTACAGACATGAACCATCACACCCAGCCAAGTCTGGAGGTTTTTGTGAAGAGTTTCAATTTTAGGGTCAGACTGACGTTTTTATTAGAATCTCGGCTCTGCCACTGACCAGGTGTGCACTGCTGAACAAATTCCTTAACCCTCCTTAGCCTCTTTTCTCATTTGTGAATGGGGATAATGCTAACTACCTCTTAGATCATGTATTGTGAAGATGGACAAAGAGTCTGCTTGACCGAATTACAGTCAGGCTCCAGAACCTCCTTCTAGGCCCAGTTGTGCCCTTCTTCGTAAAATCTACTTTCAGGAAGAACCCTGCTGGATTCAGTTTACCAAGAATCCCCCACCCTGGATATCTGACCAGCTTCCCCGTCCGCCCCGTCCCGCCCCAGCCCTGCCAGGGTCTGTCTGATCTTCAAGAATCCTGTTAGAATCCCCCTTCCCCCGATGTTTCCTCTTAGTAATTTTCCATTCCCTGCCTCCCACCCTGGTCCTCGGTTATAAATCCCCACTTGTTCCTGCTGTATTCAGAGTTGAACCCAACCTTTCTCCCCCACTGCAGAATCCCATGGTAGCGCCTATACCTATTGCCTTGGTTCCAAAGAGGGTCTTCTTTGCTGTGCTTTCACACGTGTCATGGAATAATCTTTTTTCTTTAATAGGACAGAAATTTTTAAAGCACCTAGGGCCTCAAAAGATGTGGATTTCCTCCCCACCCTAACCCCTAGAACTATCCAAGTACCATTCCACCTGAAGCTGTCCACCCGCCAACACGTAGGTACTGCAGGCCTACTGCAGTCTATACTAGCTTAGGGAGTGTTCTTGCGGATCTTTAACACTGGGTGTGAAATCTACGTTGGGGGACACAACTATATTAGGATGGCATGGGGGCGGGGGGGTTACAGCCAGATACCATGTCTCCTGCGGCCCCTCGGGTGGCCTGGTGTGATGAAAAGGGCTCCGCCTTGAAAGGCAGGTCTGGCTCTTCTGCGGGGCTGCGGGGACGGGGCGCGCCATGTCGCCGGGGGTCGGGCGAGGGGTGCGAGGCAGCGGCGCCGGGCGGGGGCTCCCTCGGCGCGGCGGCCGCCAGGTGGCACCACGGGCCCGGGGCCTGGACGCAGCCAGGGGCAGCGGCGGCAGCGGCGGCGGGCGGGGCAGGAAGGGGTTAAGGAACTGGCGGAGCAGCAGCCGCCGCCGCCGCGGCTCTTCGGGGAAACCCGGCGCGGTGCGCGGGAGGGAGCGGCCGGGGCGGCGGGGCCGGGCCAATCGGGCGGCGGGCCCGGCGCGCGGAGCCAGCGACATGGAGGGGGGCGCGGCGCTCGGCCGCCCGTGACGCGCCGCCGCCCGGCCCGCTCTCGGCGAGCCCGAGCCGCCGCCGGCCCCGCGGCGGAGATGAGCAGGTCCGCGGCGCTGCTGCTGTGCCTGCTGGGCTGCCACGTCTGGAAGGCGGTGACCAAGACGCTGCGGGAGCCCGGCGCCGGAGCGCAAGGTCTGTGGGCGGCGGCGGGGCCGGGGGCTTTGTGTCGCGCCGGGCCTGGCGCGGAGGCGGCGGCGGCGGCGGCGGGAGGGTCCCGGGCCGCGTGGTGGCGGCGCAGCCCGAGCCGCAGCGGGAGCCTCCGGGCCTGCAGCCCCCCTGCAACCCGCTCCCGAGGGGGCGGCGCGGGCCGGGGACGCGGGGTGACCCGGGCAGAGGCTTCTGGGGCCAGGGGTCGGGGCTGGGTCGGGCGGGGGCACGCGCAGCTCCAGCTGCTGTCGCCGCTGCGGCAGGGGCTCTTCTGGATGCGCTCGGGGGTCCCCTTTATGCCGCGCCTGGGACACGCGACTCTGTCTCCGATGCCGCCGCGGACAGAGGGGCCGCCCAGGGCGCGCCGCCGGATCGCGCTCCCGGCTCCCCGCGCCGGGCTTGGGTCTGGGAAGCCGCAGCTCCTGGGCTGCGCTGGGCCCTTTTGTTGTGGAGGGAGGGGACGGCCGCCGCCCCGGGGTGCCCCCTGTGTCCCGGGACCCCGAGGTCCGCGGCCGCTGCCCGCCATCAGCCACCAGCCTGCCGCAGTTTGGGAAAGTTTAGGGGGTTCTCTCCCCCTGGCTATCTGACGTCTCTTCCAGACCATAAGGGATTTGCTCAGCGGCCCAGGAATCTTCTCTGGAAGGGGAGAAAGAATTGAACTGGGAGGCCCTCATCGCTCACCAAAAAAAAAAACAAAAAACAAAAAATCCTTTCCAGGTCTGTTTGTCGCCAGCTCGTGCCTTTTGTCTCGTCTTTGGCCTCCACAAATCTGCTTTCCAGCCCCGGGGGTAACGTGGTCGCCTCTGAGAATGGCCACGAGCCTGTCTTTTGTTTTTAAAATCAGCGTTTTTTGAGGGGTCCCCCCGCCCCACCCTAAAGCTTCCTTGGCACATTTTTGTAGGGACAGCGTCGAGGGCTCCTCTGTTGCTGGCATTTTCAAAAGGGCCACTGAGGCCCGCAGATGAGCCTCTGCATTCACCCAGCGCACCGCTGCCTGGGCTCTTGCCCGGGGCTCAGGTCTCCGCGAGGGAGCTCCCTGCAGCCCTGTAGAACCCCCGGTTTCCAAGCCTGAGGCCTGTCCCCGCAGAAGGGTGTGTGTCCTGCAAAGTTGGCCCTGCAGGCCGAAGAAACGAGGAGTGCTGCCTCCGAGGGTCTCCTTGCTGGGACCCCCTTTCCTCGGCTAACCTGCTCAGGGTGCCTGAGAGCAGAGACGCCCGGGCTTCCACCACGATGTTGTCACGGGGAGGAAAGGCTCTGCCAACAGTCTGTTGGGTTGAGTTTGTTGCCTACATGTTGAGTTGAAGGTTTTCATATCTGGCACTTGCAGTATCATTTCCTGGTATATCTTAAATGCATTGCTGCTTCTATGGCCATGGTAGAATATGACCGTTATGAACTGTGTATAATTTTAGTAATGCATATCATGGAAGAGCGGACAGCCGCAAAATACAAAAAGACCTATATGTCTCTTCGTGTAGGAAACAAATGTTTAGGACATTAGATCATCAGTGTTGCATTGTAGCTTATTTTATTAATACCCTACTGCGTTTTGAATCAGCTATTTTAGAGAATGATATTTGCACTTTAACAAGACCATTAATTTTAAAGAGCAAGTTGAATTTTTCGTTTTGCACTTGAAATACCAATATATGGAAATATTAAATTCATGCACTTCTGAAATAGAGAAAGGAAGGCATGTCTTCAATGTATACATGTATATTCAATGTATATGTAACAGGTTTAGGTCTAAGACCACGTTTTACCCAGCTCTTGCTTCTAAAAATCTGCCTCTCAGGAATGGAATATTATGTGTAATGGGAGAGAAATGGTCAACATGAGAAGCGGTTTCTGCCATGGCTAGCAGTGGCTTAGTTTAGGTTATGGTTGGAGTGGGAGATCAAGTATCTTGGCATAGTTTTCCACTTGCATTACTTCTTTGTTGTTATCTACTGTAAGGATGGCTTTTTAAAGCCTTGAGCCCAGGAGCTCTATTAGACATCAGGTCTCACTACCTGGCATCCAGATTTTGAGCTAGCAGCATTTTTAAGGGAATGGACAATTTCTCCTTTAACCTTAGAACCTCAGTCCCAACTCACTGAGTTCTTCGAAGCATCTTAACGTTCACTTGCTATAGTATGACGTAGTTTTAAAATTCATGTGTTCTCTGCTCTCCTGGATCATGTACACGAGGAAGACAAATGCTGCATCTGATTTCACTTTGCATTTTCCACAGTAAATTTTAGGTTGTTATGCATACAGTTGGTGCTCAGATGGTGCTGAGTAGGTAAGCATCAACCATAGCTAATACCTACACCATAACGCAACCTTTGGTCATCATCATTGGCTTGCATTTTAAGAGAAAAGTTCAGTGTTTACCTTTCCCAAAAACTAATTTGTAAGAATTTTGCTTTTATGTAGAATCTCTTGTTTGAATCGTTCTTTGAACAAGCATTGCACATACATATTGTGCACCAACAGGATTTGGAAATTACTTTGGTAAAACTGCTTAGAGACCTCAAACAGACAGAAATCATATACTGTAGTATTGCAACTAGATTGCTGGAACTAAATGATACCTTTTTTGCTAAATGAGTCTTTATGTCATCTGAGGAAACTAGCATCTGCAAAATTTCTTGGCATTACTTTGCTTTTTATATATTCAAGATAAAATTGGAGGTTTGACTTCAGACCCTCTTCCCGTAGCTGCTTCAAATCGGCAAAGTGATTTCCAGTGCCACCATCAGTTGTCACAGTGAGGGCTGGCTTTGTTCATCATGAATTTGAACTAGCTCTAGACTATGACTGTTTTTATTAAGTGTTTCCTCTCAGTTGCTCTGGAGCATTTATAGTATTGAATCTATTCTCTGGGAATTTTTCAAAAGCTGTGGTTCAAAAATATTGACCCATTTTGATTTTCTTCACCTCTTTTAAGAAACTGTGATGAGGCTGGGTTCGATAGAGAGGGCTGTCCTAGAAGAGCAGTAAGCTGTGCAGATGTACTCTTTAGGGATGTGTTTTTGAAGCCCAGCGCTCTTAATTTATGTGCCAAAAGGAAGGTCAGAGCTAGGCTGAGAACTTCATGCTCAGACATCGTATTGGATGATGTTTGTTTTGTTGCTAGATATCTAGCAGGTGTTTGAGGCAAACCCGGTGCTGAATGTGCAAGGTGTTTTGCAATGACGTGCTAGCTTTTTGCTCATCTCAGAAAAGCTGCAATCAGTTATAACATTTGAGGTGAATGATTGGCTCTCTCTCTTCTCTAAGAGGTTTATTCTTTGCCAAACTCAAACTTCAGTTATTAGAACACTGGGATCTATTGAAAGACCACGAAGCCGTGTAAGGTATCAGGAGGTTCGTCCAACAAGCCTAACGTATGGGGACATTGTATTAAGAGCATGACTTCTAAATAAAACTCGGGCTCACATCCTGGGAAACCACAGGAGCTGGACTCACAGAGACCGCTGGGCTTCCTCACAAGCCAGGTGTGAGGGCTTTATGCAGGAGCAACAGTAACTCTAGGGAATTTCTGGAAAAGTCTTTGAAATGACTTCATGAATTATTTTTGTATCTTATTTGTACTTGTCTATAATACTTTGTAACTTATAGGTTGTTACCTTAACATCCAAACCAAAAGAAGGAAAATAGTGCATGCATTTCTAAACAAATAGCTTTCAAGTATTAATACTTTCTCAGTTTTAATCAATTCTTTATTTTAACCAAATTACTGACATCTCAGTAAATCTAACTGTGCATCTTTATTATTGCTGGCAAATACTAATTTGGAATTTTTAGTAAATATTAATTTCCTACTTTTAGTAAACACTGCTTACCAAGAAAACATACGGAAATAAACTGGATAGACAGCAGGTATGTATAAAGCTGTATCATGAAGAAAAAGTTGAATAAAGCATATTGCAGAGATTTAGAGGAGTTTGTCCTGTGACGATAAATACCTTGTGTACTTTTTGTGAAACATGTTTAGTGGAAATTATACACATCAGTAATGCTGTTATAGTTTGATCAAATTATAGAGAAGTTTTTTTCACAAGTCATTTTCACTTAACATCACCAAGTTTGACTTTAGGACTCATAAAGACAACAGTTCTAGCTAAATTATTCAACTCCAGGAAACACAGAACTGAATATATTTTAAATGTATTTTAGAAATTAAGTTTCAGGCTGGGCACAGTGGCTTCTGCATGTAATCCCAGCACTTTGGGAAGTTGAGGTGGGTGGATCGCTTGAGGTCAGGAGTTCAAGACCAGCCTGGCCAACATGGTAAAACCTCATCTCTACTAAAAATACAAAACGTAGCAGAGCGTGATGGCGAGCGCCTGTAATCCCAGCTACTCAGGAGGCTGAGGCAGGAGAATTGCTTGAACTTGGGAGGCAGAGGTTGTAGTGAATAGAGATCGTGCCACTGCACTCTAGCCTGGGCAACAGAGTGAAACTCCATCTCAAATAAATAAATGGCCGGGCGCGGTGGCTCAAGCCTGTAATCCCAGCACTTTGGGAGGCCGAGACGGGCGGATCACAAGGTCAGGAGATCGAGACCATCCTGGCGAACACGGTGAAACCCCGTCTCTACTAAAAAAATACAAAAAACTAGCCGGGCGAGGTGGCGGGCGCCTGTAGTCCCAGCCACTCGGGAGGCTGAGGCAGGAGAATGGCGTAAACCCGGGAGGTGGAGCTTGCAGTGAGCTGAGATCCGGCCACTGCACTCCAGCCTGGGCGACAGAGCGAGACTCCGTCTCAAAAATAAATAAATAAATAAATGAAATTACATTTCAATACCCAACCAATGAATTGTATGAAATAACTGTTTTTTAAAAAGAAATTCTACGGTGTAACCCAATAGCATACCCTGAATTAAGAAAACCATTATTAAAAAAATAAATCTAACTTGTAAACAGGCAAAATTTGAGGCAGCTAACCACTTTAGAAAGAGCTTCAGGATTAGTTCCCCTAAACAGCTGAGTCAGCATATGTCAGATGACTCCACCTTCTCTGATCAAGCCTCTGTTTCATTTGCCAGCTCCTCTTACTCCTAGATTCAAGTTTGTCTGCAAACATTTGCTCATCTTTCTTTCTGCCTTTCTCTCTCTGTCTCTCTCTCTCTCTTTTTTTTTTTTTTTTTTATGACAGAGTCTCACTCTGTCCCCCAGGCTGAGTGCAGTGGTGCAATCTCAGCTCACTGCATCACTGCACCCTCCGCCTCCCAGGTTGAAATGATCCTCCTGCCTAGGCCTCCCTAGTAGCTGGGATTACAGGTGCATGCTACCGCACCTGACTAATTTTTGTATTTTTAGTACAGATGGGATTTCACCATGTTGGCCAAGCTGGTCTTGAACTCCTGACCTCAGACAGTCCACCCACCTAGGCCTCCCAAAGTGCTGGGATTACAGATGTGAGCCACTACGCCCAGTCCTTTTCTTTCTTTCATTTACCCTTTTCAGAATCTATTAATCTTTGGAAATTTTGGGAATTAAGCCCCCTCTGGATGGATGACTGGCTTTCACATCTTTAGTTGATGTCATAGCTCCATCTCTTTATGTCCAGCAAGCTGGTAGACACCTCCACTTCAGTATTCCAGGATTACCTCAAACTCCTTGTCCTTCCTTCTGCAGCCCAGCATTCCTGCTTCTCTGTTAACCAAACTCAAAATCTGAGTGTCTGCTTACGTCCCTTCTCTTCCTTAAAATCCGTACAGTAGGAATCTCATAGATAAATTTATGTAGCAAATGTTAGTGTCAGAAGGATCTTGAGGATCGAGTTGATTTTCTTTGTTCTGGAGATAAGGAAACCCAGGCCAGGTGACCTAAGGTAAGTGTGCTCTCTGGCCACACAGATGTCGTGGTAGTAGAATAATGGCCCCCAGAATGTCCATGTCCTAATCCCTGGAACACGTATGTGACTTTACGTGGCTAAAGAGACTTTGGCCAGGTGATTCCATTAAGGATCTTGAGATGGGAAGATTAGTCCCAATTATCATCCAGCTGGGCCCATTGTAATCAATCACAAGAGGGAAGCAGGAAGGTCAAAGTCAGAGGAGATGTATTAATAGAAGCAAGGGGTCCAAGTCAGAGAGAGACTGAAGATGCTACATGGATAGCTTTGCAAATGGAGGAGGAGGCCAGGAGCCAAGTAATGCAGGCAGCTTCTAGAAACCAGAAAAGTCAAGGAAACCAATCTGACATCTTGGCTTTAGCCCAGTGAAACTGAGTTTGGACTTCCGACCTCCAGAACTGTAAGATGATAAGTGTGTTGCTTCTAGCCACTGAGTTGTTTGATCATTTGTTATGGCAGCAACAGGAAACTAACACAGACCCTAACCCCTAAGAACTGTGAATTGAGATTCGCCCACACAGGACGGTGATGCAGCATGAACTGCTTTTTGGAACCACGCTACAGAAGTTACATTTAGAAAAATGCATGGAGTTCTCGCATCGGTTTAACAGAATTCCACCAAACTGGAGCCATGACAAGGATCATTGTGAACCACCTCAAGGACACCCACCATCACCAGAATAACTGTTTTCCTTCCAGATGAGGAAGGAAAAGTGGGCTATGACTTTTCTTATGTTTGGGTAAATTGAATGTGCTGTGTTCCAGAGCTGGGATTCACACCTGCAGGGAGAACATGTAGCCTCTGAAACCCCTGCCAAAAGCCACTTTCAGAAGTCTTGCTGGCTTTTTGGCTGTGCTCTAATTTTCGTTGAAACATATGGATTAGTAACCAAATGAAGTAAAAGAAAACTGGGATGGGATGTTGCCATAGTCCCTTCTGCCTTTATGTAATGAAATGTTAGGGACTGCCCCCCCACCCTCCACCCACCCGACTTGAATGGCCTCCCAGTTTTCCTTCCCAAGACTCAGCATGGCCCCTCCAAGATTTCTCCACCTCTCTCAAGCAAATGCACCCTACCAGCTCCAGGGCCCAAGGCCATTTGAACAATCCGAGAAGCCCCCATGCTGATGAGGGAGGAGCACTGTGGAACCACCTGGGCAGGCCTTGGCACTGCATCTGTTGGGGAATAGAGGAAGGGAGGAGTTGCTTGCTCTCCTGCAATTTCCATCTCGTTTGGGAGCAAAAGAATCCATTTCAGTGGGTCCCAGAGAGGAGAGACAGGTGACATTCAGGCAGGGTCTGGAACAGAAGCTGAAGGGGTCACTGATGGCTTGGTGGAGTCGTGTGGGACTCCATCCAACTTCATGTCTAGGGGAAGGAGAAGGATGATGAAGTGTCCTGCCATCAGCCTCCTGCCAGGGAACTGAACTTAAAGCTGCAGAGAAGCTTGAACCTTCTCGATTTCTGGGCTTTGGCCAAAAGGTAGATAAATAATGGAGGAAGGGAGTGAATCACTCAGTTATTTTAAGGCCGATGACTTTGCCAGAGGTTAGGGTAGCATCCTTGTCTCTCTCTCATAGCTTAGACATAGTATCCATTCATTTCTCCTCCTTTCCACTCCATGTCTGCCGTAGCCCTCCTCAGGTCCTTGCTAAAGACAGCATGTTCTTCATCTCTCTCAGTTTTAATTTGTTCTTTCAACTCAAAACTCTCTTCCATGTTGTCTGTCTTCAAGCACCATTTAATTCACATTCCTGTCCTGCAGAATAATGCGAAGAACGTCCCTTTTGCCTGAAGTGTGAAGCCTGGATGACTAAACCTGACCTTTAGGACCTCCGTGCCTGTCCTCCAGTGCCTTTCCCATTGTCTCCTTCTCTTCCCAGTTCAAATCATCTCCTCTAGAACATTTCCTTTATTCTCCTTTCCATGGTTGCTCTACAATCTCGCTTCCTTCATTTGTAGCTGTCCTCTTTTCTGCTCTTGAAATCAAGTTCCTAAATCTTAGCATCCGCTGTATGAAGACAGTGTACAAAATACTTATTAGACAAAACAAGGTGGTCTGTCAGGGAGGGGGCATTGTATTTTTTGCATAAGCTTGATTATTTCGCAATTCTCACCTCGGAACGTTTACAGTCCTATTGGAAAATGAGTGGAAAAATGAATGCCTAAAGTGAGAAGGACAGCAAGATGGTAGTTTTTATGTAATTAGGCATGAGTCTCTTGATTTAGATGAAACCCACTAACTCTTGTATGACTCAAAAAATGTTCAGTTACTGGTTGTCGGTAATGTTTTTCTTTTTGTTTTTGAGATGGAGTCTCACTCTGTCGCCCAGGCTGGAGTACAGTGGCACCCTCTCAGCTCACTACAACCTCTGCCTTCTGGGTTCAAGAGATTCTCCTGCCTCAGTCTCACCAGTAGCTGGGATTACAGGCGCCTGCCACCACGCCTGACTAATTTTTGTATTTTTAGTAGAAACGGGGTTTCACCCTATCTTGGGTTTAGTAGAGACGGGCCAGCCTGGTCTCAAACTCCTGACCTCAGGTGATCCACCCACCTCAGCCTCCCAAAGTGCTGGGATTATAGGTGTGAGCCACCACGGTGGCCAGTAACGTTGATTTCTAGATATTTCAAGGAGTTACACACAGTAGGACGCAGAAGTCTTATTTCAAGGAGCATAAGCGTGTAGTCCATCACTCAGTGTTCCTAAGAGCTGCAAATTAAGTAGAAGAGGCCCTCGTTGATCAAATATTTAAAGTAGCTACAGCACAGACTGGACAATACTGGTGCTTTAGTGATTTTCATCATCATTGGGAATCTCTGAATAGTAATGATGGACGAATTAGGTCAACCTGGCTTATATTCCTTAAACTGGATGGGAAGATAAGATGATCAAATGTGGATTTCATATGTTCATCCACATTTTGAGCTCTTATATGAAATATATAAGGACATTCAAATGTGAGAACTAGTAAGATCTTTTGGAATTTTGGGAAGTAGCAATTAGCTTAGGAAAAGATACCTTGGAAGTGAGAATTGAGTTTACCAGAGATTGTTTTATCATTTTGTTTGTCATGTTTTAATCTATACTCCTGCAAGGATAGAGAGGCATACATTTAATGAGAAAAGGCTCAGCGAGTTCCACATCAGATGAACATTTTTATTTTCTTAGATGTACTATCTTGAGCTCAGAATTTGAATAGGAAAATGATTGAATTTGTATTGGGGGAAAGAGTTTTAATGTCATTTTGGCAGAGCTGAATGAAGAGCACTGAACACTTTTATTAAAGTTGTCCCCAATCTGTAAAGTGAGTCCTATCAGTAAGATTTATGATTTTTTTTTTTTTTTTTTTGAGACAGAGTCTTGCTCTGTAACCCAGGCTGGAGTGCAGTGGCATGATCTTGGCTCACTGCAACCTCTGCCTCCTGAGTTCAAGCGATTTTCTTGCCTCACCCTCCCAAGTAGCTGGGACTACAGGTGCACACCACCTCACCTGGCTAGTTTTTTTATTTTTTGTAGAGACAGGGTTTCACCATGTTGGCCAGGCTGGTCTCGAACTTCTGACCTCAGGTGATCCACCCACCTCGGCCTCCCAAAGTGCTGGGATTACAAACATGAGCTGCTACGCCTGGCAAGACTTCTGATTTCAAGAACAGCCATTAGTAGCCCAGTCTCAGTGAATGATGTTCACTCTATTCCTCTTTATTCTGACATTGTTTGAGTGTGGTTGTGGTGTGGTTTCCTTGCACCACAATTATGGCTTAAATCTCTTCTCACAGAGGAGTCAATAAGAAGTGATTTCTAAGGGAAATGTATATTAACAGAGAGAATTAAAGCACGTGTACCTTGTATCTTAACATTTTATTATAGGTAACATTTGCTATTATCTTAGTTGTTTAATTATTAACAATTTATCCTTTATAATTAATCATATTTTATTAATGATTTGGATGAGGGCATTGATTATAATTTCTTATAACATGAAGGTAAGAAGAGGGCTTGCAAAAGTTAGATCCAAATTTAGATTAAAAAAATAATAACCCTCTTGTGGGCAGTAACTATGGCAGTAACAAAGTTGCAGCATAGAATGGGTTAATTTTATTTTACTCCATGGGAAAAAGACTTAGATCTTTCAGGTGACTGTAACACTAATCAGGTAAAAAGTAGAAAGTGTGGCGTGGCTACCAGAACCGCCAGGCTGATGTTGGGCTGCCTTGATGAAGGCGTGGTTTCTAGAAAGCAGATTGGGGCATAATCTTACTGTATCATGAGCTGATCTGACCATACTTAGGTGTTTGTGGTTGGCCCTAGATGCCAGACACATTCAAAGGAGAGCTTGAAATCAGGTTTCCTGGTGTCGTATGGTCTGCTTGTCCATGTGATACTTTTAACCCATTCATGATGTTTGCTGGCGTTGGGCTGGACTGGCACTCCTCTGTACCCACCCACCCCTGTGACAGAAAGCAGATTGTCTCTGGTCACGACAGGCTCAGCCCTGGAATAGCTAAACTGAGCTAATCAGAAGGAGGAAATCCAGGATTTTTTTTTTAAGGGTAGCTGCTAAAGGGGTAGCTTCGAAGTCTTGTTTGTAAAAGATGGTTCAATTCCAGAGAGTATTTGATCTAGAGGGAAAAAAGGGAAACATGTTAGGGAACTTCCGATATTTTCATTGCATTAGTTTTCCATTGCTGACTTAACAAACTGCCACAAATGGAGCAATTTAGCCACCCATTATCGTCTCGCCATTTACATGGGTCAGAAACTTGGGTATAGACAGTAGGGTTCAACCAAGTCTCTGGTTGGGGTCTCACAAGGTCAAAATCAAAGCATCGGGGCCGGGTGTGGTGGCTCACACCTGCAGTTTCAAGACTTTGGGAAGCCAAGGTGGAAAGATTGCTTGAACTCAGTCATTTAAGACCACCCTGTGCAACATAGCAGGACTTCATCGCTACAAATAATAAAAAAAATTAACCAGGCATGGTGGTACACACCTGTGGTCCCAGCTACTCAAGAGGCTGAGGTGAGAGGATTGCTTGAGCCTGGGAGGTTGAAGCTGCAGTGAGCCATGATCACATAACTGCCCTCCAACCTGAGCAACAGAACAAGACCCTATCTCAAAACAAACAAACAAACAACAACAACAACAAAACATCAGCTGGGCCATGTTCCTTTTTGGAGGTCTAGAGAAGAATTCATTTCTAAACTCAACCAAGTTGTTGTTAGAATTCAGTTCCTTGCCAATTCAGGACTGAGTCCCTGTTGTTTTGTTGTCTTGGCCAGAAGCCTTCCTGAATTCCATAAGGCCACCCGCATTCCTTGTCACCTTGCCTCTTCCATTGCCAAACCAGCAAGCGTGCACCCAGGCCTCCTGCATGTCCAGTCACTCTGACTTACCCTTCTGCCATATCTCTCTGGCTACAGCTGGAGAAAGTTCCCTGCTTTTAGGGGTTCATTCAGGATAATCTCTTTATCTTGATATCCATAGCCCTAATGATCTCTGCAGTCACTTTTTAACACAACATATTGACAGGTTCCAGGGATGAGGGTGTGGATGTCTTTGGAGGACTCATTCTGCCTGCCCAGCTAAAATGTCGAGGATGGATCATGACCCTCTGTCAGATGGCCAGAGGGTACCGGGAGGCCCATTTCTCTACCTTTGAGGATGTTGAGAAGGAGGAAAAAGACCGCTGAGGGTGTCCTCTCGGATTCTGGACAAGTGACTTCCCTGTCCCTTGCCTCCCTGAGACTTTAGAACCCACCACGGACACACATTGCAAGGAAAACAGGCAGCTTCTGCAATCCTGAAATCTGTATTTAAAGTGGTGCTGAGTTTTTGTATGTTGACTTTGAGGCCCTGGAAGTGGAGTTTGTTTAGATAACTGTGATTTATTAAATTCTTGGAATTGTCAATATTGATTTGTCTGCTGTACTTAATGTTAAATTGATACAATAGAGATAGGCACTGTCAGCTTCATTCACCCGGACACGTAAAACTAACAATGACGAACAACAAACATGTGCTGGGTGCTTCTTACATGCCAGACAGTATGCAAAGGAGCTTGACAGATCATCTTATTTAATCTTCACATCAATCGCATGCAGCGTAAATATCAGTCTCCCTTTATAGAAGAGGACTGTGAGGTGCAAAGAAGTTAAACGACTTGCCCAAAGTTGCACATTGATTGGAAGAGTCTACTGTTATGTAGGACACAGCCTGGACTTCCACCCCAGCTGTGCTGCTCTCTGACTTAGAGGATTACATTATAATTTCACACAATGTTGGTCCTCATAGCATTTTACCTATGTAAATAAGGGGCTTTTTTCATGGGCCTCGTAATTTTCATGAACAAGGATGAAAACACCCTATGTGTGGTTCCTGTTTGCCCTTGAACCATGAAAAGGCAACCTTGAGCATCTTTTATGAGCAAAGCTTGGTACTTGATATTGCATGTGATCCATGCAGATAAGATAAGAAGAGGTGCAGAAGAGATAAAAAGCTCCCACAAATAACTCTCATGAACTCTTAGGGAGGTCCGATAGAACAGAGTGGGATTTGGGTTTAAACCCAGCTGGGAGTGGGGGAATCTTCTGGCTTGTGTATTTAGAGCCCATTAATATTTGGCAAACTGTTTATATAAGAAGAGAAACGTGTTTGAACCCAGCGATTGGTGGGTTGGGGAAGGGAAGGATGAGGTTACATGTAAAACATTCAGGTATGATTGAATTCATAAAGCATAATGAGATGCCTTTTTTCTCCTTTTGGCATAGAGTGAGGACTTTCTTTGCTCTGAAATAAGTGTGAAATACCAGTATTTATTTGGTATTTGAACTTGTAAGAGTTTAATATTTTTCTTTCTTTTAAAAAAATCTTCTAGACAGGCACAGTGGCTCATGGCTATAATCCCAACAGTTTGGGAGGCTAAGGCAGGAGGATCGCTTGAGCCCAGGAGTTCAAGACCAGCCTGGAAAACATAGGGAGACCTTGTCTCTACACAAAATTTAAAAATTAGCTGGGCATGGTGGCAGACACCTGTGGTCCCAGCTTCTTGAGAGGCTGAGGCGAGAATATCGCTGAAGCCCAGGCGTTGGAGATTGTAGTGAGCCAGGATCATGTCAGTGTACTCCAGCCTGGGTGACAGAGCGAGACCTTGTCTCAAAAAGTAAAAATCCTTCTACTTCTTCTTTGCTTATACAAAGACTCAGAAAACTAATTTTAAAGTGATAGTATTATGGGACTGTAATCAGTTTTTTTTTTTTCCAGTTTATCTCATGAAAATATCAGTCATACAAAGAAATGGAAACATTTTGCAGTGAATACCCATACACATCACTTAGGCTCTATAATTAACATTTTATTATACTTGCCTTGTTACCTACTCATTTATTCATCCTTCTGTCCATCCATTAATCATATTCTATGCATTTTAAAGTATGTCTAGGTATCAGTACTCTTTCCCCTAAACAAATACTTCAGCATGTATCTCATTAATTAGTGTTCCATAGTTACTTATGCTTTTTTTTTCCTCTTAGGGAAATTTACATACCAGGAAATTGACAAATATTAAGTGCTAACCTAGGTATACACATGTGCAGCTCAAAACCGTATCAAGGTACTAAATATTTCCATCATTCCAAAACAGTCCTTCATTCCCTTCCTAGTAAATCCCTGCCTCTACTCTTCAGGGCAATCACAGTTCTGATTATTTTCTACCGCAGATTAGTTTTCTGTCTGTTTTAGAACTTCATATACATTGACACCATGTACTCTGGTTTCTTTTATTCACCATGGGTTTTTTGAGATCCATCCATTTGTTTTTGGTTTATTTATTTATTTATTTTGAGATGGAGTCTCACTCTGTTGCTCAGGCTGGAGTGCAATGGCGCGATCTCGGCTCACTGCAAGCTACGCCTCCCGGATTCACACCATTCTCCTGCCTTAGCCTCCCGAGTAGCTGGGATTACAGGTGTCCGCCACAATGCTCGGCTAATATTTTTTGTATTTTTTAGTAGAGATGGGGTTTTGCCATGTTGGCCAGGCTGGTCGCGAACTCCTGACCTCAGGTGATCTACCTGCCTCGATTTCCCAAAGTGCTGGGATTACAGGCGTGAGCCACTGTGCCTGGCCTTTTTTTTTTTTTTTTTTTTTTGAGACAGAGTCTCACTTATTGCCCAGGCTGGAGGGTAGTGGCGTGATCTCTGCTCACTGCAACCTCTGCCTCCCAGGTTCAAGCAATTCTCCTGCCTCAGCCTCCTGAGTAGTTGGGATTACAAGTACCCACCACCACACCTGGCCAATTTTTGTATTTTCAGTAGAGATGGGATTTCACCATGTTGGCCAGGCTGGTCTCGAACTCTTGACCTCAGGTGATCCACCTGCCTCGGCCTCCCAAAGTGCTGGGATTACAGATGTGAGCCACCGCGCCAGGCCCAGATCCATCCATTTATCCCATATCCTCCGGTACTGATAGTACTGTATCAGTAGTAGTTTGTTTCTTTTTGTTGCTGAATAACATTCTTCTGTAGGAATATTCCAGTTTACCCATTCTTCCATTGCTGGGCACTCAAGTTATTTCTAGTGTTTGGCTGTTCTATCTGTAATTGTGTGAACAGTGTAGACAGTTCTTCCGTTGACATGTTTTTCATTTCTCTCCAGAACACACCTAGGAGCGCCCTTGCTAGATCACAGGGTAGGTGCCTATTTCCGTTCATAAGAAAGTTCTCAGGCCGGGCGCGGCGGCTCACGCCTGTCATCCCAGCACGTTGGGAGGCCGAGACGGGCGGATCGCGAGGTCAGGAGATCGAGACCATCCTGGGTAACACAGTGAAACCCCGTCTCTACTAAAAAAATACAAAAAAAACTAGCCGGGCGAGGTGGCGGCGCCTGTAGTCCCAGCTACTCGGGAGGCTGAGGCAGGAGAATGGCGTAAACCCGGGAGGCGGAGCTTGCAGTGAGCTGAGATCCGGCCACTGCACTCCAGCCCGGGCGACAGAGCGAGACTCCGTCTCAAAAAAAAAAAAAAAAAAAGAAAGAAAATTCTAGACTTTTTCCCAAATTGGTTGTATCTTTCTATACTCCCCTTGAAAATATATGAGAAATTTTCTCTTTCTTCTCTTTCTCATAAACATAAGGTATTGTTAGTTCTTTAAATTTTAGCCATTTTGAGGGCATGTATGTATATATGTATTTATATATATGAACTGATTTTTAAAATACAGCACATTCATTTTACTTTCCAGCTATAAATGGCTTGAGTTTTTGAATGTGGAAGCATTGTTAGAAACCAAAGTTTATCCAGAACCTACAAAGAACTCAAACAAATTTACAAGAAAAAAACAAACAACCCCATCAAAAAGTGGACAAAGGATATGAACAGACATTTCTCAAAAGAAGACATGCATACAGCCAACAGACACATGAAAAAATGTGCATCATCACTGGCCATCAGAGAAATGCAAATCAAAACCACAATGAGATACCATCTCACACCAGTTAGAATGGCAATCATTAAAAAGTCAGGAAACAACAGGTGCTGGAGAGGATGTGGAGAAATAGGAACACTTTTACACTGTTGGTGGGATTGTAAACTAGTTCAACCATTATGGAAAACAGTTTGGCGATTCCTCAAGGATCTAGAACTAGATGTACCATATGACCCAGCCATCCTACTACTGGGTATATACCCAAAGGATTATAAATCATGCTGCTATAAAGACACATGCACGCGTATGTTTATTGCGGCACTATTCACAATAGCAAAGACTTGGAATCAACCCAAATGTCCATCTGTGACAGACTGGATTAAGAAAATGTGGCACATACACTCCATGGAATATTATGCAGCCATGAAAAAGGATGAATTTGCGTCCTTTGTAGGGACATGGATGCAGCTGGAAACCATCATTCTTAGCAAACTATCACAAGAAGAGAAAACCAAACACCGCATGTTCTCACTCATAGGTGGGAACTGAACAATGAGATCACTTGGACTCGGGAAGGGGAACATCACACATCGGGGCCTATCATGGGGAGGGGGGAGGGGGGAGGGATTACATTGGGAGTTATACCTGATATAAATGACGAATTGATGGGTGCTGACGAGTTGATCGGTGCAGCACACCAACATGGCACAAGTATACATATGTAACAAACCTGCACGTTATGCACATGTACCCTAGAACTTAAAGTATAATAAAAATAAAATAAATAAATAAATAAATAAAAAAGAAACCAAAGTTGAGGTTTCACTATGATGTTTATGTTTATTTTTAATAATGTCTTAATCCAAACTTGTATTTTTCTTTATTCTATTAGCCCACAAAATGATCAAATTATCTCAATGAATATCCTATTTGATTATGTAGAACCACTTTATCACACACCTACCAGATAAGCTATGGTGTGGGTAGGTGTGTGTGCATGTGTATTTATGTATGAATTCATGTATATTCATGCGTGCATGTGTGTGTGTGTGTATGTGTGTGTGTGTGTCAGGGTAAAGAAGGAATGGGAGAGAGAGGAAGTAGAAACCCTTCTAGAGTTTAATATTTGCATGCCACATATATAGAGCTGGAGGTGATATGGGACTGTTTTAATGCCTATTCCCTCTTTATTTATTTATTTAATTAATTAATTTATTTTTTGAGATGGAGTCTCGCTCTATGGCCCAGGCTGAAGTACAGTGGTGTGATCTCGGCTCACTGCAACCTGCACCTCCTGAGTTCAAGCAATTCTCCTACCTCAGCCTCTCGAGTAGCTGGGACTACAGGTGTGCAGCACCACGCTTGGCTAATTTTGTAGTTTTAGTAGAGAGAGGGTTTCACCAAGTTGGCCAGGCTGGTTTCAAACTCTTGACCTCAGGTGATCCACATGCCTCAGACTCCCAAAGTGCTGGGATTACAGGCATGAACCACCACGCCTGGCTCTGTTCCCCTCTTTAAAGGAAACCCAGGTACATTTGCCATTTGGAAGGTGCAACTGTTGATACACAAACAAAAGCCAGGGCTGGCCTTGGTGGCTAATACCTGTAGTCCCAACACCTTGGGAGGCTGAAGTGGGTGAATCACTTGAGCCCAGGAGTTCAAGACCAACCTGGGAAACATAGTGAGACCCCATCTGTACAAAAAATACAAAAATCAGCTGGGCGTGGCGGCATGCACCTGTACTCAGGAGGCTGAGGCAGGAGAATTGCTTGAGCCTGGAAGGTCTAGGCTGCAGTGGGCCATGATTGTGCCACTGCGCTCCAGCCTGGGTGTCAGAGCAAGACCCTGTCTCAAACAGACAAACAAAACTAGCACCTGTTAATCCCTAAGCAGTATCTAGATGTTACTTAGGATACTTCATTAACTCTTTTGAGTCATTAATATATTGAGTCATTTCTTCAAAGTATTCTCATAACTTTAAAAAGTTAAGTTCTAAGCATATCTATTCCAAAAGTCAGAAAATTTGAATCAGCATTGAGCATATCAGGAGCTGGTCTACTGGAAAAACTGAAATGCCTCCGGATTGAACAAACCGCTCCTACAGGTCTCTCATTTATAAAGTTAGACAGGATAGGATTATTTCCTTATTTCCTCTGCTCGTGCCATTCACCTATTGTCTGTTGACAAGTCTTAGTGAAAGTATCGTTATTCCAGGAGCAGTACCTGTGGTAGAACGGAAGTTCAAGATGTCAAAGCAATTCTGAGGCCCACAGTGCTGGGTCAGCGGGAGCTGCAGCCCAGCCTGTTTCTTCTCTTTATGTGAAGTGCCTCTGGAGAAGGGACTTACAGATCAGACTCGGTGCTTCCCTGGGCCTGGCTTCCCAGGCCTCTTCCTGAGACTTGAAGGGAGACAGTTGCCAAGTTCATTGCCTTGAAAGTTCTACTGTCCACCACTTTTTTTTGAGACAGGGTCTTTCTCTGTCACCCAGGCTGGAATGTAGTGGTGTGATCTCAGTGCACTGCAACATCTGCTTCCTGGGTTCAAGCAATTCTCTTGGCTCAGCCTCCCGAGTAGCTGAGACCTCAGGCACGCGCCACCACGCTTGGCTAATTTTTATATTTTTAGTGGAGATGGGGTTTCATCATGTTGGCCAGGCTGGTCTCAAACTCCCGACCTCAGGTGATCCGCCCACCTCAGCCTCCCAAAGTGCTGGGATTACAGGTGTGAGCCACCATGCCCGGCCTGCCCACCACTTTTTATGCAGAGCTCCAGGAGCCACTTCAGAGGTAGGGAGGGACCTGGAGTGCAAGCATGGCAAGAGTTTTGGGCCACCAGGTGTGACTTGGTTGCACTTTATTCACTGGCTCAGCAGGCACACACCTGGGCTGTCCATGTCCCAGACGGGACTTTGGAAGGACAATGCCTGGTGTTGATGACATTCATTCTGAGTTGCCATGTGATGGTGTTAAAGCTCATTTTTCATTTGGCATTTCAGATGGGTGTGCATGCCCATGGGCTGATGCAATGGAGCTGAGCTGTTTTCAGGGTCCATGTTTGGGATCAGGGCAGAACGGAGTGTTGGAGTCAGGTCCCTCCCTTTACTTCAGGTTCCTCCCTTTCTTCCCTCTTGTTTCCTCTCTCCTGTGGCCTTTCCTAACTTTTATTGTGTTTCTGAGCTGCCTGCATTGTAGGAGTTGTACTGTGCAGAGAACAGTGGCACCTGGTACTCTTCCCCTGCTGTCTACACTGCTGCCTTTTTCCTGGAGGTATTTTTCCATGCCCTTTGTCCAGCTTCTTTGGACTCTGCATGGAGACAGAATTAATGGTGTAAATAGCCCTTCTGTTGTTTATCTTCAAATAGAGATTTTATAAAAAGAGATGATGTTTTCTGAACTCAGGACATTTTTCCTGCTTCAGTGCTCATGAGATAATGTTCATTCAGTCTGATTCCTCAGTGTACAGCCATACGTCTATTTAGGGTTTCATGTGACAGGAAGTAATATTCTGGGAATTGCCTATGTATTATGTCAATATTTATGGTATTATGAAAATATGTGATTATTCTGAGTTAGGAAAACACACCAGTATTAGAAAAATGTATGCGTGTTATTCCAAGTATTGTGATACAAAAAGTCAATATCTGCTTCTTAAGGACGGCGTCAAACTATTGGTGTTTAATGGCATTTGATGATTCACAATATTCCCTTCTCATCAGAGGTTGGAGGTGATTGGTTTTTAGATGCCTCCTTTGGAACAAGGTTTTTCACTTCTCGCCCTCTTCTCTTTGTTATCTACCATCTGCTGGACGTGTTTCTGAATGTGTGATAAGGCATATGGTTAAGGAATAGAAAAGTTAATGCATGCAACTGGTGTAAGTGGAAGATACAGTGGCTGCAGTCTGGTCAAGTTTATAGCCCATCTGCCGGAGCACAGAGCACCCTTTTAAAATGTGGCTTTGCTCTCCAGGCCCTGCATCCACGGATTGTCCAAATGTTGCTGGTAGCAAAATTAAGTCTATCCTTCCTCAGTGACTTCATTTGCACACAGCACATATGCTCAGTGCATAGTTTTAGGGATACATTTGCTTCCCTTTACTCTAAACCTAAAGATTACTTGGTGAAATTAAACTCTGAGAGTGAGCCTTTTAGCCCATTCACCTCCTGGCAGAGCAAACCATTCAAATGGCTTTTAACACACACTTTGTATTCTCTTTAGAATTGATTCTTGTGCTGTAACTTGTGTTTTTAGTTGGATTTGAAATCGACAAAAGACTTTCATTGTGTACTTTCCCCACGACTTTTTGAAACAATTTTCTTCACCTACTTGAACCTCATTTGCCTTTGTTTAAAACTTCAAATCACTGCCTGTACTGTTAGAATGTTTCTTTCTGTGTCTTGATGGAAATCTATTAGATGCCACATTAAATATTAAACTTGGGCATTCTAAATCAATACATGTTAAAGTGCTTCATAAATGCCAAGTAAACATGAGGGAGGAGCTACTAGCTTTTGGACCCTAGGTATTATTTATGTGCACTCATAAGACATTTTATTAATTGGATGAGGCCCATTCCTGTTTCATGTTCTTATTTCTGAACTCAGACTTCTGAAAGTCCATGAGAGAATGGACTAGCAACACTCGAAGTTAGATACTTGTCAACCCTTTCCTTCTGTTTTTTTAAATTTTAATTTAATTTAATTTATTTATTTATTTTGATACGGAGCCCTGTTCTATTGCCTAGGCTGGAGTGCAGTGGCATGATTTCGGCTCATTGCAACTTCCACCTCCCGGGTTCAAACAATTCTCCTGCCTCAGCCTTCCGAGTAGATGGGACTACAGGTGTGTGCCACCATGCCCAGCTAATTTTTTTTTTGTATTTTTAGTAGAGATAGGGTTTCACCATGTTGCCCGATATGGTTTCGAACTCCTAAGCTCAGGTGATCCACTCACCTTGGCCTCCCCAAAGTGCTGGGATTACAGACGTGAGCCACCACACCTGGCCAATTTTTGTGTTTTTTGTGGAGATGAAGTTTTGCCATGTTATTCAGGCTGGTCTTGAACTCCCAGGCTCAAGGGATCCTCTTGCCTTGGCCTCCCAAAGTGTTGAGATTACAAGCATGAGCCACCGCACCTGGCCTTAAATTTAGTTTTAGTTTTTGTGGGAACATAGCTGTTTTGTGGCTGATGAGCCACTCTCCATCTATCCATCCACCCATCCATCCATCCATCCATCCATCCATCCATGCATCCCTCCCATCTGTCCATCCATCCATCCATCCATCCGTCCATCGTCCCTACTTTCCTTACCTTTCACCACCAAAATGCTGTCATTATTATAGATTTGCATGGTCCTTTATAGATTTTCAAGTGCTTTCAGATCCATTCTCTGTTTTGCTCCTCATCATCCTGAGAGGTATTCAGGAGAGATATGACTCCTTTTTTAGACCAAGAAAAGGTGTTCAAAGTCATTTGGCTGGTGCAGCGTGGAGGTGTTCATCCCACACACGACCTCTTCCTCTCTCCTCTCAGCTCATCTCTCTTGGGGGTTTATGCACCCACACTCGGGTTCAGTCATGATTCCTGTGCAAGGACTCTTCAATCCGGGGCCACCCAGTTCCTGGTCTCACAAAGCATAGTTCACATACTCATAATGAAGTGAGCACAGAGTCATTTTTCTGATCTGAGCAAAGATATAAAGAATTAAGACCCAGTCCTTGCTTTTCAGAGGCTCGAGTTTCTATGGAGGAAGCAAAGGTAAAGAAAAAGAGAACGTGTGAAGCAGTCTAGGTGTGAGAAAAGCATGTCAGGGGACAGAGGAGGCAATGAGAAAGGGGCAGTCAAGGGGGGCTTCCCAGGGAAGTGACTTTTGACCTGGAGTCTGAGGGCTAAGAATTAATCATGTAGAGAAGGAAGGACAGGCGTGGTGGCTCACACCTGTAATCTGAGCACTGTAGGAGGGTGAAGCAGGCAGATCGCTTGAGGTCAGGAGTTTGAGACCAGCCTGCATAACATGGTGAAACCTTGTCCCTATTAAAAATACAAAAATCAGCCAGACATGGTGGTGCACACCTGTAATTCCAGCTACTGGGGAGGCTGAGGCGGGAGTATCGCTCAAACCTGGGAGGCAGAGGTTGCAGTGAGCTGAGATGGCACCACTGCACTCCAACCTGGGTGACAGAGACTCTGTCTCAAAAAAAAAAGAGAGAGAATTGGCCGGGTGCAGTGGCTCACACCTGTAATCCCAGCGCTTTGGGAGGCTGAGGCAGGTGGATCACGAGATCAGGAGATCGAGACCATCCTGGCTAACACAGTGAAACCCCCCCCTCTGCTAAAAACACAAAAAATTAGCTGGGTGTGATAGCACCTGCCTGTAGTCCCAGCTACTGGTGAGGCTGAGGAAGGAGAATCACATGAACCCAGGAGGCAGGCGGAGGTTGCAGGGAGCTGAGATCACACCACTGCACTCCAGCCTGGGCAAGAGTGAGATTCCGTCTCAAAAAAAAAAATTAATCACGTAGAGAAGGAGATGAAGTGCTTTCAAGACCACATGGCCATCCATGTGGGTTGTAGCTTTTGGATGGGACAAGGGAGTAAAGACATCAGCCACAACCACGAATTCAAAGTTTATGAAGTATTTGAAAAAGAGCATCTTCTTTTTTTGTTTGTTTGTTTGTTTGTTTTCAAAATTATCAGTGGGTTGCTGAGCTTTTGCTAGTAAACTCAGGCATCATACCACAGGGGCATCATGCGTAGGGGTGTTATTCTAATTCTGCGAACCGGGTACCATGGCTGATCTATCTCCCTCTCACAGATTATTATCATTCTTCTTCACCCATTTATTCTGCTTGACTGGTTCATCTTCAACCAGATATTCAAACATCAAAGCGCCTGGCTTTTCCAGCATGAATTTCCCTCCAGCCCGCCTCCTCTGCTAATCTCGTGTGATTTGTTTAGAACACCCTTAGTTGTGTTTGTGGCTGATCTCTTTTACTTTCTTTGCTCGTTCTTGTTGTTGCCTTTTCAGTTAACGAAAGAGTGTCCACATCACAGCAACCAAAAGGGTACAGAAAGTTCCACCTCTTTCAACAGAATTTCAGCAGGGGCAGAAAGAGATTATGAACATTGTTGAGTGAAGCCATTTATACCCAGATCGGTGCCACATTGCCCTTTCCAAGTGCTAAACGTGTTCAGAATAGGGAAGCTGATGCTGAACATCTTTATGATGGCGTAGGAGTGATTTACTTCCTGGTGGGAAAAGCCCTTTAGTGGTCCTCATGAGGGCTACCCTGGAGGAGCCATCTTTGGTGTGGCGAGTGGCCTCTTAGCAATCAAGAATGTCTTGGAGGTTCCTTTAATATTCTGGCCTTTACAGGAATTGAAAGGGAAGGAGCAGAGTGTTGTGAGAAGAGCCTGTTTTAAGTGATATTCATCGATTCGCTCATTCATGGGTATTTATTGAACCCCTCCTACTCTTTGTCAGGTAGTATTAGTTACGTGCATGGCCCTCACCGTTCCTGAGTTCACAGTTTATTGCATGCAGTTAATTAGTAAGGAAGATTGCTGTTCCAGGTGAACAGATGTGCACTTAGCCTTGTTGTAGAACACCTGTCTGCAGGTGTGTACCTTTAGCCCTGTTCTGTATTTTCTAGGGCACCTTTCTGTGAAGTTCTAATTACGTGTCATTTTTCTGGATAATGATCTAAGGGACTTCCTAGCTTGCTGTGAAAACACAGATTTGCTAACAAGTTAACAACTGTTGTGGAAAAAAACAAAAACCTCTATAATCGGATATAAATCAAATGTGAAAAATGTTTTCCATTTCCTCCCACCCGATTCATGTAAATAATTTAAAGTTGATACAATTTGAGATGGTAGCATGAAGCCAGACTACTTTTAAAAATTAAGAGTTATGAATAAAACCAAGGAAAACAGCTCTGTTGCTTTAGAGAAAAGGTCAATAAAATGAAAGTGTGATCAAATGAAATGGAGTACAGTGAAAGTCACTTCCTGCAGCTGCAACCCGTCCTCCCGATGCGGCAGCAATTCACTCAGCCAGCTTCTCTCGCTGCTGTAACTACTGCTTCACGAAGCATGGATGGGAATCAGCTGGGGATCTTGTTAAATGCAGATTCAAATTCAGAGCCCGATGTGGCCCCTGAGAGGCTGTACTCTTAACAAGCTCCCCCATAAGGCTGATTGCTGCTGGTTAGTGGACCACACTCGAAGGAGCAGGGCTGCACATCAGGGCTTGATGGTTAGCAACAGAGAGGGGCAGAGCCAGGATGCCATCATAGACCCTGGTGACTGCAAGGGGCCCTCGTTAACACTGCAGTCAGTCCTGCCCACAGGTAAACAAGCCACTCCTCTTTCCTTAGACTTTTAACATCTCAATTTAAGAAAGCTACCTAGAGGCCGAGCATGGGGGCTCACGCCTGTAATCCCAGCACTTTGGGAGGCTGAGGCGGGAGGATCACTTGAACCCAGGAGTTCAAGACCAGCATGAGCAGCATGGTGACACCCTGTCTCTACATTAAACCAAAAAAAAAGACTACCTAGAAAATGTCATTCTCTGCTGGGCACAGTGGCTCACGCCTGTAATCCCAGCACTTTGGGAAACTGAGGCAGGTGGATCACCTCAGGTCACGAGTTCAAGACCAGCCTGGCCAACATGGTGAAACCCCATCTCTACTAAAAATACAAAAAATTAGCCGGGCATGGTGGCAGGCTCTTGTAATCCTGGCTACTTGGGAGGCTAAACCAGGAGAATCACTTGAACCTGGCAAGTGGATATTGCAGTGAGCCAAGTTTGTGCCATTGCACTCCAGCCTGAGTGACAGAGTGAGACTCTGTCTCAAAAAAAAAGAAAAGAAAGAAAATGTCATTCTCATTTTATTCAAAAGCTAGATTCAAGAGAGGTGGTGGATTTAGTATGTCAAGCATTGGGGTAGAATGCAAATCATGTGGAAGGAATTCTGCAGCTTTTTCTTTTCTTTTCTTCTCTTTTTTTTTTTTTTGAGATGGAGTCTCTCTCTGTTGCCCAGGCTGGAGTGCAGTGGTGCAATCTCGGCTCACTGCAACATCTGCCTCCCAGGTTCAAGTGATTTTCCTGCCTTAGCCTCCAGGTAGCTGGGGCTACAGGTACGCACCACCGCGCCCAGCTAATTTTTGTATTTTTAGTAGAGACAGGGATTCACCATGTTGGCCAGGATGGTCTCCATCTCTTGACCTTGTCATCTGCCCCCCTCGGCCTCCCAAAGTGCTGGCATTACAGGCGTGAGCCACTGTGCCCAGCCAAATTCTGCAGCTTTTTCTAGGTAAATACTTGGTGACTCCATTCATAACAATGAAAATATTTTATTGCATACTTATTATATGCCTAAGAAACTCTCAGTAGGTCTTAATGATGCTGTCTATGGACTTTGGGCCTGGCTATCTCTCATCTGTTTCTAGGTCACCTCCAGTCAGGCTGCATCGATTTCCAACCCCATGAAAACTGCTTCAGGGAGCAACAGAAATACTGCTGTTGTCTGAGGTCCAGTTGGTGCTTCATGTTAAACCACTCTTTTATGCTTTTTCTTTTTAAATGGAGTTCGACTGTTATCAACTATAAAGCTTGCACATTTTTATGAGTTTCTGTTCGTGTGATCTTTTAGTATTGTGCAAATGCCATCTTGAATAAGTCTTTTATGAGTGCTCTTTGGGGCTCATTGAAAGAAATAATAGTTGACTCTTGTTGCTCAGAGATGCAGAATGCCTGATTTCCCCATTCTTTCAAAAAAATTGTTTAATTTTAACGAATGGCTAGGTCTTCCTGAGATCCCTTTTACTACAGCTGACGTAGCAAAAAGCCGTGTTTTTTGCACCACGCCCAGATAGCACAGCGGCCGGCTCTGCCAGCTACCCCTCTCTCTGTGTCTTTTGTCCCTCTGTAGAAGGTGTCTCAGGCACTGCTGAAGTGATGGAATTCTCCAGTGACTTTTTAGTAATGGATCTCCCTGGAGATTCTCGGCTGCTTGCAGAATGTCAGAAGACTCTGGAGGATCACTTAAATGGCCATCCTTGTGAGCACCTGTCTTCCTAGTTCACAGGGCTTTGATTTTTATTCTGTGTCTTTAAATGAATTAAGTGGAGTTGGATGTCCTGGACCCGTACCTCTTGAAAGGCTCATTTCCACTCCTTCTGTATTAGAAGAGTCATTCAGCCAGATAAGAGCCTGGACATCAGGAGTGGACTGTAGTCCAGATGGACCACGGCTTGTTTGTGCTACAGGGCGTCTGGATCTCCTGGATGGAATACCAGGGAAAGGAAGTTGAGAAAAAGGATCTGTGAGTTCTTGCTCAGAGCGTTTGAGCTTTCATTTGGGAGCTGTGTAATCATTTTCCTGCCTGTGGCTCCATCTCTTCTTCATTTTATACAGATCTTGAGGCCTCTCCCACCCTAAGAACATGCCTGTGGGCTGAGCGTAGTGGCTCACACTTGTAATCCCAATGCTTCAGGAGGCCAGGTGGGAGGATTGCTTAAAGCCAGGAGTTCAAGACCAGCCTGGGCAACACAGGAGGAAGACTCAGTGTCTACAAAAATTAAAAATAAATTAACCAGGCATGGCGATACACACCAGTAGTCCCAGCTCCTTGGGAAGCTGAGGCAGGAGAATCACTTGAGCCTAGGAGTTGGAGGCTGCAGTGAGCTGAGATCACTGCCCTCTAGCCTGGGTGACAAGACAACCCTGTCTCTAAACAAACATAAAAAATACCTGTGAAACAGCCCCTCCTTGATGTGAGAGCCCCTCCACCCGTTAATTTCCTTCATTCCATTGCCAGAAAAGCTGCTGTCTATACAGTGTTTCCCTTGCTTAAGGGGAACTCATGCCTTAGCCCTCTGCTGTCTTTCCCTTCCGTGTCACATCACAGTAACCTGTTTCCCCAAATCCAGTGGACGTTTCTGGGTCTGCTCCCCTCATACACCGGAGCCTCCGTCATCCCAGGAGTCTCCTGCAGTCCGAGGCAGGGGCCTCTCTAGGCTTTCCTCATGCAGCTGGTCTGTCCTTTCGTAGTCTCCTTTGTACCCTTGCTCGCCTCGGCTTTCTAGAGCCCAGGAACCAGTATATTTTCTGATGGGCACCCTGTCCTTTGTTTGAGGAAGACGTGGCCTAGGATCCCAGGCCTGACCTCTCTAGAGCATCCTCTCTGCACCAGGGCTTCAATTCCCAGCCTACTCCTGGATGGATGCCCAAGGCAGTCCCCCGTGCAGACCTCTCTTCTGACCACCGGCCTGTGCAGTGGCTGTTGTCTGGATGTCCTCACTGATGACATCTATCCTCACTCCCCTGCCACCCTGCCTTTATACAATTCCCTCCTGTAGGGTGCTTTTGCTGGATGGAGTCATTTTCACTCTTCCTAAAGCATCAGGTGTTGTCCCCTTTGGGTGTTGTCCCTTCTGGTTCTCCCATCCCAGGTCTTTGTGCTTAGCTTTGCTATTTAATCAGAAAATATTTATGGAACAGCACAGTGATCCAAGCACTGTTCTAGGTGCTGAGGGTCCAGACACTTCCCGCCCGGACTGCAATTGCCGGTGCACGTCTTCATGTCTGTCTCTCCTTAGGGCCAGAACTGCCACTCACTCATCTGGTCCTGTGCAGTGTTTTCTGAAAAAGTCAATGTGATCGTACCAATTTCCTTCCTTCTCTTCTCTCCCTAAGTTCTACTGTGTGTCTTCCCCTCACCTCCCACAGGAGCAAAAAATAGGAAGTGGAACTTCATAGTTACAAGATTAAACAGATCAAATTTCATCATCATTTCTCGCTTCTACAGATAGCTGAAGTTTTGTGCGTATGTGACGCAAGGTGTGAGTTGAATGCTTCCTTTGTTCCATCAATTTGCCCAGCTGTGTTTCCTTTCTGCTGTGTCCTTTGTTCAGGGCTGAAGAACTCCGCTCTTTGAAAAGTAATTGTGAGACGAATATTCTGCTTATTCTTAGGTGGCCCCTCTGCCTATGAATATTAAAGCATTTTGTTGGGAAACAAACATGAGATTTGCAAATGTTTTTATCCTGTAATACTGTCATCTTTTTCCACTGAGACAAAGTAACAAAGTCTGAAACACAGGACAACATAGCTAGACAATTTATTTTGGGGCTGTTATCCCTAGAGTTGCCAGTTATAATACAGGACACCAATTGTATTTGCATTTCAGATAAGCAACAAATAAAATTTTAATGTAAAGATATTCCAAATTTTGCATGAGACATATTTACACAAAATTATTTGTTCATCATCTGAAATTTGAATGTACCTGGGCATCCTTTTTTTTGTTGTTGGAAACAGTGTTGCTCTGTCACCTAGGCTGGAGTGCAATGGTGCAATTTTGGTCACTGCAGCCTTGACCTGGGCTCAAGCGATCCTCCCACCTCATCCTCCCAAGTAGCTGGGATTGGGACTACAGGAGTACGCCACTATGCCTGGATCATTTTGTTTATTTTTTTTGAGACTAGGTCTTGCTATGTTGCCCAGCCTGGTCTCAAACTCCTGGGCTCAAATATAGCCACCCTTTTAACTGGCAGAAGACACTTGCTGGGATTAACAGTTTTTCGATCTCAATTTTCAGTCCTGGTGATGTTTCAGAGAGCCTACTCTTTGGTGGAAGCTCCTGTTTTTGCCAATTTAAATCTCAGCTGCACTTTTAGCAAACTTCTCAACCCTAAACTTTTTAGTAGGATCAGTGAGAAGGCCGTGCTTTTTCATGGCACCTCTTTAAAGATGAAGGTCTGACACTAATTGTTACAAAGTCATACAGTTGCAGAGATGAGATTGCAAATGACAACTCAGTGTTCCATCTCTGAGGTTTTTTGCCTGTTACAGAAATGGAAGTTGTCTGATTTTTTTTTTTTTTTTTTTTTTTTTGAGACGGAGTCTCGCTCTGTCGCCCAGGCTGGAGTGCAGTGGCGCGATCTCGGCTCACTGCAAGCTCTGCCTCCCGGGTTCCCACTATTCTCCTGCCTCAGCCTCCGAGTAGCTGGGACTACAGGTGCCCGCCACCTCGTCCAGCTAATTTTTTGCATTTTTTAGTAGAGACGGGGTTTCACCGTGTTGGCCAGGATGGTCTCGATCTCCTGACCTCGTGATCCGCCCACCTCAGCCTCCCAAAGTGCTGGGATGACAGGCGTGAGCCACGGCACCCGGCTTGTCTGATCTTTAAATGTGTTCAGTGTAGTTCAGCAAGAATTTCTTAAACATTCCATTTGTTAGGCAGAGCAGGGGAAACAGTGCTCACTTCTGAGACTGTCTTAGGAACAAAACATTCCTTTTGGGGCCCAAGTCTGGGACATTATCATTACCTGGGGAGCATTTTGTTTTATTTTTAGAGATGGATCTTGCTCTGTCGTCCAGGCTGGAGTGCAGTGGTGCAATCATAGCTCACTATAGCCTCGAACTCGTGGTCTCAAGCGATCCTCCCATCTCAGCCTCCTGTGTAACTGAGACTACAGGCAAATGCTACGTCACTCAGCTAGTTTTTAAATTTTTATTTTTTTTTATTTTTTATTATTTTTTATTTTTTTATTTTTTTATTTTTTATTTATTTTTTTATTATACTTTAAGTTCTAGGGTACATGTGCATAACGTTTATATCATGTATAACTCCCCAATGCAATCCCTCACTCCTCCCCCCTCCCCCTGATAGGCCCCAGTGTGTGATGTTCCCCTTCCCGAGTCCAAGTGATCTCATTGTTCAGTTCCCACCTATGAGTGAGAACATGCGGTGTTTGGTTTTCTCTTCTTGTGATAGTTTGCTAAGAATGATGAGAGAAATAGACCAATGGAACAGAACAGAGTCCTCAGAAATAATACCACACATCTACAGCCATCTGATCTTTGACAAACCTGACAGAAACAAGAAATGAGGAAAGGATTCCCTATTTAATAAATGGTGCTGGGAAAATTGGCTAGCCATAAGTAGAAAGCTGAAACTGGATCCTTTCCTTACCCCTTATACGAAAATTAATTCAAGATGGATTAGAGACTTAAATGTTAGACCTAATACCATAAAAACCCTAGAAGAAAATTTTTATTTTTTTTAAATGATGGGGTTTTGCTATGTTGCCCAGACTCTGGGGAGCATTTTAAAGCAAAATGATGCCCAGGACTCACCCAAGATTCTGAGCACTTGGCCTGGTGGGGCCTGTCCACAGGTCTCCGCCAGTGATTGTAGAATTCAGTCTGGCTGGGGACCCACTCAGCTGCAGCCCCTTGTGCTGTCTTGAAATGTTCTCCCAGTGCCAATGTGGGGTGTGCATGGTGAGGACAGAACCTTTGCTCACAGGTTAAACACATGGCAGGTTTCACTCTGGGCTGTGACTCCGAGGTCGGTCTTTCAGGTACATTCGGTAGCGTCCCAAATGATCAAAAATCCATGTAGGCACTGACTGCATTTAAAAATCATTGATAAATGTGCCTGGAGAGGGTCTGACTTGTCATCTAGAGTGCCTGGAATCTGAATTAAAATTCATGTCTATTTTCTGTTTGTCACTAATCTTTTGTGCTGTGCAGTTTGTCGATGTAACTTTGGTGGTGGTAACCTGGGCTGGTGAAAATGATGCATGTGAAACTGAATCAAATTAGGTGTAAGTACTAGCTGACAGAAGCCTGTTGCAGCAACACCTGTTTTGTGTTTTGTTTGTTTGTTTGTTTGTTTGAGACAGAGGCTCGCTCTGTCGCCCAGGCTGGAGTGCAGTGGTGCAATCTTGGCTCATTGCAACCTCTGCTTCCCAGGTTCAAGCAGTCCTCCCTCCTCAACCTCCCAAGAAGCTGAGACTACAGGTGCGCTACCACAACCAGCTAATTTTTGTATTTTTAGTAGGGACAAGGTTTCGCCATATTGGCCAGGCTGGTCTCGAACTCCTGACTGCAGGCGATCTGCCTGCCTTGGCTTCCCAAAGTGCTGGGATTACGGGTGTGAGCCACCACACCCAGCCAGCAACACCTGTTAACAGTTACACAACAACTGGTAGCACTAGGCTCCCAATGAGACCCTCTGCCAGTCAGGGTGTGCCACCCAGTTAGGTTAACAAATCTGTCCTGTTGATAAAAGTTGAGAAACGACTCTCAGAATGGCTTGGCTTGGCCCATAGATTGCTTAGGGTTATGTAGCCCCAATTTCATGATGTGAATCAAAGTAGCATAAAGACCTTCTGCATCCAGGTCCTGGGTTGCTAGTTAAAGATGTGGATTCCTGGGTCCTGCTGCAGAGCTAGTGGATCAGGAGCTCTGGAATCCAGTAATAACCCCTGGGATTCTGATGCTGGGATCAAGGGTTATCTGAGCCGCATTCTGGCCATGGCAGACTGCCGTGGTGGCCCTGTGTTTGCCCGGGGTCAGATAGGGAAGGAAGCCGACTTTCATGAGCAAATGAACATGCAACCTGTGAGCCTCCCTCCATCTGGGCAGTGGTGTCCCACCTCTTTGTCTTTTCAGAAGGCTCTCTTTCCCCTCGTGGTGTGCCAGGGTATATTAAGAGCATCCTCAGAAGTCCCAGGTTTCCCTGCAGGCTTATCTCCAGCTCTGCTTACTCGCTGTTAACTTTGGCACAGCTGGTCTTGTTCCTGTGCTGGGATGGTATCACTTTTTCCTCTCTGATACTTTCTTCCTGTTACTTTTAAGACAGATTGAATTAATTAATTTGTTTTTACCATGAGCAAAGTCTTCCACATTAAACTCTTAAATAATTCCATGGATCTGATCAGAAATCTTCATTAATGCAAAATAGTAGAGCTAAACATACAACAGTGGCTATTGCCAGCAATTGCGGGGAGGAAAAAACTCTCGAATAAAGTTTTAAAGGTCTATGTTATGAAACCTCTATTTTATACTTTGCTCATTTGGATTTTGTAGTCATTTAGACAGAGAGTGGCTTCTAAAGCGTACCCTTCAGTCCATTGAAAACAAAATATGTTATACAAATTAGTATAAACCAGTACTTCTCAAATAGGACTTTTTGTAAGCTAAGCAGAGGTGTTTTCATACTAAAAATGGAATTTAGGGGGAGCTGTCCCAATTTTTCCTGGGAAACATTACAGTTTAAAGCTTTTGTCTCCTATACAGGTTTCTAGTCCATGGTGCACGTCACTACTAGACTGTCCAAATAAATTCTATCCAACCCCAAACTGTAAACGTCTTTATGTTTGATGTCAGTGCATGTCTCACTATCACTTGTAGGTGTTCTGCCACTTAAAAAGCTTGAGACCTACTGGCATAGACAAGATTGCAAATTTGAAATCATTAGACTTTATTCTGGGAGGGCCTTATTGACCATGAAATGTTGATGTCATCTTGCATGAAAGCCCATGCCCTCCCCACCCTCCATCTCACACCCTTGTTGGTGTAGCCCATCATCTCAGTGGTCAACTCCTGAGTGACATTCTTTCCTCTGGGCTCATGGAGCACCCCGGATAGCTTCTGCATGTCACTTCGCTCATGTTATAGGGAGGTGCTCTTTGTCGCTGTGCTGTCAGTATCCAAATAAACTCACTATCAAGACCTGCAGAATTGTTTACTCCAAACCACTCCTCAGACTGAAAGCCCATTTATCACATGCATCCAAGTATGCACAACTCCAGGAGAGAGGTTGTGGAGTGGGCTGCGAATCGCCACCATTCTCCTAACCGGATGCCAGCTCACGGTGCGTGAAGATGTCACGCATGGGATCCATGGCTGCATGGAGGTGGGGATTTAGGATGAGCGAGGGGCACTAATACAGACAGTTGGGCCTTTGACATAGTGGTTTCAGTGTTTGCAGTTTGAACCCAAAGTTCCACAATGCACAGTACTTTATAAGT
Source organism: Trachypithecus francoisi (assembly GCF_009764315.1). Taxonomy (NCBI): domain Eukaryota; kingdom Metazoa; phylum Chordata; class Mammalia; order Primates; family Cercopithecidae; genus Trachypithecus; species Trachypithecus francoisi. The sequence goes on along the minus strand of NW_022681474.1, from coordinate 17,606,610 downwards.
TTATTGAGGCAGAAATTTCAACGTAGTGGGACATGAGACCAGTGTATGAGCAAAGCCTTGTAGGCAGAGGGAGGCCTGTGACTCTCCTGCATCCCATCAACAGGCCCCTGTCATCCCCAGCCTTGGAGTATCTGCCACACACATGTCCAAGCAACAACAAAATCCCTTCATCCCTCTTCCTAAAAATTAACTGTGGGTATCCAGGAGTCTATACACATAAAAATAAATTACTCACCTCCCATTTACTGATGGGGAGCAGAGACAGTCTCCTACACAGAAGAATTCCAAGTAATGCATGTCTGTACTCTGCCCTCAGGAAAGGGAGTGTTATGGTTTGGCTGTGTCCCCACCTACCCAATTCTCATCTTGAATTGCAGCTCCCATAATTCCCACATGTTGTGGGAGGGACCTGGTGGGTGGTAATTGAATCATGGGGTCTTTTCCCCCATGCTGTTCTCGTGATAGTACATAAGTCTCACGAGATCTGATGGTTTTATAAGGGGAAACCCCTTTTGCTCAGCTCTCATTCTCTCTCATCTGCCACCATGTAAGACGTGCTTTTCACCTTCTGCTATGATTATGAGGCCTCCCCAGCCACGTGGAACTGTGAGTCCATTAAGCCTCTTTTTCTTTATAAATCACCCAGTCTCGGGTATGTCTTTATCAGCAGCATGAAGGCGGACTAATACAGGGAGCATAAGTCTTCCCCCACTAAGTGTGGCCTTCCTGACAAAGGTGGGAAGGGGAAGGGAAAGGGGTGGGGCGTAGGAGGAGTAACTAAGTCTGATAAACACTACCCCAGCCAGATGATCAAGGTCAACAGAACAGCATACTCTGCTGTGTTACTGTGGATAGCAGGACCCTAGATACAATGTCATGAGAATGGTACTTCACTGCCATGGTCTTCCATTCCGTCATGATATCAAATCATAAACAAAACGTCAGAAAAATGCCCACATTGAGGGACATCCTACAAATTACCTGAGCAGCGCTCTTCAGGACTGTCATGGTCATCAAAAACAAGGACAGTCCGAGAAACTGTCATAGCCAAGAGGAGCTAAGGTGCTGTGATGACTAAATGTGATGCAGTACTCAGAAAGGACCCTGGAACAGAAAAGGAAAATTGGGAGGAAAAGGCTAAGGAAATCTGAATGAAGTATAGCTCTAGTTAATAATAATACATTCATATTGGTTCAGTAATTGCAACATATGCTAATGTAAAGTATTAATAACCAGAAACTGGGTGAGAGGTACATAGGAATTCTCAGTATTGTCTCTGCAGGTTTTTTTGTTAATCAAAAGCTATTCTAAATTTGAAAGTTTATTAAACAATAAAATATCCACCAGATGTGGATATTTTACAATTGAGTCATTTACGGGCTTAAAATACTTAACCTTAACAGCTGCCCTCAAAACTGTAATCCAGGGCTGGGCGTGATGGCTCTACGCCTGTAATCCCAATACTTTGGGAGGCCAAGGCGGGTGGATCACTTGAGGTCAGGAGTTCAAGACCAGCCTGGCCAACACGGCAAAACCCCATTTCTACTAAAAACATAAAAAATTAGCTAGGCGTGGTGGCGCACACCTATGATCCCAGCTACTTGGGAGGCTGAGGCAGGAGAATCACTTGAACCTGGGAGGTAGAGGTTGCACGGCACCAAGATCACTCTACTGCATTCCAGCCTGAGTGACAGACTGTCTCAAAAAAATAAAATATCCCATTGCAGAGACATCACTACAAACAGAAAAGTCCTGAGAAGAAAGCTAACTGTTGGTACAGGGTGGAAATGAAGAGGTTTTAGATGTGTTGCTTGTTAGCTAAAAGTACAAGTTAAATAGGAGAAAATACATGCTGTATTTGAATTTTGGGTCTCTTAATACTATGAGACTACATTCCTCACAAATGTCCTGGGTCTCCTTTTATTTCAGGTAAAAATTGATAGAAAATACTAGGTCTGTATCGTGAATTTATCTATCAGCATTAAGTATAATACAGGTAAAAGTTGTCAAAATAGATCATTAGCCCCAACTGCAGACGCAAAAGAAGGAATGTAAACTAATGACTTTGCTAATTGCCATTTCCATTATTAATTGGTATTCATTTTTTAGTTTGATAGGCACATAATGTATATTGTTTATTTTTATACTGTTGGAAAGAACGTGCAAATAAGTGACTTTTCTCAACTCTTCCAGGTTTGAATTAGAACAAGATTAAATTCTGCTAGTGTTTTGAGAGACACCAGTGTTAAGATTATAGAACTATTAAATTTCTCCTGTACTAAATTTATGTTTGAATATGTAAAATCCTGGTGAAGACTTTGTTTCTGTAGCTCTAAAACTTTGATCAGATCATCCTTGTCTGGATCATACCTCAGGTTTCCGAAGTGAAAGGTGTTTAATTGGGCCATTTGTAGTATACTTGCTAAGAAGAATGCTTTGTTTTTTGTTTTTTTTTTTTTTTTTTGAGGCGGAGTCTCGCTCTGTCGCCCGGACTGGAGTGCAGTGGCCGGATCTCAGCTCACTGCAAGCTCCGCCTCCCGGGTTTACGCCATTCTCCTGCCTCAGCCTCCCGAGTAGCTGGGACTACAGGCGCCCGCCACCTCACCTGCCCGGCTAGTTTTTTTTGTATTTTTAGTAGAGACGGAGTTTTACCGTGTTAGCCAGGATGGTCTCGATCTCCTGACCTCGTGATCCGCCCGTCTCAGCCTCCCAAAGTGCTGGGATTACAGGCTTGAGCCACCGCGCCCGGCTGAATGCTTTGTTTTTTAAGTAGGAATTTATTTGGCACTGTGATTAGTGAGCCATAACAGTCTTGATAAAGAATTTTTTGTTTTTGTTTTTGTTTTAAAATGGAGTCTTGCTCTGTCACCCAGGCTGGAGTACAGTGGCACGATCTTGGCTCACTGCAGCCTCTGCCTCCCAGGTTCAAGTGATTCTTCTGCCTCAACCTCCCTAGTATCTGGGACTACAGGCACCCACCACCATGCCCAGCTAACTTTTGTTATTTTTTTTAGTAGAGTCGGGGTTTCACCACATTGGCCAGGCTGTTCTCAAATTCCTGACCTCAAGTGATCTGCTCTTCTCGGCCTCCCAAAGTGCTGGGATTACAGGTGTGAGCCACCGCGCCTGGCCCCTACTACTTATTAAAGTGCTGGTTTTGCCCCCTATTTCCAATGGCCTCTGATATATTGAAACTAAAGATACTCTTACTATCTTTTCAGTTTAAGCCACCAAAAAGATGAAATGAACTATAATTTAGGAATACCAGGACAATTTAAGGTTCTAATATTAAACTATAGATCAAATACCGCTTGCTTATATTTCTTTCTTAGGAATTTATCCTCTAATTGTTCCAATTTTGGCTCCTTGAAACACAGACCTGAATTATTTTGTATATAGGTGATAACAACCAGGTTCAGTGGCTCACACATATAATCCTGACACTTTGGGAGGCTATGGCAGGAGGATTGCTTGTGTCCAGGAGTTCAAGGCCAGTCTGGGCAACATAATGAGACCCCACCTCTAAAAAAAAAAAAAAAAATTAGCCAACTGTAGTCCCAGCTACTTGGGAAGCTGAGGTGGGAGGAACACTTGAGCCCAAGAGATCAAGGCTGCAGTAAGTTGTGATCACACCACTGTACTCAGCCGGGCAGCAGAGCAAGAGCCTGTCTCAAAAAAAAGAAAAAAGAAAAAGAAAATTCATGGTGGACAGTGATCCTGAGTCCTTGAGTTTAAGAACCTATTATCAAAACAGTTTGTAGGTGGCCCCATAGTCATTTAGTCATTGCAATCATCGTATCCTTGGGGAGGGAAGTCTCTTATGTTAGTTCTGTGAGAAAACATGTTAGTTCTGTCAGCGTACTAATACTTTACATTTCATTGACATTTTATTAACTATAATCATATTTCCATGGAGCTGAAAATAATAAGTGGCATGTACAGTATTTCCTTGGTTCTAAGGAAGCATTGCCGGCCAGACACAACCACATCATATGTCCGTGTGGATTATAAAACATATCCCCTTTTCAGAAATATTAATATGAAATAGAAAAGCTACATTTTAAAATTCAAGAAGTACGTGGAACACAGATTTTTGCAGCCCCCAGAAAATGTTTGTGTGTGGTTTTGTGCTCTTACAAACACCACAACCCCGTATGTTGACAACCACTGATTTTAGAGTATAAGATCAGAGCCTTTTCCATTTCACATGTAGAGGGCAAATATATTGTATGATAAAACTGCCCTATTTGGTCCTTTTTTAAAAAAAAAAAAAGTCTGGGTCTTTTTCAGCCCAGCTATGCCTCAGGAGGAACGTGTGCATAATACCACAAGCCCCATCAACCTGGGGGTGGCAGATGCCACACAGATGGTGGCTTTTCATCCTGGCATAGCTCTAGGTTTCTCTGTCCCTTAACTCTTTTTCTGAGGGTACCATGCTCTGAGGAACATCTTTTTCATTATTATTCTCTTCCCTCTCAGAATACGACATTGTTGTCTTGTGTATAAATCAAACATTTCACAGTTGTCACTCATAAGGACCTCTGACACCAGAAGCTGTATTAAGTTCCTGATTATTGGGTAGAAAAAAATCTGAGGGCAGTTGCAGGGATTAAAAGATTTCTTCGCAAGGTAAATAATGAAAGCTTAGACAAGTCAGAAACTTGACTCTAGGTAGAAGATAAAAATGAGCTTCATCTTTATTATCAGTCTTAACGATGTATTCCTACTCCTCCTTCCCTTTTTAATCTGTATTTAATAAAAAAGCAGAGTATCAGTACACACACACACTTTTACTCCATTTTCCTGGAAACAAAGATAAAGTGTGGTTGTACACACTGTTTGCCTCTGCTGAAAAGTGAACCTAACGCATAAAGAATGTGTTCTGGAGTCTAGCCTGAAATTGAAGAGGGCTGAAAGTCCTCTGTCACTTTCAGGCTGTGAATCAAACAAGTTCAGCATTTTTATTTGTCAAATCCTGACCTTATTGCTAAATAGAGGCCTGCTATTTGTAAAATGTTTCATTCCTCTTTAAAATTTAATAATCTCCCTTGGCCATGTTTTGTTTTCCTTCTATTTGAAAATCCTGATAAGGCAGTTTCGGATTGCGGTTATTTAATACCAGAAAACCTTTTCTTTTGTGCACACTTATTAAACAGATTTTTGAAAGCAGCATTTGTTCATGTATGTGTATTCAATTATATTTCTTCTTACAAAGTAATGAAAATACTGTTAAAATGAGGTAACGTGTTTGAGTGTGTGTGTTGATTTCTTATCACAGTGTTTAAATCTGTTTTTGTGCATTTTTTTGTTTGTTTGTTTTGTTTTGTTTGAAACAGGGTCTCACTCTGTCGCCCAGGCTGGAATGCAGTGGCATGATCTCTGCTCACTGCAAATTCCACCTCCTGGGCTCAGGCAATCCTCCTGCCTCAGCCTTCCAAATAGCTGAGACTGCATAGGTAAGCGCCATCACACGTGGCTGATTTTTGTATATTTTGTAGAGATGGGGTTTTACCCTGTTGCCCAGGCTGCTCTCAAACTCCTGGACCCAAGTAATCTGCCCACTTCGGCCTCCCAAAGTGCTAGGATTGCAGGTGTGAGCCACTGCACTGGGCCTTTATGTGTATCTTGCATCGGGATTTTGTAGAATTTCTGCTGCAACTTGGAAAGCACTTTGGGAAGCCATGCTCATGAACTGCAAGTTCTGAACTCATACAACCTTCAAGAAACAGTTCTGTAGTATGAAGTGTATTCAGCCACTCTCCAGTGGCAGGCAGTACATTCCAAACCATTTTGGAGACTCAAGATGGTATAGTAACAGCTTTGAACCTGCCTTAGAAGATCTGGGGTTTCACGGCTCCCATCAGTGTGTTGAAATCTCTGAGATGTGCTGCCTCCAAGAAAAGTATCTGTGTTTAATCCAGGGTCCCGCAGATGTGTTTGTACACCCTTTCCCCCTGCTCTAGGAGCTGCTGATGTCCTATGAAGGCAGTTTGGGAAACCCATGTTGAGGATTGGAAATCTTTCTTTTGTTTGGCTTCTTTCAATATAGTGTGAATGTTCTGCAAGCACACTGTTGAGGTGGGTTAATTTTAGTTAACCATTCCTGAAGATTATAAACCAGAGTAAGGTTAATAACTTTAGCGGTTAACCACCAAATGTTTCATTCATTGGAGTTTTTGTAAATCAGTTACCCTCAGATCTCCTGATTGCCAGAGCAGCGGTGATGCTGGAGTATTTCCAAGCCAGTAAATGGCATGCAGGGAGATGATGGTATCTCCTCTTTCATCTCAGAGCCAAGGTCAAAAGCCCAAGGTTAGAGGATGTTTTCTATTTTCCTATTTCTCATTAAAAAGGGGAATAGCGGGTAGAGAAAAGGGTTATGGCAGTTAAATCACTCCTCAAGGGGATATGTAAAGAGAAGTCCTAGTCTTAGGCCAGAATAATGGAGGCGTGACATCTGGGTGAGTTCATTTGCATGTCCATGTTTAGGGCTGGGAATATACTGGAGGGTCAGGCGCTGTGGATCTGGGAGGAGGCACTCCCCAAGGGAAGGGGCTTTGGAGATTCAGGAGGCAACAGTGAAAGCCTGGGCTAGTGATTCTGGAAGGAAGGCTGAGGTCGAGACCTTGAGCTCTGAGATGACCCCACAAGGAGCAGGGAAAAGATGGCCAATATAGATGGAGGAGCGAATGCAAATAGTTGGGTTTTTTTGTTTGTTTGTTTTATTTTTTTCTTTTTTGAGACAAGGTCTCACTCTGTCACCCAGGCTAGAGTGGAGTGGCACAATCACTCCACTGCAACCTCTGCCTCCAAGGCTCAAGCCATCTTCCCAGCTCAGTCCCCTGAGTAGCTGGGACTGATGACAGGCCTATGCCACCACACCCAGCTATATTTTTTAGATTTTTTTTGTAAAAGTGGGGGTCTCATTATGTTGGCCAGGCTGGTCTTGAACTCCTGGCCTCAGACAATCCTCCCGACTCAGCCTCCCAAAGTGCTGGGATTACAGGTGTGAGCTACCATTTCCAGCCAAAAAGAGTTGTTTTGGTTGGTTGGTTGTTTTTTAAGATGGAGACTCATTCTGTCGCCCAGGCTGGAGTGCAGTGGCATGACCTCAGCTCACTGCAACCTCCGCCTCCTGGGTTCAGGCAGTTCTCCTGTCCGAGCCTCTCAGGTAGCTGGGACTACAGGTGCATGCCACCACGCCCAGCTAATTTTTGTATTTTTAGTAGAGATAGGGTTTCACCATCAGCATATTGGTCAGGCTGGTCTCGAACTCCTGACCTCAGGTGATCCACCCGCCTCGGCCTCCCAAAGTGCTGGGATTATAGGCGTGAGCCACTGCTCCTGGCCCAGAAAGAGTTTTTAAAGCATGAGCAGCCCCAGTTCCCAGGACCCAAGTGCTAGAAACCCAGGAAGGAAAATGTTGAGTGGACTCTGAAAGGAGCTGAGAATGGGGCCTCAGGACTGTAAGGAGAGTAGCTGTGGACTTCCAGGAGTAGGTTTAAAGGGCAAGCCATTCTTCCTGTCTCATGGAGTGGATGGGGTTGGTGATGGTAAAGGGAAGAGTTGCGCCACAGGGGGTATTTGGTGTGCAGGCTCTGTAGTGGGCTCTGTGTTGAGGATGTCAGAGGGAATGACATCGCTTTGCTTGGAACACGCTTTAATAGATTATGTTCACTCTTCATTATCATAAATACCATTAGATTGCCCAGGGGTTCCAAGCTCTTCCTCCCCATTCCCAGACAGATTCACTGAAATACTTTGCTCACAATATACCCATTTCTCAGTTCAATTCTGGAAGAGGGTCTGGAGGAGAGAAAAAAGGGAGATCACTGCAGATAACGGAACAGAGCAGTTGCATTGCCTGAGACCCACTGTAGTCAGTGCAATGACTCTCTGCAACCTGCTTTCTACGAGAAATGCTACATGTAGGTGTTAATTCATGACACTCATCATTACAGGTTGGCAAACTCTACCGTATGAAGACCTTATATTTCTATCATTGCTTCCATGTGTTGATTGGAAAACCATTGATGGATTTGACAAGAGAAAGTGTTGCCAGGCAGCCCCCCAGAACCTGTCCCTTTATGGAAGAATGTAGCCCCCTTACTGTTGGTGCCCATGCAGCATTGAGAAGTATAGAAACTCACTGGCTTAAAAAAATAAAAGAGAACCATTGGGCATTTCTCAAACAAATTCCAAGTAAGCCAAATGTTCCGTCTCATGTCCTAGAAAGGAAAATACTGGATTGCTGCTTGGTTAATGTTTCTTAAAAGGTGAACATAAAATACAAGTGCTTCAAAATGCAAGTCCTGGCCTGGCGTGGTGGCTCACTCCTGTAACCCTAGCACTCTGGGAGGCAGAGGCAGTCAGATTGCCTGAGTTCAGGAGTTCAAGACCAACCCGGGCAACATGTTGTGAAACCCCGTCTCTACTAAAAATACAAAAAATTATCTGGGCATGGTGGTGCACACCTGTAATCCCAGCTACTACCTGGGAGGCTGAGGCACAAGAATTGGCTGAACCTGGGAGTCAGAGGTTGCAGTGAGCCAAGATTGCACCATTGCACTCCAACCTGAGTAACAGAGCAAGACGCTGTCTCAAAAACAAAAAACAAAATGTAAGGCCTAAATTTTAGGTGCTCTAGATAATACCGGAGGTCTTGAATCTTAATTGTTATCTATCTATCTATCTATCTATCTATCTATCTATCTATCTATCTATCTATGTCATCTATCTATCTATCTATCTAACATTGGTCCTGTAATCAGCCTGTGTTTGTCTTTTGGGTGTGGAGTATTCCAGGCACTTCCTAAAACTTTGGGCCCTCGGGGATAAGGAGTGGCTGCTGGAACCAGGAGTATGATAAAAGAGTATTATTTCTAGAGCTAAGTTTTAATGTTCTGATATTGGTGGTTGCATTTTTTAGATTGTCCAGATTGCCTGTTTCTTAATCTTCTGCCCTTGTATAAGGTCTCAGAAACATGCCTTTGGTGTCCAGCACAGGCCTGCTGTGCACATCTGTGTTCATAGGTGGCAGATACTTCCAGAACTGTCCAGGAGAGGCCAGGTGGTATGGTACAAGGTCCTTTGAACTTCAGTTAGAAGACCGGGGTCTTCCAACTTCTGGCTCCTCTAACTTTTGAGTCCTGTGACTTTGAGGAAAGTATTCAACTTTTCTAGGCCTCAGTTTCTTCATTTGCAGTTGCCTGGTGACGCCTCCCCTCCACAGGGATGTTGTTGGGTTTCAGGGAAATCATGTATGCATGCGTGTGTGTGAAAACATGCTTCAGCCGGGGGCGGGGGCTCACTCCTGTAATCCCAGCACATTGGGAGGCCAAGGAGGGCGGATCACTTGAGGTCAGGAGTTTGAGACCAGCCTGGCCAACATAGTGAAACCCTGTTTCTACTAAAAATACAAAAATTAGCCGGGCATGGTAGCGTGCGCCTGTAATCCCAGCTACTCGGGAGACTGAGGCAGGAGAATTTCTTGAACCCAGGAGACAGAGGTTGCAGTGAGCCGAGATTGCGCCACTACATTCCAGCCTGGGCAATGCAGTGAGGACTCCATCTCAAAAATAAAAAATAGAAAATAAAAATTAGCCAGCTGTGGTGTGGTGGCACACGCCTTTAATCCCCAGCTACTCAGGAGGCTGAGGCAGGAGAATCACTCAAACCCGGGAGGCGGAGGTTGCAGTGAGCCAAGATTGCGCCACTGCACTCCAGCCTGGATGACAGAGTGAGGCTCCATCTCAAAAAAAAAAAGAAGAAGAAGAAGAAGAAAATATGCTTCAGAGGCTTCAAAACTTCCCGGGTGTTCAGGAGTGCTTTTTAGGCCATAGTGGAAAGGGTGAATAAGAGGCTGCCTGTGGGTAACATTTACGTTTGTGTCAGAAATAAACTGAACGCTTTCAATTGGTTGCACACCACTTATTTTTAGGGCAATGTTATTAATAAGGACCGAAAGAAGTTCTGTGCTAATCGATGAAATCTGAGTATCTGTCATCTCTCTGCCCTTGACCGTCACGTCTGCTTTTTCTCTTTTACTTGCATTTACCTATTCCATCACTCCCGAAGAAATGCATGTGTTTACCTTTAAAAATATGAGAGGATCGTGATTTTGACACTGGGGTAAATAATTCAATCTGGAATAGTCTGAAACTTACCATTTATACCCACCATTTCTGACAGGAATTTTTTTTTTTTTTTTTTTTTTGAGACAAAGTCTTGGTCTGTTGCCCAGGCTGGAGTGCAGTGGTGCGATCTTGGCTCACTGCAACCTCCACCTCCCAGGTTCAGGCGATTCTCCTGCTTCATCCCTAGTAGCTGGGATTATAGGCGTGCACCACCATGCCAGTCTAATTTTTGTATTTTTAGTAGAGATGGGGTTTCACTATGTTGGTCAGGCTGATCTCAAACTCCTGATTTCAAGTGATCCACCTGCCTCAGCCTCCCAAAGTGCTGGGATTACAGGTGTGAGCCACCACGTCCAGCCCTGACAGGGAAAGTGTTTACCAGGAGAATTAAACTCACAGTGTTCAGTGATTTGCAGTGCCATACTATGCAAGAAAGTGCTTATCTTAAATGTATTCCACAAAACTCCTCTTTAAGTTTGTCAGAAGCAACTTAGGAGTGGCTTAAACAATAAAGGGAGCATTGATTTATGAGACTAAAAAGCCAAAGGTAGTGTGCAGGCCTGAGACGAAGCTTGGCAGGGCTTAGCAGTGTGACTGAGGGTTCTGGTTTCTTTCTGTCTACTTAGTTCTCAAATGGTATCAATTTTATTCTAAGGCGGACTCCCCTTGTGATCTGAAAATGGCTTCCCATAGGTTCCTAGGGTCGTATGTATCCCTGTCCCCAGCATTCCCTGAAAAAGCTGTGTTATTCTTATTGGATCAGCTCATTCTTTTTTATTATTATTATTATTTTTTAATGAGACAGTATCGCCCTGCTGCCCTTGCTGCAGAGCAGTGGCATGATCACGTTTCACTGCAGCTTCAACTTCCTGGGCTCGTGGCATCCTCCCACCTCATTCTCCTGAGTAGCTGAGACTCCAGATGTGCACAGGTGTGCCTGGCTAATTTTCACCATGTTGCCCAGGCTGGTCTCGAACTCCTAGGCACTCAAGCAGTCCTCCCTCCTTGGCCTCACAAAGTGCTGGGATTACAAGTGTGCGCCACCAAGCCTGGCGTGGCCCAGCTAATTCTGAATTGAATTTCACCTCTGGAGCCAAACAGAACCGCAAGTGGAAATTGGTGACTAGGTCAACAGAGGTTTCCCTGCAGTCTACATCTGTTGAGTCCGGCTGGTTGGTCAGCACTTTATTTATAAGTTTTCAGTTTGTAGTTCGGGTTAGTTTACCTCCTTTAAACATACACATGAATATCTACTAAAAATATGCAGTACTTGGCTGTTCACAGAGTTCTTTAACATTTTGATTCTCAACCTTCTTCCCGACATCACCACATCTGAGGGTGTCCTCCCACCTGTCACCGTGTCAGCAGCAGTGACCCGCTGCCCGGTGGCTTCAGCAGTGCTGTTTATGTGTGGCGTGACTGAGAGTGGATTACTTAACCGCTGAGCCACAGGTTCTTGGTGTAACTTACCCTCGTCACAGAGTTGTTTTGCATGTTTGCCAGGATGACATATCTGTCAAAAGAAGCCCAATGATGGATCTGAGATTTCTGGTGTCCATCCTGATAGTCAGAGGCAGGATGAAGGCTGGCCCAGTCTGGTGGTGCCCTGGGGATACCTGTGTTTGCTAGGGCCTAAAACTTGAGGTGAGGATGGTTGCCAGGGCCTGCGCTGTGTGAACATGAGGTTGCCAGATCCCCGAGGCTAGACAATTGGAGCCAAACATAGGTGAGGAAATCAAGGAGGCTGATAAAAGAAGAGTAGTGACGTCAACCAGGTAGAAGCAGCCAGATGCCTGCCCTACTGCAGCTCAGGAAAACCCGAGCTTGGGCTAATGCTGTTGCATGAACAGAGCAAGTTACAGAAACAGCATGTTGCCCCCATAGTTATCCAGGCATCTGTGTCGCTCTATATCAAGGGTTAAACTACAAGGCATCTTGTTCAGAATAGCTCAGTTCCTGATTTAAAACAACAACAAGCCAGGCGTCATGGCTCACGCCTGTAATCCCAGCACTTTGGGAGGCCGAGGCGGGTGGATCACCTGATGTCAGGAGTTTGAGACCAGCCTGTCCAACATGGTGGAACCCCATCTCTACTAAAAATACAAAAAATTAGCTGGGCTTGGTGGCGGGCGCCTCTGATCCCAGCTACTCGGGAGGCTGAGGCAGGAGAATCTCTTGAACCCAGAAGGCGGTGAGCCAAGATCGCACCATTGCACTCCAGCCTGGGCGACAAGAGCAAAACTCCATCTCAGGGAAAAAAAATAAATAAACAGTCATTTAATATTTATTTTTAGAAAGGTTTTTTTTGGTTTGTTTTTTGGGTTTTTTGAAAGCTGCAAAAGTACCTGGTGGATTTAAGCACTGGTAACATTATTTCTGTCTACAGTGTTCTGAGGCAAGTTTTTGGACTGAGAGTTTCAGACTGAGATTACCAATTAGGCAATCTCTGATTTTTTTTTTTTTTTTTTTTTTAGCTTTTATTTTAGGTGCAGGGGATACAGGTACAGGTTTGTGACATGGGTAAATTGTGTGTCACAGGGGTGGGAGGGTTTAGTGTGCAGATGATTTTGTCACCCAGGTAATAGGCATAGTTCCCAATAAATAGTTTTTCCGTTCTCTCCTTCCTGTCAATCTGCACCCTCAAGTAGGCCCCTGTGTCTGCTGTTTCCTTCCTTACGTCCATGTGTTCTCAATGTTTAGCTTACATTTATGAGTGAGAACATGTGGCATTTGTCATATTCCTTATTTATTTATTTAGAGACAGGGTCTTGTTTTGTCTCCCAGGCTAGACTGCAGTGGCGCAGTCATGGCTCACTGCAGCCTTAACCTCCTAGGCTCAGGTGATCCTCCTGCCTCAGCCTCCTGAGTAGCTGGGATTATAGGCATGTGCTAGTATGCCCAGCTAATTTCTGTGGTTTTTTTGTAGAGATGGGGTTTCACCCTGTTGCCCACACTGGTCTTGAACTACTGGGCTCAAGCAATCTGCCTGCCTTGGCCTTCCAAAGTGCTGAGATAACAGAGGTGAGCCACCATGCCGAGTCATATTTGTGACATTCTTATAGAAATAATAATAGTCACTAGCATCTAGTGAGCACTTAGCACATGCCAGGCACAGTTTTCAGCATTGACTTGTTTGTTCCCCTAATAATCGATGAGGTGTGTGGCCTAGAGGGGTAGGTAACTGGCTCTTGCTCAAGCTTACACAGCTAATAATGGGTAGAGCTGGGATTGGATTTAAACCCAGGTAATTTGACTCCAGAGCCGTTGGCCACCACACTATCCTACTTGCTAGGGATTTGATCTTGGTTAATTTTTTTAAGGGAATGCTTGATCTGAAACTTACAGCTCACATTAATTTTTAATCAGTACTTGAGGGAGGAGAGAGATGGTTGGCCATTTGTGTATATTTGTTGCCACATTTTGGTGGTGACAAACCACAACATGTGGTGTGTCCTCCTGACCAACAAAAACAAGAACTAGCCTGGGCATGGTGGCCCATGCCTGTAATCCCAGCACTTTGGGAGGCCAAGGTGGGTCGATCACGTGAGGTCAGGAGTTCAAAACCAGCCTGGCTAACATGCCAAAACCCCGTCTCTACTAAAAATACAAAAATTAGCTGGGTATGATGGCAGGCACCTGTAATCCCAGCTACCTGGGAGGCTGAGACAGGAGAATCGCTTGAACCCAGGAGTTGGAGGTTGAAGTGAGTCAGGAGCATGTCTCTGCACTCCAGCCTGGATGACAGAGTGAGACGCCATCTCAAAATAAACAAAAAAAAGATTTGTAGGAAACTCTTCCTCTCACCAAAGGCAGCCGTTTGAGACTAATTTTTAATTACTTCCTGAGCCTACTTCACCAAACGATCTATGAGTGAAATGACTGAGTGAAATGATGGGTTACAGGGGAGGCAGAGAACCTAAGCCCTCTGGTGACTCTTGAGTTATTAATGGAACACAAAATAGAAGAATCTAAACTTTCCCAACAGATAAATTAGGGAGTAATTAGCTGCAGAGGAAAATGCTTATATTTCTTTTGCTGAAGAGTTCATGACGGATTTCCTAGTCTTGAACCTCCTTGGGGTATTTATAATGCAATTTGATGTAGTGATGTTTAATCTGTACTGGGTTGAAGTCAGAGTCAGAAATGTGGTTTACGCGTAAGAGTCTGAATTGTTCCAAATCAATGCGAGAGGATAGAATGATGGACTTGGCAGAGCCCTTTCTTTTTACTTCGTATGACTCATCTTCACCCGGGTCGGAGTGAAACAGCACGTCCCTACCGCATTCACACCCAGTGTGGCCCGTCATTCACTTCCTGGCCTGACTGGATGTGAAAACCAAGCACGCCTGTGGGCTAAGATAAGCGTGTAACATGGAGATAAGACAAATGGGAGGTGCATGCCAGGATTTAGCCAATATCAAAGCTTCATTCTACTCCATGGGGCCCATGGAACGCAGTAAGCTCTCAGGAAGTGAGTTTCAGCATAATGGGAAGCCCCTGACATAAGCTAGAAGTATTTGGGGTCCACAGAATGGCCTGGAAAAGAAGCAAAGAAAAGATGGAGTTTTTTTTGTTTTGTTTTTTAGAGATGGAGTATCGCTCTGTCACTCAAGCTGGAGTACGGTGGCTCCATCATAGCTCACTATAGACTCAGCTGCCGGGGCTCAAGTGATCCTCCCACCTCAGCCTCCCAAGTAGCTGGGACTGCAGACTAGGGCTAGCGCACCTGCCTAATTTTAATTTTAGTATTTTTTGTGGAGACAAGGTTTTGCCTTGTAGCCCAGGCTAATCTCGAACTCCTGGGCTCAATTGGTCTGCCCACCTCGGCCTCCCAAAGTGCTGGAATTACAGTTGTGAGCCCCGGCCCTGGCCTTCAAGTGTCCTTAAAAGTTCTGTCTGCTTCAGAAAGAACAGCTGGAAATGGTAGAGTGTTTTCTGTGCATACATTTTGCACCAAAGAGGACATAGAACTCTCCCGGCTGCCAGGGAAGGAGGAAAGGAGTGGGGAGCTCATCTCATTATTAGCCAGTTTGTTCCCATTAGATATTTATCATTAGACACACGTGATGTGCCTCTAGCTTTTCGCAAGTCTTATCGCTCACCTTGCTTTTTCCATTTTGTTGGGAATCGGATGCGGAGGGCAAGTGCTGGCTGTAATGAGTCACTGCAGATATTTCTACTCAGTGATTGGAAGTGTAAAAGCCCTTATTTAGTACAAGTTGGTCTGTCTGCGATTTGCTACTAAATCCATGACTAAGTTGTGGTTCCTATCATGACAACAAAGATATAGATGGTGGGGCTGGTTTGGTTTTTTGTCCTTTTCTTGTGGACTCTTTTTTCCCCCTCACTCTTGAATCTAAGGCTTTTTAATCCACGCTGGTGGTTAAGAAGATTTTAAGATTGTCAGTAGGAAACCTCTAAACATTCCTTGGTTAGACGTGTGCAGTGTGAGTAAAGCCACCACTGAAAACCCATAGTAAATCTCAGCCGACTGTGCAGGATGGCCGGCTAGTGCACGAGGCTGCAGGTTGGCTGGAGCTGATGCCACAAAAAATACTTCAGTGTAGTCTGGAGGTAGCTGATTGCTGGCAGAAGATAAACATTTGGGATATTCACAATACGTTTTTACGGGGATAGAATATATTTGGTTACAAAACATAAAGAATGTTTCCTCCACAGAGAGAGTGGGAGGGAGCTGCCCCTCAAGAATGTGTCATTTGAGGATGGGGAAAGGACCTGCATTGCCTGGAGGGTCTACCCCAAGCAAGCCCTGCTGAGTGTGGACTTCTCTGCTTGAATCACCTCATCTTCCTTTAGGAAAAGATGGAGAAGGGAAGGAAGTTGGGTCTCAGTGGTGTACGTGGCACGTAGATGCCTCGGTGTTAAATTCTCCGTTAATCAGAACCAGGCATTATGAATGTTAATTTCCATCCTAAATTTTACTCATGCTGGGGTGGAGGTTAAGGCTCAGATTTATCTTGCTAAGAGCCACTTTGCTTGCCATCTATTTATGAATTTCAGGAATTAGAGCTAAAAGTTGTGATTGCAGGGCTGGCAAATGGGCTAACCAGCATCCTTTCCATTTTTGATGCTCCATTTTGAAATGGTTTATGCTCTATGTGGACTTTTTCACTGTTATATTTTTAGTAGCACTGAAAGTAGAAGTCTTTCCTGGCAAGTAGATGCTATGGCTTTTAGACTGCACTATGTTTACGGATTGTTTTTTTAATTGTTGAAAGTAGACTAGGCACTGTATGGCATCGCAATCCTAATACTGTGTTCCTTCCTTCCAACTCTCATTGCTTCTCACTTACTTTAAGGAAAATCCTAACACAGAGGGTGTAAAATACCAGTTCCTTTTCACAAAACTGTTCTGATTGTGGAAGTGTATGCATTGGGCTATTTTAGCCTGATGCCATTAAAATGTTTTGAATCCTATAATTAGCTCTCCTTTTTCTAATTCTATATGCCCACCAAGTCCATTTCTGATTATAAAATGGCTTCTTGAATAGATCTGCCTGCAGGGGAGAGAATGTACGGATCGTATGATGATACCATTGCCATCTTAAAAAGAGGTGTACATTATTGTGTAATTTTATTTTATTTTATTTTATCATTATTATCTTTTTGAGACAGAATCTTGCTCTTGTCACCCAGGCTGGAGTGCAATGGCATGATCTCGGCTCACTGCAACCTCCGCCTCCCAGGTTCAAGCAATTCCCCTGCCTCAGCCTCCCTAGTAGCTGGGATTACAGACGTGCGCCACCACGCCAAGCTAATTTTTGTATTTTTAGTAGAGGCAGGGGGGTTTCACCATGTTGACCAGGCTGGTCTTGAATTCCTGACCTAGTGATCTGCCTGCCTCAGCCTCCCAAAGTGCTGGGATTATAGGCATGAGCCTCTGCACCAGCCTTGTAATTTAAGTTTTAATTTAATTTAATTTAATTTTATTTTATTTTATTTTTGGAGACAGAGTCTTGCCGAGTTGCCCAGGCTGGAGTGCAGTGGCATGATTTCGGCACACTACAATCTCCCCTTCCCAAGTTCAAGCGATTCTCATGCCTCAGCCTCCCTAGTAGCTGGGATTACAGGCGTGCACCACCACACCCACCTAATTTTTGTATATTTAGTAGAGACAGGGTTTCACCATGTTGGCCAGGCTGATCTCGAACTCCTGGCCTCAAGTGATCTACCCACCTCGGTCTCCCAAAGTGCTGGGATTACAGGCGTGAGTCACTGCCCCCAGCCAAAAAAAACAGGTGTACTTTTTATTGCAAATGAAAACTTTGGTTATTTGTTTGCATCAATCGGTCTCTGATGGCTGATGAAGATAAGTCCATTCTGGGGGCTAGATCTCTCTCAGGACTAAGGACCGGACCCCAGACACTGAGGTGAATTTACCAAAATGACCCTACTCTGGAGGGCTACTTGGTGAACAGCTTCCTTACTACGTCTGGAAGAACCCTGTCGTCCTTCAGGCTGTCGGCTTGAAACATGAATAGTTACTATTTTTTTTTTTTTTTTTTTTTTGAGATGGAGTCTTGCTCTGTGGCCCAGGCTGGACTGCAGTGGCTGGATCTCAGCTCACTGCAAGCTCCTGGGTTTGGGAACAGTGACTGATAGTACCAGCTGGAGATCAGTGCAGCTGAATGAATACAGTGTCCTTTTGGGGGTACCTTAGAGATAATTGGCCCTAACTCCACCTAGCTCCAGCTACAGTTCAGGTGAGGGGAATGCAAACCCTTAAGACAATTTCTTTAACTCTGCAGACTATTTTATGTGACATGGATGGAGCAGGATGGAAAATAATTAAAATAAATTCCTCTTTTAAAAATACACTTAACATAAATAAGACTAGTTCGAGTGTTGGAAAGCATTCTGGAAAAGAAAACTTGGTCATGAACCAAGTAGAAATCCCTTGGCAGCCGACGGCCCCTCCAGCTGTATTCAGTTATTGAACAGCTGTCAAAGAAAGCAACGCATTATTTGTCCGTTTAGAACAATTTCAGAAAGCTGTTTTTAACCCCAGTGGTGTTTTTCTGCAGTCTTCTAATCTCTGCAAAGGGTTTAAAAGATATAATAACCCATGCTTGTATCAGGCCTGAGGTTACCACCAGAGCATGGAGACACAGTGAACAAGTTCATGTGAAAGGAATTAGAACCATTAGAATTTTATTTCCTGCAGAATTTAGCACCATGGCACATAATCATATGTGGCTGTCTTGGCTCAAAGTCAGCAACAGTATCTACTATTTGTTTCTCAACTACATGACAAATAATATAAGATAAAAACCAGTGCTGTGTGTGTTCCTTGCATAACTAAAGAGTTGAAAACCACTATCAGGTGAATTTCTATCTTAAGCATTTTATCTTACAGAGCAGCTGAGACTGGGTAGTTTTATGAGCTTGTAATGATGTGAAATACAGGCAACACAGTCTTTCTTTTTGACTTAATGCTCAGACCATTTTAGTTTGGAAACCTCAGCTTTCTTTTCTGTTTTCATTAAAGGGTTTAGGCTTCTGACCAGGAACGCCAGTATTTGCATATATCACAATTTTAGGCTTAGAAAAACTCAAAATGTTTGTCTTTTGGTTTTTCTTTGTGGTTGATGTTTGCCAAAAAAGTTTTTATTTTAGCGAAAGTGTTAGAAAATTGGAAACCCACTATGTGACTGTGAAACCAGGGCATAGTTTCAGTTGTAAAAAAAAAAGCTTTCAAAAAATCTGTTTGGTGGCTTCTGAGACATGAAGTGTTTTGATACTGTGGGCTTCTCATTGTTAAGTGTTTGTAAGTATTTCAGAGAGGTGTCCTAGGAATGGGAGAGGGCAGACAGCCCATGCGAGAACACAGCTTGTTTCTCAAGACCCTTGAACACAAATGTGCGTTCACTTTCAAGAAATCAAGGCCCAAGGTCTACTGGAGTTTCCAGTTAACCTGCACTTCCCTAAGCAGAAATTCTCCTGCAGGGAATTCATATGCACCGTCTTCTCTCTTATTTAAAGCATCTAGTATTTGTGCTTTGAATATTGCAAAAAACATGTGCTGTATTATCTCGACTGTCTTTCCCAAGTAGCAAACTTAAACATATAAGGATATTCTGCTAAGTGGCTCTCTTCAATCAGGCCCCAAATGACCAGATGTCCAATAAGCCAATGTAAATGTGACAGTGATCCTGGCTTTGAATGCCAAGGTCAACACAGAATTTACCCATGTTACATCCCCATTAAACTCTTTTCAAGGCCGGGCGCGGTGGCTCAAGCCTGTAATCCCAGCACTTTGGGAGGCCGAGACGGGCGGATCACGAGGTCAGGAGATCGTAGACGATCCCGGCTAACACGGTGAAACCCCGTCTCTACTAAAAATACAAAAACTAGCCGGGCGAGGTGGCCGGCGCCTGTAGTCCCAGCTACTCGGGAGGCTGAGGCAGGAGAATGGCGTAAACCCGGGAGGCGGAGCTTGCAGTGAGCTGAGATCTGGCCACTGCACTCCAGTCCGGGCGACAGAGCGAGACTCTGCCTCAAAAAAAAAAAAAAAAAAAAAAAAAAAAACTCTTTTCAGTTACAGTACCCAGGCAGAATTTGTGTTAGACAGAGTGAAAGTCTTTCTGCTGCATAATGTTAGTACAATTGTTAAGTGAAAATTGGATGAAAGTTATTATGAGCAAACTTATTGTGTGGTCTAAAATGGCCAATCTCACTTCTCAAAAGAAGACATACACCTGGCCAACAAACATGAAAAAAATGCTTATCATTAGAGAAATGCAGATCAAAACCACAATAAGATACCATCTCATACCAGTCAGAACAGCTATTATTAAGAAGTCAAAAAATAACATGCTGGCGAGGTTGTGGAGAAAAAGGAACACTTATACACTGCTGGTGGAAATGTAAATGAATTCAGCCACTATTGGAAAGCAATTTGGAAATTTCAGTTTGGAGATTTCTCAAAGAACTTAGAACTGCCATTCGACCTGGCAATCCCATTCCATTTATACCTAAAGGAATATAAATCATTCTGCCATAAAGACACATGTATGCCTATGTTCATCGCAGCACTATTCACAATAGCAAAAATGTGAAATCATCTTAGATGCCCATCAAACAGTGGACCGGAAGAAGACAATGTGGTACATGTATGCCATGGAATACTATGCAGCCATAAAAAAGAATGAAATCATGTGCTTTGCAGCAACATGGATCAACTGGAAGCCATTATCCTAAGTGCATTAATGCAGGACCAGGAAGCCAAATACCACATGTTCTCACTTATAAGTGGGAGCTAAACAGAGTACACATGAACACAAAGAAGGGAACAGACTCCAGGACCGACTTGAGAGTACAGGGTGGGAGGAGGGTGAGGATAGAAATACTACCCCTTAGGGACGATGCTCATTACCTGGGTGACGAAATAACTGTACACTAAATGCCCAGGACATGCAATTTACTCATGTAACATGCAATTTACTCAGTCACAAACCCCTGAAGCTAAAATAACAATTGGAAAGAAATAAAAATTTAAAAAGTCAATCTAATTTTTGAATATTTTATATTATAGATAAGTGTTTTTACCTGATGTTCTTATTAAAAGAGTTACAGATGGAGAAGAGTTTTACAAAATCTTTTATACGTGTTCTGTCCCTTCCTTGAGTTCTTGGATGAAGGGATTGTGTCTGTTTTTGTTGGTTCCTCCACCTCCACCTGATTTTTGAGAAGATCTGGGTTCAAAATCCCTGGACAGACCAGGCACGATGGCTCATGCCTGTAATCCCAGCACTTTGGGAGGCCAAGGTGGGCAGACCACCTGAGGTCAGGAGTTCGAGACCAGCCCAGCCAACATGGTGAAACCCCATCTCTACAAAATAGACAAAAATTAGCTGGCTGTGTTTGCACATGGCTGTAATTCTAGCTACTCAGCAGGCTGAGACATGAGAATCTCTTGAACCTGGACGTGGAGGTTGCAGTGAGCCAAGATCATGCCACTACACTCCAGCCTGGACAATAGGGTGAGACTCCATGTTAAAAAATAAAAATTAAAAAAAATCCCTGGACACTTTTTCTTTCTTTTATCCCTCACCCCCATCCCATCCTTCCCTCTGAGTCCCCAAAGTCCATTGTATCTTTCTTATGCCTTTGTGTCCTCATAGCTTGGCTCCCACCTGGATACTTCCTGCTTGGGGAAGGAGGAGACGTATCATTTTTCTTCTCTGGTGAGTGTGGACTTTTCTGCCAGAATGAACAACCGATGGAAAAAGAGGTGGACATCCCATGACTCAGTTGAAAGATCGTCACCTCCACAGGCATGCTGTAGAAACGGACATATATGCCGTGTCTCCTTTCTACCCTGTGGAGTCAGCCTGTATCCCTCCAGACATGTCACCTGCAACTCAACATTCCTGGTTATTCTCTGAGCACACTGATGGCCTCCTGTAGAGCGAAGTATGGAAGGCAGTGGATGTCACACTGGTGACTTTGTGGTCTTCTTGACGTTCTTCTACTCCTTTGGTCCTTTGGTTTATAAAGTGTTTATAAACCCTCTTGGAACTATGAGCAGGCCTGAGTTTCCCTCTTGTGACTCTAAGGATCAGGATGTCACAACTTTGCCAGTAACAGCATGGAACTGCCTCATCTTCTGCTGTAGTGAGAGAGGCACAGGTATGATCCCAAAATAGTGAGGGTCTCCACATCTCTAGTATCTAGGCTAGGGTGCTGTGCTCCGTTGACAGCCCCGTGTCTAGAGACCTATAAGGTCTTAAAGGGAGGGGATGAGAATTAAAATATTAAACGCACTTGAAAGGGAGGAAATAGAATTAAACACACTCTAACAGAGGAAGCATGAGACTGCACACACCTCCAGCTCTTTTTTTTTTTTTTTTTTTTGAGACGGAGTCTTGCTCTGTCGCCCGGGCTGGAGTGCAGTGGCCCGATCTCAGCTCACTGCAAGCTCCGCCTCCCGGGTTTAGGCCATTCTCCTGCCTCAGCCTCCGGAGTAGCTGGGACTACAGGCGCCCGCCACCTCGCCCGGCTAGTTGTTTTTTTTTGTATTTTTAGTAGAGATGAGGTTTCACCGTGTTAGCCAGGATGGTCTCGATCTCCTGACCTCGTGATCCGCCCATCTCAGCCTCCCAAAGTGCTAGGATTACAGGCTTGAGCCACCGCACCCGGCCCACCTCCAGCTCTTAAAAATAACTGACCTACGTACTGATGGGAACCAGCTCCAGCATTTGGTAGGGCATTTGGCCCAAGATTCCTGTCACCCGGGGTCCAAAAGGGAGCATCTTAGAGGACACAGCCTACTTGGAGGAAGGCAAATGCATTTCTCTGCAAGAGGCCGAAGTTGATTGCCTTTTTCGCTTTAGACTTACCGCACGCAGATAAGTAACCAGCTTGGTGACCCATTCCCAGTGCAGCAGTGGGACTGATCACTGAGCTCAGTAGCTGTTCCCTTCCGGGAAGGACCAAGCAGAACTTCAGCTCCACCCAGGAGGATTCCTGAATCTCTGGCTCCTGAAGAATCTCTGGCTCCTGCTCTTCTTCCTAACACCACAGCTCATCACGCCCCTCTCCTGCTGGTCACATTTCAGCTCTCTTTATTGCAAAGGCCATGTGGCTCCAGAATTTTGTGATTGCATACCTCTAGTGATAATATTGAGTGTGAGGCCAGGTGCGGGGGCTCACCCCTATAATGCTAGCATTTTGGGAAGGCAGGCGGGAGGATCTTGAGCCCAAGAGTTCAAGACCAACCTGGGCAACATAGTGAGACCCCCCCATCTCTGCAAAAGAATGTTTTAAAAATTAGCCAGGTGTGATAGCACATGCTTGTAGTCCCAGCTACTCAGGAGGCTGAGGCAGGAGAATTGGTTGAGCCCAGGAGATGGAGGCTGCAGTAAGCCATGATTGTGCCACTGCACTCCAGCCTGGGCAACAGAGCAGGACCCTGTCTCAAAAAATAAATGAATGCATGAATAAATAATAAATAAAATTGAGCATGGACCCTAGTGGGTATATATTTATGAATTACATGATGCCAGATGTGTCTGTATAAAATATCAGTGCAGGCTGGGTACAGTGGCTCACGCCTGTAATCCCAGCATTTTGGGAGGCTGAGGTGGATGGATCACAAGGTCAGAAGTTTGAAACCAGCCTGGACAATATGGTGAAACCCCGTCTCTACTAAAAATACAAAAATTAGCTGGGTGTGGTGGTGCATGCCTGTAATCCCAGCTAGTAGGGAGGATGAGGCAGGAAAATCACTTGAACCTGGTAGGTGGAGGTCACAGGAGCCAAGATCATGCCACTGCACTCCAGTCTGGGTGACAGAGCAAGTCTCCATCTTGAATAAAATAAAATAAATAAAATAAAATAAAATAAAATAAAATAAAATAAAATAAAAACAGCACAACCAGACCTCATTTTTAGATAGCAATGTTTATAAGTAGTTTTATGCTTCATGTTAGTGACCCCAGGCCTGTAGGATAAAACCAGCCCTTATCTGTGGCATTCAAGTCTCTAAAGCTGAATGCGACCCCTGCCTCTCTCCGGTCATGACATCCTGGCCCTGCCTTTCCTCAGTGTCTGCACATCTTGCTTCCAACATACGCCTTTCTGCATCTCTTTTCTTTGTCTGACGGCCCCTCCCTGCATCCTGTTTCCGTGACTGGGAAAGGCCTATATTTTTTTCCTGCACAACTGTTGCCACCTTGTCATTTTTTTTTTTCTTCTCCCAGAGGAGCTCTATCTGGGAAGCTCTCCTACTAGACAGAGCGGGGCAGCTCCAGCGCTGGTCAACTCTTCAATCCTTGCATCACCCGGACCCACTGTGGGGCTGCAGATGGGGAGAACTGTCTTCTCTTTTTACATTGTGCTGGAGGGTGCATAAGTCTGTCTGTGGAATACATCTTTTAAAGTAAAACCGCTTATCAAAGCACATGTGCGTTGGTGACTTTGGTGATGGCTGTTGCCAGATTTCCCCGCAGAGGGGCCATTCACATTTGTATTCCTACCGGGAGTGAACGTCGAATGCCTGTTTTGCCACAGTTATGCCAACACGGTATATTATCCAACGTTTGGATTTCTGCCAGTCAGGTAAGAACCTGGCATCTCACCTTAGAGATCAGAAACTGGGATTTCTGGGATTCCACCTGGGCTTTCCTGCTTATTGAAAGGCAAGCACAAAATTTCCTGCTTATTGAAAGGCAAGCACAAAAATAATCCATTATTGGATGGAGGTGGCCTGTGCATTCTATCCTCACTATGTCAGCATCTTGGAAGGTCTGGAGCCTGCAGACTGGAATGGTTTCTTAGAACCAGGGTAGCCAGACACATGGACTCACCCCAGGATTGCTCTTCTACGAGCAGGGTCCCACAAAGCCTGTCACCTGACAGTTGTTGACTTTACTATGCGGGATGCCACAGAACAAACACGCAGCGTGAATGGCCCGGTGAGAGATGAAGGCCACCCGCTGCCCTCCTAGGGCACCACCCCTGGTGCATCTCAAGCATTCCAGAGGCAGTCTGACACTCTAAACAGAAAATATAACGGCTCAGCAAACTCAGAAATCCCAGTCGTTCAAATAAGATAAACCATCGTGCACAAGGGTCCTTGTTGTAAACTTAAGAGTAATGAAAACCTGGAAACAACTTGTGAGTTCAAAATAGGGAATAATTATATGACCTATCTGTAAGATGAAAGGGTAAGTTATCTGTAACGTGAGGTTTAGTGACCAGGGAAAATAATTACATGCTAAAGTGAAGTTAAAACTGTAAAAATATATATGTAACATAACCTCCCTGCTAGGTAAAGAAAAATTTGCACAAAAACATACCTGGGGGAAATATACTAAGATGTTAGGTTTAGTGGCTTCTGGGAGCTAGGGTTGTGTATTTGGGATTACATTTTTCTTTCTGTTTCTTTATATTTTTTCTGTATTTTCTACCTTATATTGATAGTCAGGGGACAAGGGCAAGGGGAAAGAGGTAAAAATCACACACCTCTCCAGCCCCTCCTTGTCTCCAACAAAGAGGACATTAGAGCTTCTTAAGGTCTGAGCTTGGGACTAGGGAGTTGGGGGGACACCAGGTGAGTCCCAGGGAGGTAAGACGATGGCTTGCTAGCATGATCAAGGTTTCTGTGATCTTGATTAGTGAGAATATAGTAAATTCTTTGGGTTGAAGAAATTTGCTGAGACCTTTTTGAGTAAGTATTTACCCAGATGCAAGTGCTAAGTCTGTTAGAAGAAGGGGTTAATGTGGTATTAAAAGGTGATTCTCCAGGCTGCTGTCACAAGCACCCTCTACAGCAGAGAAATTGTCATTGAGAAGGAAGCTCAGCCATTTCTCATCATAACGATGATGACAACAACAGCCCACACCGTGAAAGGCTAGCCACGGGCCTGCACAGATGTGAATGTTCCACACATATCAAACCGCACGACTAACACTCAAAGTACAGTGTTCTCGATATTAATACTCGACCCGTTTTGCAGATGGGAGAAACCAAGACAAAGGAAGAGGAGATAACTTGCGCCCATCACAGCCAGGACATGACAGAACAGCTTGGCTCCAGAGTGGAACCACTCTGCCTTTCCATGTTAGATGGATCCAAGGACAGGCGGAAATGTCTGTCTTCATTGTGGTAGGGATTACACAGGTGTATATGTGTGTCCAACTTCATTAAACTGTATACTTCATTAAAATGGATGGACTTTAGTATGTCTAAATCATACCTCAATGAGGTTGGTTTTAAAAAATAATAAAAAGGCCTGAGGGTGACCTTTTCCCAAATTCCGAACTGGAGTCTGAGATTGTACCATTCTGATGTGAGGAAAGGCAAGGCCCAGCTAAAACTCAGTCACCCATCCTGGAGGAACCGGAGAGACAGGGCGCCCAGACAGCACCGACCAGCCCCCTCTCTGCAGCCACAGGCCAGGCTGGGGTGGCAGGGGTGCTGGCTTGGGAGTTGCTCCTGGGCTCATGAGAAGTGACAGGAATGTGGCAGCAGATACTCCCTGACCCCCCCCACCTGGGCATGCCAGGAATGTGTGCCATTTCGGGGTTGGCATCTTTGGAGTTGGGATGAAATGCCTTGATCTGCCCCAGCAAAGAAGAAGAGTGCTGGAGTCCTGGAACTCTTTCCCCCGAAACAATGGGATGCAGAAAACTGCAGCATCCCATTATTTGTTCCTGTCATGCAAGGAAATGCAGAGCCCAGGCCAAAATGGAAACTAGGAGTCAGCTTGCTTCATCGAGAACACCTCGGTCCCAATTTTAGGTCAGGCCAGGGGTATTGGACAGTTGGCCAGATGGACTCAGTAATCCGTGTTCCTTATACAAAGGGCTTAATTCACACCCTAGGCAAATGACAGTCTTCCCTGTATGGCCAGCCTCAAAAAGACATAGAAATAGATAAAACCGCCAAAGTTAAGATCTGCAAGTGCCTAGGGTCTACTGTGTTTGAGAATTGGATATTTGGTCAGTCCGATTATTTAATAAGAGCTCTAAAACATGCCACATGGAGATTTCTTTTTTTGCTAGGAATGTTAAGATCTCAGTGGCGATGGTGACGTGCATTCAGCCCTTTGTTATAATAACACACGACGTGGCCTCCTGTTTTGAAATCCTTTCCCAGTTGTAGGGTGACGGCTTATCCTACCAGATACTGCATGACCAGACGCTTGGCGTGCCACACTTCACATTATGAGGTTCTGGCAGTGGAAACTGACTGGGGAGGCACAGTGTCAACAGGAAATATCTGCCAGCAACACAGAAAAGGCTTCAGGAAAGATAACAGGAGGAGAGGCCAGATCCCGTCGTTGCCTTGCACTGTGCAGACCGAGGAAGTGGGGAGTGCATGTGGATTCCCACGAAGTTCTCTTCTGTCCTGGCAGGAAACAGATCAACCTTCGCCTAGGGAAGGTGGAGGCTTGCTTTTCTCTGATCACACTCTCTTGCAAATCTTAAAGCAGTTTCCATAAACATATTTTATTTCTTCCAAATTAAGGATGACAATGTGAACGGTGAATGGCATTATTCACCGTGGGGAGCTGTTTTCCTTCACCCTCGGGATGTTTATGTATGCCCCTCCATTTTCTTCGGCGTTTGGATGTGATTTCTTATGAAAGACTTGGAAATCTGCAAAAACTCACGAGTTAGAAACCTACCAGTGCTCTGATCTCTCCTGCATTTTAAAAAGTGGTCAGTTGCTTTATTGTAAGAAAGTTGGCTTGTTACAGTATCTCTAACTGATTTAAAGGCAGTCCATGGTTTATATGTTTTCATCTTCAGGTTCTTTCTAGGCTGGTTCTTTAGGAGGAAGATTAAGTGTTAATCTTGGACCCTTGGTACCAGAGTTAAGACAACAAGGACAGAGAGGTTCCAAGAGGGAAAATTTTAGGTCAAGGAAAGAAAGGATTTTCTAATATCCAGAGCCATACACGCATGGAATGGGCTGGCTGCCCAGGGCTGGGAAGTGAGTGGCAAACTCTGAAAGCATTTCAGCCACCAGTGCTGGAGTTTTTCCTCCTGAGGCTGCTGGGCCCTGGGACAGGAGGTTTACTGCTGCAAAGCAGCATGGAGGGGTATTCCTGCGGGTTGGAGTGGGAATTCCCGGTGTGTTTCCACGGAGGTGGAATCGTGCTCCCATCCGGTGCCATGGGACTCTACATGTCTCTGGAGCTGGTTTCTGGGCCAGTGCTTTGTTCCTGGCACACAGGGAGATGCAGAGCCAAGGCCAGAATGGAAATCAGGGGTCTGCTTGCTTCATCAAGAACATCTCGCTCAAAAGTAGAGTATAAAAAAGTGCAGCCGGGCGCGGTGGCTCAAGCCTGTAATCCCAGCACTTTGGGAGGCCGAGACGGGCGGATCACGAGGTCAGGAGATCCAGACCATCCTGGCTAACATGGTGAAACCCCGTCTCTACTAAAAAAATACAAAAAAAACTAGCCGGGCGAGGTGGCGGGCGCCTATGGTCCCAGCTACTCGGGAGGCTGAGGCAGGAGAATGGCGTAAACCCGGGAAGCGGAGCTTGCAGTGAGCTGAGATCCGGCCACTGCACTCCAGCCTGGGCGACAGAGCGAGACTCCGTCTCAAAAAAAAAAAAAAAAAAAGTGCAAGACCAGGCGCAGTGGCTCAACCCTGTAATCCCAGCACTTTGGAAGTAGAGCAAGCTCTACTTTTACTTAGTGTCAGCGTAGCATTTTATCTTTAAAGGGTTCAGAGGCTTAAAAAATATTGGAAAGCTCCCCACCAGAGCAGCAGGCTCGTTTGGAGTTCAGCAGCGAGTGAGCAACAGGGCTTTAGACTCAGAGTGGCAGTCCGAGTGAGCATACCCTTGCTGCTTTGTTTGGAACTTGAAGAGGCCGAGGTGGGTGGATCACCTGAGGTCAGGAGTTCGAGACCAGCCTGGCCAACATGGTGAAACCCCATCTCTACTAAAAATAAAAAATTAACCAGGTGTGGTGGTGGGCACCTGTAATCCCAGCTACTCGGGAGGCTGAGGCAGGAGAATCGCTGAAACCTGGGAGGTGGAGTTTGCAGTGAGCCAAGATTGCACCACTGCACTCCAGCCTGGGCAACAAGAGCAAAATATCGTCTCAAAAAAAAAAAATTGCTGAACTCAGTAGTTGATTTACATTCCGGTGCTAAAGTTTTAAAAAGAGTAATGAACAGTTCAGTTTGCAGCCAGGCATCTCTGTGAACCACAGCCCGAGCTGCACAGCCCTGGGAGTATGGAGGGACGGGAGAGGTCCCTGAGAATGTGGAGCCCTCCGAGGCTCGTGCATACCCCCAATGTTGCCCCACTGGCTCTAACCAGAGCAAGCTCTACTTTTACTTAGTGTCAGCATAACATTTTATCTTTAAAGGGTTCAGAGGCTTAAAAAATATTGGAAAGCTCCCCACCAGAGCAGCAGACTCGTTTTGGAGTTCAGCGGCGAGCGAGCAACAGGGCTTTAGACTCAGAATGACAGTCGGAGGGAGCAGCATCCCCTCCATTTCCAACCTTGCCGCTTTGTTTAGAACTTGAAGCATGTTTTCTTTCCTATTCTTCTTTCAAACTAACTTTTATAGGCAGGGGGCTTTTGATCCTCTCTTTCGATGAGCCGATCTGGTCAGATTCAAAAGGCAGTGCCTGGAACGTGAATGGGAGGCAGCCATGGTATAACAGGAAGTGCATAAGCTTTAGAAGATGCACGCTTGAATCTCAGCTCTGCTGGGTGCCAGCTGGGTGCCATGGGCAGGTCACTCACCTTCTCCGAGCCGGTTTCCTTGTCTTTAAAAATGGGGCTAATCTCACATACCTCACTGTAACAGTAAATAATCACATAATATACGTGAGCAACATTCACATGTAGGATGAGGCCTTCAGATTCACGGGCACCTTGGACTAGCACCGTCTAAGCATCATTTTCCTTAGAGCTGTTGGCAAAGCCATACTGACTGTGAATGAGAGAAAATACCCTGTCACATGCACAGAAAAGGCTAGGCAGAGGAGAATTCTCCTTTCTCTCCCGGGCCTCGGGGGCTTCTGTTCTTCCAGGGGGAAAACATGACGCCGCCTTCTTTATCTTGAGAGCAACCACCTCCCACTCTATGCCTCCCAGGTGGGGTGGGGCGGCTTACTAGGGGACTGTGGGGCAGGAAGAAACCAGGGACTGCATTTCTTACTAAGCCACTCAGAAGAATGCTGTAGAGCTTGTTTAGGGGGAAATCCCAGGATATATGGAGATGAAGCTAAATTTATTTCTCATTTTTAATGCCGGGAGAGCAATCCGATCTGTTTGAAGGAAACAAAAGCATTTACCCAGGGAAGGCGAAGGTTACTTCCTGCAGAGTAGAGCCTTCCAATGCCATTCCCTACCTTTGCAGCAAGTGGGTCAAAAATAACTACAAGGGAATATAGGCTTAATTTTTTTCTCCTATCTTCTTCCTCCCCTCTAATTCATTGAAATGTCAAATGCAAAAGTAGACAATCTTGCAACAAATACTTCGAGAATATACCCATGCTGCAGAAAGCATGTGCTTGTAAAGATACAGAATCCTGCCCAGTCTCTGCAAACAGAAATGCTTAGACCCTGAGTGTAAAATAAGTGGCCTGTTTTTTCTTTTTAAAGGCAACAACTGTAAATGTGTATTGTTTGAGGCATGGGAGCAGCAGCCTGTGGGTGGGCCTGTCAGGCTGTAACTGCATTAAGAGCAGGGATAAGGCTCGGAACAGAGGTACGCCCCAGCAGCCCATCGTTCCAGCAGTCCTAGGTTCCCCGTATCTCTTACTGGCCTGGACTCAGCCCCTCCTGGAGGGCTTTGTCTTCCCAGTATTGCTCCAAGAACCACCTGCTTGGGGTCCATCCTGCCACAGAGCTGCTTTCCAGCTACAGAGAGATGGAAAGGGAAGGAGGAGACCCTCTGGAGGCTTCAGGCTTAAACCCAATGGGTCTTTTTTTTTTTTTTTTCAGACATAGTCTCACTCTGTCGCTCACTGCATCCTCCGCTTCCCAGGTTCAAACAGTTCTCCTGCCTCAGCCCCCCGAGTAGCTGGGACTACAGGCACGCGCCACCACGCCTGGCTCATTTTTTAGTATTTGTAGTAGAGATGGGGTTTCACTATGTTGGCCAGTCTGGTCTCAAACTCCTGACCTCAAGTGTTCCTCCTGCCTCGGCCTTGCAGAGTGCTGAGATTACAGGCGTGAGCCACTGCGCCCAGCCCCAGTGGGTCTTTATACTAGAAGGAGTTTTCTTTTTAAAGACAGGTCAGTTGGAGAGAACATTTGGTGTTGGGTTGCAGAACAGGTTAGGCTGTGGGAAAGGGGCCAGGCTGGTCACAGTACTCTGCATTCAAGGCAGTGGGTCACAAGACCAGACCGGTTTGCATCTCAGCTCTGCCATTTGTAGGGCATGTTTAACCTTGTTAGGTCACCCTTTCCTTTACAACAACCCACAGGTATTACCTGCTGTAACCTGTGTCACGACATTAAGATCAAATGAGAGAAACCATGTGATGATTTATTGGAAACTAGATTATCTCGTACATATATAAGATGTGGTTTGGGGATTTAAAAATTTTTTTTCGTTCCTCTTACCCACCAAATTCCTCCTTCACCAAACACTTTCCCCCAGTCTGCACCCGCCCCCACACATGCATCGCAACAGAAACTGGAAACTGGCCATTCTTTTATATATTGGGTTTCTCAAGGCCAGAAAGAAAATTTAATCGTCAAGTATCACTGGCTAGTTAAGCCAACTCTTTTACTTTTAGGCTAGTGCATCCTACACCCAAAGACGACTTGTATTTGTTACTCAACAACAAATACCAGAGACCTACAAACGTTAAGAGATTAGAGGTTAGAAATTAAACATACCTTTTGTGTTCTTTCCTCCTAATTGAACATTTACCCAATCACTAAGCAAAAATAATTTAACGATCACTGAAAGTTTGCTGTGTTTAAATATTAGCAGCACAGATAAATATTACCTGTGATTTTAATTCATTTGTTTTTCACATTGGAGAAAAGAAGGCATAAAAAATGCAGATTTCCTGCAAGTCCTCAGGAAAGTCTTTAGAAGTTAGGTGGGATTAGATTCTTCCCCTCCAAATACTTTGTTTTCTTTGTAGATTCAAGTTCACATGCTATTGAGCATTTCATTTTAAATGTGGGCAGTTGTCAGCCAAGACTTTGAATGCTGTGGTTTGCTTTACATAGCTTTTAAATCATGAGTTGTGAGCCAATGTTCAGCTCATTGGTTATTTCAGTAAATATGTGCATTAAAAAAATAATATAAACTTGCCCAGGCACAGTGGTTTACGCCTGAATCCTAACACTGGGACGCCAAGGCAGGAGGATTGCATGAGACCAGGCGTTCAAGACCAGCCTGGGCAACATAGAGAGACCCCATCTCTATAAAAAATAAAAATAACAACCAGACATGGTAGTGTGTGCGTATAGTCCCAGCAACTCAGGAGGCTGAGGTGGGAGAATCGCTTGAGCCTGGGAGGCCGAGGCCTCAGTGAGCCATGGTCATGCCCCTGCACTCCAGCCTGGGCAACAGAATAATGCCCTCTCTCAGAAATAATAATGAGTTAAATTTGGTTTCTGCTTGTTCCTAATTTGTATTATGTTTAAGTTCGTATTTATATTATATACATCCATTAATTTATTGCTTACAGATTACATAATAAATGAGCAAGAAAGCTGAATATTGAAAACACAAAGTAGGACTAGGTTTGCAATAAGGAATAGTTGTTTGTGCTAAGATTATATTAGGTTTTTTAAGTTGTAGAAATAACAATTTATGGAAATACTGATTAAAATAGGCTTAGTCAACTGGGTGCAGTGTCTCACATCTATAATCCCAGCACATTGACAGGCTGAGGCAGGTGGATCACATGAGGTCAGGAGTTCGAGACCAGCCTGGCCAACATGGTGAAAGCCCCATCTTTACTGAAAATGCAAAAATTTGTTGGGTGTGGTGTCTGCTCCTCGATTACTGCTTGTGATGACCTAAATGTAGCTTTGCAACCCTTCAGGTTTAAAAAGGAAGTAAAATGATCAGTGCTGTAAAAACAAACCCTAATACCCACTAATGCTTGGAGTGGAAAACCCTCAGATTCTGCTTCTTGGAAGGCTGGACCCATGTGGCATACGCTAGAATGACATGGATTTTTTTTGGTTTTGGGGGTTTGTTTTTTTTTTTTTGAGACAGAGTGTCACTCTTGTTGCCCAGACTGGAGTGCAGTGGCGCAATGTGCACTTGGGAGGCTGAGACAGGAGAATTGCTTGAACCCGGGAGGTTGAGGTTTCAGTGAGCCAAAATCAATGCCACTGTACTCCAGCCTAGGCAATGGAGCAAGACTCCATTCAAAAAATAATAGAAATAAAATAAAATAGAGTTTGTCAAGATAAGATATCCGAGCTGTTCAGTATCTTTAAAAACTTTCTGCTTTTGAAAACTCAATGTTAGCAGATGTTTGTCTATTTACAAGATTTCTTTTTGTAACCTCCCCCTAGCATTTATTAATTTTCACAATGAGGTAGCAATTTTGCTTTTGCTTTCTGGCATTAGAGTATATGCCCTTCCTAAGTAAATCCTATGTACTCTGATTGTATACTTGCAAGTGGGGTATAATGTATTGTAGTTGGATTGTGTGCCTGACAACCACTGATTTTGAAAGACAGATGTTAATCTGGACAGCATGAGAGTGACAATGTTGTTTAACATTTCCTAATGAAAGTAAAATTTTTCTGAGCCCGGTGGCTGATGCCTGTAATCCCAACACTTTGAGAGCCGAGGTGGATTACTTGAGGCCAGGAGGTTAAGACCAGCATGGGCAACATGGCTGGACCTCATCTCTACAAAAAAATTAAAAACTAAAAAATGAGCCCAGTATGGTGGCATGTGCCTTTGGTCTCAGTTACTTGGGAGGCTGAGGTAGGAGGATCGCTTGAGCCCAAGAATTCGAGGCTGCAGTGAGCTATAGCCACTGTACTGCAGCCTGGAAAACAGAACAAAACCCTGTCTCAAAAAAATAAAAAAGGTTTTAATTCCCCACATTGCCTCTGTGCTCCTAAATAAGACTTATTGGTTGGTTGATTAGAAAGGAAACATCACAGTATTGGAAGAATATACTCACGGTTTTGTGATGGTAGAATTGTTTTGAGGTCTTCTTCAAGTCGCTTTGTTTATTTGTTTGTTGGGAGACGGAGTTTCGCTCTTGTTGCCCAGGCTGGAGTGCAGTGGTGTAATCTTGGCTCGCTCGATTCTACTGCCTCAACCTCCCAAGTAGCTGGGATTACAGAAGCCTTTCACCACGCCTGGCTAATTTTTTCTATTTTTAGTAGAGATGGTGTTTCACCATGTTGGCCAGGCTGGTCTCGAACTCCTGCCCTCAGGTGATCCACCCGCCTCAACCTCCTAAAGTGCAGGGATTACAGGCGTGAGCCACCGTGCCCGGCCTCAAGTCACTTTCTACTTTAAGATGAAATCTTCACTATTTAATCCTGTAAATGGCCTGTTAGCGCAGCCTGTTAGAATCTCATCTGTGTCATGTCAGGGTTGCAGGTTCAGCCTCCATATGGCCTTTGTATATGACATGCAGTTGCACCCTGCAAGCAAATGGGAATTTGCAGCGTTTGTGTGGATTCCAACTTTCTGAAAAACAAGTCAAGGTATTTGCCCTCTTGCTGGTGGGCCGATGGTGTCATCCTCATGTTCCTGGGTCAGCACATGGAAGCAGGAAATAAGGTCACCCAACAGAGAGCCTTTCGACAGTACCCTGGATCTAAGTGGATATCCGCACCTGTGAACTGCAGTGACCGAAAGCCCTGGAGAGGGTTCCTTGTCTCCAGAATCACTGAGTGTTTTTGAAAGGCATGTGGCATGATGGAAAGCCATGCTCTAGGAAGCTTGGTCTGGCGGGAGCGTTAGTCATGATAGGTGTCAGCTGGACTTAGTTCTGGTGAGAAGGTGGATAGGACCTAATCGAGCAGAAGAAAAAGAACCTGGATGGAACTGCTGCTTCTCCGGGTGCATATAGTTGTGCTTAAGATGTGGCTTTCAGCCACTGCCCTCATTTATATTTTTGGGGGGTCATCCTTGAGACTCTTCACCTTAAATCTGATGGTCATGATCCTTGAGATTCTTCACCTTAAATCTGATGGTAGTGACTGTCCATTGAAAAAGAATGGCTATGCCAGGCACAGTGGCTCACACCTGTAATCCCAGCACTCCCAAAGAGGCTGAGGCGGGTGGATCACCTGAGGTCAGGAGTTTGAGACCAGCCTGGCCAATATGGTGAAACCTCGTCTCTACTAAAAATACAAAAAATTAGCCAGGTGTGGTGGGGCATGCCTGTAGTCCCAGCTACTTTGGAGACTGAGGCAGGAGAATCGCTTGTACCCAGGAGGCAGAGGTGACAGTGAGCCGAGATTGTGCCACTGTGCTACGGCCTGGGTGACAGAGCAAGACTCTCAAAAAAAAAAAAAAAAAGAATGGCTAATCCTAAAAGGGTTAAATAAATTACATTGATACTGATGACAATGATATAAGAATTTTTCCTCTGCACAATTTAAATATTTTAATTTGACTTTTTCAAAGAAGAACCCCAAATACTTTACCTGTCATAGCCTCAGTGAAACACCTGAATTGAAATCTGAAATTTAAAATCTTCTCAATCACGTTAGTCAGATAAATGCACATCTGAATGTGAAGATGGAGGCCTGCCCCAGCAAGAAACATACAGTCAAGTTGCACACGAGCCCCATGCCCGTGATACATTTATCACGGTATCCATGGATCGTGCTCTATTTGTACAATTACTTTGCATGGTCATGTCCATGCCGTCAGACCCCGTTCTGATGATATTTTGGGAACAGTTACACTAAGATCTCTGCCCAGGACACTCTCCTCGCCTGTGTTGAGAGAGGATCTGAAGTTTGAAGTTAGTCTTCCTCCTATGTCTGTCCCCGTGTCCACGCACAGGCGCATAGGCACCAGCAAGCCTTTCTCTGATTTTAGGGCTGGACTTCCACCATAGTTCACCCCATAGTGTCCTTCTGTGGCAGTCCAATTTGCGTATTGGATGTACAATTGATCACTTCCCTGCTCAAAAATCTTCAGTGAATTTTTGCTGTCCAAAATCTGAAATTTTTCATTCACTCTTCCTATCCTTTTTATTAGACAGATCTCGCTCTGTCACCCAGGCTGGAGTACAGTGATGCGATCACTTCTCACTGCAGCCTCAAACTTCTGGCCTCAAGCCATTTTCCCACCTCAGCCTCCTGAGTAACTGGGACTATAGGCATGCATACCATACCAGGCTAAACTTTTAATTTTATGTAAAGACAAGGTCTCACCCAGGTTAGTCTTGAACTCCTGGCATCAAGCGATCGATCCTCCCGCTCAGTCTCCTGAGTTACTGGGATTATAGGCGTGAGCCACAGCACCCAGCCCTCCATTCGTTTCTTTTATAGACATTATAGAGTCGGGAAGGTGACTTGAGAGGTTCATCACGTCTGATACTGAGTCTTTTATTGTGCTTACCTAACCAGACATTTTCTCTCTCTGGACAAATATTTTCTGTGATCTAGAATATACTGTTTATTCATGCAACCTAAACTTTTACAAAGCTCTTCCTTGCAGCAAGTATAAATAAAACTAGTTTTGCACCAGTACTTTGTTCATGGCGTATCTTCACCAAGAAAACCTCCAGTCATCTACTATTTTAAATTACAAGTTTTATTATTATTCAGGTGTGGTGAGGCCAACAGACCAGTAGAGGATGGGCAGCTATGGAGAAGATAGTTACTTGGCCGGACACTATTGCTCACACCTGTAATCCCAGCACTTTGGGAGGCTGAGGCAGGTGGATCACTAGAGGTCAGGAGTTTGAGACCAGCCTGGCCAACATGGGAAACCCCATCTCTGCTAAATACAAAACTTAGCCAGGTGTGGTGACTCACGCCTGTAGTCCCAGCTACTTGGGAGGCTGAGGCAGGAGAACCACTGGAACCTGG
The DNA here is from genome assembly GCF_009764315.1 of Trachypithecus francoisi. NCBI lineage: Eukaryota > Metazoa > Chordata > Mammalia > Primates > Cercopithecidae > Trachypithecus > Trachypithecus francoisi. The sequence continues at coordinate 17,569,973 of NW_022681474.1, read as the reverse complement.
AAGGCAGAGGTTACAGTGAGCCGAGATTGCACCACTGCAGTCCAGCCTGGGCAACAGAGCGAGATGCTGAAGAGAGAAAAAGAAAGAGAGAGAGAGAGAAGTTAAAAGAAAAGAAAAGTTACCCACAGTTCCCAAGAGGAGGGCTACACCATACCAGGCAGGGCCACACAGAGAACCACCAGGGCCAACCAGGTGGCCAAGGGAGCAGGAGAAATGTGGGCAGGGCCCTTTGTTGAGGTTTTCTCAGGAAGGAATGGACAAGGCAGGGTATGCGGCCGCGGCAGGTTCAGGGTTGGCTAATTTGACTAATTGTGATGGCTTCTGGGGCACAGGAGCTCACTCCAGTTGCCTGGTACCTGGCCCTGGGGTGATCAGGGCAGGGAAGGGTGGACTGGAATATAACAGCCCCTAGGGGATGTGGCTGGGGTGTGGGCTCTGGATTGACAGGCTGCAGCTGAAAGTCATGCTCACGGAGCAGTAATTTATGATCTCCAGGAATTAGTGATGGGAGGGTTAGTCCCTGTATGCCCAGCAAAGCTCTGAGATGTCAAAGCATCAAAATTAGAGAACACAAAGACACAGTGAATACACCTACTCCCCCTGACAGTCCCATCTCAGTTATGAGTAGCTACATAACCTTGAAGGAAAACCTCAAGTTCCTCATCTTGCAGAATGAAGGGTTGAGGATTATAGCTCATCCGAAAGCCCGTTGTTTCATCCTTTGGGGAGAAAGCCTCTGACACTTTCTGTAACTTTTTCTCCATTGCCAGTCTCTTTGGGTTTGTTCCCTTGGGAAGATGCACCATCACCCCGGGGGAATCGTCCTGTCCCTGCATGCCTGTGGCATGAACGACACTTTCTCGATGTGGCTCCCGCACAAGGAGGGCAGGTCGGCAACGGACCATCCTAGGACTTGACTTAATCTCTTTCATACGTAGACTTTTCTGCCGCCGCTTGTACTCCTAACTCCTTTGACTGATGGGCGCTCTTGGGCATGTCATCATTGACCCTGCACCTCTCCTAACTTCAGTTCTTGGTCTGAGCCAAGTGATTATTTGGTACAATATATACGTCTGTGACCCATTTGGCAGGTGACATTTAAGAACACCAGTGTGAAGGATAATTGAAAATAGCATCAACTTGCAAGTGTAAGACAAAATATGGTAGAGCCTCTGGGCTGCCACTTGGAAAAACAACTTTCCATTGTCTGTTACAGCATTATGAATTGAGATGGCAGTGAAGGGGTGGCTGGAACTCTTATTTCTCCAGGCAAGAGAGGGAAATCCAGTCCCTTGTATTGATGTTGCTGCCTGGACATGATCTATAAAGGTTAAAAGACAAAAGGTTGCTCCATTTGACACGAACTAAGAGCCATTCTAGAAACTTAAACTGTGTGGAAAATACTGTATGCTGATATTCGCTATGGAAAAAAATCACCAAGAACAGTGCTGTGCTGTTCAGAATAGTTAAATTTTATCCCCCATAGATAAAGCAGGAAATTTCAATTGTGTGTGGTTTTAAAGTTCTTAGAAAACTCCTATAAATTATAAAAATAATTATAAAAACTCCTATAAATTATAAAAATATTTCATAAAGTTCATAAATATTGAGGTAAATCAGGACTTTATTTATTTATTTATTTATTTATTTATTTTGAGATGGAGCTTTGCTCTTGTCACCCAGGCTGGAGTGCAGTGGCACGATCTTGGCTCACTGCAACCTCCGCCTCCTGGGTTCAAGCGATTCTCTTGCCTCAGCCTCCAAAGTAGCTGGGATTACAGGTACCTGCCACCATGCCTGGCTAATTTTTGTTTTTTAGTAGAGACGGGGTTTCACCATATTGGCCAGGCTGGTCTCAAACTCCTGACCTCAGGTGATCCACCTGCCTTGGCCTCCCAAAGTGCTGGGATTATAGGTGTGAGCCACCATGCCTGACCTTAATCAGGACATTGTAAGGTTTCATGTCTTGTAGGCGTCAGCAGAGTTTACCATGCTTTACCATTAATACAGAATTTGTTCAATCAGATGTAGAAAGCAGAAATTGTATTTCACTAAACACATGCACATTTTTGAATGTTAAATGAGTGGCAACTGGAAACCTAATTAGCATATCACTTTAATTCTGCTCCTGGAGTTACTGCTTGTGATGACCTAAATGTGGCTGTGCAACCCTTCACGTTTAAAAGGGAACTAAAATGATCAGTGCTATAAAAACAAATAAAATACCCACTAATGCTTGGAGTGGAAAACCTTCAGATTCTGCTTCTTGTAAGGATGGACTCATGTGGCACATTTTAGAATGACATGGGTTTTTCGTTTTTTGGGTTTTTTTTTTTTTTTTTTGAGATGGAGTTTTACTCTTCTTGCCCAGGCTGCAGTACAGTGGCACACTTTCGGCTCACGGCAACCTTCCCCTCCTGTGTTCAAGCAATTCTGCTGTTTCAGCCTCCCTAGTAGGTGGAATTGCAGGTGCCTGCCACCACGCCCAGCTAATTTTTTGTATTTTTAGTAGAGACGGGGTTTCACCATGTTGACCAGGCTGGTCTTGAACCCCTGACCTCAGGTGATCCACCCACCTTGGCCTCCCAAAATGCAGGGATTACAGGTGTAAGCCACCACACCTGGCCAAGAACAACATGTTAAACTAATGGAGCTAAGTGGCTGGCAGGCGGGGGTCTAAGTGTGGTGTAAAGAGCAGGAATAGGTAGAATTTACTAAGGGAAATGGGCAATCTTGGCCATCCCCAGCAGAGGATGATTTAAGAATTCGAAAACCCACTTCTTTAAACAAAAAGACATTACCCAAAAATTGGGACTGTCTTATCTCTTTTCTTTTCTCTGACTCCCTTATTTCTTCTCTAGGACCCTAGTCCACTCCTCTCCTGCCTAAATGTCTTCATACTGTTCCATGGGTTCCTTAGTGACCCAAGAATTAGGAAAAGTCTGAGATTCTGCCAAGCTTGGAAGCTAATGAGCCAGCCTAGCACGGTTTGATAGAAGTTGGTGGAGACATGATACTTCCTGGTCAGAGATAAGGGATGTTTATTACTCACAGCAGCAGTAGTAGCCAGAGTGTCAGCATTCTGGCTCCAGTTCCCTGAACCCCATTTCCCACAGGAGCAATGCAAAGAGGGCCAGAGGATACCTGCACATGCAATGGCTTACTTTATAGGAGAGAAATCCTGAGCTTCAGGGGCCCATATCTTTTCCGAGAGGCACCAAGCATACCTACTGTTTGCTCTAGAGGGAGACACCTCTCGATCTTGCATAGCTGTTCACTAAAGAAACATCCTTGAAGAGGGCTAGGTACGGTGGTTCATTCCTGTAATCCCAGCACTTTGGGAGGCCGGGTGGATTACCTGAGGTCAGGAGCTCAAGACCAGCCTGGCCAACATGGCAAAATCCTGTCTCTACTAAAAATACAAAAAAAAAAAAAAAATAGCTGGGCGTGGGGGCTGCCTGTAATCCCAGCTACTCGAGAGGCTAAGGCAGGAAAATTGCTTGAACCAAGAAGACAGAGGTTGTAGTGAGCCGAGATCGCATCACTGCCCTCCAGCCTGGGCGACAGAGCCAGACTCCGTCTCAAAAACAGAAACATCCTTGAAGAGACAGCTCAGAACAGAGAGCACAGTCAGTATCTTGCCCACAATATGTAAAGAACTACTTAAGAGACCCATGGAGAATTGTCTTGCCAATGGCTTCTGCTGTTCCTCCAGCTCTCCATGTCCTTGGGAATTGTCCACAGCAGGTATGAGAGAGAGAAAAAAGAATCTTCCAAGAACCATAGCCAGGCATGGTCAGCTCCTTCCATGAACTTTCTCAGGAGGTCTTTTGTAAACTTTCTGTAGACCGTTGGTGATCCTCATTTAAGAGTCAAATGTTGGGAAACAATCAGCTAATTATAAAAATGGCTAGCAGTGATTAAGCTCTCACTGTGCACAGCTGCAGTGTGTGGGAAGCGCTGTACCCTTGTGATCTCACTACAGCTCTGAGATTATTATGGCAGGGCCATTACCCCATTTCTTACAGATGAGAAAACTCTGCTTAAGAGCAGTAAGCCAGAAGGGGCAGAGATGACCATCAACTCTAGGTTGTCAGTCCAACGCCCTGAACTCTGAATAGCACACTATATTTTTCTGGTTTTTTTGTTTGTTTGTTTTTTGTTTTTTGTTTTTTGCGGAGGGGGCTTTCTTAATTGAGAAGCTTTTAGGGGGAAAGGGTGCTTTGGAGATTTTGTTTCACCAAATAAAGTTAGTGGAATGCTTGCAAGTGGGGAAAGATCAGGAATACTTTTGTTGCCAGCAGACACCTTACAAAGTCACCACCAGGCAGTCCACCCAGCAATCTTACGGTGTTTTCAAGACAGTTGGTATCCATATTTTCTGGACACAGAAATGACAGGCCAAGGAGGCTGTGAACTTGGCCAAGACCACATGACTGGTTAAGTGAGGAGCTTAGAAACCAGCCCCAGACCATGCAGTGGTGAAATGTGCATTCTGTGCACAGTCCCCAGGAGGAATATTTGTAATGTAAATGCTAAAGTGCCTTGAAATATTTCAGCTTCATCTGAAACAGAAAAGAAAACTTCAATAATAGCTTCACTGTAGCCTGTTTAATATCTTTCTTGGAAAAGATAAGCCCATATGTGTATGATTTAAGCACTGCGCTGACTTCAGCTGCTCCAGGGACCTTTATCTTGTTTTGTAATACTTCAAGTGTTAGAGAGCATCAACACTTAGGCCATTCATAGTTTTTCAGCAAGGCCCTTCAGCTTGCCTTTTTTGCCCTTTTTGTTTTTTGAGACGGAGTCTCGCTCTGTCGCCCAGGCTGGAGTCCAGTGGCGGCATCTCGGCTCACTACAAGCTCCGCCTCCCAGGTTCACGCCATTCTCCCGCCTCAGCCTCCCGAGCAGCTGGGACTACAAGCGTCTGCCACCATGCCCGGCTAATTTTTTTGTTTTTAGTAGAGACAGGGTTTCATCGTGTTAGCCAGGACGGTCTCTATTTCCTGACCTCGTGATCCGCCCACCTCGGCCTCCCAAAGTGCTGGGATTACAGGCGTGAGCCACCGCGCCTGGCCCATTTCTTTTTTAATTCTGAAATAATTAGTGAGTCAATTTCTTCACTACTGGCTCCCACATAGCACTTTCTAACTGGTCTCTTCCCAGAGAGAGAAATGACTTGCTAAAAATCATCATCATCATCATCATCATCATCTTAAAGCTGCTTTTTCAAAACAAGTATGTAATTTTACTCTTGTGACAGCCCTAAACAAAAAAATAAATAAATAAAAATTAAAAATTAAAAATAAAACTGTAAATGCATATCTGTGGATAAAGACAGATCTGGAAACACCCAAGGCACAACAGAGAATCTTTCCCCAACCAGGTTAGGTTGCCTTGGCAACCGTTCCACTGGTGCCTTCCAACAGATCTTTGAAGCTTGGCTAAGGTGTGTACATTAATTTCATAGACATGCTTAATACTGCTCATTACCTTAGCAGTTCCCAGATTCTTCCAGAGTCTCACAAGGGGACTTTGTGCCTTCATGAAAAATTTAAAACATCAACAAAACTGGCCTGGTGCAGTGGCTCACACCTGTAATCCCAGCACTTTGGAAGGCTGAAGCAAGTGGATCACCTTAGGTTAGGAGTTTGAGACCAGCCTGACCAACATGGCGAAACCCCGTCTCCACTAAAAACACAAAAATTCACCAGGCGTGGTGGTGCGTGCCTGTAGTCCCAGCTACCCAGGAGGCTGAGGCAGGAGCATCGCTTGAACCTGGGAGGTGGAGGTTGCAGTGAGCCGAGATCATGCCACTGCACTCCAACCTGGGTGACACAGTGAGACTGTGTCCCAAAACAAATAAGTAAATAAAATACCAACAAAACAGAAGCATGTTGGGGTGGCTTATTGTGGTGATTTCTTTAGAAATCCTTGTGGGTCCTCTGATCTCCACAGTGTTGCATCACCATCATTTTCCTGTTCAGTAGAGCAGGGTATTGTTTGAAGCTCAGTAAACACATTTACCATATTTACATTTCCATGATATAGTCACTAGATACTTCACTGTATCTGAAAAAAGTAAGGATATTAGCCTTATGGATATGCATTGCTTTTTATGGAAAAGTTCTTAAAAGTTGGAACTATGACTTTTGCTTTTGTTTTTTGGAGCCATATGTAGCATCGTTTTGGTGCTTTGATTCTTATTTCTTTTGAACAGTTACATTCTTTTATTTTAAATTGGTTTGAGTATTTTGGAGAAGTTTCCCGAGATAAGTACAATAATGCTATTTTCATATACTCCTTTAAAGCTACATCTAAGTATTTCTGACACTACATCAAGAAGATTGGTTAATTCATGGCCGGGCATGGCGGCTCATGTCTGTAATCCCAGCACTTTGGGAGGCCGAGGCAGGCAGATCACCTGAGGTCAGGAGTTTGAGACCAGACTGGCCAACATGGGGAAACCCCATCTCTACAAAAATACAAAATTAGCCAGGTGTGGTGGCAGGCACCTGGAATCCCAGCTACTGGGGAGGCTGAGACAGGAGAATTGCTTGAACCTAGGAGGTGAAGGTTGCAGGTTGCAGAGAGACAAGATTGTGCCATTGAACTCCACCCTGGGTGACAAGAGTGAAACTCTGTCTCGAAAAAGAAAAAGAAAGAAGAAGACTGGTGAAGAGTTTGCTGTCAGATGTATATCTCATGAGATAACTTTTTTAGATGATATTGAGGGAGGGAGGGAGGGAGGGAGGGGGGAGGGAGGGACAGAGAGAGAAAGAAAGAAGAAAGAAAAGAAAGAGAAAGAAAGAAGAGAAAGAAAGAGAGAGAGAAAGAAAGAAAGAAAGAAAGAAAGAGAAAGAAAGAAAGAAAGAAAGAAAGAAAGAAAGAAAAGAGAGAGAGAGAGAGAGAGAGAAAGAAAGGAGGGAGGGAGGGAGGGAGGTCGGTCTAAATAGACGCCCTTCAGAGGATGGGCAGCCGGTAGGAGCCACCAGTGTAAATAGCACTCTACTGTGGTCTCTTCTCTTCCTATTTCAAACTGAGGCTGTAGCTGTCGAGTCTACCACATGGCTGCCTTTTCATGAGGTTTAGCCTAAGCATCAGTTGCCCAAGATGATAGAACACAGAAAGGCACACAGTGGTACTCAAAGTTCCAGCACATTTATCTCTTCCATGCATCTCCAATGAGGTCATTCAAATGGATGTCTAGAGACTGTAATCCTCCACTGAAGTTTAAGGAACATGTTTCAAAAAAAGAACCCCACATAGGTGGGAATTCTGTATCAGACACTGGGGCCACAGATCCATAGAAAGGTTCAGGGGATCTCTTGGTACAATCAAGAGTGAAAGGTACCCATGTGGAGAGGAGACCTGGGGAGCTGGGGGTTTCTAGTGCCCAGCGTATTCGTCCCTCTGAAGTATGCCAGCATGGGCCTTTCTCTTCTGGGTGACAGAAGTTTTGATCTTTGCAGGACATCAAACTGAATGTTGTTTTCAGAATTAAACACAAGGATTGCCAAATGCTTTAGTGCAGCTAGAAATTGCTTATAAGGGAGTCCTGGGATGTACAAGTTGTAACAGATTCTTATTGAGATGTATTATAGATTAATAAAGTATATATTATGAGATACATATTAAATAATCTGTTACGTGTTACATAACATATAGATTATACTAGTCTTTAAAATATATAAATATAATTTGCTTGGAGGACATGATTGGCTAAATTTGGGGTAGAAAATAAAATAGAACAATACAAGCCGCATGTGCCCTATGTAAGTCTGAAAAAAAATTACACGAAAACTCTAGTGTAACAGAGTGCATCCTAATTTCATCAGATTACAGAGTAAAACCTCTTACGTTTATAAAAGAAATAGAAATAGAAAGCCACCCCTTCACGCATTAGATATCCTGGAACATGCTTTATAAAGACATGGAAATTCAATGCACATGCTAATATTGTAAAATTCTAGCACCAAGTAACATGGGGCAAAACCTACTAGAGTAAAGGTCAGGTAACATTTTTACAATAGCCTCTTATTTGGAAAACGTTTTTAAGTGATCAAGCAGTTTTCTGGTGTTTTATTGAGATGAAGAGCCATTGTAACTCCCTAAATTGGGGTTAAATATAGCTAATCATGGTGCTAAGGAGAGTGACTCCTTTTCAGCTGGCCTCCCTGGCCCAGGCAGCCACAGGAGTGCTGGGCCACTTGGGGTGAGAGCATTTGCGTGGCCTGCTCCGTGGGAATGGACCTTTCTTCTACCCAGACCCAGTGGCCAACCCATAAAATGCTGGTTCCCCACTACTAGGATGGGTTGCTGTGGAAACCGACAGCTCTAAACACCAAAAGGAAAGAAAAAATGAAAATCCCAGAACAAAGGCCAATTTGAGGAAATAGAAAAGGGAATGAAAAGCGGTTAGAGGAAGCCAAAAACTTCACAGAAACAAACAAGCGAAACAAACGCATTTTAAAAATGGAGCCCACAAACTTTACTTTCCCTTTTAAGACAGAGCCAGAGTTAGAATAGATATGAGAAATGAGAAGGGGGCAGACTGTGCAGAAAGCAGGTGGAAGTTGTACTCCCAGCTCTGGTCCCAGAAAAACCACAAAGGATTTTATGTTTTGGAATAGTACATGTTGTGGAGTTTGGAGGCAAAGTTGTAAAATAAATGCATCCTATCATTTATAGAAAAATAACGAAAAGTATGCATTATTATTTGATGAAGTGGGGATTAAAAGCAAGGCATGCTGGCCGGGCGTGGTGGCTCACGCCTATAATCCTAGCACTTTGGGAGGCCGAGATAGGTGGATCACCTGAGGTCGGGAGTTCAAGACCAGACTGGCCAACATAGTGAAACCCTGTCTCTACCTTACAAAAAAAAAAATCAGCTGGGCATGGTGGCAGGTGCCTATAATCCAGTTACTTAGGAGGCTGAGGCAAGAGAATCGCTTGAACCCAGGAGGTGGAGGTTGCAGTGAGCCGAGATTGCACCACTGCACTCCAGCCTGGGCAACAAGAGCAGAACTCCATCTCAAAAAACAAAACAAAACAAAAAAAACAAGGCATGCCTTCCCATGGTCTCTCAGTGTTTGCTGGCAGTTTTGTCAAATACTGACAGGGCGATTCTTCCATGTGCCAGTAAATTATGCACCCTAATTCCTTCCTCTTGTTCGCTCTTAACTCGCTACTTAGAGGCGCCTCCTCCCAAGCCAACAATTGGAAACAGCCTTGTTGCATTTAGTTCTAAATCTGTGGCAGTTAGAAAGGAAATGACTAAAAGATAATGCTGGACTAAAAGATGATGTTTAGTTTTCTACCCACAAAGCAGATGCTCTTTGTACTACTTAAAATGGACCAGTTTGTGCCCACAGAACCACAGTCTTCATGTTTGCCAAGAGCAGAGGAGCTCTGAATCGTGGTAGGGGAAGAATTCCTGAGCGCTCATTTCTTCCTTCTTGGCTCTGCACTTGGCTGATAAAAATTGAAGAATATGCTAGAGGCGACGGCTGAATTCCTGATGGCGAAATAAATTCGTAGATGAGAGTGTATATCGAGAAGAGGCCTGAGCACAAACTCCCAGGGTCCACCACCTTGGGCAGGCAGGCAGAACTGGAGCCCATGGTGGGTACGGAGAAGGAAGGTGCAGGGTGGAAGGAGAGCCGTGAGGTGCGGTTTCAAAGAGATGGTCCCCAGCTAGATAGAATCATGCCGGGATAGCACAGAACCCGAGCAGGGCAAGCAGCACTGCCCATCTAGCTGGTTTAATGAGAAAAGACATTTATTACAGCTTTTGGGTAGTGCACAGAACTTGTGGGAGGAGGAGGCTCACAGCCAGAACGGTGTCTGAGCTGTGTGGTGTGACTCTTCCGGGAGCACCCCTGCTGCCCCCAACCAGATGCCTCCTCTGTGGTCCCTTTAGCCAGAAAAAAGCCCTGCTTCTTCATGCTGCTGACTTCCACATCAAATTCTGCCAACCAGAATGAGCAGAGCCACAGCTTAGCAGAACCACAGCCCATTTTTCCTCCTTCTTAGCTACAGGGGAGGCTGGGAAAATGAGCATCTGGAATTCCTCAAAGGGAGGAAGACTATTTCAGAAGATGCCACAAAAACTCATCTGCCTGTGGTACCCACCCTTCCAGCACCAGCTTCAATTTCATCTCTTCCAAGAAGCATTCCTCCCTGACCTCCGTAAACCACAATCAGGGCCAGTTTGCATGCGGTGCGTACCCAGATAGCCACAACCCTTTCATAGTATCAGTGTTCACACCATACCCTTCCTTAAATCTTTTGATGATCCCCCCACCTCTGTAAATGTGTTCAGATTTTGTTTGTGTCTTTGATTCTGTTTTTGCATGGAAACTCCAGATCAGATTAACCTCATCTTTGCTATATATATATATATAATTTTTTTTTTTTTAACAGATTCCTAGCCAGTTTCATTCTTGTTGCTTTCTGGCACATGTGTTGGTCTTTCCTCCCCAACAAAACCGTAAACTACTTAAAAACAGGAGCCATGTCTTTTTTTCATCTTCTTTTTTAATCTCCCTGCAGTACCTGGTATCATGCTAAGCATATAGTAGCTGGTCAATAAATATTTTCTGATTATTTACAGTTAGTTATCTGGATTGATTAATACTTTTCAAATGGATCTCTATAGTATCTATTTTTAAAGTAGTTATAAGAAATAAATGGAACAACAACAAAACACCAGGAATACTTAGGCCATGGATCAGAAGATACCCAGAAATGCCTACTCGTTTTAGAGATTAATTCAGCATCTACATTAGGTGCCTACTGTGTGCCAGACACTATTCTATATGCTTAGGATGCATGAATGAAGAAGAAAACAGAAACACAACATAACTGTCTCAGAGTTTCCATCTGGTAGTGTTTAATGTTTAATAAACATGTAAGTTATGAGCATGTTATAATCGATCAATGTCATGCATAAAAAGCAAAAGCAGAGCAGGAGAATATCAGAAGTTTGCGGTGGGGTTGGGGTTGACATTTTAGACAGAATAGTAAGAATTATTTAAAAAATGTTTTTAGGCAATCAAAAAAATTGAATATATGCTGGGTATTAGATGATATAAGGAGATTATTATTTAATTAGGCATGATAATTGTGCTTTGGTGGTAGTTTTTAAAAAAATCCTTTTCTGTTTTAAGTGGGAATATTTATGGTGGTTGGATGCAGTGGCTCACCCCTGTAATCCCAGCATGTTGGGAGAACGAGACAGGCGGATTACTTGAGTCCAGAAGTTCAAGACCAGCCTGGGCAATGTGGCAAAACCCGCGTCTCTACTAAAAATACAAAAACTTAGCCTGGCTTGGTGGTGGCGTGTCCCTATAATCCCACCTACTTGGGAGGCTGAGGTGGGAGGATCACTTGAGCCCGGGTTGGGGAAGTTACAGTGAGCCAAGATCGTGCCACTGCACTCCAGTGGCACAGAGCCAGATCCTGTCTCAAGAAACAACAACAAAAATGTACAGGGAAATAATACAACCTAATATAACATCTGGAATTTGCTTCAGAATGTTCCAGCAAAAAAGTGGGGATGGAGGGAGCAATGCATGAAGGAAAGAATGGTAGAAAGATGACACTATTTGAAACTTCTTATCAGGACAGGTTTGGGAGGAGGGTCCTTGTACTGTTCTTTCTACTTGTATGTTTCTGTGTTCTGGATGTTTGTTTTCCCCTCAAGTTCATATATGGAAATCTTAACCCCCAAGGTGAAGGTATTAGGAAGTGGGGGTCTTTTGGGAGGAGATCAGGTCATGAGGGGGGAGCCCTTGTGCATGGGATTAGTGTGCTTAAGAGACCCCAGAGAGCCCCTCATCCCTTCCACCACGTGAGAATGCAGTGAAAAGGTGAGCCGTCACCAGATACCTCATCTGCCCTAACGTTGGACTAACCAGCTACCTGAACTTGAGAAATACATTCCGGTTGTTGATCAGCTTCCCAGTTTATGGGATTTTGTTACAGCAGGCTTAACAGACTAAAATATATGCATTCTAGAATTTCCATGTTGAAAATGTTTACAAAAGAGTAATCAGTGATAGGATGGCCTCATCGAGGAGGTGGTACTGAAGCAAAGACAGGGAGGCGTGGGTCTCAGCTGCATGGATGGGTGTCTGGGGGAGACTGCACCAGGCCAGGGCACAATCGGAGCAGAGCATGTTCACCGTACCTGGCCTCCCTGCAAGTCCCTGAAAGGGGAAAGTGTAGCAAGTGAGGGCGGGAGGTGATATAGCTGGAGAGGAGGGATGGGAAGAGGTCACACAGGGCCTTTTAAGCCACTGAAGGACTTGAGTGAAGGTCTGATCCACAAGGGCTGCGAAGACACCACTTCAGAGTCACGCTCAGATAGATTTTCCTTGGGAGTTCCTTGAACCATTTGGATACCACGGATTTCTTGACTCAGATTCGGAAATCAGAATTGTCCAAAGGAACTTTCTGCAATGATAGAAATATCCAGTCTGCACTCTCCGATGCAGGAACCGCTAGCCAGTTGTGGCTGTTGAGCGCTTACAATGAGCCTAGTGTTATGTAGGAGCTCAATTTTTAAATTAATTTCATTTTAATTAATTTAAACAAGTGTATATGCTCACATGTGGCTAATGACCCCTATCTCAGGTAGTGTTGTGTTAAGAGATGGTTAGTTTCACCCCAGCATTCATTTTGCAAACCTTTATTGACCACCTGCTGGCTCTAGGTACGAGCTAGGACTTACGGTTATAAATTGAATTTTTAAAAAATAAGCCCCTGTTCTTGAGGGGTTCATGGGCCACCCCAGACACTGTAAAATAGTGGTATGGCTGGACGTGGTGGCTCATGCCTATAATCCCATCACTTTGGGAGGTTGAGGCAGGAGGATTGCTTGAGCCCAGGAGTCTGAGACCAGCCTGGGCAACAGGGCAAAACCCCGTCTCTACAAAAATACAAAAATTAGCTGGATGTGGTGGTGCGTGCCTGTGGTCCCAGCTACTTGGGATGCTGAGGTGGGAGGATCACTTGAGCCTGGGAGGTCAAGCCTGTAGTGACCTATGACTCTAAACAAACAAAACAGCAGTACATGGGTGGCCCAGACCCCTCATCTTCAGGCATGAGGGCTCCTGCACTAAGCTCTCTCCATGGGGGTTTTAATTCAGTGGTAAACAACCTGGTTCTCATCTCAGGACGCCCCTTTGCCTGGCTGGTCCCTGTACCTCTTCCAGGCCTAAGCTAAAATGATGCGTCCTCAAGAAGGCCTCCCCTGACCGCCGAGTTGAAAATAGGTACCCTGTTCTGCCTTGTGTCACCCAGCTTTCCCTGAGGCACTTCTTCAAGTTCAGAATGACACTTCGGTGTGTATTTAATCTCTAAAGCTAAAGCTCGTGAAGGTCAGGGGTCTGGTCTCCGTTGTACACCCCCACAGTTGGCCCAAGGTGAAACAGACAGAAATGGAAACGGAAATGGGCAAGAAACAGAGACCATGTGTCTGGAGAGCTTCAGGGGAATACAGGGTTGCTGAGTCCCGCCAGAGCACTTTCTTGAATCCACCTTACTACAACCTTTTAAAGGAAAAGGAGGAATCAGCAACATGGAAGGGAAGTGTAGAAAGACATTGCCTTCAAAGGTGAGGAGCTGTGGCAGGAAGGCACAGGAAGGAGGAGCCGAGGGCAGGGCGTGGGTTCAGGTGGGGCGGCTGGTGCAGGACAGGAGGCTTCTGGGATAGATCCTGTCCCTTGAGTATGATGACTTTTTTTGTTTGTTTGTTTGTTTTTTCACTCTGTCACCCAGGCTGGAGTGCAATGGCGCGGTCTCGGCTCACTGCAACTTCTGCCTCCTGGGTTCAAGCAATTCTCCCACCTCAGCCTCCCGAGTAGCTGGGACTACAGGCATGTGCTACCACACCCAGCTAATTTTTGTATTTTTAGTGGAGACGGGGTTTCACTATGTTGGCCACACTGGTCCGAAACTCCTGACCTTGTGACCCGCCCGCCTCTGCCTCCCAAAGTGCTGGGATTACAGGCATGAGCCACGTGGCCTTCCTTTTTCTCTAAAGGGCCAAAAGTACCAAGTTCAGGCTTTGTGGCCCTTATGGTCTCCGCGGCAACCTCTAAAGTCGGCTGTTGTAATGCAAAACCAGCCCATAGACTAGATGCAAATGATGGGGCGTGGCTGTGTTCCAATAAAACTTTATGAACACTGAAATTTAAATTCCATATAATTTTCATGGACTAACCGGGCCGGGCGCGGTGGCTCAAGCCTGTAATCCCAGCACTTTGGGAGGCCGAGGCGGGCAGATCACAAGGTCAGGAGATCGAGACCATCCTGGCTAACACGGTGAAACCCCGTCTCTACTAAAAAATACAAAAAACTAGCCGGGCGAGGTGGCGGGCGCCTGTAGTCCCAGCTACTCGGGAGGCTGAGGCAGGAGAATGGCGTGAACCCGGGAGGCGGAGCTTGCAGTGAGCTGAGATCCAGCCACTGCACTCCAGCTTGGGTGACAGAGCGAGACTCCGTCTCAAAAAAAAAAAAAAAAAAAAAAAAAAAAATTTTCATGGACTATATGCAAAAGCAGGCAGCAGGCCACATTTGGCCTGAGGGCCGGGCTGAATTTGCTACCCCTGGTACAGGTGACAGTGGGGTCGCATCAAAGGGTTTGAGGGAGACAAGGAGAGGTCAGCTGAGTGTATTGGATAGCTCCCTCTGGCCTCAGAGGGATCTCAGGGCTCAGGTCTGAAGAGGGTGACCGTTTTTGTAAAGTGGCTGAGCAGCAGTGTGGGTGATGGATGGTGAAGGTCTGGAAATAGGGCAGTGTTCACAAGGGTACAAAAGAAAGGCCTGCTTTGAGATGCAGAGTTTGCAGTCAAAATGAGCAGACTTTGGTGATGGATGTGCAGGGTATAGAGTGAGAAAAGGATGTCCCAGTCTGGGTTTAGTGCAGTCTTCAGGTGACCAACGCAGCAGGGTCCTCAGCACTCACTGAGCAGCAAAGAGTGCATCCTAGGGCATATTTAGGTCTGGGACCATTTATGGGGTCTTCCTATAAATGAGAGTCCTGTAGCAACTAATGCCCCGCCCAGTCAGATGACAGCTGCCCTGGTTGTCATTTAGTTAGGGGTAGTTTTGTTTGCTGTTGAACGGAGAGTCCCATTTTCAGTGTTATTCTATAACAATGATGCCCCTGTGGGCTGTAAGAATTACTGAATCATACTGACATTTGGTCCTCTCTGATCATACCAAGCAAAGAACTAAACAATCTCTTTTAAAGTATATAATTGTAGAACTTAAACTATGCTTCCCATATTAGAAAAAATTCAAGTGGTAGAATCTAGAGCGTTGATTAGAGTGGAACTCCCCCTTCTCTGTTTATTCATATTTTTTTCCCTCAAATCTCAGCAGTTTTTGCCTTCTCAGCAAACAGTGAAGACCTTGTAATCCCAATTGTTAGTAAATGTTGCATTTCCATAAAATTGCATAAATTATCAATGCAGGATTTCTGCTATGTGGTTATTAATGCACCATGAGTTAATTTATGTTATAATTTAGTATACTACTTAGGTACAGACTACACACTGGGTTCAGTGTATACTGCTCGGGTGATAGGTGCACCAAAATCTCACAAATCACCACTAAAGAACTTGCTCATGTAACCAAAGACCACCTGCTCCCCAAACACCTATGAAAAAAAAAGGGACTACCATTTTATCCAGCAGTCCCACTAGTGGTATCTACCCAGAACAAAAAAAGTTATTATGTGAAAAAGATGCTTGCACATGCATGTTTATAGCAGCACAGTTTGCAATTGCAAAAAATATGGAACCAGCCCAAATGCCCATCAGTCAATGAGTGGATAAAGAAAATGTGGTATATATATATACTGCAGAATACTAATCAGCCATAAAAGGAGTGAAATAATTACATTTGCAGCAACCTGGATGGAATCAGAGACCATTATTCTAAGTGAAGTAACTCAGGAATGGAAAACCAAACATTGTATGTTCTCACTCATGAGTGGGAGCTAAGTTATAAGGATGCAAAGGCATAAGAATGATACAGTGGACTTTGAGGACTCAGGGAAAAGGGTGGGAGTGGGGTGAAGGATAAAAGACTACACACTGGGTACAGTGTACACTACTTGGGTGATGAGTGCACCAAAATCTCAGAAATCACCACTAAAGAACTTACTACTCATGTAACCAAACACCACCTGTTCCCCTAAAACCTATGGAAATAAATAAAAATTTAAAATTTAAAAAAGGAATAGTATACTACTTGGGGACACAGAGGACCAAGTTAAATAAGAAAATGTGGCGGGGGGGGAACAGGGCGCACTGGCTCACACCTGTAATCCTAGCACTTTGGGAGGCCAAGGTGGGCGGATCACAAGATCAAGAGATTGAGACCATCCTGGCCAACATGGTGAAACTCCATCTCTACTAAAAATACAAAAATTAGGTGGGTGTGGTGGCGGACACTTGTGGTCCCAGCTACTCAGGTGGCTGAGGCAGGAGAATAGCTTGAACCTGGGAGGCAAAGGTTGCAGTGAGCCAAGATTGCGCCACTGCACTCCAGCCTAGGGACAGGGCGAAACTATGTCTCAAAAAAAAAGAAAAGAAAGAAGAAAATGTGTGTGTGTGTCGTGCACATCCCAATTGGATTGGGGAGAATTGACTAAATGTATTCTGTAATATCATATCCTTGATTTTCATGATGCTGACTTGTGCCTTTTTGGGTACTAGTTTTCTCCTATAGTATGAAGTAGCCAAGGTTGGTATCTGTAGCATTTATTTGTTCTTTCTAAAACATTTTAAGAGATTTATTTAGTACACACCCATAGCTCAAAGCTCCTCAAAGGCAGGAGAATGCTTTAGCTAGGTCTGGGATTCTTTAGCTCTTGTCTATGGTTATCTACACAAGAAATGTATTAAATCAGTATGTGGAAAAAATGGGTGAAAAATGACTGACTGAAATTTGCAGTATTGAAGTACGAATTTGCTTTAGTATCATAAGACAGCTAGTTGGCAAGTTACCAAGGTGGAGATTCTAAAACCAAAAGAAGTTCTTCTTAATGTGGTTGCCCCAGTGTAGGACAGAACTCTGGATGTAAAGGTATCAATACTCAGGCCAGGTGTGGTGGCTCACGCCTGTAATCCCAGCACTTTGGGAGCCCGAGGCGGGTGGATCACCTGATGTCAGGAGTTCAAGAGCAGCCTCGCCAATATGGTGAAACCCTGTCTCTACTAAAAGTACAAAAAATTAGTGGGGCATGGTGGTGGGTGCCTGTAATCCCAGCTACTTGGGAGGCTGAGGCAGGAGAATTGCTTGAACCCAGGAGGCGGAGGTTACAGTGAACTGAGATCACACCATTGCACTCCAGCCTTGGTGACGAGTAAAATGCCATCTAAACAAACAAACAAAAAAAGGTATGAATACTCTCTGAGAGGGTTGTTTCACCTGTCCCTTTTGTTTTTTATATTTCTTCTTTCTAACTCTCCTCTCTGAACCCCAAATCTGGTATCCACAAACACCATGTTGGAAAGTTTACAATCATCATGATTGGAATGACGCAATTGCAGTAGCTTGTGTCGGTGCTTACTTGGCCAGGCATTACACTAGATGTTTCTACCTATATGTTGAGCTATGTGTGTTTATCATTCCCAGTTTGCAAATGGGGAAACTGAGGCCTAGAGACAATAAATAAACTACCTAAGGCTACATGGCTGACACACGGTGGAGCTGAGATTCAAACCTCCAGTGAGAATTGCAGAACTCCAGAGTGTGTGCCGCTGGGCAATACCTGCAAGGCTGACCCAGCCATCCTTCCTCATCCTCGCTCTCAGGCTGCTCTGTACCCAGCCAGCCTGCAGCCAGCTCATTGATGAGCACTCCACTGAGCCTCACTCTGGAAAGTGCTATGAACACGAGCCTCCTTGGCCACCTCCTCTTTGCTAGTCCTTGCCCCACCTTCCTATCCCAAGTCTTTCAGATCAGAGGCAGCTCAAAAAGCATGGCACGTGGTGCCTGCAAGTGGCCAGGTGGACATACATCACCGGGCACCAGCTGTTCTCTTCCTACATAAGCAAATAGGGTTTATGAGAGCAGGATGAACTTCGGAGTTGCTCCCCCACATAGTTCTGGAATCAGCACCCTTGATGTGATCATTCTACCGGACGGAGTCTGGTCTACCACCATCTCAGTCCTGGGTTATCACAGAGTCCTCTTAATTGAATGCTTGTTCTCCAGCCTTGCCTCTTCCTCACCCAGAGCCACATGTTTCTATAACATAAATTTGATCTCCACTCCCCCCTTAAAACTTTTGTGACTTTGCATTGCCTTTAGAATAAATAATAATCCTTTTAGGAAGCTGGTAAAGCCATGCGTGATCTGGCCTTAATTGCCTCTGCAGCCTCGTACGCCTCTCACGCTCTCCATCCAGATTTCAGAACCCGCCATTGTTTCTCCAGGAAACATGGCATCTTCCTGCCTCTGAGCCTCCACGCATGCTGTTCCCCCTCAGCCGTGGTACTTCCCTGTTTACTCAGGTGTCCTCTCCTTCACTGTAGCTGTGTAGTTACAATTCTAGGCACAGAGTAAACGTTCAATAACTATCCCTTGCCTGAGTAAATGTAAGTTAGCCATTCTATTTTAATTTTTTAGCAATTTGTAGCATTCTGTTTGTTTCCCACATTCATGATCTGTTTTTGCCAATATTCCTAACTTGACTTCATCTGTCTTTTCAAATGTTTGCTTTTTTTTTTTTTTTTTTTTTTTAATTCTTTTCTAACCTTCTCTTGTTCTACTCTTTGGGTCCTCCCTTTTAACAGTAGTTTTCACTTCCTTTCAGTCTAGTCTTTGTGATTACCAGTGCACAATCCTGGGTTACTTCTGCCACATTTCCCAGGACTAGAGAAGGATACGCCTATAAATACCACAGCCCACTGTGCCCTTATTATGGTAGCCCAAACCACATTGAAAGAATATTGTTGTCCAAGCACAGTGGGGCACACCCGTAACCTCAACACTCTGGGAGGCTGAGGTAGGCAGATCGCTTGAGCCTGAGGAGTTTGAAACCAGCCTGTGCAACATGGCAAAACCCCATCTCTGCAAAAATTAGCCCAGTGTGGTGGCACACACTTGTAGTCCCAGCTACTCAAGAGGCTGAGGTGGGAGGATCAGTTGAGCCCAGGAGGTTGAGGCTGCAGTGAGCCATGATCACCCCCCTATACTCCAGCCTGTGCAACAGAGTGAAACTGTTTCAAAACACACACACACATGCACACACGCGTGCACACACACACACACACACGAAGTGTTGCGTTGGTTGCCCAATGTCTTAAGGTATAGAATTTTTCTCTTGATCATGTGAGCAGGAAGGAGTAAAGAAGACAGCAGTTTGGGACAGGCTGTGGTTTTGAAGAAAATGGGAAATCGTGTGAAGTAAAAAGCAGACCTCTAAGGAAGAAATGTCCCTGGTAAAAACTGCATATTTTGAGTGTCGACCTAGATGTCCTTACAGAGCCCTCCTTCCACCTCCCATCACAGTCATACCAGAGTTGCTGTGGATGTTTCCCATTGACAGCAGCTGTTCTTTGTGCTTTCTCTACCTCCAGAGGTGACGCTAAAGGTGCACGTCAGCGACGCCAGCACCCACCAGCCCGTAGCGGACGCGCTCATCGAGATCTTCACCAACCAGGCCTCCATCGCTTCTGGCACCTCGGGGACCGATGGCGTCGCCTTTATCAAGTTCCAATATAAGCTGGGCAGTCAGTTGATCGTCACCGCCTCGAAGCATGCCTATGTGCCAAACTCTGCCCCGTGGAAGCCAATCCGGTTACCTGGTAAGGCGTTCCTCATCTTTCTCTAACACAGAGGGCATTGGCTGGTGGGAGGATTGCATAAGGCCAGGAGTCTGAAACCAGCCTGGGCAACATGGTGAGGCTGCATCTCTACAAAAAATTTTATAATTAGCCAGGCATCGTGGTATGCACCTTTAGTCCCAGCTACTCAAGAGGCTGAGGTGGGAGGATTGCTTGAGTCTGGGAGTTCGAGACTGTAGTGAGCCATGATCACACCACTGCACTCCAGCCTGGGCAACAGAACAAGACCCTGCTTCAAGAATAAAATGAAATAAAATAAAAACATACGGATCCCAGAACTCCACCATTCAATGGAGGAGGGGAGGGGAATTTGCATTTTAACGAGCAAAGCCCTCTCCCCCTCCACCAGATACTGTGAATAAAAATATTTAGCAAAGTGCGAGGCCACTGCTTTGTGAGCTATGGAAAGTGGATTTGATATAGATACAATGGAGATCATCTAGGAAAGTTCTTAAGGAACGGGGACAAACCTGAGAGATATTAAGCAGGTCGTGGAGAATGGACAGGAGAGAGGGAAGGAAAAGGATGAAACAGAAGGAATGTGAGTTAGACCTCAGGTTTTGGCTGGTGGTAGAGCAGATGGTCCTGGCAGGGGCAAGCTGTGGAGTTGGGGAACTGGCTACACCACATTTTCCCAAAGTTGGCTGCGCTGATGTCGTGGATTAAAGAAGTCTCCTCCCTTCCTCCCTCCCTCTGTGACTCCCTCTTCCCAAGCTTCAGGCTTAGGCAAAGATGCATGGAGCCTGGGGAAATGGGAGGAGAGGAATGGGTGTCAGGGTCATTGATTGTAAGCTAAGTTTAGGGTATATTTAGTTGAAATTGCCGCTGAGACACCAAGTGAGCATTTTCAGCCTTTAGTTTGAAATGAACTTGGGGTTCAAGAGAGAGATCTGGGCTAGAGGTTTAGTTTGGCTCATCATCAGTGTTAACTATGAGCTCCAGCAGAGAGTGGAGGACAGTGGGCCTGAGACAGGACCCCGGGAGGGCCTGCACAACAGGACGGGTGGCCTTTACTAGGTTACATCCAAGGGAACATTGGAGTCGAGGCTGCAGTGAACTGAGATGGTGCCACTGCACTCCAGCCTGGGTGACAGAACAAGACCCTGTCTCAAAAAATAATAAAATAAATTAAAATAAAGGAAGCATTTGACACTCCCATCATCCATGCTGAGAAGTCACTGGAAATCACTGAGGGACATTTAGGCCGTCTCTGCCTGTTTCAGGAGAACAGCTGCACAAAGGCCATCAGTCAATTCTCATTGTTTGCAGTAGTTATGGTCCATAGCCACCTCAAACATGGAGTGAGCAAATACTTGTGAACCACTGCTACAAGGGAAATGCAGGGCTGGGTTCCTGCGAGCCTCTGGTCACAACATTTTCATGAGCCGATCAATAGTACATGCCTTTGTTTTATGTTGTCTTTGTTTAAAGAAATCTTATTTGATACATAGATTGTTGATTCATTAGCATTGAACTCATAGCCCATAGCACCATAACTCATGCCCCAACAAAGCTGATCGAACACACGTTTTCTCCATAAGGCACAATCACAACCTCCTCCTGCTTAGGAATATTAGAGAGCACTACGCTGGGGGTCATTTGAAACGGTGGAATCATGCCTATAATCCCAGCGACTCTGGAGGCTGAGGCGAGATCTCGGAGCTGGAACCCAGGATGTGGAGGCTGCAGTGAGCTGGGATGGAGCCACTGCACTCCAACCAGGGTGACACAGCGAGACTGTCCCTAAAAATAAATAAGTAAATAGCAAAATCACCAACAGAATGCTTAAAAATGCGAAAAGCTGGACCCTGAATACATCTGGGAGTTACAAATATGCTTTAGCAAATAGGGAGGTTTACAAATACAGAACTGGTGAATAATGAGCAGCTACTCCATTTTGACCAAATTCGTTTTTACTCTGTTAACATGGTCATTTGAGAAAAACCATTCCCATCATACCTGTTTTTTTATTTTTTTATTTTTTGAGACAGAGTCTCATTCTGTCGCCCAGGCTGGAGTGCAGTGGTGTGATCTTGGCTCACTGCAATCTCCACCTCCCAGGTTCAAGCAATTCTCCTGCCTCAGCCTCCCGAGTAGCTGGGATTATAGGAATGCACCACCACGTCCTGCTAATTTTGTATTTTTAGTGGAGATGGAGTTTTGCCATATTGGCGAGGCTGGTCTTGAACTCCTGACCTCAGGTGATCCACCTACCTCAGCCTCCCAAAGTGCTGGGATTACAGGCGTGAGCCACTGTGCCCGGCTGATATCTGTACTATTACAAATGAGTCAAGTCACAGGAATAATGAAGTTTCATTGAATTTTGGACAAGACATGAAGACACCTGGGTCCCAGGCCTGCCCACCCCTGGCTGGCCCCACACACATCGGCCCATCAGCACTTTCTGAGTTTGTGTTTGTTTCTGAAATCAAGTTAATTACTCTAAATAATTTCTAAGAATCTTCCCGTGTCTTTGATTATTTTTCTGTGCTTGCCTTTTCAATATAATAAAGATACTCTGTATTAGTCCACTATAAAGAAATACCTGAGACTGGGTAATTTATAAGGAAAAGAGGTGTAACTGGCCCACGGTTCTGTAGGACATGCAGGAGGAATGGCATCTTCTGCTTCTGGGGATGCCTCAGGAAGCTTCCAATCATTGCAGAAGGCAAAGGGGGAGTGAGACGTTTCACATGGCCAGAGCAGGAGGAAGAGAGAGAGGGTAAAGGTGCTACACACCTTTAAACAACCAGATCTCGTGAGAACTCACTCACAATCACAAGAATAGCACCAGAAGATGGTGCTAAACCATTCGTGAGAAACTGCCCCCATGATCCAATCACCTCCCATCAGGCCCCACCTCCAACACTGGGAGTTACAATTCGACATGAGATTTGGGCAGGGACACAGATCCAAACCATGTTATACTCTTAATTAGAACTTAACAGGAAACATCTCCAAAATTTAGACAATAATATTTAGCCTATTGTGAAAAGCAGAGTCAATTTGCTTTTGTGCGTATTTTTGGAGGTGAAGACTGACACTTCTGGTATTTCAGATAGCTGGACAAGGAAGCAAGAAGAGCTGAGAGCCTCTTCTAAAATATGTTGAAAATTTGAAACTAAAAAATGCCTTCTTTCCCACATGTATGCAGCACACCGCTTGTGTGTACATGAGCATTCTTATGAAACCCGGAAATGCATTTCCTTTTTCATCCTTAACAATAGTTCCTGGAGGATGTTTTGAGGTTTTTTTCCGCTTTCAAGGAAGGGAGGAGAGGGAGGAACCCAGCGTAAGGAAAACACCCTCCATCTGTGGCAGGCAGGTAAGAATAAGCCATAGGAGATGCAATCCATCCACTAAAGGCTGTCATTCTACATCTTAATTATTGTTGTCTCTGCAGCCATCGCCCTGGCCCAGGTCCTTAGCGATGGTATAGGACTATGGCAATGGCCTCCAGCCAGGTTGTTCTACCCCTCAGACCACCCACAGTATGACTGAGCATTCATGTATTAAAATATATATGTCCAGTTAGTGTATTAAAATATGTACCTGCCTAAAATCCTTCGATGGCCTCAGGGTGAAGTAAACATGACACAGAACCTCCTCCCCTGGCCACCTCCCCCTTCCGTATGTCATGGTCAGCCACCCTGGGCAATGTGTCATTCTGGGAAGGAGTCTGGCATCTCTACCCTCTCTGTGTTTGTCTGCATTGTTCTCTTGGCAAATTTGTCTTCCTTTTTTTTTTTTTTTTTGAGATGAAGTCTCATTCTGCCACCCAGGCTGGAGTGCAGTGGCGCAATCTCAGCTCACTACAACCTCTGCTTCCTGGGTTCAAGTGATTCTCCTGCCTCACCATCCCAAGTAGCTGGGATTACAGGTGCAGGCCACTACACCCGGCTAAGTTTTGTTTTTGTTTTGAGACAGAGTCTCACTCTGCCGCCAGGCTGGAATACAGTGGCGCAATCTCGGCTCACTGCAACTTCCGCCTCCCGGGTTCAAGCGATTCTCCTGCCTCAGCCTGCCGAGTAGCTAGGACTACAGGCGCCCGCCACCACGCTCAGCTAATTTTTGTATTTTTAGCAGAGACCGGGTTTCACCATGTTGGCCAGGATGGTCTCAATCTCTTGACCTCGTGATCCGCCCGCCTCGGCCTCCTAAAGTGCTGAGATTACAGGCGTAAGCCACCACATTCGGCCGGCAAACTTTTCTTTTATCTCATAAAGCCCAGCCAGACTATTTTCTGCCTCAAGAAATCTTCCTGCCAGTCCTGAGTAGAATGAGATGTTCCTTTCCCTCTAGGTATCAAAAAAAAAAAAAAAATCTACTTGGTATGAAGAGCACCTCCAGACATCAATCAGCCTCCTCTCTATGATGGGAAAGAAGCAGCATTACCCATGGATCTCCATCTCTCTGCTGCCTCCACCCACCTGGGCACTGCGTTGATTGCATCCCTAGTCCCTGTCCTCTGCCCCAGGAAGTCCCTGCTGGTACCAGGCTTGTTACAAGAAATCATGTGTTTTAGAATTCAAAGAAACAGTCTAAAAAAGTAAAATGAGAAATCATCTTTTTCTCCTTTAGGAAATAAGGTCTGAGAAACAATTTGCCAGAGCAGCTGCCTTATATATGAAAGTACCAAATATTTTAGGTGAGAAATATTTTCAAAACACACTGCAATGGTCACGCACCTCTCAGGGGATGATCACAGGTGATTTTGGAGCTCCGAGCCCCCCACACCGGTCAGCTCAGAGGTGGTCAGGGCCTTGTAAATGTCTGCAGTCGCCACGGGAGCTCTGGAATGGAGCAGGAAGGCCCAGGCATCCTGACTTAGGTGGGCGTGGAGTGTAACCCTAGCCTGGCTTTTGAGGTGTGCTACTTCCTACCAGCAGCATCTGCTAGGACAATCCTGCCCTTTCCTCTTCACCAGGAGGTACCCTGTGCCCTTAGATGAAAGGATCGCTGGTAATAGTTTACCTACGACGTGCTCATGCAGCAATGACTAATTGCGGAATATTTCCTCATCCCTAAAACCCCGTACCCATTAGCACCGACTCACTGTTTCTCACACATCCCAGCCCCTGGCAACCGCTAATCTCCCCTCTCTCTCTCTAGATTTGCTTATTCTGCACATCCATATAACTGTAATCTTGGAATACGTGGCCTTTTGTGTCTGGCGTCTTTCACTTAGCCTGATGTTTTCAAGATTCATCCACGTTGTAGCACGTGGCAGTACCACCTTCCCTTTCATGGGTGAATAATATTCCCTTATATAGACTGATTTGTTTTTCTAAGACCACCAGAGCGAGCACAAAAGAACCAGCGAGTAGGCAAGGCTAAAAGCAAAACTGCAAATTTATTCTTTGATCATCTAGCTCCAGAGAAAAAGGTATGGGGGTGAAGTCTGTTGGCCTCCTTTAGGCCGAGAGAGTCACCCGGTAGAGCTCTCGGGCAGAGTTCCTAATGCAGTCCCGACAAAGGTAGGGGCTGAGGAAGCCCGCCCCGTGCGTCTGCCGGGAGTGGCTTTTCTAGGAGTGGAAGGGCAATAGGCGGGGCACGGACGCGTCGGGGGAGGGGGGGGGGGAAGGCGCCGCAGGTGCCACCAGGTAAATCTTGATCTCTTCGGATTGACATCACCTGGCGCATGCCTGGTTGGTCTGCACCTTCCCGGGCGCCAGCTGCATCCTCGCGCACACGGGGAAAAGTTGGTAATGAAAAACCCGGAAATGCACCATCTTGCCTCCGTTCGTCAAAACAGACAACACCACACTTTATCCATTCATCAGCCAATAGACATTTATGTGTGTTGTCTCCACTTCTCGGCTGTTATGGATAATGCTGCTGCAAACATTGATGTGTGAGTTGCTGTATAAACGTAGGTTTTCAGTTCTCTTGGGTTTATACCTAGGAGTGGAATTGCTGGGTCATGGGGTCACTCTGTGTTTAATATTTGAGGAACTCCCAGGCTGTTTCTGCATCACCTAGGTGCTATTCTTGTCTTTTTCCTGGTACCTATCCCATTCTGCTTGTCATACAGCTATTTGTTTCAAGTCTAGTCCCCTTGCAATGCATAACTCTTAAAGGCACAGGCTGCTTCTAACACTGCTCTGTTCCACCCAGGATGTAGATCTGAGCCTTGTATATGATGACAGCTAAATAAATTGACTGTGTGGAGGATGAGTGAAAAGAGGTCACATCCACAGCCAACTCACTGGTGCCCTATGGCACTATTAAGAGCCAGCACTGCTTGACCGGCCACGGTGGCCCATGCCTGTAATCCCAGCACTTTGGGAGGCCAAGGTGGGCAGATCACTTGAGGCCAGGAGTTCAAGACCAGCCTGGCCAACATGGCGAAACTCCATCACTACTAAAAATACACAATTAGCCAGGCATGGTGATGCACGCCTGTAATTGCAGCTACTCAGGAGGCTGAGACAGGAGAATCGCTTGAACGTGGGAGGCAGAGGCTGCAGTGAGCCAAGATTGCACCACTGCACTCCAGCCTGGGTAACAAGAGCGAAACTCCATCTCAAAAAAAAAAAAAGAGCCAGCGCTGTGAAGTGACTGATCTTCTTAGCACTTACCTTCTAGATCCTGATGTTTTCCTAGAACGTCATTTACCTCACTAGGCCAACTTTTCCATGTCTCAGAGTGGTTGAGAACTCCAGAGTTTAAATCCTAGCCCTGGCATTTATTAGCTGTGGGATATTGGACGAGTTACTTCCTCATCTATAAACCTGTTTCCTTACCTGTGAAATGGGTGTGTTAATAATACCTACTTCAGGTGCCGGGCACGTTGGCTGATGCCTGTAATCCTAGCACTTGGGGAAGCCAAGGCAGATGGATCACTTGAGGTCAGGAGTTTGAAACCAGCCTGGCCAACATGGTGAAGCCTTGTCTCTACTAAAAATATTTTTTTAAAAAATTAGCTGGGCATGGTGGCAGGTGCCTCTAATCCCAGCTACTCAGGAGGCTGAGGCCAGAGAATCACTTGAACCTGGGAGGCGGAGGTTGCAATGAGCCGAGATCACGCCATTGCTCTCCAGCCTGGGCAACAAGAATGAAACTCTGTCTCAAAAATAATAATAATAATGCCTACTTCATAGAGCTGTTTTGAGGCTTAAATAAATTACTGAAATTAAAGCACTTAGGATAATGTTTGGCCTATTAGTAAAGGTTCACTAATGTGAGTGATGATTATTATTCTATAATGCATTTATTTGTTTTTCTCTTAAATTCATATGTTTTACCCAGAAATTTGTGGGGTTTCTAAAATTTTTTAGAAATCCAGTTACTTAAGCAAGAGTTTTAAAATAGCATAACTTGGCTAGGTGCAGTGGCTCACGCCTATAATCCCCGGACTTTGGAGGGCAAAGGTGGAAGGATTGCTTGAGCCCAGGAGTTTGAGAGTAACCTGGGCAACATAGAGAGACCCCATCTCTACAAAAAATTTTAAAAATTAGCTGGGTGCCGTGGTGCACGCCCATGGTCCCAGCTATTTGAGAGACTAAGGCAACAGGGATACTTGAGCCTGGGAGGTCGAGGCTGCAGTGAGCTCTAACCGTGCTACTGCACTCCAGCCTAAGTGACAGAGTGAGACCCTGTCTCAAAAAAATAAAAATGAAAAGCACAGTTTCTATCATGTTATTAGTTCCCAGGGTTGGGGGAATATTCTTTTACCATGCGGTACACATTAACCTAGACACATATTTTTAAAGCCATACTTAATGTTAACATCTAACATTATATATTCTAAATTCATGTAGTGTATACATGATAACATTCATATACTCCTAATGTGAAGAGGCTCAGTTACTTTACTGAAAACTTCTGACTGGGTGCAGTGGCTCACGTCTATAATCCCAACACTTTGGGAGGCCGAGGCCGGTGGATCACGAGGTCAGGAGTTCGAGACCAGCCTCGCAACACAGTGAAACCCTTTCTCTACCAAAAATACAAAAATTAGCAGGGCATGGTGGCAGGTGCCTATAATCTCAGCTACTCGGAAGGCTGAGGCAGGAGAATCGCTTGAACCTGGGAGGCAGAGGTTAAAGTGAGCTGAGATCGTACCACTGCATTCCAGACTGGGCGACAGAGCAAGACTCTGTCTTGGAAAAAAGGAAAAAAAAAAAAAGAAAACTTCTAACAAATGAAAAAAGTTGACCATTGTAGGGCAAGTAATTGTTATATGAGATATTGCAATACACTTGTAGCATTTTGAAGATCTTTTGCTAATTAACTAAAAATTAATCTTATTAATTGATTTGAAATCAGAAAATACAAAAACTGCAGAGTATCCCAAAAATTAGAGCGGGCACTTAAAAGTAAATATAAAATCCCTTTCTATCCATTTCTTTTTCCTGCAGTATTTTCTTCTCTGAGCCTTGGCCTGCTTCCAGAACGCTCTGCCACTCTAATGGTATATGAAGATGTCGTCCAAATAGTATCAGGATTCCAAGGTATGTTTAATATTTTTTCAGTTTTTATTGTTATTTTTGACGGATGCATTATTGTATATGTTTATGGTGTACAGTGTGATGTGATGTCTGTATACAAGGTGGATTGATTAAATCAAGCACATTAACCCATCTATCACCTCACTTACCTAACATTTTTTATAGTGAGACGTTTGAAATTTACTCTTTTCATTATTTTTGGTATGTTTAATAATTAAAAAGAGAAACAACAGTCAGTTTTGGGCCACCTACTAAAATCTTACAGCTCATGCCTGTCATCCCAGCACTTTGGGAAGCCGAGGTGGGTGGATCATTTGAGGTCAGGCATTGGAGACCAACCTGGCCAACATGATGGAACACCATCTCTACTAAAAATACAAAAAAAACAAAAACAAAAACAAACTTAGCCAGGCATGCTGGCACATGCCTGTATTCCCAGCTACTTTGGAGGCTGAGGCAGGAGAATCGCTTAAACCTTGGAGGTGGAGGTTGCAGTAATCCAAGATCGCGCCACTGCACTCCAGCCTGGGTGACAGAGTGAGACTTCATCTCAAAAAAAAAAAAAAAAAAAAAATTCTTATATGGAATCCACTTATTTATTTATTTATTTATTTTTAATTATACTTTAAGTTCTAGGGTACATGTACGCAACATGCAGGTTTGTTACATCTGTATACATGTGCCATGTTGGTGTGCTGCACCCATTAACTTGTCATTTACATTAGGTATATCTCCTAATGCAATCCCTCCCCACTTCCCCGACCCCACAACAGGCCCCGGTGTGTGATGTTCCCCTTCCTGTGTCTAAGTATTCTCATTATGCAGTTTCCACCTATGAGTGAGAACATGCGGTGTTTGGTTTTCTGTTCTTGCGATAGTTTGCTGAGAATGATGGTTTCCAGCTACATCCATGTCCCTACAAAGGACATGAACTCATCCTTTTTATGGCTGCGTAGTATTCCATGCTGTATATGTGCCACATTTTCTTAATCCAGTCTGTCACTGATGGACATTTGGGTTGGTTCCAAGTATTTGCTATTGTGAATAGTGCCACAATAAACATACGTGTGCATGTGTCTTATAGCAGCATGATTTATAATCCTTTGGGTATATACCCAGTAATGGGATGGCTGGGTCAAATGGTATGTCTAGTTCTAGATCCTTGAGGAATTGCCACACTGTCTTCCACCATGGTTGAACTAGTTGACAGTCCCACCAACAGTGTAAAAGTGTTCCTATTTCTCCACATCGTCTCCAGCACCTGTTGTTTCCTGACTTTTTAATGATCGCCATTCTAACTGGTGTGAGATGGTATCTCATTGTGGTTTTGATCTGCATTTCTCTGATGCCTCCTGCCCCCTTTCTTAAGAGGACATGATGGTGTCCTCCTGCAGTTTCTCTGCCCCACCGTGAACCCCTTCACATTCTCATTGGAGCCCATTCCTTATTGCCTCCTCTCAAACCTCCCCGCATTTATGCTGAGTCTTTCATCTCTTCTAGTTCTTTCTCAGCTCTCAAAATCATTGAAGGCTTTGCTATTCAAATCAAAACGCTTCTTAAGCCCTATTTCTCCTTCAAGTCACAATCTTCTCCCGAACCTTGGAGATACCTCCCCTCACCATGCACATGTCTTTAAACTCCCTTTTACACTGCCTCACATGATCTTTAGAAATCCCTCTTGCTGAGCTCAGCAGAGCTAGAGTTACATGACCTAGTGGCCACTTCTCCTTCCTGACTTCCCTGCGGCTTCACCACCCTATCCAGTCCCACCTTCCTGGATGTCTTCATCCTTTCTCTGGCCGTCTCTCCATTCATTGCTTCTCAATCTCCTTCATGGGTTCTTCCTGCCCTCCCTATCTCTTATTTCAAAAATAGCTTTCCACTCCAGCTGCCTTTTCTGTGAGGACCCCCAGAGCTGCTGTCTTTATCTGGAGC
Organism: Trachypithecus francoisi; assembly: GCF_009764315.1. Classification (NCBI taxonomy): domain Eukaryota; kingdom Metazoa; phylum Chordata; class Mammalia; order Primates; family Cercopithecidae; genus Trachypithecus; species Trachypithecus francoisi. The sequence goes on along the minus strand of NW_022681474.1, from coordinate 17,539,714 downwards.
ATTTCTCACTTAAATAATTTCATAGCAACCTCCTGCCTAATCACTCTGACATCAGACTCTCTGCACCCACTTCCATACTCCACCTGCTGTCAGAATTGGGCAAAAACAAATCGGAATCTTTCACTTCCATACCAGTAACTCCCATTCATTCTCCCCTGCGGGCCCACACAAGTCCAAACTCATTGATTGATTGATTCATTGACAGGATCTTACTCTGTTGCACGGGCTGGAGTGCAGTAGTGTAATCATAACTCACTGTATCCTCAACTCCCAGGCTCAAATGATTCTCTTGCCTGTGCCTCCAGAGTAGCTTGGACTTCAGGCATGTGCCACCACACCCAGCTAATTTTTGAAATTTTTTGTAGAGATGGGGTCTGACTATGTTGCCCAGGCTATTCTGAAACTCCTGGCCTCCAGCATTCCTCCTGCCTCAGCCTCCTAAAGCACTGGGGTTACAAGGATGAGCTACCACACCTGGCCTCAAACTCTTGATCGGGACTTACCAAGTCCTTCCTAAGTCTCTCCATCTGCCCCTGGAACCCACGTAGCTCACAGAGAGTTCCTTCACTTCCCCAGACGTGCTAGACTTTCTCTATCTGTGCCCCTTTGTAGATGCTGTCACTTCTTCTCTGCCTCTCAACCTTCAAGACACAGTTCACAAATACCAGCCTGGGAACTTCTTTTCTCCTGGGCAGCTGGCCACTCTCTCTCTTGAAATTTATCTTGTAGTTTCATCATTACCCTCTTATTCTAGCACTTAAAACACTATGATAATCAAGCCATTTCCATGACTGCCTTCTCGACCCTTTTCTTTTTTAGGGCAATGAATGTTATTGATGTTTTAGGGAGTTAAACATGTTAGAAGAGAAGGATGATGTGATAAACTCATCAAGAGGTGATGAAAGCTCTCAGAAGAGATTTCTTTGACTCTGATTCAGGGAAGAAGAGAAAGTACCATTATCCCCAAGATCACTGGCTCAAGTCTTCACGGATCCATTGAAGGAGGCTAAATGGCATCTTAGAAAAGAGCTCCAGGGCAGAAAACAGAAAACCTCTGCAACCCTCAGGCTTCAGTTTTCCTTCCTCTCAGGTGGCAACCCTTGGTTTTCCTTAAACTTCATCTTCTGAGATTGACTCAGAAATCTTCATCCCCGCCCTCCAAAAACTTAGTATTAGCATTGTTTTTAAACTTCTTTGTTCTTATGATAGGTTGGGAGAGGAACAGAGATTCAGATAGAGAAACAGTGTAAGACACAGAAAGAGACAAAGAGAGAAATGCCTTCTCCTCTGTTGAGTTCCATGAATACAAAGACTTTCCCCGCTCCTCTTTGCAGTTGTAGACCCGTTGCAGGGAGATTCTCAGCAGCCAGTTGTTTGGATTTTGTGAAGGTGCTCAGGATATATAGTGCAGTGGTTCAGAATTGGGAGTGATTCCCCCCCCCACCCCCACCGCAGAGACATTTTGTGAGGTCTGGAGATATTTTGGGGGCTGCTACAGACATCTAGTGGGTAGAGGTCAGGGATGCAATTAAACATGCTGCAATGCATGGGATACCCCCCAAACAAAGAACCACCTCACCCAAAATATGAATGGTGCTGAGATGGAGGACCCCTGATCTAGTTGGAATGGAGACAGAGCATTACTGGAACACAGTGAGTTGCCAGGTGTAACTCATCTTCACATAAGTATCATTGAGCACCAACTGTATGCAGAACATAGTGCCATGCATTTCACAGAACACCTGGTTTAAGGAGCTTCAGTCTATAATGGGAAGAGGAGATGGGAAAGTGGTGCTTATCCAGGAGACACTGTTAGACACCAGCCATATGTATTCTGAACCAACATCACAACAGCCATATTATGAGACAGGCATGATTCATACCCATTTTAAAGATAAAGAACCTGAAGCCCAAATCACACAACTAGAAGGTGGTAGAGGAAAGATTTAAACCTGGAGCTAAGTGATTCCACCACCCATGTTCTCATGATGCTCTTCATTAGGCAGGTGAACAAATATACAAATAATTATAATACAAGACATAGTAAGAGCAGTGCTACAAGAGAGATTCAAGTAGAGCTTAGGGTGGGATTAACAAAGGCTGCATAGAAGAGGTGGTTTTTGACATGCATTTTGGATGAGCTGTAGGATGAGGGGAAGAAGTTTCAGACATGAAGATGCATGAATGTATATATACAGAGAGCCCAGGTGTGGTAGTTCACACCTGTAATCCCAGCACTTTGGAAGGCTGTGGCAGGCAGATGACTTGAGCCCAGGAGTTTGAGACCAGACTGGGCAACATGACAAAACCTCATCTCTACAAAAAAATATAAAAATTAGCCAGGTGTGGTGGCGTGTGCCTATAGTCCCAGCTACCCGGTAGGCTGAGGTAGGAAGATCATTTGAGCCCAGGAGGTCAAGTCTGTAGTGAACTGTGATGGCATCGTTGTACTCCAGTCTGGGTGACAGAGCAAGACCTTGTCTCAAAAAAAAAAAAAAAAAAGGAAAGAAAGAATCAGACTTAGTCATGCAGTCCTGTTTGACCAGAGGATGAGAACTGGTTGGCAGTCAGTAGAGCATCTATTTTGAGGTAGGCATGGTGTGCTAGGAAGGGATACAGAGTTAGAATTAAAATAATTCCTTTCTACCTCTTATAAGCAGAATGTTTGGGCAAGTCATTTACTTCTTTGAGCTGTAGTTCGTTATCCATAAAGAGAGCAGAGGGTTCCTTCTTCACAGGGTTATTGTAAATATTAAATAACATATTTTTATTTATGCACTTTGTAAATTCTAAAGCACTGATCTATGCCTCTCACTTAGAGAAGAGGTGTAATTGTAGTCTGGGTCTATATTGGTCTATTCGTGTTTGTTGTTGTTTTTGTCATCATTGTTAATTTGGTAAGTGGGAGAGATCTGTTGGTGGTTTCTGGGCAGGGAAAGGACATGATTAGAGTAGTATCTTTGAACAGTCACAGTGTCAGTAGATGAAAAGGCAGTTAGGCTGAAGCAGATGGCCTGGATAGGAGGCTTTTGCAATAGTTGAGGTGAGAGGCAGTATAAGGTAACATATGCTGTTAAATGCAAAAAGAGAGAGAAATCTGATGCAGGGAATGTTGATAACGGAAGACTGACCAGTCTTGGCACTTGAGTGAATGTGCAGGATGATAGATAGGGAGAATGATGTTAGTGACCTAGACTCAAAACTGGGTGATGGGGAGACTGGAATATTATTAGGTGAGAGAGAAGGTAGATGATAATTTTAGAGTGTCAGATGGGCATCTGGGTAGAAGTGTCTAGAAGGCAGAGGAAAATCCAGGCATGGAGCTTAGAAAAGAATTCAAGACTAGAGGGAGTGGTACCAGCCAAGGCAGTAGCAGTGAAAGGGAACCCACAGGGAGTGAGCAAAGCACAGAAATGGCAGAGGCAATGGGTGGTATCCCTCTGGGAGCTGTTTCATCCAGAGGTAGGATGAGAAAGGAAGGACTTGTAAAGGAAACAGCAGGCAGACACTGGAGAGAACCAGAGTGCAGCACCATGAATCCCAAGGAGGAAGGGGATTGTGGGCAGGAGTGTCAAACAGTGTCAACCATTGTGAAGAGGTCGACGAGGATGGAGGCTGAGCTGTGGTCATGGGGTTTGCAGATCATACAGTCGATGTCTCCAAGGGCAGCATGCATTGTGGGTAGAAGCCACATCAATGGAGCTTGATGGAAGGACAGAAGGCATTCGCTTATGGGGATAACAGAGTTAAAGTGATGTTTGCTTGTTATTGTTCTAGACTGGAGTATTTTTGTTGGTTGAGGAGGAAAAGCCTATAGAGAAAGAGATTGCTGACAAAGGCAAAAACAGTTGGTTGAGCCAAGTCTTGCAATGAATAAGCAAAAGTTAAATTAGAGGCTTGGATTGACCTTGGAGGTGGTTAGGGGCAGAAGAGAAGAGGAAAGAACAGATTTTGAAATCCAGAGAGTTGGAAGGCTGAGGCGGGCAGATCACCTGAGGTCAGGAGTTCAAGACCAGCCTGGTCAACATGGTGAAACCCCGTCTCTACTAAAAATACAAAAATTAGCCAGGTATGGTGGTGGGCACCTGTAATCCCAGCTACTCAGGAGGCTGAGGCAGGAGAATTGTTTGAACCCAGGAGGCAGAGGTTGCAGTGAGTTGAGATTGTGCCACTGCACTACAGCCTGGGCAACAGAGCGAGACAACATCTCAAAAAAAAAAAGAAAAGAAAAAAGAAAGAAATGCAGCGGGAGGAAGCAGGGACCCCTGTATTTTCGGGAAACCAGAGTCTGAGTATATTGGGGATGGGGATGGAGCCCTACAGGCTTATCCACTGCCTGCCCTGCCACGCCCACCCAATCATATTCCTTTCTGAAGTATAGAACTATTTAGCAGCTTTAGTACACGAAGGCAGGCTTAAGCATGTAACTGCTCCCCCAACCCCATGCATACCCTCTTCGATTTTATTTGTGCCGTGGCTTAGCATAGCTTGCACCCTTAAATTCCTCACCTGCTGCTTCTGTCATTTTCGTCACCATAGGTGTCGCCTGTGCTTTGTGGTGGGATATTTGGCCCCTCGTGGATGGCACCCATGTTGTGCCAGTCCCAGGCTGTGCCGGCCGTATCCTTTCCGTGAGGATCTGCCCCAGCATAGCCTGCTACATACCCCAGCCCCCAGCCCCAGCAGATAGACCCTGGATGTCTGGCCAGGGACCAAATTCTCCTGCACAAGTCGGGAGAGAGGCGGAGCAGAGGCCAGGAAGGGAGAGAGATGTGTTTCCCACCCAAATGCATGTAACACTTGATCTGCTCAAGAAGACACGAAAAGGAGAGGATCGGGGTGAGACACCAGGGCCCTGAGAGCTGGGGAGAGCAGCCTGGGTTTCTGGTTCTCTGGGTCCCGGGTCAGTCTGCGTAAGTCCTGGCTAGGATGTGTATCCTGGGCCCATTCCCAGGCTCCCCTTGTCTTTCAGCAACCCTCAGTCCAGTCGGAGGAGGTTTCTGTGCCCCATTACCCTCACACGGGTCTCTGCCAGCCCATCTCACAGGGGCTCCTCCTAAGGCCTGGAGGGGTGCACTTCTCCCTCCCTGTTCTGGGGGCACCAGCCCAGCTTCTGCCTCTGCCAGGACCCTCTCTTTGCTCCATTGCATGTAGACTCACCGTTCTTCTTCTCTTCCTATTAGCAGAGTGCTTTACTTTTCCACGGTGGGAGACCCAGGCCTCTAACAGGGGCTTGTTCACTGAATGCTGTCAGCAGCATTGTTTAGCCTCAAAACCAGTAGAGAATGTATATTTCCTGATCACTGAAAAAAATGCCAAAGCAATGAATGTTGTTATATCATCCGGAATGAGGAGTTGAGAAAGAATGCTGGCTTTGACCTTCCATCCCGGAGGGCAGCGTGGAAAGGGAGAAGAAAAGCAAGCTGTGTGCCGTGTGTGGGCAAGGGGGAGAATGGACCAGAAACAGACTGCCCCTGTCAGGACACACAGCACTTGTGGGGTGCCTGAGGAGTTTGAACTCTCCGCAGACCAAGGAGGTGGCAGGAGTAAGACATGAGTATTCTATAACATCGAGGGAAAGTAAGACCAGACTAAGAAGAATAGAATAATGTTAAAATACACAGATCCCCAGAGGCTGGTGTGTCGCTGTGGGTTTGTTTTAGGGATAAAGAAAGGGAATTGATGGTCTGGAGCTAAACCAATGTCTGTGTCTGTTTAGTTTCAGCAGAGATGACAGGAGTTAGATAGGACGCCCATGATTTTGGGCACCTGCTCGCTGGGCTCTAAACCTGGGCCTGGACTTCACAGAGTGGAGAACCAGCCCCTGGAGAAGTCTAGCTGGTAGTTTTTAGAAGGAAGAGGGAGCATTGTGACTCCCTTCCAGTTAGGCAGTATGTAGCCAAGACAGGCTGCCCCAGACGTAAGTCTGTGGAATTCCTTTGGGTCTCAGTGGCCTCACCTTTAAGAGAGACTTGGACTAGTGGATTCTTGGAGCTCTAAAACTCCCTTATTCTAGAACACGTCTAGATAGGCTTATTTACTCCTTACAAGTTCTTTGATCCAGAGTTAAAAGGAACCCTGGAGTGGGGATAAAGCCCACCGGCTCTGGATAGGGCTGTTGAAGCAGGATAGCAGGGGGCCAGGAAGAGGAACCCCCAGCAGAGCACAGGTGGAATGTGGTCTGCCTCAAGCCTGGGGTTGGATCTACAGTTTTTCTCTTAACAATGCTTTGGCAGGTTTGCACAAAATTACCTAGCACCTTTACGTCTTGCGAATATTACCGCAGCATTAGGTAAAAACAAGTTCAGGTTTTATGATCAAAACAACATCTGGGCTGGCCGCGGTGGCTCACGCCTGTAATCCCAACACTTTGGGAGGCTGAGGTGGGTGGATCACATGAGGTCAGGAGTTCGAGACCAGCCTGGCCAACATGGTGAAACCCCGCCTCTACTAAAAATATAAAAATTAGCTGGGTGTGGTGGCGGGTGCCTGTATCCCAGCTACTTGGGAGGCTAAGGCAGGGGAGTCGCTTGAACGGGAGGCAGACGTTGCAGTGAGTTGAAATCACACCACTGCACTCCAGCCTGGGCGACAAGAGCAAAACTCCGTCTCAGAAAGAAAATTTGGAGCAAAGTTAAGCTGCAGATGATGGCACAACACAACAGTCTAGGGCCTGTCGGCCCAACCCGTCCTCCTACACGAAAGAGTTGAGTTTGGTGAAGAAGCATCATTTTGCATCATTTCAAAAGTCTCATCATAAATTCTGTGACATAATCCATCACAAGTAGGAAGCACGCCTCCAGAATAGACCGAGTGATGACGAATGGTAGCTCCCACAGAAAGAGAAGATTAATCGCTGCTGGGGTATTGTGTGCAGTTCTTTTCAAGGTTGCACAGTGCATTCCCTTGCCCTCCTTCAATTTGGTTCATGGCGTTAAACCAGATTTTTCCAGGGAGATTAAAGATGGGTTTGCAGCAGTATCAAAGAGTATCTCTTACAGTGTTTGCGTAAAGAGATTAATTGTCATCCACTTGTTTCATTTACATGGACTTTCCCCAAATGCTACCCAGATCCACAGGCAAATGCTGAGCAGTGACAAGACTGCTTGCACATAGAACTTGGAAAAAGCTTTTTGTTAAAAACCTAAATAACATCCTGTGTCAAAACAAATGTGACAATGGGCTATTATTTCTCTCCCCATAATAGCATGTTGTCACATCTCTGCGTCCTGCATGAATGGGGGAAGGGAGGCCTTGTGAGAGGGAGCAGGGTGGGGGAGGCGTGCTGAAACCTTAGAGAGGCACTTCCTGGTTTTGCATTTTCTAAAAACAGAAACTGCTCCTGGGGGAGGTAACTCAGAGGTTAATCTCTGCAGGTGCCCGGCCACAGCCTCGCGTTCATTTCCAGAGAAGGGCTCTGAGGTTGCCTGAGAACACCAGCTACAGTGACCTGACCGCGTTTCTCACAGCCGCCAGCTCCGCCTCGGAGGTGGACAGTTTTCCTTATTTGCGAGGATTAGACGGAAATGGAACAGGTAATTGGAGTCTTTTCTCTTTTCAGTGGGAGTTTCTGTGTTTCCGTCTTTACATGTGGATTTTAGGTATGATTGGAAGTTTCAGCACTACGTGGGAGTAAGGCACTAAAGTTGCGGAAGGGGAATTCTTGGTACAAGTTCAAGTGCATTGAAACTGTGTTCCATCGGTGCAAGCCCTGCAGAATTACATGTTAGCGCGTTGGTCTCCTTGAGCTTTTCTGCTGTTACCAATTGCCTTAAGCACCTTTTCTGAGCTCTCCTTTGGTGGACTAAGTATATTCAATTCAGAGAAATTCTTGTCATTGAAATTGCAATTTTTTTTTTTAAGTATAAGATCAGAGTTAAGGGTTTTGGCCTAGCTGCCCTCTGCCTCATCCCACAAGCCCCCATTTGAGAGGGTAGCCTGTGGGTGGGTGGGGCTGGTAGAGACACACCACCCCACCCACCCAAGCTGCAGCCAGGAGGGGAAGAGGGGGCGCTTGGTCCAACTCAGAGACAGGCATACCTTGGCTCCGTGCCCCACCAGCATGGGGACCACTTAGGATGGGAGCCTCCGCCCTCTGCCGTCTATGCCCACCCAGCTCTTTCCCACGTCGCTTCTTTCTCTGCACTTGCTCTCTCTGCCCTCAACTGGGCATAGAGTGGCCAGGCTTTGAATTTGCTTTGGAATCCACCCTCTCCTGGCAGGTCTGTAAGTCAGCTGGGTCAGTATCACTCTTCTGGTGTGCCACAGCTAAAAGATCAGAGAAACTAAAAGCTGTCCACCAGAAAATAGGTGATAATTCCTTATCGAAGAAAGACCCTTGACAGGTACCTTCCACCTCTGATTATGTCCAACTGCACCATTCTCTGGACCCCTTCGCACTGGAATGGTCCCCAGTCCTCCTGATGGAAGAGGTGTCAGGATTCTGGAGTCCTGAATTATTTTCTTGTCTACCCTGCTTTCCTTTCCATGACACTTGAGACTAATCACAGCATTAAAATTTTAAATCAAAGGCTGTTCTGAGTTCCATTCTGCCAGGTAAGTAACTTACTGCATTTCCCAGGGATACTTGGATTGAATTTCACTTAATTTTCCAGTACTTTACATAAACTGATTATTCTGAAAAAGCTTTTAAACCTGAAATATTTGATCCATTTTGTAGCATGTTAATAAGTTTCTGGTTAGACGTAAAGGCAACCTGGTGATTTGTTACTCATTTTTCTTCCCTCTGTTTTCCAGAATGTTTCTCCTTTAATTTTTGTGTGCTGATGAGGATGTGATTAACATGTCAGCAAATATGTCAGTACTTTGTCATCAGAAAGATGGCATAGCTGTCATCTTAAGTAAACATTATTAGGAAAAAAATGTTGACTATGACTTGAAATGTGCCAGTCTGGGAGAAAAGTCTTGTTTTGGGGAGTATGAAGAAGTGGTTTAAGGCTGGGTGCGGTGGCTCATGCCTGTAATCCCAGCATTTTGGGAGGCCAAGGTGGATGGGTCATTTGAGATCAGGAGTTTGAGACCAGCCTGGCCAACATGATGAAATGCTGCGTCTGCTAAAAATACAAAAATTAGCTGGGCGTGGTGGCAGGTGCCTGTAGTCCCAGCTACTCGGAAAGCTGAGGCAGGAGAATTGCTTGAACCTGGGAGGTAGAGGTTGCAGTGAGCTGAGATCGTGCCACTGCACTCCAGCCTGGGCAACAGATCTAGACTCTGTCTCAAAAAAAAAAAACAAAAACAAAGGTTTAAAATATCATAACCAGCTACCAGCCTCCTGGACAAAATGGTGCACGATCCACAAAACACTAACTTGGAGGGACAGCCTCTGTGCTCGGGACTCATTAATTTTTTTCTGTGTCCCACTTCCAGTAGCTCTTGAATCTGAGAAAATGGAGGAAAAAGAACACAAAGACAGAACTATTGATTTTAGAGGAGTTTGTTTTACTTTAAAATCATTCCGTGATTTCAGAGGGAAGAGAGAGGGCTTTGCAAGGTGACATGAAACTTCATGGCCAGGCGCGGTGGCTCAAGCCTGTAATCCCAGCACTTTGGGAGGCCGAGACGGGCGGATCACGAGGTCAGGAGATCGAGACCATCCTGGCTAACCCGGTGAAACCCCGTCTCTACTAAAAAAATAAAAAAAATTAGCCGGGCGAGGTGGCGGTCACCTGTAGTCCCAGCTACTCGGGAGGCTGAGGCAGGAGAATGGCGTAAACCCGGCAGGCGGAGCTTGCAGTGAGCTGAGATCCGGCCACTGCACTCCAGCCTGGGTGACAGAGCGAGACTCCGTCTCAAAAAAAAAAAAAAAAAAGAAACTTCTCTTCCATGGAAGGAATGAATGACTTGACCCAGAAATGACTAGGCTTTCTCGGAGACCTAGCAGTGAAGGCATCCACCCATAGTGAATTCACGCGCACCCTCGAGGACTTGGAACGTGGGCTCCCTTGAGCACAGGCACCTCAGTAACTCACCAGCTCCATGCCGGCCCCCGGGGTCAGTTTGCCCACAGCTTGTCTTTTGCCCACAGTCATTTACCTCCTGTTTTACTAAAGGCATCTAAGAGCTCACAGCCTAAAGAGAGCGCGCCTGGACCAGATGTGTCTTTGGGAGATGACACGAGTTCATCTCCTGAAGATCCAGGAAATGACTAGAGTCATAACCAGAGTTCAGTGAAGGTGGATAGAAACAGAGAGGCTGCGGAAGAGACTGGAAAAGGCTCCGAAAGGCTGTTTTCTGGGGGTACCATGAAGGGTGTGGTGTTTAGTTTAGAGGGTGGATCGAGAGTTGTAAGTGGAAAAGCATCTTCTCTTTGTAGCTCCTGGGGGCCCCCTCCTCTCACCAGAGAGCATCGCACTCTTCCCCCGGCTGCTGAGAAAGCACAGAATGTTCCGTGGTGTTCCCAAGGGGTTTTACAAAAATTGCTTTCACTAATAACTCCAGGAAGACAGAGAGGAGTCAATAAAATGACAAGTGCAGACTTTTCCTGCAATTCCACAACGTTGGTAGCATACAGAGCCCAACAGAACCTTAACTGTCAGCTGAACAGAACCTGTCACGTGACAAGTGACCAGGTGGATGACCCAAGGTGATACAGCTCCTCTGCTCGCTTGGGCCAGTGGTATTCCGCCCCGCAACACGATTCTGCTGCATTTGCCTGACACCTGCTTGTCTTTATGCAGACTTAAAGGGAGCCAGGCAACATCCAGATGGAACAGGAAGGAAAGCCACTTTCTATATAGAACTCAGTATTCTGTGTAAAATTGGAGGTTCGTAACAAAGAGAAGGAAAATAGTTCAGCCCTTCCAAATGTGAATTGTTGCAGAATCAGCTGGGCGCGATGGCTCACGCCTGTAATCCCAGCATTTTGGGAGGCCGAGGTGGGTGGATCACTTGAGGTCAGGGGTTCAAGACCAGCCTAACCAACCTCATCTCTACTAAAAATACAAAAAAAGAAAAAAAAAAAATTAGCCAGGCATGGTGGCGTGTGCCTATAGTCCCAGCTACTCAGGAGGCTGAAGCAGGAAAATTGCTTGAACTGAAAAGGCGGAGGCTGCAATGAGCCAAGATTGCACCACCGCACTCCACCCTGGGTGACAGAGCGAGACTTTGTCTCAAAAAAAAAAAAAAAAAAGTTGCAGAATAAACAACATGGGTGCATAGAGGGAGAGTCATTCGGAAGGCACAGAGAAGCAGGCATTTAATGGAGCCCTGAGGAAGGAAGGAGGCCTCAAGAAAGCAGATCTAATTCCCCACAATATCTTAAGACAGCTAGAGGACATTAAAGGGACATGAAATTCCATGAACCTAATGCACATTGCTGTCCATTAATATGCTCATTTCTGCAGTGCTATATTACTTCTGAATGTTTCAGGCTGAGTATACTTACTTCCATAGATGCAGGAAGGCATCTAGTCTACCCTCCTTAGTTTTGAAGGTAAGAAAAACAGACCCCAGAGGAACAAAGTCACTTTTGGAGGTGACATAGGCAGTGAGTGGCAGATCTGGTACTGGGACTCCTTCTTCCTGAACTGGGAATGTGCAGGAAGGGATAGTTGAAAGGTGACGAGGGAGGAGAATGGTGACACCATTTCTAGGGCTTTTCTCCTCCACCTACCTGCTACCTGCTACCTGCTACCTGCTACCTGCTACCTGCCTACTTGGACATCCTGCCTAGAGTTTAATGAAAGAAAACAGCACTCCCTGATGGAAAACATTTTCTCTCAGTTGTTTATACTGTCTAGTAAGTTATTTAATGTCTCTGTAGTTTCTCTTTTTTTGTGTGTGGTTTTGTTTTGTTTTGAGACAGGGTCTCACTCTGTCACCGAGGCTGGATTGCAGTGGTGTGATCATAGCTCACTGCAGCCTTCACTTCCCAGGCTTAAGTGATCTTCCCACTTCAGCCTCAGCTCCCTCAGTAGCTGGAACTGTAGGCATGCACCACCATGCCCAGCTAATTTTTTGTATTTTTTGTAGAAACGGGGTTTCACTATGTTGCCCAAGCTGTTCTTGAAATCCTGGGCTCAAGCAACCCGCCTCGGCCTCCCAAAGTGCCAGGATTACAGTCATGCGCCACCGCGCCTGGCCAGCGTTTCTGTAGTTGTAAGTTCCATCTTCTCAAGAGGGCCTAACAGAACCTAGAGTGATGAACTGTAGACCTGGCTTTGCTTCTGTATCAACTTTGATCCTCTGGCACATTTATGTTTCAAGACACAAAATCTTTGGACCACAAACATGGTAAATTCTGAGTTTTGTTGGTGGTTTTTTTACCGTAAAATGACATAACCAGACTAAAAGATTTCAAAACTTGGATCTCTGATTCCAACTTGGATCTTTCCATGAAATCTCCATTCCCACACCTTTGCCTTCATTAAAAAACAGAGATGGGTATGAATGATAAAAGGTAGAGTGGCATTAGCTGTGTAGAAATTGCTGTATGGGCCGGGCGCGGTGGCTCAAGCCTGTAATCCCAGCACTTTGGGAGGCCGAGACGGGCGGATCACGAGGTCAGGAGATCGAGACCATCCTGGCTAACACGGTGAAACCCCGTCTCTACTAAAAAAAAAAAAAAACTAGCCGGGCGAGGTGGCGGGCGCCTGTAGTCCCAGCTACTTGGGAGGCTGAGGCAGGAGAATGGCGTAAACCCGGGAGGCGGAGCTTGCAGTGAGCTGAGATCGGGCCACTGCACTACAGCCTGGGTGACAGAGCGAGACTCCGTCTCAACAAAAAAAAAAAAAAAAAAAAAAAAAAAAAAAGAAATTGCTGTATGAAGGATTTAGCTGTAATTTGTTGCTGAGACTCTAAAATTCACTAGGTTTGCTTTAAATGTTTAAATGTAGACCAGATTGGAGGTTTACATTAGCTCAGGTTGGTAGATAGGTAAGTATATAAGTAACTGAATAAAAAGTCCTATAGATTATATTCTAATGCAGCTTAAATTTTTTATCACTGTGTCTTTTGTTATTCTGCTCAAAGAAAGATGTAAAATTATGACAGAACATATTTTGTGGGATATTGTATTTCACTAGAGGAAAATGTAAAATGGATTGCTTGAGTGCATAAATATATCAGTCTCATAAGCATTCTCTCATTTATCTGTAGGCAGTCATTAATGCTTTGGCCTGGACCAAAGGCCTTTAATGGAGAATAATTGGTGTATTGAGGTCTTTTTAAACAGACCAAAATAACAATGGCAACTAAAATAACTCATAAATATTTCAAGTCCAGTCCTCAGTAGCATACTTTTTAGCAGAAGTTAGTATTTTTGAAGGAATCTTTGAAGAAATTTGCTATATTAAAAAAAAGCAGCCTCTACTCTAAAACATTTGGTTTTATTGAAGTTATCTGCCAAGTAATTAACATGTGCCTGGGGCTCGCTTTGTGTAAAAGTTACTTCCGGCGATTTCCACCTACACCTTTGTCTCACGTTATAGAAAAAACCTTGTCTTTTGAGATCATTTTTGAAAGCAAAACACAGTAATGAAAAATAGCAAACCTGGCCAGGCACAGTGGGTCACGTCTGTAATCCCAGCACAGGCCTGTGATTGCCAAGGCGGGCGGATCACCTGAGGTCAGGAGTTCAAGACCAGCCTGGTCAATATGGCAAAACCCCATCTTTACTAAAAATACAAAAATTATCCATCAGGGTGGCAGACGCCTGTAATCCCAGCTACTTGGGAGGCTGAGGCAGGAGGATTGCTTGAACCCAGGAGGTGGAGGTTACAGTGAGTTGAGATTGTGCCATTACACTCCAGCCTGGGCGACAGAACGAGACTTCATCTCAAAAACAAACAAACAAACAAACAAACCTGAGCCTAGTTTCCAGCTCAGCCCCTACTGAGTGTATGCCCTTAGGTCACCTACCATTACTACTCTCTCTGAGCCTGTTTCTTTATGTGTAAAGTGATGATTTTACCTGCCTAACTGGGTTGTGGTGAGGATTATGTATGTAAAGTGCTTAATGCGGTCCCTGGCACATAGGTGGTGCTGTACTCGGTCAGTGGTAGCTGCGACTATTTTTTTGCAAAGGTTTCCACAGCCCACGTGGGTACTTTGCATGCAAATGATGGAAAATGTTTCTTCCTTCTAGGAAACAGCACCAGGCATGACCTGACCCCAGTCACAGCCGTCAGTGTCCACTTGCTGAGCAGTAATGGAACGCCGGTGCTGGTGGATGGTCCCATCTATGTCACTGTGCCCCTGGCCACTCAGAGCAACCTGAGGCACAATGCCTATGTCGCGGCGTGGCGGTTTGACCAGAAGCTGGGTAAGCAAGAGTTCTGTGCCGACGATCGGCTACCAGATGGCTTCGTTACTGTTTGGTTTTCCTTCTAAGAAGCTCATGGAAGTCTCCTTTCCTTGAAGTCAGTGAATGCTGCTGCTCACATTGCATTGTGTGTTCTCATGGGGATGGCACCCTTCCCTTGCCATTCAGGCCCTCTCTCGGGAACTAATTTTTTGTTTGTTTTCTTATTTGTTTTTGTTTTGTACATTTAACCTAATTTACTCATAAAGAATCTGTAAACGTTATTAGAGCTAAAACTGGCTCTCCTAATCTTCATCCTTTTATTCATCAGAAGGTCATATGGTTGCTCTTGGTCATATATGGTATTTTTTTTTCCTGGTTTCTGAAAAAGGACAAACATTTGCCAAAACTGTACAAAACAAAGAAAATAAAAAGTACCCATAAGTCTTACCACCTAGAGAAAACCACTAATATACCTTGAATTCTGTCCTTCTAGGGCTTTCACAGTGCACGTAGGTATTAGTTATCAACTGCTGTGTCACATACCACCCTAAAAGTTCGCCACTTAAAACAACAGTGAGCTCCAGTACCTCAGAGTTCCTGGGGGTCAGGAATCCAGGTACTGCTGAGCTGGGTGGTAGGGCTCAGAGTCTCTTACAAGGCCGCTGTCAAGCTGTGACTCAAGGCTGTGGTCATCTCCAGCGAGGTTCAGCTGGGACTAGTGAGTGTGACTCACACGGCTGAAGGCAGGCCTCACTTCCTTGCCGGCTGTTGACCAGAGGCCTTACCTCCTTACCACGCGAGCCCCTCCATAGAGCTGCTGACTACACGGCAGTTGCTTTCCCCTGAGCAAATGATCCAAGAGTAAATAAAAATGACATAGTAGGCCGGGTGTAGTGGATCACACCTGTAATCCCAGCACTTTGGGAGACTGAGGCGGGTGGATCACTTGAGGCCAGGAGTCTAAGACCAGCCTGGCCAACATGGCAAAACCCCATCTCTACTAAAAATACAAAATGCTGCAGAGCCAGGTATGGCAGCGGGTACCTGTAATCCCAGCTTCTCAGGAGGGAGGCTGAGGCAGAAGAATCAATTGAACCCAGGAGGCAGAGGCTGCAGTGAGCCAAGATCACACCACTTCACTCCAGCCTGGGTTACAGAGCAAGACTCTGTCTCAAAAATACATACATACATACATACATACATACATACAGATATAGTCATTTAAAAGGCCAAGTGCCCAGAATGAGGTCATAGTCTTTTGTAACCTAATCTCAAAAGCAGCATACCATCATTTCTTTCCATAGGCTGTTGGTCACACAGACCCACAGTGGTATAGACCAGCACTGAGAGTAGACTATACAGGGGGATGAATACTAGGAAGTAGGGGTCACTTGGGGCTGGCTGTCTGAGAGGTTGCCTTCTACAAAGCATATTTAGCAGAAATGAGATCATGTGCTGGGTACTGTTTGGATGCAGTGGCTCCCACCTGAAATTCCAACACTTTGGGAGGCTGAGGCAGGAGGATTGCCTGAGCCCAGGAATTCAAAGTCACAGTGAGTCGTGATGCTATGATCAGGCCGCTGCACCTCCTCGGCAACAGAGCGAGACCACTCACTCACTCACTCGCTCAATAATACATATATAAAAATACAATTGTACAGCATGAACATCTTTCCATAGCATCATTATTCTGCCATATCAATTTTCGTAAGTCCATAGTATTCCATCCTATGGATATATCATACTTCACTTTGGTTCATCAATCCCCTGCAATTAGAAAAAATGTTATTGGCCGGGCACGGTGACTCACACCTGTAATCCCAGCACTTTGGGAGGCTGATGTGGGTGGATCATGAGGTCAGGAGTTCGAGACCAGCCTGACCAAGATGGTGAAACCCCATCTCTACTGAAAATACAAAAATTGGCTGGGCGTGGTGGCTCACGCCTGTAGTCCCAGCTACTTGGGAGGCTGAGGCAGGAAAATCACTTGAACCCAGGAGGCGGAGGTTGCGGTGTGCGAAGATTGTGCCATTGCGCTCCAGCGTGGGCAACAAGACCAAAACTCCATCTAAAAGAAAAAAAGAAAAAAAAAGTTATTATTCTAACCAGTGTTGTAGAAAATATCTTTGTAGCTAAATCTTCATGCACAGCTTTCATTATTTCCTTAGGATGACTTTTTAGAAGAATTGCTGAGTTACAAAATGTACAAAATTCTAAAACTTTTATAACGTATTTCCAAATTTCCCTCCAGACAGTTGTATTGGTTTCCACTCATGATACCAGCCCAGGAGCATGTGCTTGGGCCGAGGGTCTTGGCAGCATGGGGGCTCTTATCCTCCTTTGCTTCCTAGTGCCCTGAAAGTCAAGCTTGAAAATATCAATTTTCTGCCGGGCATGGTGGCTCACACCTGTAATCCCAGCACTTTGGGAGGCAAGGCAGACAGATCACTTGAGGTCAGGAGTTTGAGACCATCCTGGCCAACATGGTGAGACCCCATCTCTACTAAAAATACAAAAAAATTAGCCAGGTGTGGTGGTGCGTGCCCATAGTCCCAGCTACTTGGGAGGCTGAGGTAGAGGATCCCTTGAACCTGGGAGGCAGAGGTTGCAATGAGCCGAGATCGCATCACTGCACTCCAGCCTGGGTGACAGAGCAAGACTCTATCTCAAAAAAAGAAAATATCAGTTTTCAAATAACCCAGTTCAGAATTTAAAACTGTTAGACCATGCATGAAGATAATTGGGAGATTTTTGATGTCAGTATATTTTCAAAGATACCTAATTCCTTCAATCAGTTAAAACAGAGTTCTAGGAATTATATTTGAAAAGAAACGTCTTTTGGGCTTTTGGAGGGAATTTTTGTTTGGTCTTAT
Source organism: Trachypithecus francoisi (assembly GCF_009764315.1). Classification (NCBI taxonomy): domain Eukaryota; kingdom Metazoa; phylum Chordata; class Mammalia; order Primates; family Cercopithecidae; genus Trachypithecus; species Trachypithecus francoisi. Next base: position 17,522,578 of record NW_022681474.1, on the reverse strand, counting down.
TTTTACTTTCCAAATAATTAATAGAGACTCTGTAATTATTTATGTGGAATGCATTGATTTTATCAGCCATAGTAAGCTTGACATTGTTAAGTGGATTGTGATGCTGTCTGTTCACACATCCTGCACCAAATGAGATGGGCCCTTTATTGATGGTGTGTATTCTCTGCGAGCCTGATAATTTGGGGGGCATCAAGGTCATGGTGGGGACCTGAGGTACACTGGGCCCCCAGGAGGGAGTAGCCTGAGGAATGTGTGACCAAGAGTCTCTGAAGAATGTCAGAATTCTAAAGGGAGGAAGAAAATGGATAAAGAAAAACACAGAGAAAGTGGGCAAGAGAATGGAAAGAGCTTGTGTTTTGTTTCCTGAAAACCTGGGTTCTGCTGCTTATAAAACTGAGTCCCACGTTGGGCAAATTACTTACCTCTATTTGCATTTGTAAGAGATAGGAATATACACCCCCTTGTATATTCTGCCTGTCCCCATTAGCCCTCCCAGGGGGCGCTCAAGCACACCCAGGTCAATGCACTGAGAAGCAGTGGAGAGTGTGGGTGAGAGCAGGGAATCTGGGGGGCACAGTGGTGTGGAATGCCAGCTCTGCCACCCACTGGCTCTGTGGCCCTGGCCAAGTTCCTTAACCTTTCTGGTCTAGTTTCTTCCACTGTGAAATGGCAATTATAATAGTACCCACTGTTGTTACAATGAGTGTATTAGGATTCTCTAAAGAAACAGAGCCAATAGGAGATATATATATATATATTTGGAGAGAGAGATTGATTTTAAGGAATTGGCTCACAATTGGGAAGGCTGGCAAGTCCAAAATTGCAAGGTAGGCTGGCAGGTACGCTGAGATGAGGCCCTCCCTCACTGTGGAGCATCATCTGCTTCACTCAAAGTCAACTGATTGGGCTGGGCACTGTGGCTCATGCCTGTAATACCAGCACTTTGGGAGGCCAAGGCAGGCAGATCACGTGAGGTCAAGAGTTTGAGACCAGCCTAGCCAATATGGTAAAACCCCATCTCTACTAAAAATACAAAAAATTAGCTGGGTGTGCTGGTGCATGCCTATAATCCCAGCTACTCCAGAGGCTGAGGCAGAAGAATCACTTAAAGCCGGGATGCGGAGGTTGAGGTGGGCCGAGATCGCGTCCCCGCACTCCAGCTTGGACAACAGAGTGAGATACCATCTCAAAAAAAGAAAAGAAAAGAAAAAAAAAAGAAAAGTCAACTGGTTGAAAAGTTTATCTCTTCTAAACCAAGTATCTCCCTAGTAACATCCGGACATATTTGGCCACATTTCTGGGGACTGTGGCCTAGCCATGTTGTCAGACAAAATTAGTCATCACAAAAGTAAATGACAGCTTGTCACTTTCACAAGCACAGCCGATCCTTTCCAGTCCCCTCCCCGGCCTCATCCTGAGCACGTTGTGCAGGTTGCAGTGGTCCTAGCAGCTTGAACGGCATGGTATGTGGGTGGCAGTTACTCCCTGCACCCTCACCGAGTCTGTGCCGGTACCAGTTACTCCCTGCGCCCTCGCCAAGTCTACACGGTACCAGTTACTCCTTGTGCCCTCGCCAAGTCTACATGGGTATCAGTTACTCCCTGTGCCCTCACCAAGTCTACACGGGTACCAGTTACTCCCTGCGCCCTCACCAAGTCTACACGGTACCAGTTACTCCTTGTGCCCTCACCAAGTCTACATGGGTACCAGTTACTCCTTGTGCCCTCGCCAAGTCTATTTATCTTTGAATGCTTGTGATCAAGAACAGTTTCTGGCATAATGGTAGATACCCAACTAAAATGTCTGTTGAATGGTTGAATCACATGAGGATAATTTTAGGGTTTTTTTGCTTTCTTTTGTTTTTCAGAGACAAGGTCTCCCTCTGTCACCCAGGCTAGAGTGCAGTGGTGTGATCATAGCTCACTACAGTCTCGATCTCAAGAGCTGAAGCAATACTCCCACCTCAGCCCACTGAATAGCTGGGACTACAAGGGTGGTCACCATGCCCAGCTAATTTTGGGGGGTTTTTTGAGATGGAGTCTCACTGTGTCGTCCAAGCTGGCATGAGTGGGCAAGATCTCAGCTCACTACAACCTCCACCTCCCAGGTTCAAGCGATTCTAGTGCTTCAGCCTCCCAAGTAGTTGGGATTACAGGCTCCCACCACCACACTGGGCTAATTTTTGTATTTTTTTAGTAGAGATGGGGTTTCACTATGTTGCCTAGGCTGGTCTCGAACTCCTGGGCTCAAGTGATCCACTCGCCTCTGCTTCCCTCAGTCCTGGGATGACAGGCATGAGCTGCCATGTCTAACCAATTTAGATATCTTTAAAAGGCAATTTAAGATACTCTGATATAGCATCTGTACTTAAGTTGACTGTATACATAGAAGTTACCTTTATGTATATAAGTATACGTACACGTTATAGAAGGATGATGCTTTAAGCTCTTGTTTAGAGGGAGGACCATTCTATTGGATTTTTTTTTTAATCTTGGAGCCTCCATCCCTGCTGTTTATTTTCTCCTCATTTTTGCCTTCTCTTTTTTAATGAGTGTATTTGAATGTGGAGGTTAGGGCTCCTAATATAAGGAAGCCGTCCCTAGGGATTCCTGTGTGGGTCATGTGCACTGTAACGATATGGCACAGGTGTATAAAAGCAGCATCCTTGCTTTCCTTGGTGGACTTTATATACAGTTCACAAATAACAAACTTACTTAAAGAAGTTTTTGATGTCCATGGCAGATGGACAGATCTCTGCATCCTCATCTCTGGGCCCTGTGGATATTACCTTATATGGTCAAGGGACTTGGTGGAAGTGACGAAGAATCTGGAGATGGGGGGATTCTCATTGACTTTCTGGTTGGGCCCACGGCCATCACAAGGGCTCTTATGAGTAGGATGCAAGGGGAGCCAGAATCAGAGAAGGAGACAGCAGAGTGATGATGGGAGCGCAGGCCGGAGCCATGAACTTTGGAAATGCGGGAAGGGGACCCAAGCCAAGGAATACAGGCAGCCACTGGAAGCCAAAATCAGCAAGGAAGGGATTCTCCCTTCTGAGCCTCCAGGAGGAACCGGCTCTGCGGACTCCTTGACTTGAGACCAGAGAAACTGGTTTTGGACCTCTGACCTCCAGGAATATAAGAAAGTCATTCTGTGCTGTTTTAAGACGCTATACTTGTGGTAATTTTTTATAGCAGCAATAGGAAATGAATACAATACAGAAATTGGTGAAGACAGAGGTATTGCATTGTTAGGAAGCCTCTGAAGTAGAAGTTAGCCCATTCTCTGTTTCCTCTCTCGAAAAACTACCCATGATGGTACATTGGGAATCTTCATTGTGTAGTCGACTATTCCCCCCCCCCTTTTTTTTTTTGAGACGGAGTCTTACACTGTCAGCCAGACTGGAGTGCAGTGGTGCAGTCACAGATCACTGCAGCCTCGACCTCTCAGGCTAAAGCAATCCTCCGACCCCAGCCCCCTGAGTACCTGGGACTGCAGGCACACACCACCACACCTGGCTAATTTTTTTATTATTTATTTTCTGTAAAGACAAGTTCTCACCATGTTGCCCAGGCTGGTCTCAAATTCCTGGCCTCAAGTGATCCATTTCAGCCTCCCAAAGGGCTGGGATTGTAGGCGTGAGCCAACGTGCCCGGCCTAAATGGTCTTTTTAACTTAGCATTTATGTGAAAAATGTAACTGCCAAATTCTTGGTTGTAACAGATTGCATGTATGCAGAAAAAAGCCAACATTTGTGGATAGTCATTCAAAAATAACCAAATGAATTAAAATATGTTTTCTGAAAACTTTAAGATAAGATGGACATTTCAAAGAAACCATATGTTTTTTCACTTATTAAACTCAATAGAAGCCTGCATATTTCCTAAGACTTTTGTTGCTATTACATTTAATTATAATATTAAGTAGAAATTAAAATATTTTAGTTAAATAAAAAATTCTAAAGACGATATTAGATCAGGAAAAAAATGGGGAATGTACCAACACATCTTAAGCACATAAAACAATTTAATAATTAGTTGTTATTTATTATTACGATAATCAATCACCTCAAATTGTTTAATACTTCAAATTGTCTATTGTTGAGGTAAATCAAAATAATTGCCAATTCCAAACTGTTTAACAGCCAGAAATAGCACAGATAGCAACTTGTGAATCTATTAATAATATTTCATCTAAGTTGGGTTTGGCCAACTGTGGCCTGAAAGCAAAGAATCATTTTTACATTTTTAAATGATTGAAGAAAAAAATCAAATGGGGGAATGTTGATCAAGGGGTGCAAAGTTTTAGTTCTGCAGGATGATTAAGCTCCAGAGACTTAAGGCAAAGCCTGCTAACTGTTGTTAATAGGACTGTATTGTATACTTAAAATTTACTAAGAGGGTAGATTCAAAGTGTTCTCACCACTGAGGGAAAGAAGATGAAAAAACAATGGTAACTGTAAAGTGATGGATATATTAATTAGCTTGATGTATGTATCAAAACATCAGGTCAGACAGCTTAAGTATATAAAATTTTTGTGTTTCAACTGTACGTCAATAAATATGGGGGAAATAAAGAATCAAAAGAAGAGGAATATCTCATGCCACATGAAAATTATATGAAATTCATATGTAAGCATCCCTAAATAAAGTTTCACTGGAACCCTGCCAGGCCCGTCTGCTGGCATATTGTCTGTGCGTGCTTTTGCACTACAACACAGGGTTGAATCATTGCAACAGAAACTTATATCCCCACAAACCAAAAATATTTACTATCTGGCCTCTTACAGAAAAAAAAAAAAAAAATTGTGACCTCTTGTCTAAATGCCTTCCAAAAGAAAGTTCTTTCCATTCTGATATTACAGCGCCAGTGTATTCCACACTCTACAGGAGCAAACTGGGTGCCCAGACTGCCATAACTTCCATATTTCCTGTTAGGTGACAGCCCCCCTGTATTTTGCCAGGGTTGACAATTGATGCTCAGAGTGACAGCACCTTCATTGTAGGGCCAGACCTCAAACTCTGTAAAGAAATGAAATTATTTTATGGTTCAGTGGGACTTCTGTTCAAATGGTACAATCACATGGTGGCTTTTGTTTGTGTGTGTGTGTGTGTGTGTGTTTGTTTGTTTAAAGAAGGGGTCCTGCTCTGTCACCCAGGCTGCAGTGCAGTGGTACAATCGGAGCTGGAACTCCTGGGTTCAGGAGATCCTCCTACCTCAGCTTCCTGAATAGCTGGGATGACAGGTGTGCACCACCATGCCTAGCTAATTCGTAAATTTCTTTTTTTGTGGAGACAGGGTCTTGCAGTGTTGCCCAGACTGGTCTCAGACTCCTGCCCTCAAGTGATCCTCCCAACTCAGCCTCCCAAGTCACTGGGATTACAATGACTATGAGCCACCACCCTGCCTCAAAATCATGTTTTAACACTAAATCAGTATATCCATGTTTTAACTCTAACTCACACTCTTTAATCCTTGACCGCCAGGAAATTGAAAGTTTACTGTTAGGAGAGAGACCTAGAGATGCTCCCTTTCAAACCCCATGAGAGTGGGATCAATTTTCGATGCTGCCATTTATCACAGTTGTCTTTTAATTTTTTTCTTTTGGAACAGACAAATAATTTCCCATTCTTGAAACTGGCATCTTCATATTTCAACCTATATATTCATTAGAAGGTGATCAACTAGATTAACACCATCTTAGAATACAAATAACATTGAATTTGTTTAGTATGTTACAACAGCATGAGTTGTCTAATTGCTATATGGACCCTCAATAAAAATGATTTTGTGTATATGTGTGTGTGTGTGATGGAGTCTCGCTCTGTCACCCAGGCTGGAGTACAATAGCATGATCTCAGATCACCGCAATCTCTGCCTCCTGGGTTCAAGTGATTCTCTTGCCTCAGCCTCCCAACTAGCTGGGACTACAGGCGCGTGCCACCACACCAGGCTAATTTTTGTATTTTTAGTAGAGATGGGGTTTCACCATGTTGACCAGGCTGGCCTTGAACTCCTGGCCTCAAGTGATCTGCCTGCCTCGGCCTCCCAAAGTGCTGGGATTACAGGCATGAGCTGCCACACCCAGCCTAAAATAAATTTTTTAAGAAGCACGACTTGCATATATAAGTTGAGCATCTCAAATCCGAAAATCCAAGGTTTGAAATGTCCCAAAATCCAAAACTTTTTAAGGACCATCATGATACTCAAAGGTCATGCCCAAAGGAAATGCTCACTGGAGCATTTTGGATTTCAGATTTTGGATTTTCAGATTAAGTATGTTCAGTGGGTAAGTATCATGCAAATATTCCAAAATCCAAAACACTTCTGGTCCCAAGCATCTTGGATAAAGGATATTCCACTCATACTGGAATCGAGACTTGTCACATTGGCATGTTTTGTTAAAGCTATTTTGTTAAAATACTGTGATTTGTAGAGCAAAGAAGCAGTCTATTTAGTGGATCTCTTTTCCTTAAAGAATCAGCAGAATATGTAATGATCTAATTGTGCTCTCTGTGTCCCTAGTGTCAAGATGTATGTGAGAGGAAGGAAATAAAATGAATTTGTAGCCAGGCACAGTGGCTCACACCTGTAATCCCAGCACTTTGGGAGGCCAAGGTGGGCAGATCACTTGAGGTCAAGAGTTTGAGACCAGCCTGGCCAACACAGTGAAACCCCATCTCTACTAAAAATACAAAAATTAGCTGGAGCCGGGTGTGGTGGTGGGTGCCTGTAATCCCAGCTTCTCTGGAGGCTGAGATCCCTTGAACCTGAGAGGTGGAGGTTGCAGTGAGCCAGCATTGCACCATTACACTCCAGCTTGGGCGACAGAGTGAGACTCTGTCTCAAAGAAAAAATAAATAAATAATTAAATAAAGTGAATATGTATTGTGCAGTGACCGATTTGACCTTTGAAAGAAGCAATTTTCCTTCCCATGTCTGGCAAAGGAAGTTTTGTTAGACATGGTAAATACCTCTTAGCTGAGCCTTTCTGGACAGTAAGAGATGATCATGTTAGCTCTATTTTACAGACATCTCCCCTTTCTTTATCCTGTAACTGGGGCAGCAGATGGCTGTCTGATGTACAGGTTGTCAGACTGACATCTGACTTGTTGCCCTGGGGAATGGTCACAAGCAAACCAGGTCAGTGGTTTGAATTTAAAGTGATGGACATCAAGTGGCAAAATAAATAAATAAATAAAGATTTATGGATCCTGTATTTGATAAGTTTCTGCTGTTTAATGGCAACCTGATTATAGGATTTGGATACTCTCGTTCTGATGAGATGATAGAAATAAAAGCATATTCTAAGACGGAAGCTACATCGTAGAATCCAGTTTTAACTGCCTCTCCAAAACACAGCATGAGAGTGTGTGTGGGTTGCTATAGAAATGGTGGTTAGGGAACCAGCCTCTTACCATGTACGATGCATTTGTGTCAGGCTCTCAGGAATACCCACTCATAATTGGCCTGTAGTAGATTTGTCTCCACTTCAGACAGTGAATGTTACGGCTATGATGAGCTCATTTAACTAGTCCTTTTACCTAAGTCACGGACAACTTACCTTTGAAGGTGGAGCGTGATGTAAATACAGATCTAAGATTGTTTTTCCATTTCATTGGGTTTTTAACTGAGTTGAGGGGGAAGGGCAGCAAAGAGTGGGAGTTCTTACAGCACAAGATTATGTTTGCAACGTGAAGAAAATGAAAATATTATTGAACATGTAAATGATGGGCTTTGGGTGATAATGCCGTGTGAATGCTCATCAATTGTAGCGAAGGCACCTCTCTGGTAGGGGATATTGAGTCTGGGCTGTATGTGGGATATCTGCACCTTCCGTTCAGTTTTGCCGTGAACCTAAATCTGCTCTTTAAAAAATAGTCTTCAATGAAATCATTATTATATTAGCTTATCTTTGTCTCTATATATCACAAGCCACATGTCTAGGTGAAGTAACCCAGATTGGAATACTGAGATGGGTGATTGGATTATAGGAATAAACATTACTGCACTGTGCTCCCAAACGTTAGAATGAAAGAAGGGAGTTCATTTCTCTACCAAGTCTGTGAGTAGATGTTTGACGTGATTTTAGAGCTTTAGGCATCATCTTTTATTTTTTGAAAAAGAATAGATGCAGTAGTTCAGGGCATTCAGCAAAGGAGGAATTCAACTTACCTAAGGTAATATCAACATATCCCTAAGAAAGCTGTTATTGGAAATAGGCCTCTTTACAGTGGAAATATTCAGAGTTAAGGCTATTGCTTAGAAATAAAGAAATAACTCTCAGGAAAAGTGTCTGTACTTTCCCACATGTCTAAATCACTTAGGGGTGAATGGGACTTTAATGAGACTGGTAGGGGGAAAAGGGGGCAATGTACTTGCAAAAAAAAAAAAAGCGATTGAAGTGATCACAGATAGCAAAGAACACGGAGAGCCTGGGACTTGTTTGGGTGCGATGGCAGTTCAGTGAAAACTTTGTCTCGCCAAAGATCTTGGCAGCCAGGCCGTCAGTGGTAGTGTGTCCTTGGAGATGCCAGTTGGTATCTGGTGCCACTGTGGACTCAGCATGGCAGTGTCTCCGTACCGCTCCTGTTCTCCGACAGAGAGCAGGAAGGCCGGGTAGCGCTGGTCCTGCCCCTGGGAGAAGAACCAAGCCGTGATCTCAGAACATCGACATTTGTTTTTCAGCGTTGCCTAGCAACTCAAAAAATAATCTTGTATTATCAATCCATTCTTAGGAATCATGAAGCCTTTTGTGTTTGTCTCCCCCAAAAATGATAACTTTCAGAAAATAATAGCATCACATTAGTTCTAGTATAATGGGGTTCAGGGAGCACTTTTGTTTAAAAACCCTATTCTTAGGGACTCAGGTCTCTTAACGTATCATTTTATGTAGAAGTACAGTTTCCCATGCTTAGTATAGCCTCTTTTGTGGTCTTGGAGTTGTAGAGGTTTTATTTTACACTTCATTCTTAGTCACCACTTACGGAGTATTCACTTTGTGGATTATCCGTGTCAAATTCGTGTCTTCCTGCGGGCTTTCCCTATCACCCAGGAGCCTCAAGGCCCTCTTAGTTTGCCGCTATTTGGCCTGGATTTTTTTTTTTTAAGTCAGAGTCTCACTCCGCCTCGCAGGTTCAAGGAGTTCTCCTGCCTCAGCCTCCCAAGTAGCTGGGACTACAGGCATGTGCCACCACACCCAGCATATTTTTGTATTTTTTGTGGAGATGGGGGTATCACCATGTTGGCCAGCGTGGTCTCGAACTTCTGGCCTCAAGTGATCCTCCTGCCTCAGCCTCCCGAAGTGCTGGGATTACAGGTAGTGAGCCATCACACCCAGCCTGGCCTGGATTTTAAGGACAGCATCTAACACACTCATTCTAATATTAACCTGGATGAAAAAGGACTAGGAAAGTAAAGCCACTTTTATTTCAGAATTCAGTACTTTTAAGTCTCACCTGGTTTCAGTTGCCTCCACTTGAGTGGGTAACTAAAAGGTAGAATATTTTTGATAGATGTGAATATTGCACTGAATGAGACACAGCTCATAGCATTCGTGAACAGAATAGAGGCCACGTGCAGCCCAGCCACTGAGACAGCTTGGTCTTGAATGCTGGTTCCTCCTCCGGTGACTCGGTGTGTGGTCTTGAGCAAGTCCTTTTTCCTCTCTGGGCTTCAGTTTCCTCCTCTATAAAATGGGGATCATAATAGCCCCAGCCCCTCCCTCATAGAATTGTTGTAAATGGAGAGTGCCTACCACAGAGCCTGGCCCTTGGAAAAGGCTCCATATGTGTTTGCCACTCTTATCATCATCATCGCTGCTATTATTGAGCCCATATGCAGTGTGTGAATTTTTTTTTTTTTTTTTTGAGATGGAGTCTCACTCTGTCGCCCAGGCTGGAGTGCAGTGGAGTGCAGTGTTGCGATCTTGGCTCACTGCAACCTCTGCCTCCCAGGTTCAAGCCATTCTCCTGTCTCAGCCTCTCAAGTAGCTGGTATTATAGGCACCTACCCAACTAATTTTTGTATTTTTAGTAGAGACGGGATTTGGCCATGTTGGCCAGGCTGATCTCAAACTCCTGTCCTCAGGTAACTGGTCCACCTCGGCCTCCCAAAGTGCTGAGATTACAGGCCACCATGCCCGGCTCAGGGGCTACTTTTTAACCCCTCCTTTTTGTGCATGGCATTTGCTGCCTGGCAGTTCGAAAACGAAAAGTCCCTCTGATCAGCCGGGCACAGTGGCTCACGCCTGTGATCCCAGCACTTTTGGGAGGCCAAGGCAGGCAGATCACAAGGTCAGGAGATCCAGACCATCCTAACATGGTGAAAACCCGTCTCTACTAAAAATACGAAAAAAGAAAGAAAGAAAGAAAATTAGCTGGGTGTGGTGGCAGGCACCTGTAGTCCCAGCTACTCAGGAGGCTGAGGCAGGAGAATGGCATGAACCCAGGAGGTGGAGCTTGCAGTGAGCCGCGATCTCACCACTGCACTCCAGCCTAGGTGACAGAGCAAGACTCCGTCTCAAAAAAAAAAAAAAAAAACCTCCCGCAGTCAATCAGACTGGTTGCTAGCCTACTTTTCCCCTCCCGTAACCAAATAGACTGCTTATGGGCTACTAGAGTGAACCAATATGAAACTGCTGTAGGATATTTACACCTCAGAATGTTCTGTAACCAACGCTTCTGAGCCTCTTGCTGTAGCCTGCTCCCACTCTGTGGCGTGTACTGTCATTTAAAATAAGTCTCTGCTTTGGCTGCCTTGCTTGTGTGTTTTGTCCAATTCTTTGTTCTAAACGCCAAGAACCTGGGCAGCTACCCTCAACGGGTAACCATTTGTCATCAGGTACACCGTTCAGTTGATGTTTTTAATTTGAAATTTATTTTGAAACTGTAGCTTTGTTTCTTGTTTCTTTTGTAAGTTTGTTTTGGTTTTATACTTTTGTATGAGCTATAATCTCTTTTATATTAGCACTCACTTAACACATGATTTTTTAAAAGAAGATCAACACTTTGTTTTTTTTTTCCTTTCTAATGTAGTTTTGTGCATTCATCATGCCTGAAACTTCTTAAGTTCTGTAAATGTTAGGAGAGGGCCTGTCCTTGGGAAATTACTCATGTCGGTGGACCTAATGCTTCTGGCCTCAAATATGAGATCTGTAAAATCTCCCTTCCAAGGTTGTATAAGACCTAAGTGTGATCATTTACATAAAACACCTAGTACACTGCCAGCCATGTATCACATTTTTAGTGTCATGGTTCCTTTTTTTTTCTTTTTTTTTTTTGAGACACAGTCTTGCTCTGTCACCAGGCTGGAGTGCAGTGGCATGAACTCAGCTCGCTGCAACCTCTGACTCCCTGGTTCAAGCCATTCTCCTGCCTCAGCCTCCCGAATAGCTGGGATTATAGGCACATGCCACCATGCCCAGCTGCTTTTTGTATTTTTAGTAGAGATGGTTTTTCACCATGTTGACCATGATGGTCTCGATCTCCTGACCTCGTAATCCACCCACCTCGGCCTCCCAAATTGCTGGGATTACAGGCATGAGCCACACGCCAGGCCATCGTGGTTCTTTTTGCCACTACCTTTGAATCACCCCTTTAAAATTATTTTTACACACACACATACATACCCACCCTGAATACACCCAGCATATGCAGAATGTACTTTACTAGAAGCTTCCACAGAAGCGTCTGGCTTGCCCCTGCAGTATGCCGTGTACATGCAGTTGTATCTTGCAGCCCAATCATTTCCAGTATGCAGTTTGAAGTTTTCCTAAATTGAAGGGGAAGACACATAGGATCACAACTTAGATCCTTTATGAAAAAAAAAAATTTTTTGTTTTGTTTTTTTCTTTTTGAGACGGAGTCTCCATCGCCCAGGCTGGAGTGCAGTGGCGCGATCTCGGCTCACTGCAAGCTCTACCTCCTGGGTTCACACCATTCTCCTGCCTCAGCCTCCTGAGTAGCTGGGACTACAGGCACGCACCACCATGCCTAGCTACTTTTTGTATTTTTAGTAGAGATGGGAGTTTCACCATATTGGCCAGGCTGGACTCAAACTCCTGACCTCATGATCTGCCCACCTCGGCCTCCCAAAGTGCTGGGATCACAGGCATGAGCCACTGTGCCTGGCCTTGTCCAATTTTTAATTGGCTTATTTTCTTATTGTATATCATGTACAATTTTTTGTATATTTCTTATTGTATATTATGTACAATATAATTTTTTGTATTTTTAGTAGAGACAGGGTTTCACTGTGTTAGCCAGGATGGTCTCGATCTCCTGACTTCATGATCCGCCTGCCTCAGCTTCCCAAAGTGCTGGGATTACAGGCGTGAGCCCCCGCTCCCGGCCCCCCCCCCAAAAAAAAGGTTTTTATCTATTCGTTCTTAGCTGAGCTTACCCATTAGAAAAACAGGTATTCCTACAAACCAACATTTCACACCATTATTCCCAAAGCAGCCCTGGAGGTGGGGGGCTCCCGTCTTTATCAGAAAGGAACTTTAGCTCAGTAGAATTGTCTGTTTCCCACACTCATGGGACGTCCTAGGGAAGGGGGAGACACAAAACACGATTTCTTCAGACTCCAAATCCCCTTGCTTTCCCAGTTTATCAGATTTTTGTGGATTCCCGCTTCAATGCCAAGACTTAATGTGGTTGAACAGAATAATGGGCTGATCTGAGAATGCAGAACAACCACCCGTTCCCAGATGTGTTTTGTTTGGTCCATACGGTTGGTTTGAGGATATTTGTTTGTTGTGTTTGAATTTACTGCCAACATTAAAAAATGGGAAGATTTCCCATGAAATTCTATTCCTGGCTTCACTTAGGAAAAAAAAAAATCAAACAGTTCCTTCGGTCAGCAAATATTTATTGAACATCTTCTCTGTGCCAGACATTACTCTGTTTTAGGCTCTTGGGATAAAACAATGGCAAAACAAGCCGGGGAAGGGCCCTATAATTACAAAGCTGTTATTCTAGAAGAAGGAGACCGACAATTAGCTAGTTTATTTCAGATGGCAGAGAAACAATTAAGCAGAGTGATGGCGGAGAGAGTCATTAGCTGGTCAGAACCTTTGGAGAAGTGACATTTGAGCTGAGATCCTAACAACACCCAGAATCCTAACGTGGGCTTATCTTGGGGACAGGACATCCCTGGCAGGAACAATGGTCAGTGCAGAGGTCTCAAGCTTGGCATCAACTAGGTCACTAAGCAACACGTCCCTCTAGGCAAGGACACAATGGCGTCTGTAGTCATTTGAAATTGTTGTTGTTGTTGTTGTTGTTGTTGTTTTGATATGGTCTCATTTTGTCACCCAGGCTAGAGTGTAGTGGCATGACCATGGCTCACTGCAGCCTGGAGTCCCCGGGCTCAAGCGATCCTCCTGCCTCAACCTCCTAAGTAGCTGGGACTACAGGCACCTGCGACCACGGCCCAGCTAATTTTTTAATTTTTTATTTTTTGTAGAGATGTGGTCTTGCTGTGTTGCCAGGACTCGTCTTAAACTCCTAGGCACAAGAGACTCTTCCACCTAGGCTTCCCAAAGTGCTGAGATTGCCGGCATGAGCCACCACGTCCAGCCATCTGTAGGCATTTGAGTGCACTGACCCCTGGCCTATAGTCTGACAAGTGACCAGATTCCTTCTTGAGTATATCAGAAATATTTCTGAAGTTGCTTCAAGCACTAGCCACCTAGTGAACGCACTACAGCCACGTGGTGGGAAATGGCATTAGGGCATTTTGTGGGTGTGACAATTCTGTCTGACAGAGTTGCCACACCCACAAAAGGGCAAATAATTTAGGGAGGCGTTGCAACTCGGAGTGAGATCTGCTGATGAACGCCACCTGCATCACCAGAGCTCGTTAGAACTGCGTTCTCAGGGCTGTGCACAGTGGCTCACACCTGTAGTCCCAGCGTTCTGAGAAGCCAAGGTGAGAAGATCGCTAGAACTCAGGAGTTTGAGACCTGCTCAGGTAACATAGGAAGACCCCATCTCTATAAAAAACAAAAATTTAGCCAGGCATGGTGGCATGTGTCTGTGGTCCTAGCTACTCAGGAGGCTGAGGTGGGAAGATCACTTGAGCCAGGAGTTCGAAGCTGCAGTGAGCTGTGATTGCACCACTACACTCCAGCCTGGGTGACAGAGAGAGAACCTGCCTCAAATAAAATAAAATAAAATAAAATAAGATAAGATAAAAAACTGCCTTCTCAGGCTTTCCTCCAGACCTCTGGATCAGAACCTGCACTTAGCAAGATCTCTATGTCAACAAGCTCTTTAGCAAGCGTCCTACCACATGTCTCCAGATTTGTAATTTCTCTGTTATGAGAACACCCAGTTATTCTCTGTAAATTATCTGTTATGCTGTCTTTTATTTTGAGGATTTTTCCAATGCAGGGGACTAATGCCTGTGCCACCCGCAATCCTTGTGTGCTCCCCACCCAGTCCCTTCTGACATGTAATTGCAAGATGGGTATTGGCCTTGGTGGGTAATTAACAAAATTTCTCTCCAGATGGGGCTAATTAGCTTGTATTCTGACCTACTTTCAGGAAATGTATCTATATCTATTGTAAATTCAGAAGTCTCTCGTTAAATTTTATTAATGCTCTTATGTATCCTAATGCCTCTAGCTGTCTATTTAAGGAATAAGCTTTCTATAAGTCTGCCAGTATTTTATGGTTTCCCATAAATGCTTCTTTCCTAAAACTTGTTTCAGTAAGTCTTATGACAGCTCAGCTAAAGCTTAAAGGAAAAAAAATCAGTTGCTTAAATTTAAGAATCTTTCTCAAAAACTACCTAAAAATACCCAGGGAATGTGTTGCAGCTGAATACAGTCATCGTGTTAATTTCTAATATTCAACACATTCATGATTTCATGCTTCAAACAGAAGGTCATTGGTTACAATGAGTTGCCCTTAATTTTATTCTTGTTTAAACCAGCCCTGAAATGTATTTGCCCACAGCTATGAGAATCCAACCATCTGCACATAACTTTTGCTCTTCAGTTTGATTGCTTTCAACAAGAATGATTAGATAATTGACCACTGGGCAAATACTTTGCTATATAATTAACAAGGAATGTTTACTCCTGACATATTTCATGGAAAAATAATTCCAAAGAAGTAAACCTAGCTACTCAAAGCCATAGACTTTAATTTGGAAAAAAAAAGAGGACTACCCCACAGTGTCATAAATGTAGAAATTGTCACTGTTTCTGCCATAGTGAAGAATGTGGGTTAAGGGCTGATGGCTTTTTATTTGATTTTAATGTGATTCTGTGCTGATTTTGTTAAAGCACACAATAACATAGACTTAGGTATTGATAATTCTATATATACAGTTGGTAGAAACTTATGGAGATTATTGCTTAATGCAGATGAAAGCCCTAGGAAGCAAGTCATCTGTTTTCTAGAGAAATCTAGCATGTTCAGGGATCTAGAAAGGCCTGATGGTGATGATGGTGATGGGAGTGACAGTGGGATAATGGTGATGGTGATGATGGTGGTGATGATGATGGTGATGGTGATGATGGTGATGAGGGTGACAGTGGTGATAATGGTGATGGTGATGATGGTGATGATGATGGTGATGGGGGTGACAGTGGTGATGATGGTGATGGTGATGAGGGTGACAGTGATGATAATGGTGATGGTGGTGATGATGATGGTGATGGGGTGACAGTGGTGATAATGGTGATGGTGATGATGGTGATGTTGATAATGGTGATGGGAGTGACAGTGGTGATAATGGTGATGGTGATGATGGTGGTGATGATAATGGTGATGGGGGTGACAGTGGTGATGATGATGATGGTGATGGTGGTGATGAGGGTGATAGTGGTGATGATGGTGATGTTGATAATAGTGATGGGAGTGACAGTGGTGATAATGGTGATGGTGATGATGGTGGTGATAATGATAGTGATGGGGGTGACAGTGGTGATGATGGTGATGGTGATGATGGTGATGAGGGTGACAATGGTGATGATGGTGATGGTGATGGTGATAAGGTGATGGTGATGATGGTGATGGGGTGACAATGATGGTGATGATGGTCATGACGATGGTGATGATGGTGGTGGTGGTGATGATGATGATGATGATGATGAGTGTTTGCCATGGATCTGAGAGGTGCATACCTCTTAAGAAGATTATTCCTCAAAGGAGCTAGTGCTCACTCCATGCTAATTATTCAGCCAGAGCCATGACAGCCCACGAAAGCTAGTGATTAGGCAGAACCCACAGCTGAAAAATGAAACAACAGCAGGTTTCCCCATCCGAGCCCATGCCTGCACCAGCACAAGTGACCTTGCCCCCCATCCTAAATGTTCCCAAATCTTTCACCGAATGAATGTAGCTGTAGGAGTAGAAATGGCTATATTTCATAGTGCGAACGGTCACATCTTCATTGATAGAACTTTTGGCAATAGGATTTCTGAGTGGCTGTGGAATTTCTTTCTGAGTCCCAGCATGTAGACCTAGTAGAATTCACTCCAGCCTCTTTCTGGAAAAATATATCCATTAGAATACATTAGCTGCAAGAAGTAGAGTACCCAGCTACAAGCGTTTAAATGACGAGGCCATTTAGTGTTTACATGACAAAGAAACATGAGGCAGGTGGCTCTAGGATTGCAGCAGTGGTTCAGCGATGTCACAGGGACATTCAGCTCCTCTTCTGTGTCATCCTCAGCATGTCCTCAGCGCACATGACTAGGAAGTGGCAGACTTGGAAATCACATTTAGAATCATGTCAATCCAAGGAAGTCATCTGTATGGTCCATTGACCCTTTATACGGCTGGGTGTTTATCTGCCCAGCGTTCTGAGGTCTGACATGCTAACAGATCTCAGCATAAGAACAGTCACTTGGGCTGGCGTGGGGCACATGCCTGCAACCCCAGCACCTTGGGAGGAAGAGGCAAGAGGATCACTTGAGCCCAGGAGTTTGCTACCAGCCTGAGCAGCATGGTGAAACCCCATCTCTACTAAAAATACAAAAATTAGCCAGATGTGGTGGTGCATACCTGTGGTCCCAGCTACTCAGGAGGCTGAAGTGGGAGGATCGCTTAAGCGCAGGAACCAGAGGTTGCAGTGAGCCAAGATAGCAACACTGCACTCCAGCCTGAATGACCGATCAAGACTCTTTAAAAAATAAAAAAATAAATACTCCTACTTTGTTCTTGTAGTTTGGCTAATCTCTTTCTTAAAAAGAGATTTTAAGCATCTCTTAACATGTGAGTTTCAGGTATGATTTTCTTTTCAAAATCAATAGTGCTTATAATATCAGGTCTGTTTGCTTCTTACCCAATGGTGAGAAGGTAATTAGCTGCTATGGGGGAGTTTCCAGGCAGAATAAATGTGCTGGACAGGAAAAGCCAGGTAACTCTGAACTCCTTAGACTATATTCAAATTAGACATTGTTTTGAGCTCTTTTTCATATTTTAGAGTTCTTTTCTCTTTTGATGGCCATTTGTTAAATTTTTGAACTCACTTTTCTTTATACTTTGCAAATAAAAGTTGATTTCATTACTGGTTGGTAACCAAGCAGGAAAGCAGCACACTTGGTGATTGCTGGGAGATACCATCAGATCTTGCAGGACATATCTTTCCTTGCCTGTCAGTTGTTATGTGTAATAATCATTGTAGTGAAATGTAGCTTCCAAATTAAGAATGCATGATTCGTTATACCCAATGAACCTTTCCAGCTAGATGCATTACTCATTTTCAAAAAATTAGGAAGATATTTCAACAAATTATTTATTCTTGAAAATATCTCTTGAGTCTTTCCATTGTGTAAGGTGTAACTCTGGGCATGGTGACTGATGTCTATAATCCCAGCGCTTTGGGAGGCAGAGGAAGGAGGATCACTTGGGTACAGAAGTTCAAGACCATCCTGGGCAACATATTGAGACTCTGTCTCTACAAAAAATACCAAAATTAGTTGGGCATGGTAGCATGTGCCTGTAGTCCCAGCTACTTGGGAGGCTGAGATGGAAGGATCCCTTGAGCACAGGGGATTGAGGCTGCAGTGAGCCATTATTGCAGCACTGCACTCCAGCTGCGTGACAGAACAAGACCCTGTCTCAAAAGAACAACAACAAAAATGACAATTCAGACAAAAACTGATCTGAGAGTGTGGTGTGGAAGAAAACAGTACTGAACTTGGATTTCAAATATCACTGTTCCGGCCAGGTGCAGTGGCCCATGACTGTAATCCCTACACTTTGGGAGGCCAACGGGGGTGGATCACTTGAGGTAAGGAGTTCGAGACCAGCCTGGCGAACATGGTGAAACCCCATTTCTACTAAAAATACAAAAAATTAGGGCCGGGCCCGGTGGCTCACACCTGTAATCCCAGGCACTTTGGGAGGCTGAGGTGGGCGGATCATGAGGTCTGGAGATTGAGGCCATCCTGACTAACATGGTGAAACCCCATCTCTACTAAAAAATACAAAAAAAAACTTAGCCAGGTGTGATGGTGGGCGCCTGCAGTCCCAGCTACTCGGGAGGCTGAGGCAGGAAAATGGCATGAACCCGGGAGGCGGAGCTTGCAGTGAGCCGAGATCTCGCCACTGCACTCCAGCCTGGGTGACAGAGTGAGACTCCGTCTCAAAAGACAAAAATAAAAACAAAAAAAAGTACAAAAAAGTAGCCAGTTGTGGTGGCAGGTGCCTGTAATCCCAGATACTCAGGAGGCTGAGGCAGGAGAATCACTTGAACCCAGGAGGCAGAGGTTGCAGTGAGGTGAGATTGCACCACTGCACTCCAGCCTAGGCAACAGAGTAAGACTCTGTCTTAAAAATATATATATATATATGGCCGGGCACGGTGGCTCACACCTATAATCCCAGCACTTTGGGAGGCCAAGGTGGGCGGATCACGAGGTCAGGAGATCGAGACCATCCTGGCTAACACGGTGAAACCCCGTCTTTACTAAAAAATACAAAAAACTAGCCGGGCGAGGTGGTGGGCGCCTGTAGTCCCAGCTACTCAGGAGGCTGAGGCAGGAGAGTGGTGTAAACCCGGGAGGCAGAGCTTGCAGTGAGCCGAGATCCGGCCACTGCACTCCACCCTGGGCAGCAGAGTGAGACTCCGTCTCAAAAAAAAAAAAAAAAGAATCCTGGCCCTGGTGTGTACTGCTCCGGTGGTCAAACTGTCTGCATCCCACAGTGGCATCAGGATTCTGCCATGAGAAGCATGTGTTTCTAGTACACAATGTGTTAATTCCCGTACTCCCTGGGGCTTATTTCCTCCCACAAAACACGGAAAGCATGAAATACTTTTGCCAGTAACAGCACGATTGTTGAAACCCCAAACAGTGTCGCACTTCAGCCGTGGTAGGCTCTTTCCCAGCTGGTTCTGTTCCCTTTAGTTTGAAAGGGCAGCATCCCAGGCGTGGTCACACTGCCATGGGGATATCCTTCCCTGCCTACCACACCCAGCCTTTCACAGGTTACCAGATATTATTTTTTGATGGCACCTGTAGCTTCCACTCATTCTGAAGTTCTCTGGAGTTGCTACTCTATGCGTATCTCTAGGCACTGAGAAGAAGACAAAAGTAACACAAGATACAGGCCACACCCATGGAGTTTACAGTCTAAGAAAGGAGAAAAGACTGAGGGCTGCAGGCTGGCCACCGAAGGCAACATGTGTTTTTGGCAAATGGATGATGCAGTAATACTTGCCCAGGATGTGCTGAGACATGGAAGACCCATGTGTCCTAGAAGAGCCTCTGGAAAAACACTGGGCTTGATTTGAATCTTGAAAGACTGGGTAGATTTTTGGAAGAGAGAAAAACTACATGAGGTTGGAGCTGCATTTGCAGGCAGAGTCACAGAATGGATAGAGGTGTGCATTGTGAAGACTGCCTAGCAGGAACTGAAGAGGTGTGTGTATACCGTTGCCCAGGCTGGTCTCGAACTCCTGGCTTCAAGTGATCCTCCTGCCTTGGCCTCCCAAAGTGTTGGGATTATAGGCGTGAGCCACCATGCCTGGCCCCTTTTCCTCAATGTGTCAAACATCTCACGTTGTCGCTCCCCTAGTACAGTAGCCCTGTAGAACAGGGTGATCTCTAGGAGGGTGCGCTTCGGGAAATGGACCAGAACCGGGCATCCCTTCCCTCATACCCATTTGCAAAACCTTGCTTACATTCTGCCCTTTCTGGAGCCCGAACCCGCTGCCACAGTGATCCAGCCTGTGGCATGGGAAGGGGGTGATGCCAAGCCCTTGCTGATACCCGACCTCTCCCACCTGCCCACTGGGTGCAGCTGCCGTGTGAGCAGAGGAGCGGCTGCAGAGGAGGCATCACCAAGGGCATCTTCCACCCACTGCATTTGAATGTTGCTATGGTAACTGATAAGGCCTCGAAGCAGCCCAAGTATTGTTTCTTTCTTCAGGGGGAAAAAAGTCCACTACCGCCACCTCTGCATGAGGCATGTAGCTAAGCAAGGCAAGCATTTGGGTAGAATACAGGCATGAGTCACAGGGATGATGATTGGGTCAACAATGAACTACATATACGATGGTGATCCCCTAAGACTGTAATTCTGTATTTTTACTGTACCTTTTCTATGTTTGGATACACAGATACTTCCCCGTGTGTGACAGTGGCCTATGGTATTCAGCGCAGTCACATGGTGTACGGGTTTGTAACCTAGGAGCAATGGGTTAGACCGTGTAGCCCAGGTGTATAGGAGGCAGTACCATCTAGGTTTGCATAAGGATGCTCTGTGATGTTCACACAGCGATGAACGATGCATTTTCAGAATGTGTCCCTGTTAAATGACACATGCCTGCCTTTGGTGCACAGCTGGTCTATTTAGGCCTTACAGCCACAGGGTCACCCACGTGGCCATTTCAGGTGGGGATGACTATAGGAGGGAGGTGAGCTGCGCAGGAGCCCTGTGTATGCCGCGACATCTCCATGCTGATAGATCAGGGTGGGTGCGCGGGCCGTCTAGAGGTTCGCCCAGCCTCTCCCTGGCCTTCTGCCCCACAGCTGCCATCGCAGGCCTCAGAGCAAGGCTCTCTGCAGGTGAGCCCAGGAAAAGGCATCCATTTTTGGCTGGGAAATAGCCCAACAACCTTGGACAAGTTCATCCGCTTCAATGAGTCTGCTCCTAGAAACTTCACAAAGTAAAAATGCAATCAGATGCTGGGAAGGTTTCTAGGAAATGCAGCCTGGTAGAGCAGAAGAAATAGCACAGCCTCGAGGTCAGGCAGCCCCAGGTTCTTTTCCGCTCTTGGCCACTGAGAGGCCTTGGAAAAGTTCTGTAACTCACCAGTCTTCAGTGTTGTGGTGAGAATTATAGATGGTGTATTATAAGACACGTATGCTGCAAATAGCTAGTGCATAGCAGGTGCGCATTACTCTCAGATGCTAGCTAATGTAATAACTGGGAGATACAGCAGAGACCTTGACGTATTTGGCGTTTCCCAGCATTGGAACAAACTGGAAGCTTTTAAAACTGCTCACCGAAGCCAGGGTTACTGGGTGAGAATTTGCAAAGATGGGATGAAGGGATCTATTTTTTCAAAACACCCCTAGGTAATTCTGATATAGCCAGTCTGCAGTTCTGAATAGAAGATTTGCTCAAGGACAAAGAGCTTGAATGGAGCCTGATTTCCCCCTCTCTTTTCACTCCCACCAGCCCCCATCATGCTGCCTTTATTCTGCTCCTGAGGTCCAAAGGCTTCTGCTAAAATCATCTGTGTTTGGAAGGAGGGGTGTTTGATAAAGTGGCTGAAAGTAATTTAATTGAGAAGGCAAAGGAACACTAAAGTTGCTCATCTTTCCCTGAAAGGAAATTGAAAAGAATTTCTCCAGAAAGCTGCCTGGGGTCCCTAGATGACACTTTGGCCATCTCAGTTATCTTATCGGTCATAAACGTGACATTTAAGATATTTAAGATGACTTTTACAATATGCTTAAGCCTTACAAAGGAGCTTGGTGTGCTTGTAACTAACATCTCTTTCTCAATTCCACAGGAACGTGGCTGAAGAGTGGTCTGGGTCTTGTGCACCAGGAAGGCAGCCAGCTGACGTGGACGTACATTGCCCCCCAGTTGGGGTACTGGGTGGCCGCCATGTCCCCTCCCATCCCAGGTAACACGGAGCCAACACTTGCGATGATGCGGCTCAGTTGCTTTGGTCTTTAAGGGTTCAGGCTAAGTATGCTTTTGGAAATAACTTCAACAGGGAGATCACATCTTATTCAAAAATGGTTAAAAGTCTGAAAATGAAATGATGTAAAGAAGGTATTTCGTGGGGGTGGGGGACTTCTGGTTGGAAATATTCCATCTAGGGTAAGAATAATGCATAGAAAATAGTCTTGAGTGCCTGTTTTGTTCAGACAGCTGCCATAGAGAATTCTTCATCAAAAGCCCACAGAGACCAGCAAGATCTCCTCCCTAATTCCTGAAACAGCTGTGGCCTGGTGTAGGCACACATGTAGGGAAAAGCACTCCACAGAGATGCTAGTGGGAAGTCACCATTGAGGGCAGAAAGCCTGGTAGGGCATTTCCAAAAAGGCTTAAACTCAAACCAGTTGCTTTGTGTCTAAGAGAATCTTCCCCTCCATTTAGGATATGTCCATTAATGCATATCTTTCAGAATGTGACTAACAGTTTATTTTTTTAACCTATGTTACACCCATAAATATTCTAGAATTTTTTTTTTTTTTTTTTCAAAATGGTCATCTCAGGAGAATTATTTCCAGCAATGGCTTCTGTTGCTCAAGCTGCCTTTAGAATCCATATTACTTGCACTGCCTTTAGCTTTCATTAGTGAATCTCTTTCTTGGTGGCAAATCTTTATGCTCAAATGGCAAATCTTTATGATTTTTCTTTTTAAACACATCTAAAAGTCATGCACATTCAAGACTGGTGAATAAAGCAGGTGACTGAGCTAGGTCGAAATGTGCTGTGATTAAAAGGTGTCTCTTGTAAATGAACCATGAAGGCAGTTCTGAAATGAAAGTTCAAATATTTTAGCAATGGAATTATCACTGGAATTAGCACTTAGACTCACAAAGTAACTGATTTGACGGAGGTCTTTCCTGAACAGATGTTGAAAAATGTGTCGCAATGACTTTATATCACCATGCTAAGAAAATTTACACTTCACATCTGTTTTAAGAGTAATATGTTTCCCTTAGCTGGGCACAGTGGCTCATGCCTGTAATCCCAGCACTTTGGGAGGCTGAGGAGTGTGGACCACGAGGTCAGGATTTCGAGACCATCCTAGCCAACATGGTGAAACCCCGTCTCTACTCAAAATACACAAATTAACTGGGTATGGTGGTGCACACCTGTAGTCCCAGGTACTTGGGAGGCTAAGGCAGGAGAATCGCTTGAACCCAGGAGGCAGAGGTTGCAGTGAGCCAAGATTGTACCACTTGCACTGCAGCCTGGGTGACAGAGTGAGACTCCATCTAAAAAAAAAAAAAAAAAAAAAAGAGTAATGTGTTTCCCTTGATGGTATTGTTTTTGTCGTGATATAAGCATGAACCACACACAGAAATGCCCCACGCTCTGAATCTGAAATACCTAGATTATGACTGAAGAGGAACAAAGGAAGGAAAAGAAACGTCTTAAGTACCAAAATAAATGCCATAAAGCCCATGCATTAAAGTGAACTTTAATTTTAGATGTATTTCAGTCTCAGCTGTCAGTTTTCCCATCATGCAGATTAGTATATGCTTTTGTGTATGTTTTGGTTTTGTTGTTGTTTTTGTTTGTTTGCTTTTTCAGATGGAGTTTCGCTCCTGTTGCCCAGGCTGGAGTGCAATGGCATGATCTCAGCTCATTGCCACCTCCGCCTCCTGGGTTCAAGCGATTCTCCTGCCTCAGCCTCCGGAGTAGCTGAGATTACAGGTGTCCACCACCACAACTGGCTAATTTTTGTATTTTAGTAGAGATGGAGTTTTACCATGTTAGTCAGGCTGGTCTTGAACTTCTGACCTCAGGTGATCCACCCGCCTTAGCCTCCCAAATGCTGAAATTACAGGCGTGACCCTCCGCGCCCTGTCATTATATGCTTTTGTAAGGCAGGATGAAGGAACTGCCAGACGTAGGTCCCCTTGAGAGCTTCCTAGCAGTGAAGGAAGAGACTCAAGGCTATAAAAAGCATACACAGGCCAGGGCATGGTAACTCACACCTGTAATCCCAGCACTTTGGGAGTCAAGGCAGGAGGATCTCTTGAGCCCAGGAGTTCAAGACCAGCCTGGGCAATACAGCAAGACCCCATCTCTAAATTTTTTTTTTTTTTTTAATTAGCCAGGGATGGTAGCATTCACCAGTAGTCCCAGCTACTTGAGAGGCTGAGGCAGGAGGATCCCATGAGCTCAGGAGTTCAAGGCTGCAGTGAGCTATGATCATGTCACTGTACTCCAGCCTGGATGACAGAGTGAGACCCCATCTCAAAAATAACACAAAGCGTACCCACTACAGCCTCTGATGGTATTTAATGTGGGGATACATACATCAGTCATCTCACAACCCACCTTTATTACAACAAATTACACTAATATTGGACTTTTATGAACTCAAAAGCAACAACAAAATAATGTGGATTGTGTTCCTTAACTCCTTGTTTAAGAAGGAAGTGAAATATAGCTGTGAATTTTACAAAGAATTGCACTGGCAGAGGTTAAAACAATAATGCTGGCCGGGCGCTGTGGCTCATGCCTGTAATCCCAGCACTTTGGGAGGCCAAGGTGCGCGAATCACGAGATCAGGAGATCAAGACCATCCTGGCTAACACGTTGAAACCTCATCTTTGCTAAAAATACAAAAAATTAGCCAGACGTGGTGGTGCACACCTGTAGTCCCAGCTACTCGTCGAGATCATGCCACTGCACTCCAGCCTGGGTGACAGAGTGAGACTCCGTCTCAAAACAAAACAAAACAAAAAAATAATGCTTCAAGTACTTAAAGGACAAAGCATCAGTATTTGGAAATATTTTTACGTGTACCCTAAGTGTCTTGGTGACTCCTGACAAAGCTTTGGTACATCCATGGAAATTGTCTTTGCATAAAAAAAATTGTTTCTCTCAGGCGGGCGCAGTGGCTCACGCCTGTAATCCCAGCATGTTGGGAGGCTAAAGCAGGTGGATCACGAGGGCAGGAGTTCAAGACCAGCCTGGCCAAGATGGTGAAACCCCATCTCTACTAAAAATACAAAAATTAGCCGGGCATGGTGGTGGGCGCCTATAATCCCAGCTACTCAGGAGGCTGAGGCAGGAGAATCACTTGAACCCAGGAGGCGGAGGTTGCAGTGAGCTGAGTTCACACCACTGCACTCTAGCCTGGGTGACAGAGCAAAGACTCCATCTCAAAAAATATATATATATATTTCTCTGAACAAGTAAGCCAGTATCTAATTGTCAGTTATTTTTCCAATTTTTGTAAACTTTAACCCCCTCCTCCCACTCCACTGAAGTAATTATATCTGGAAGAGAATGACGTTTCTCGTGAGTTTAAGTAACATCACTATTTTCAAAAACTGGTAAATCTTGGGTTTATCTAGGTCTTAAATTAGGAGATTTGTCCCCTTAAGAAGATTTTTAAGGAAATCTATGTCTTAGAATATCAAAAATCAAAAATAAGCAAATGGATGTCTGTGGTGTTTAGTAATCAAAACCATGCTACTCTGAAATAATATGAAACCAGTTCATTTTGACCCATGTATTCATACACTGCCAGGAAACTCAGACACTAATAAATACCTAAATATTGGAATGTGGGGAGGTTTTTGTTGTCGTTGATCTGTTGTTAGTAACATTAAGATAGATTTGTACTACTACAGAACATAAAATGTAAGTTAAGCTACCTCTTGGGATTTTTTACAACGTAAACTTAAAATATTTTTATCTTTGGTAACCTTATGTATAAGTTCTAAAGAGATCTGTGGCCATGTAAGGTTAGCTATTTTGAAAAGGCATAAAAAAGATCTTGTTTTTAAAGATGGATATCATTTTAGTCATATTTGATACCTGTATTAAGTTTTAAAAGTTGTTGACTTTTTTAAGTCACAGGAAATTTATGTCATACATTTAAACTGATTCATTTAGACTAAGGGCTCTCCAGACAGTAATGATTGACTGCCCGGGAAAAGCGAGAATAAAACTTTGTGGGTTTTTTTTTTTTCTCCCCTGCAATATAAAATTCCCAGATAGTCAGGCCATCTTTCTGAAGGTGAGAGTCCCAATCATTATATCATCATGCGTTCCTTTTCTTGCATTAAAAGATCACATGACTGGGCACAGTGGCTCATGCCTATAATCCCAGCACTTTGGTAGGCCGAGGTAGGTGGATTGCTTGAACTCAGGAGTTCAAGACCCACCTGGGCGACATAGTGAGAGCACTGTCTCTAAAAAATATGCAAAAACTAGCCAGATGTGGTGGTGCACGCCTGGAGTCCCAGCTATTCTGGAGGCTGAGGCAGGAGGATTGATGGAACCCAGGAGGTAAAGGCTACAGTGAGCCGTGATTACATCACTGTGCTCCAGCCTGGGTGACAGAATGAGACCCTGTCTCAAAAAAAAAAAATTAAAATAAAAAGGTCATGTATTTCAAATAAGGCACATGCTACCAAGTGAGGCACACTTCTCCGCTTAGGAGGGGGCCCTTGACGTAACCACATCTTGTCTTTGAGTATTCAAAGTTCTCCTGGCCATGGGAGCTTCCATAATAGTCGTGCTAATCACTAATGCAATGCTGGTGGTACCCCAAGTGCGTGATCCAAGGGTGTTTTCCTCTGGCCACTGCTCTATGCCCCAGCCAAGAAGAGTAAGCACAAGACACTGTGTTCTCAATGAATGATCCCTCTTTCGAGTTAAAGGTGTTCAAAACTCTAAATGCCATTTTCTGACCTTCTAGGTCCCGTTGTAACACAGGACATTACCACGTATCACACGGTGTTTCTTTTGGCCATTTTAGGAGGAATGGCTTTCATACTTTTGGTTTTGCTGTGTCTCCTTTTGTATTATTGCAGGTAAAGTTTTACCATTTTGGCAATATCTTTTTTAATTCACAATTTCTTGGGCAATTGATACTTAGAAGCATTGATATGGAGGTGGGTTTTTTTTTAATTTTTCTCAATTGAAGTACTTTTTCTTCCCATGAAAAAGTAAGAACTCACATTTGTGATCTAAGTTGCAACTTAACAAATAGTATGTGTAAAGCATGCTGCGTGGATAACGTTGCCTAGAAGGGGAATTATGAAAAAGAGTTTAACAATGGTCGTATGATTTATTCAGAGTATCCCTAAACGCTGGTTAAGAGATGATACTCTCAAGGGCAAAGCAGAACTCTTCTTATTTGGGCCGGGCACAGTGGCTCACAACTGTAATCCCAGCACTTTAGGAGGCCAAGGTGGGCGGATCACTTGAGGTCAGAAGCTCGAGACCAGCCTGGCCAACATGGCAAAACTCCATTTCTACCAAAAATATAAAAATTAGCGGGGCATGGTGGCACACACCTATAATCCCAGCTACTCGAGAGGCTGAGGCAGGAGAATCGCGTGGACCCGGAAGGCAGAGGTTGTAGTGAGCCAAGATCGCACCACTGTACTCCAGCCTGGGTGACAGAGCAAGACTCAGTCAAAAATAAAAAATAAAAAAATTCTTATTTGGATGCTATGTCTGATCAGTTTGCAAGAATATTTATTGTCAACTCTTGACTAACCCCTTTGAAATAAGTAATTTGGCTTATAAAAGCCTTTAAGTTTAGCTATTTTAAAAAGGCATTATAGAGGAAATTTTTATTTTTAAAAATGCAAAGCATTTTTAGTCATATTTGACACTCTTTAATAAAGTTGTTAACTTTTTTAAGTCATAGAAAAATGTATGTCATACATTTAATTCATTTAGGCAAAGGATTCTCCAGATTGTAAAAGATGAAATCTCTGGATTATCCTACTCTGGGTTAAAATAAGGATAAGGGCCAGGCATGGTGGCCTAGCACTTTGGAAGGCTGAAGGGGGAGGACTGCTTGAGGCCAGGAGTTTAAGACCAGCCTGGGCAACACAGGGAGACCCCATCTCTACAAAAAACTAAAAATCAAAAATTAGCTGGGCATGGTGGCGTGTGCCTGTGGTCCCAGCTGCTTGGGAGAATGAGATGGGAAGATCACTTGAGCCCACGAGGTCGAGGCTGCAGTGAGCTATGATTGTACCACTGCACTCCAACCTGGGCGACAGAGCAAGATGCTGTCTCAAAAAAAAAAAAAAAAAAGAACAGGATGCGGGGTGAGAAGGCTTCTGGCTGCTGATGACTTTTGTCTTGTTTCTCCCTGTGGAAATTGAGAATTAGGATTTTACCTGAAACTTGAAACTTTTCCATTGAGAGAATCACTAATCTTTGGGTTTGGATTGTGTCTTTGGTCACAGGAGGAAGTGCTTGAAACCTCGTCAGCACCACAGAAAACTGCAGCTCCCTGCAGGACTGGAGAGTTCCAAAAGAGACCAGTCCACGTCCATGTCACACATCAACTTGCTGTTTTCACGCCGAACATCAGAATTCCCTGGCCCGCTGTCCGTCACCAGCCATGGCCGCCCCGAGGCCCCAGGCACGAAGGAGCTGATGAGTGGAGTCCATTTGGAAATGATGTCTCCTGGTGGCGAAGGGGACCTGCACACTCCCATGCTCAAGCTCTCCTACAGCACCTCCCAGGAATTTAGCTCCCGGGAGGAGCTCCTCTCTTGCAAGGAAGAGGATAAAAGCCAGATCTCCTTTGATAACCTCACGCCAAGCGGGACGCTGGGGAAAGACTACCATAAGTCAGTGGAAGTTTTTCCCTTAAAGGCAAGAAAATCTATGGAAAGAGAAGGCTACGAGTCCTCCGGTAATGACGACTACAGGGGTAGTTATAACACCGTGCTCTCACAGCCTTTATTTGAAAAGCAGGACAGAGAAGGTCCAGCCTCCGCAGGAAGCAAACTCACCATTCAGGAACATCTGTACCCCGCACCTTCATCGCCTGAGAAAGAACAGCTGCTGGACCGCAGACCAGCTGAATGTATGATGTCGCGATCGGTCGATCACCTCGAGAGACCTACGTCCTTCCCGCGGCCCGGCCAGTTGATCTGCTGCAGTTCTGTCGACCAGGTCAATGACAGCGTTTACAGGAAGGTGCTGCCCGCCTTGGTCATCCCGGCTCATTATATGAAACTCCCCGGGGACCACTCCTATGTCAGCCAGCCTCTGGTCGTCCCGGCTGATCAACAGCTTGAACTAGAAAGACTACAGGCTGAGCTGTCCAGTCCCCATGCCGGGATCTTCCCACACCCGTCCTCGCAGATCCAGCCCCAGCCCCTGGCTTCCCAGGCCATCTCTCAGCAGCACCTGCAGGACGCAGGCACCCGGGAGTGGAGCCCTCAGAATGCATCCATGTCGGAGTCTCTCTCCATCCCAGCTTCCCTGAACGACGCGGCTTTGGCTCAGATGAATAGTGAGGTGCAGCTCCTGACTGAAAAGGCGCTGATGGAGCTTGGGGGTGGGAAGCCACTTCCACACCCCCGGGCGTGGTTCGTCTCCTTGGATGGCAGGTCCAACGCTCACGTTAGACATTCATACATTGATCTCCAAAGAGCTGGAAGGAACGGAAGTAATGATGCCAGTTTGGACTCTGGTGTGGATATGAATGAACCAAAATCTGCCCGGAAGGGAAGGGGAGACGCTTTGTCTCTGCAGCAGAACTACCCGCCCGTCCAAGAGCACCAGCAGAAAGAGCCTCGAGCCCCAGACAGCACGGCCTACACGCAGCTGGTGTACCTGGATGACGTGGAACAGAGTGGCAGCGAGTGTGGGACCACGGTCTGCACCCCCGAGGACAGTGCCCTGCGATGCTTGTTGGAGGGGTCGAGTCGGAGAAGTGGTGGCCAGCTGCCCAGCCTGCAGGAGGAGACGAGCAGACGGACTGCGGACGCCCCCCCGGAGCCAGCAGTCAGCGCCCACCAGAGAAGATCTGCCCACGAGGAAGAGGAAGACGACGATGATGATGACCAAGGAGAAGACAAGAAAAGCCCCTGGCAGAAACGGGAGGAGAGGCCCCTGATGGCGTTTAACATTAAATGAGCTATCGCAGGGCCACCTGACTGTGGAATATAAAATTGCCAAATATCCTTTCTCATGGAAGCACGTACCCGTTCGTGGAGGAAACAGAACGGCAGCCCGGCCGTGGGACGGACGTGGACGTTTACTGCATTCCTGTTTGCCGTGTAAATGTTAGAAGGGAATTAAAGTTATTACTCAGAATAAAGGATGACTTTGGCGGATGTCGCCCCTGCAAGGAGATGGCTGAAAGTGGTGTCCAGATGTCCTTCCGGGGACTTGATGTATCCGCCACCAGGGACATTAAGAAACCGCACGTGATGTCGCTACGCTCTAACGATCACCTCAGTTCTCCCTCTGATTCTGGGAACAGATGAAACTCTTTTTGCATCGCTTGAGTCATTTTTATCACAATAATCCTACTGTGAAGCTGTCATTGAGAACTTAGGTTGGCACGTAGCGTCTCAAGGTATGCGTTCTCTCGAAGGAAAGCTATGCATCGCTGCTTCGTTGTCTGATTTTGCTTAGATTTTGCTTTGGTTAGGTTGCGTTTTGGGGTTTGCCTTTTTTTGTTGTCGCTTCAATGCAATTTGGTTGTAAAGAGTTGATTCCTTTGTGTTCATCTGTTCTGCTTCTCAGCAGTCCATCTCAGTGTCTCCCTTCAGGAACCGCCGAGTGTCCTCTTGTAACATCCAAGCCTTTTAATGAAATCGTACTGAAATCTGTATCAGCTAAGAGTCCGCCAATCCTGGTCCCATTAACTCCAAGTGCCTTTTTTACAGTGACAACAGACAGTCCCTCGCTTTTTGTTGTTGTTGGTTTTTTTAATCCGTTTAATGAAACTGCCTGGATTTTATACAGTTATTAAAGGATGTCCCTTTTGCTTTAAACTGCATGCTGCCAAGTGCCATTTGGGGTCAGCATCCTCATTTCAACACAGTGTGCTCTCTAGTTATCATGTGTAACGTGGGTTCTGTTTAGCGAAGATAGACTAGAGGACACGTTAGAGATGCCCTTCCCTGTTCCATCCCTGTGGCACCGTTATGGTTTTTTGGCTGTTTGTATATACGGTTACGTATTAACTCTGGAATCCTATGGACTCATCTTGCTCACCCAACGTGGGAGTCTGGATTGAGCAAGTGGGCTGAATGTGACTATTAAAAAAGTTTAAAAAAAAAAATCTTATGTACTATCCAAAAGTGCCAGAATGACTCTTCTGTGCATTCTTCTTAAAGAGCTGCTTGGTTATCCAAAAATGAAAATTCAAAATAAACTCTGAAGAAAAGGAAAACTGTCTTTGTGGTCATTTGCATTCATTCTGAGCCGTTGTCTGTTTCAAAGTTGTTATTAAGACTTTGTCAGGCCAAGCATGGTGACTCACACCTGTAATCCTAGCACTCTGGGAGGCCGAAGCGAGAGGATCACTTGAGCTCAGGATCACTTGAGCCCATCTCTACAAAAAAAAAATGTTTTAATTACCTGGTTGCAGTCACTTAAGTCACCAGGCTTCAGTGAGCCATGATGGTACTACTGCACTCCAACCTGGGGAAGAGAGCAGATCCTGTCTCAAAAAAAAAAAGGTCTTCGTCATTGTTTCCTTGGCGGCAGTCTGCAATGCAGTTGTCAGACTTGTATTTGGAGAGCCACCACCTAGACACCTAGGAATTTCCTCCAGGGTTAAAATCTATAAAAAGTCTGCCTTTGTCTTTAGTTTTGTTCAAGAACACCAGATAATATTTTGCTGTGTTTCAGGTAAAGAGGGATGTCTGCACTTTAGAAGAATCTGCTGTTTCATGGTCAGTATTGATCCATCTTGGAAGAGCTTCAAAAAGATATCATTAGAATGACCAGAATCCTCCCAGATGTGTAAAACTATTCATCAAAATAAAATAATTAATGGAGGTGTCGGGACATAACTGGCAGAAATAAATTAAGCCAGCTATGTTTACAGTCAACAAAATCAGTATTCGTAAATTCCATGCAGGCAGAGAACTACCATGGTGGTTTTAATGATTTTCATTCTCAAGTGGTGATGTTGCCTATTTGGCTTTTAAGGGGGAAAATAGTTGAGCAAGTCCTTGACAGTGGGACAGCTAGCCAGATGGGAGCCCGGGGAGCTAAGGAGTGAGACGCCCTTTGCGCGGGAGTGAACATCTTACCAGTAGGTGGCAGGGTCATCCTTGCAGACCTGGGTAAGACTCCAGGGAGAAGGCATCAGTCAACTCCCCTGAAAAGAATAAGGAAGTTGCTCCTCCAGGAAAATCCAGGGCCAGACCTAGATGAGGAGGGGCGAGGAAGGAAGTGCCAGAAGACCTCTCTGCTGTCATTGACCCCAGTCCTTTGCAGCTCTAAGGTTGCTGCCAATGGAATCACCTCCTTAAAACATCAGTTTCTAGAAGAGCCTCATTGAATGCATGTTACCTGGGAAAGTCAGGTAGCACATTAACTGGAAACGCTGATCCTGAGAGATCTGGCAGGAAGATGGGGGTGGAGAAGGCTGCTTTGCGGACTCTTCCTCATTAGGTGAGACTCACCTGGATGGGCCCCGATGTATTAAACAGCCAGCAGCAGTCACAGCATGCTGTGTGCCTAGGACGACAAGCAGGTGAGTTTGCGGAAGGGCAACTGGGTCGGCCGAAGATTTTAATCACATTTTAACAGTTGTCCAAACTGGGGCTCAAGGGTTCTCATTTTCTCCGAGTGCCAATGCTGGTCACTAGAGTGGGATTCTCTGAATGCAGCACCATGGCTGCAGACTTTACACATTTATCCTCTCTCCCCACCAGACTTTACACATTTATCCTCTCTCCCCACGGAGGGTGGGAGAGCGAGTATGTCCCAGTATTTCAAATCAGTTACATGATCTGAAGGACCACAACCATCAAAGGCATCTTGCTCCCGCCCCCTAGTGGTGAGTTTTCCCCACCTGTGACGGTTTAGTCCAGACACAGGGCCGCTCTGGGAAAGTAGGGGTGGGCATGCACAGGGGTGAATCTGTCACTGGGTCTGTCCTCCAGGTGAGGTGGGTGGGGAAAAGGGGACTGAGGTTCCTGGAGTCTCTACCTGGAAACAATGTATTGGAAAAAATCATTGCATTCAATCCTCAAAATCTTTCAAGGAAGGACTGTTTATTCTTCTTTGTTTTACACTTAAGTTGAGGCTTAGCGGTTAAGTAATTGAGGTCACTCAGCTAGAAACAGTGGTGCGTGGCTTAAACAGCCAGCTCTCTGGAAATGAATGCACTTAAATTATATTGTCCCTGATAAAGGATGTATAGGACACAACTTACAAATGGAATACATAATAATCTGTATAATGAAATATATAAAGCTGGGCATGGTAGCTTAGGCCTGTAATCCCAGCACTTCTGGGAGGCTGAGGTGAGTGGATATCTTAAGGTCAGGAGTTCAAGATCAGCCTGGGCAACACAATGAAACCCCTTCTCCACTAAAACTACAAAATTCAGCTGGGTGTGGTGGCAGGTGCCTGTAATCCCAGCTACTCGTGAGGCTGAGGCAGGAGAATCTCTTGAACCTGGGAGGCAGAGGTTGCAGTGAGCCGAGATCACACCACTGCACTCCAGCGTGGGCGACAGAGTGAGACTCTATCTCAAAAAATAATAATAATAATAATAATATTCCTTGGTAAATTCCCTTTGATGATTGGTTCTCACAATGCTTTCATAGATTTTTATCGTAGCCTGTCTTGTTACAATTGACAAGAGTATAGCTCAAACATGATTTTGTCTTTTTTTTTTTTTTTTTTTTTTCTTTTTGAGACAGAATCTCACTCTGTCAGCCAGGTTGGAGTGCAGTGGCACGATCTCCGCTCACTGCAACCTCCACCTCCCAGGTTCAAGCGGTTCTCCTGCCTCAGCCTCCTGAGTAGCTGGTACTACATGTGCACACCACCACGTCCAGATAATTTTTGTATTCTTTTAGTAGAGATGGGGCTTCGCCATGTTGGCCAGGCTGGTCTCGAACTCCTGACATCAAGTGATCCACCCGCCTTGGCCTCCCAAAGTGCTGGGATTACAGGCATGAGCCACCACACCTGGCCTCATTTTGTCATTTTATTGTATTAATGATTAAGGTGAAATTGAAGCCCTCAGAATGTCATTTGTTCATCAATCATAGAGTGACAACTTTGCTGAATCAGTATTCAGTAGTTTTTGAATACTGGAACATTTCCTCAACTTTTTGTATTATTTGCAATATAATGGTTCCAGGTATGATACAGTTTTAAGATGAATCTGCATTATTAACATTGTCTAGGTTTAAGAAAGTGATGGAGAAAATCAACAAATCAAGCCCCGATGTGTAGCATTTGCCAGTTTCCGTAGTGTAAATCTTCCTACTGTGGTCAGTTACAAGTAACGAGGGTGACCTGAGTCACTGCACACAAGAGTTGGGAAGAGATCCATGGTAGCACAGTTCTATTTCCACTAAACAGATACAAGGCAGGGAAATAACCTCAGATAATAAAATACACAGCTGATCCTCGGTATGCATGGATTCCGTCTTTGCGAATTTCTACTTGCTAGTTTTAGCAAGTAAAAACTAAACTAAAACTAGCAAGTAGGGAAATTCGCAAAGACGGAATCCATGCATAGCGAGGATCAACTGTGTATTTTGCAGCACCAAAATCAATATTCACTGTGTTTTCATGGTCATTTGTGGGGATGTGTAGAGGGATGAAAGATGCATTGCCCAACATGCACGTTTTCAGCTGCGGTCAAACGTAGCAACACTTCGCCTTCTTGTTCACCTGTCGTGCTGTACACAGGTGTCCCTTGCACAGTCTATGTTGTGCTTCATTTTCTACATTTTTATGCTTTTGCTTGGTGATCTCACTGTTTAAAATGGCCTCCAAGTACAGTACTTAAGTGCTGGCTAGCGTTCCTAAACGTGGGAAAGCCAGGATGTGCCTTATGGAGAAATCGTGTGTTATTGAGCGTGAGTTGTAGTGCTGTTGGCCGTGAGTGCAATGTTCATCAACCGACTATAGATATCAAATGAGATATCTTTAAATGGAAGGGTATGAAACAAGGTTATATGTTGAGCAGTTGATGGAAATATTGTGTCCAGAGGATTTCAGGAGGCCCCCACCTTTCCCGCGTAGCCCTGGAGAACTGCAGGCCTGGACTAAACCTTCACAGGAAATGCCTTCTTCTGTAGTTCCTGCAGAAGCAAGGGTTCTAGTATTGCACTCACTAGTTCAGTGTTCCCAGCAACTTTATAGAACATAACTACTGCGGATAATCATTAATAGGCTCAATAAATAAGAAATGAGTTTTAAGTAATTACCTTTGTTTTGGTATATTGTAAACTTGTAATATTTAATTGTTAAAAATGACTATGTCTAGTAACTGACCTGCAAAATCCCCGAAATTGTAGAACATCACTCCTAAGTCCACTCCAGCATGCCACCCACTAGAAGGGAACAAACCATGCATGAACCAAGGTCTACCTGACTCCAAAACCTAGTC
This sequence comes from Trachypithecus francoisi, assembly GCF_009764315.1. NCBI lineage: Eukaryota > Metazoa > Chordata > Mammalia > Primates > Cercopithecidae > Trachypithecus > Trachypithecus francoisi. Next base: position 17,487,040 of record NW_022681474.1, on the reverse strand, counting down.
TCTTGCTTTTTATTTTTTATTTTTTATTCTTATTTATTTAAGCCTTTTGAGACAGAGTCTCGCTCTGTTGCCCAGGTTGTAGTGCAATGGTGCGATCTCGGCTCACTGGAACTTCCACCTCCTGGGTTCAAGCGATTATCCTGCCTCAGCCTCCTGAGTAGCTGGGGCTACAGGCACACGCCAGCACGCTTAGCTAATTTTTTATATTAGCCATGTTGGCCAGCCTGGTCTCGAACTCGAACTCCTGACCTCAGATGATCCACCCGCCTCGGCCTCCCAAAGTGCTGAGATTATAGTCATGAGCCACCGCGCCTGACCTTTTTAAGCCTTTTTATTCTGAAATTATTTTAAGTTGCAAAAATAGTACAGAGAGTTCCTTTATCCTTCATCCAGCTTCCCTGGGGTTACCATCTTACAGAACCATGAGACATTTGTCAAAAGTAAGAAATCAACATTGGCACAATACTATGAACTAAATAACAAACTATATTCCACTTCACCAATTTTTCCACTAATGTCCAAAAAAGTGCATATTTTATACAATACATTCATCATTCTTTGAAAAATTAGAAAGTAGAAATATGAAAAGAATTTAAAAATCACAGTCACAAAAAACTACCATCTAGACACAACTATAGCTGACATTTTGTGCTTTACCCATATAAATACTTCTACACAAGGATGCCCACTCCACACTCAGTCTCCTTCTCTCACTAGATACTGTATTCTAAATGGCCTTCCATGTTAGCAATGATAATTCCAAATCATAACTTTTATTTCATTAAGTTTTTTTAACTTTTGGAGGCTTCAGATGGAAACCCCTAATTAGGACAGAAAAGTCCAGGTGAAATTGCTCACCAGGCTGTGGTGGTGACTCAGGGTGCGAGATGGGCAATCTTCGTTGGGGAGAAAAATCAGAGAGCTTCTCTTGGTGCAGGTTTGGCTGCAGGACTTGGGAGGAATTTATGAAAGTGTTTAGCCGGGCATGGTGGCTCACACCTGTAATCCCAGCACTTTAGGAGGCCGAGGCGGGTGGATAACCTGAGATCGGGAGTTCAAGACCAGCCTGACCAACATGGAGAAACCCCATCTCCATTAAAAATACAAAATTAGCTGGGATGGTGGTACATGCCTGTAATCCTAGCTACTTGGGAGGCTGAGGCAGGAGAATCACTTGAACCCAGGAGGCAGAGGTTGCAGTGAGCTGAGTTCGCACCACTGCACTCTAGCCTGAGCAAATGACTCCATCTCAAAAAAAAAAGAGCAAAGATTCCATCTCAAAAAAAAAAATTTATTTCTCTGAACAAGTAAGCCAGTATCTAATTGTCAGTTATTTTTCCAATTTTTGTAGACTTTAACCCCCTCCTCCCACTCCATTGAAGTAACAGCGAAGCTCTATCTCAAAAAAAAAAAAAGAAAGTGTGTGCCTTAAGCTCTGCCAGGGTATACACAACATCATTTAAGTGATACTGACCCTGTGTATTTGGAACTTTATTTAGGATAAACTAGCACCGACAAATGCAAAAACAAAGAGGCATCACACCCAAGAAAATCAAACCAGAACCATAACGGAAGGAAACCAGAAAGCCACAGAATGGTACGTAGGCCACAAGCATGAGAAACTCAGTGTAATTTCTTATGTTCACCCTCTCGTAGACGTCACTTATGCAGGTGTCTAGACCTAGAGGACCTCATAAAAATGAGTAAAGTTAGAAATGGGGGGTGATTTTTCAACCATATTGAAACTGCACGATTTCTTGTTTGCTGCATTGACACCATAGTTAAAGCAAGTTACAATTATGTCTTGGGGACTTTTATGACATCACAGAGAACTTGAAGAGGGCATGATGGTTGTCATGGTCCTTAAAACAGGAGAAGGCAGTGACAAGGAGAAAGGCAGTTGCTCTCATAGATCAGGGAGAAAGCCAGCTAAACTCCAGGCGAAATAGAAATTGCAAGTCTTCTCCCCACCAAAAAAAAACATTATTTTCAAAGCTGTAAATGTAAATACACTCTAAAATACCTGGCAAATGTTTTTTCCACTCTTCGCAGCCACTGTGACTTGTTTCCTGTTGGTATTCTGGTACCTTCTAAGTGGCTAATAATTCTCGCATTGTTAGGCTTTTGCAGCTTAACAGGATGAACAGGAATAGAAGAACCTGAAAGAGCCTTGGTGGTCTCACAGCAGAGGAAATTGAAGGCTGAAGCCACAGGTGTTGTGATGGCCTTTCCACACATGCAGTGGGTGATCAGACGGAGGTGGGGCCCTATCTCCTGACCCCCGGCCCAGTGTGCAGCCACCTCTATAGGCTGCTGCCCCGTCACCTCATTGGCATCCTCTGCCATCTGTCTACAGTATGCATTCAGCACTCCATAATGAGGGTCTAAGGCATGGTAAGCCATGCTAATTATTTTCTTTTTTTTTTTTTTTTTTTTGAGACACAGTCTCGCTCTGTCACCCAGGCTGGAGTGCAGTGGCCGGATCTCAGCTCACTGCAAGCTCCACCTCCCGGGTTTACGCCATTCTCCTGCCTCAGCCTCCCGAGTAGCTGGGACTACAGGCATCCGCCACCTCGCCTGGCTAGTTTTTTGTATTTTTTAGTAGAGATGGGGTTTCACCGTGTTAGCCAGGATGGTCTCAATCTCCTGACCTCGTGATCCGCCCGTCTCGGCCTCCCAAAGTGCTGGGATTACAGGCTTGAGCCACCGCGGCCAGCCATCATGCTAATTATTAAAATCTAGGACTTGGAGAAGAAGCTCTGGGTGTCAGGCCTGGCTCTGACCAACAGACAGGGGACTCACTTCTGATGCTTTAGGAAGAGGGGGGATATTTTCTCTCCTCACCTCTGGGTGAGTTGAATTCAAGTGAGACAAGGCACATCAAAGTTTTTGTAAGTTGTAAATTACAAATACAACTTATTTCTCTGAACTATTACTAGTATCTTACAGTTCCCTAATCCTGTTGCTCTAGTGTGACAATGGTCATTTTGGGGTTATACAAGCTGCTTCTCAGCTACTTTTTAGGGAAAATGGTAGACAAAACAGTGGCATCTCTTTTTCCCCATTCTATTACTTTTTGTTTGTTTGTTTTGAGACAGACTCTTAACTCTGTCGCCCAGGCTGGAGTACAGTGGCGCTACCTTGGCTCACTGAAACCTCTGCCTCCTGGGTTCAAGTAATTCTCCTGCCTCTGCCTCCCTCGTAGCTGAGACTACAGGCATGTACTACCATCGCTAAGTTTTGTGTGTTTAGTAGAGATGGGGTTTCACCATTGTGATAGTTACTACTGAGTGTCAACTTGATTGGACTGAAGGATGCAAAGTATTGATCCTGGGTGTGTCTGTGAGGGTGTTACCAAAGGAGGTTAACATTTGAGTCAGTGGGCTGGGGAAGGTAGACCCACCCTCAATCCGGATGGGCACCATCTAATCAGCTGCCAGCGCAGCTAGGATACAAGCAGGCAGAGGAATGTAGAAGGTCTAGACTGGCTGAGTCTTCCAGTCTTCATCTTTCCCCCGTGCTGGATGCTTCCTGCCCTCGAACATCAGGCTCCAAGTTCTTCAGTTTTGGAACTCGGACTGGCTCTCCTTGCTCCTCAGCCTGCAGACGGCCTATTGTGGGACCTTATGATCATATGAGTTAATACTTAACAAACTCCCCTTTATATATATATATATCTATATATGTGTGTGTGTGTGTATGTATATATTCCATTATATCCCTCTATAGAACCCTAATACAACCATGTTGGCCAGGCTAGTCTCGAACTCCTGGCCTCAAGTGATCCACCCGCCTCAGCCTCCCAAAGTGCTGGGATTACAGGCGTGAGCCGTGGTGCCCAGCCCCATTGTACTGCTTTCTGCAAGCTTCAGCTGGGTAATCTCTCCTTTGCTCAAAGGGGATGTTTTTCCAGGTGTTTGAAGATAACCAGTGACCTCTGTGAAGGTGCAACTTTCTTAAAGATTTGTCTAGAAACATGTATTAGGACACTGTCTATGAAGCAATAATGTTAGGGTAAGTCCCCAATCACCATAATTTGCTACTCAAAGAAATACCTTTGTAAAACATGGCAGCTGTTCTTGAATTCTTGAATTGAGTTGCTCTGTGGTAAAAAAGATAATGTACACGTAACTATAGAAGAGTATTGCTCAAACCTGGAGTGTTAGGCCATTCTTGTGTTGCCGTAAAGGAAGACCTGAGGCTGGGTGATTTATAAAGAAAACAGGTTTAACTGGCTATGGTTCTGCAGGCTGTACAGGAAGCATGGCACCAGCATCTACTTGGTGAGGCCTCAAGGAGTTTACAATCATGGCAGAAGGCAGAGCAGGAGCAGGCATCACACATGGCCAGAGTGGGAGCGAGAGAGAGAGTGCGAGGCGACATTCAGTTTTAAACCATGTCTCACATGGACTCACTCATCAGCAAGGGAACAGCACCAAGTCATTCATGAGAGGCACCCCTGTGATCCAAGCCCCTCCCACCAGGCCCACCTCCAACACTAGGGATCACATTTCAACATGAGATTTGGCGGGGACATGGGGACACGGATCCAAACCATGGATACATGTTAGCATCCCCTCTGAGCTGGAAAAAAAAAACTAAAGCATTTGGGCCCCACCCCAGACTGATTGAATTAGGGTCTCTGTAGGCGAAACTAGTTTAAAAACAAAACAAACCAAAACACTGCCTAGCTGATTCTCATACATGGGCTTGTAGACCACTGCTTTAGAAATGTTGAAGCTACTTTACAGCCTGGTAGCACCTTCCATTGGGTACCTCAGGGAATGATTCATTTTTCTCTTTGTTTCTGGGGTCGATTAACAGCTATGCCGCAGATTTGCAGCTGGGGAGACATTTATGTGAAATAGCATGTCAAGTTGGGCAGCAGTACCTAACAGATTTCTCTCTTTTGTCCTGTTCACAATGGTCTGTTGAAAAACTGAAGGTGGACACACTGTGTCGCCATGTCTTGGCTCTACCCTCCATCCTCTTCCCAAGGTCCGGGTTATTCCTGCCATCTCGCCTGAGCAATTTCACATCACTGCCTGTTTGGGACTCCCACGTCCGTATCTGCATCCCAGGACTGCCACTGAGTTCAAACTGCAGACTGAGCATCCTCAAGCACCTAAAACTCTATTTATTGTCTTCATGTTGTCCTGTGAATTCCCTACTCCCCCACAAATCAGAAAAAACAGTTCTAGTTTTTGCCTGTGTACTATCCCAGTAAATGGCCTCACCATACATTTTCCTTGGCCAGAAACCTCAGGGTCACCCTACAAACATCTGTCAACCTCACCCCCAAATCCAAGCAAGTTCTACGACTCCACTTGCTGTCAGGAAACAACATAAATGTTTTCATGTTTCTGCATAGCCAGAGTTTCCTGGGCAAAAGTTACTGGCAACCTAGTACTAAAAACTCTAGACAAATTTAACAGTTTAATTAAGCAAAGAACAGTTCTCAAATCGGGCAGCGCCATTGTCATGCCAGACCCCTCAGTAGGTCTGTAGGGAGGGCATCAGGTACAAGAGGCCAAAGACGGGATCCCACACCAGTGAAGGAGACGTGGGTTTTACTGGGGTCTTACATACAAGGGAGAGAGTCCAGTGGTGGTGGGCCAAGCAGGAAAACTGCAAACGCTTGCAAAATGCATGCAATTTCGATAGCATTTTCACTTTACACCCTCCCTCTAACAAATTCCACCTGGCAACCTTCCTTTAACCCAAAACAAACAGTCTCAATCCCCGGTACAACCTGTGTTCCATGGGCCAGGGTCGGGGATCAAATGTTTTTCATAGAAAACGAATGGATCTCTGGGTGGGCTACTCCCAGATTCCCTAGCATGGAACTCTGAACATACATTCAGGTGTGCCTGCCCTACAGGGTCATTCTCAGGGTACACTCAAGTTATCAGTGCCAGGTGCGCCTACCCTACGCCCTGAACCAGAATAGGTTGAGAGAGGCTGCAGCACTGCCACCGTGTCAGAGGCAAAGGAAAGTGACGTGAGGTCCAAAGACAGCCAGATTGGCTACCACTTGCCATTTCTCTCATTTGAACACAGTTTAAACAGTTGGCCCCTTTGGCCGGAACTCGGTGATTGGTAAGAGTAGTTTCTGGTCTGTTTGTACATCCTGTCATATAGTTCCCTCTGTGGGAGAAACCTTTAGGCCAAATTTACAAGGAGGCCACTTTAGGCTACACTTAATTTAACACTGGATTAAAGGATGAAGGAATAGTAATCATTTTGGAAAACAGAGATCGTGAATTACTCTGGAGAGATTTGCAGGTTTATCTCCCCTGGAGCTGCGCCTTTGCATTCATTGATCTGCACTGGCATTCACTGTAACACATAGGGCCTTCCCATTCTCTTCCCAATGGTTGTTTCCATTAGAAAGGTAGCATTTCTGGCTGGGCGCAGTGGCTCACGCCTGTAATCCCAGCACTTTCAGAGGCCAGGGCGGGTGGATCACCTGAGGTCAGGAGTTCGAGACCAGCCTGGCCAACATGGTGAAACCCCATCTCTACTAAAAATACAAAAAGATTAGCCGACGTTGTGACACGTGCCTGTAATCCCATCTACTTGGGAGGCTGAGGCAGGAGAATCACTTGGACCCGGGAGGCAGAGGTTTCAGTGAGCCGAGATCACGCCATTGCACTCCAGCCTGGGTGACAGAGCAAGACTCCATCTCAAAAAAAAAAAAACAACAACAACAAAAAAAAAAAAAACAGTGTTTAGGATTTCTGTTGAAGTCTCTAGAAGGGATGGTGGCAGCTATGATGTAGTTCCTATATAATCTCTGAAATTCATAATTTGGGGGTTTCTGTCTTGTAAATCCAATCCATTGAGGGCCCAAATGGAACAAAAAACAGACACAAGGAGTTCGCCTCCTTTTGTTTTTCTGCCTCACTGTTGAGCTGGGTGATCTCATCTCATATTTTTTTGCCCTTAGACTGGGACTTACCCCCCGGCCCCCTGGTTCTCAGGTCTTCAGCCTGAGTTACACCACCAGCTTTCTTGGGTCTCAGTTTGCAGATGGCAGAATGTGGGACTTCTCAAACACCATCATCTCGTAAGCCCATTCCTCCTGATCTTCTTTAATATACACACCGACTGGTTCTGTTTCTCTGGAAAACCTGGTTAATAGACCTGAGGAATGAAACTGTAACCTCTCAGCAGGTTCTTCTTGCCCGCTGCCCAGATGCAGCTGATTTATCAAGACAGGGGAATTGCAATGGAGAAACAGCTTTACCCACATAGAGCCGGCTGAATGGGAAACCAGGGTTTTATCATTATTCAGATCAGCCTCCCTGAAAATTCGGAGGCTAGGGTTTTTCAAGGATAGTTTGGTAATCAAGGGAATGGGTGCCGCTGATTGGTTGGGGGTGCAATCATAGGGGTGTGGGGAATGGTCATTGTGAGCACTGAGTCTGCTTCTGGGTGTGGCTCCAGGACTGGTTGGTGGGTTTAGGTGAAGCCATTGGTCAGTTGTCAGAAATGCAAAAACCTGAAAAAGACATCTTAAAAGGGCAATCTTAAATTCTATGCTATGATGCTATTTACAGGAGTGATTGGGGAAGTTGCACATCTTGTGGCCTCCGGAACAATGGCTGCTAACTGTTTCTGTCTACACCCTAGCAGAACTCAGCTTCCTGTCATCCTCCTAACCCAATTGTCTTTCATTAGCTTTACAAAGGTGCTTTAGTTTGGAGAAAGGGCTATTATCATCGAAACTATAAACTAAGTTTCTCCCAAAGTTAGCTTGGCCCAAGCTCAAGAATAACTATGGGCAGCTTGGAAGTTAAAGGCAAAATGGGGATTGGTTGGATTAGATCTCTTTCACTGTCATCATTTTCTGTTACAGTTTTTGCAAAGGCCGTTTCAAAACCAGGGAACCAACTGTACAAGACAAAGTATAATAATCACTCCCTAAAGAGTTTCATATTTACACACTACTTTCATATAATACATTCCTTTTTTGTTGAGACAGAGTCTCGCTCTGTCACCCAGGCTGGTGGGCAGTGGGACAATCTCGACTCACTGCAGCCTCCCATGTTCAAGTGATTCTCCTGCCTCAGCCTCCCAAGTAGCTGGGACTACAGGTGTGCGCCACCAGGCCTGGCTAATTTTTGTATTTTTAGTAGAGACAAGGTTTCATCAAGTTGGCCAGGCTGGTCTCCATCTCCTGGCCTCAGGTGATCTGCCAGCCTCAGGCTCCCAAAGTACTGGGATTGTAGGCGTGAGCCACCGTGCCAGCCTCATATTACATTATTGTGTTATGATTCTCATAGCTACCCTGCTTTATAGCTAAGGCAGGTGATGTTAAGCCACTCTTGCATTCAAAGGCACTGAAATGAACTCTTACCAAAACAGTGGCAAAGATGCAGAATTTGCACAGAAACTCACGTGCTGTGTTCAGAAGTGTAGTATTCTCTCTACCCCACACAGCTGCCTCAGAGAGACGAATTCCAGGGCTGGGAACCACGGCTAACACTTAGCACCTCCTGCATTTCCAGAAGGGGGCTATAAGCGTGTCCTGTGGTCCTTACAGTCAACTGGTGAGGTTATTTCTTCTGTCATTTCACAGACAAATAAAGAAACAGAGTAACTTCATTTATGAACTGTGCTTTCTGCCACTTTGCAACGCTTATTCAATAGAGCTGCTTTCATTACGGAAAGCTAAAAGTTTTGTTTCCCAGAATGCTAACCATTTTATAAATAGTATAACATAATTATAAATGTCTTCCAGAAACACAGTAATAGTGATGTTAAATGATCCTGCGAGCCTCAGAAAAATAACTGGATAGCTACTCTCCGAGGTCGGTTATTTTGGAGTCTTATGACATTAGTCACTCTTCAAAGGCCAGAGAAGGTAAGAGAGAAGGTTAAAATGATATCAAATGCCCAGTAGTGGGAAATTTCACATTTGAGATCATGAGACCCGTAAATGGGGCATAATGACAGCAAATACAAAATATCTACTTGGAAACAGAGAAAAGCTCAAATTGCGTTGAAGATCAGTTACATTTTTCCTGGACAGAGGACAAAAAATTTCATCTTTTTCTTGAGTAAGAGAAGAGGAATATAAGGCCTTTCTCAGGGACGAGGTTTGCCTTTTCTTTGGATTAAAGGGTAAAAGCTGAAGAGGCACATCTTCAGACAAGTAGCAATAGAGAACAGAGAGAATTCTTGGCCATAGAGCATTTTCAGGGTCTCATATGAAAGACTCATCTTTTAAAGATGTCATTTTCCTATAATACTGCAGCTAGCTCTCCTCAGATCATCACTGGGATGAGACAACATCAGTGGATATGTTGCCCAGGCTGGTCTCAAACTCCTGGCCTCAGGCAACCCTCCCACCTCAGCCTCCCGAATTGCTGGAATGATAGGCGTGAGTCACCACAGCTGGCTGCAAGTTGGATTTCTTTGGATGTCTATTCTTTGTGCCTAAGACTCCAGATTGATGTACCTACAAAATATAGAGCTGAACTGACCCCCATGTAACATCTTGACTTTTTCAACCAAACTTTAATTATTTCAACTGAATAATTTTTAAAAAATATTGTATCCTTCGTGACAGCTGTCAAAGGATGGAATCTCTTGTGTGAATTAGAATCTCTTGATTTTCAGAAATACCATCATAATAACAATGATGTCTGTTTTTTTCACTTGAGAATAACCTTTGGAATCATTAAAAAATGCCTTGGTATGATTCAATCCTTTTCCTCCCTCTGTCCTCTGAGGCGTTACCATTGACCTGGAATTCAGGATTCCAGAAATCCTTGGTGAATGAAGTCACCGCATTCTTTGTGAAATTATTCATAAGTGTGATAATCGGTTATCTGTTTCCTTTGATAAGTTTACTCCCAATTGTTTCAATGTGTGACTCTATAGATACAATCATATTATACTTTTGTTATGACTCATATCGCTAGTATGCTGATAGTCTAGATAGTAACAGAGTGATTATATTGTTGTGGCTTCTTTATTCCAAGTAATATCAAGCCCCAATAAAAAGTTTGGTTTTTCTTTTCTGAGACAGGGTCTGGCTCTATCACCCAGGCTGGAGGGCAGGGGAGTGATCACAGCTCACTGCACCCTCAAGCACCCGGGCTTGGGTAATTTTCCTGCCTCAGCCCCTCAAGTATCTGAGACCACAGGTGCATGCCACCTCAGTCGGCTAATTTTTATTTTATTTTTACTTTTTGTAGAGATGGAGCTTCACATGGTTGCCTAGGCTGCTGTAGAACTTCTGGCCTCAAATGATCCTCCTGCCTCAGCCTCCCAAAGTGCTGGGATTACAGCTGTGAGCCACTGCGCTTGGCCAATAAAAGTTTTGAAGATGTGAATAGGAAATTCTAACACCGGGAGCTTCCTATTCACCTCCTTGGTTCAAGTTATGGAAGTCTTGACTTATCTTTGTCCTTGTCACCAACAAGCCCTGCAGCCACAGCCTCTGCTTAGGGGGAAAGTGTTCCCATCCTCTTCACCAGTGAAGCTGCTGAGATCCCAGGGCGCTGGTTCCTTCCCATGGAAAGATGAACTGTGATTCCTCGTTTCCCCAAAAAACTTACTATTTTGCTGAGAAAACAAATATACATATTTGAGAAATTTAACAGTGCAAGCAGATAGAATATCAGACATCAAAATCTGTATGAAACTTCTCCACCTCGGAGAATGACTGAGTTTTGGCTTCACTCACACTAAATAATGAAAAAAGGGAACAAGCAGTGTAGGTTTCACTCAGGGTGAAAGCCCTGGAACCCTAGAAGATTGTGGGGATAGGTAATGGGTGGATTCAACGTGCCTTTCTCTTAGGACTGTCTGAGATCTTACAGCTGAGATTAGCATAAGCATCTTTGAACAACAAATTTTGGTTGTTAGAGAAAATATGTCATTATTCAGAGGGTACTGTCAGGCACCTCTTTGCTGAAGAGGCCACACAACACCGAAGGGGGATGCCTCTTGCTAAATAATGTTGCAGCCACATGTGGCAAAGAGTTGAGAGACCTGAGGGAGGTCAAGTGCAGACTGAACTATAAACTTCAGCCTTCACTCTCTTAAGAATAAGTTAGCCTGGGCCGGGCACAGTGGCTCACTCCTGTAATCCCAGCATTTAGGGAGGCCAAGGTGAATGAATCACCTGAGGTCAGGAGTTCGAGACCAGCCTGGCCAACATGGTGAAACCCTGTCTCTACTAAAAATACAAAAATTAGCCGGGCATGGTGGCGCATTCCTGTAATCCCAGCTACTTGGGAGGCTGAGGCAGGAGAATCACTTGAACCTGGGAGATGGAGTTTGCAATGAGCCAACATCCCACCACTGCACTCCAGCATGTGCCATGGAATGAGACTCCGTCTCAAAAAAAAAAAAAAAAAAAAAGTTAGCCTTGGACGGGTGTGGTGACTCTCGCCTGTAATCCCAGCACTTTGGGAGGCCTAGACGGGTGGATTGCTTGAGCCCAGGGGTTTGAAACCAGCCTGAGCAATATGGGGAGACTCTATCTCTACCAAAAAAAGAAATAGCTGGGCACGGTGGCACACACCTGTAGTCCCAGTTACTCAGGAGGCTGAGGTGGGAGGATCACTTGAGCCTGGTCTAGCCTATAGTGAGTTGAGTCCATGCCACTACACTCCTGCCTAAAGTGACAGACTAAGACTCTGTCTCAAAAACAAAACCACTTGCATGGTGGCTCATGCCTATAATCCCAGCACTTTGGGAGGCCAAGGTGGGCAGATCACTTGAGTTCACGAGTTTGAGACCAGCCCGGGCAATACAAGGAAACCCTATCTCCAAAAAAAATGCAAAAATGATTCCGGTGTGGTGACCCGCACCTGTAGTCCCAGCAACTCAGAAGGCTAAGGTGGGAGGATCACTTCAGCCTGGGAGATGGAGGCTGCAGTGAGCCAAGATTGCACCACTGCACTCCAGCCTGGATGACAGTGAGACCCTGTCTCAGAATGTCAGTCTTAAGAATCCTTTGAATGGATCAGAAAGGGAGAGGCCTTCTCCAAAATTGGATACTGGTGTAACAGGGTGCCAGTGTGTGGAATTCACAAAGAAAATGCCGGGGAACCGGCCCCACAATATTTAGTCCACTTTAAAAAGGGTCATGAGAGACAGTGAGAGCATTTTGGAGGATTTCTTTGGACAAAGCAGTGCTGAGAACTCCAGCCACCCTCCCACCCTCTGACCCTATCACTGCTTTACTCCCAAGCCCAGGGTTAGGGAAGGGGACAGACACTTCTGCGAGCAAACAGGCTGAAGCTACAGGAGGGAGAGAGAAGTGCTGACCACAGCCCTCCCCTCTGACCACACGTTCTCCATTATAGCCATCCCCTCCCACCCAAGCAAAGAAAAGACTGAATGCCAAAGCAAGTTAATTCAATACATGAATTCAAATGTGCAGTCCTCAGCACCACAACTGCAGCTCAGGAGCACGGCTTCCCAAGGCACCTTCCAAGTCACAGCAGACATTCTGCAAGATCCTGACTCAGGTACACATGAAAGCCAGGAGCGGAGGCTCATGCCTCTAACCCTAGCACTTTGGAAGGCTGAGGTGGGCGGATGACTCCAGCCCAGGAGTGTGAGACCAGCCTGGGCATTATGGCGAAACCCCGTCTCTACCAAAAGTACTAAAATTAGTCAGGTGTGGTGGTGCACGCCTGTCGTCCTAACTACTCAGGAGGCTGAGGTAAGAGGATGGCTTGAGCCCGGGAGGCAGAGGTTGCAGTGAGCTGAGATCACACCACTGCACTCCAGCCTGGGGCACACAGCAAGACTCTGTCTCAAAAACAAAACAAAAAAAAACCTGGAGTCTGATGTGGTTGAAAAGGCCATACTCTTTCCTTCACTCTTTCCTTTTCCATCCTGCAGAGTGAAAAGAGTTCGAGCGAGGCATGATCCTGCCTGCTAAACATAGAGACAGTGGCTCCAGCTGCACAGATGCTGGGCTGCAGCCCAGGACAGCGTGCCTGTGCCTCCCCATCCTAAGTCACTTTTTTTTTTTTTTTTAAATGGAGTCTCGCTGTGTGTCCAGGCTGGAGTGCAGTGGCACGATCTCAGCTCACTGCAACCTCCGACTCCTGGGTTCAAGCGATTCTCCTGCCTCAGCCTCCCTAGTAGCTGGGATTACAGGCACATGCCACCATGCCCAACTAATTTTTTGTACTTTTAGTAGAGACGGGTTTTCACCATGTTGGCCAGGATGGTCTCGATCTCCTGACCTCGTGATCCACCCGCCTTGACCTCCCAAAGTGCTGGGATTACAGGTGTGAGCGCCCAGCCCCCTAAATTACCATTTTTAATCTCCCTGAGGCAGAAGCTGAGATGGAAGCCTGGCCATTAAATGAAGGGCTGGGATGGATAAAGTCCAGCTAGCAAAAAGATAGTTCCAGATTAAAAGACTGTGCTAAGCATGCTATCTGGCTTTGGTTACAGCCCAGATGAAGATGACGCTATTCTTGGTACCCTTAAGTAGAGCTTGTTTCTTTAACTTCAGCCTCATACTGTGGTGTTTGACACATCCTGTTCATCATTCTTTTAGGTGGGTCTAGTTCTGGTAAAGATATAATTCTGTATGACTCAATCTTTGGCTTCCTGCTCCACTTTATTTTTCTCTTTTTTGGTTGACCCAGGTCACAACATATCCATAAATATAAAAGGGAAAATGGAAGAACCAAAGAGAGCTCTCTTCAAAGCAGGCCCAAGTTGGTCTTATTTTTTTTCACCACACATTTGTGATATCTAAGGGTGCAGGCAGATGGTTTCTACTGATGCTTCTTTTTCTCATACTCTTCATTTCTTCAGTATCCAGAGCAATTGATTTTAAAATTATTCTGAAGTGCATCAGGGTTCTGGGGGTGGGAAGATAACCCAGGCAGGTGACATCTTCCGATCTTTATTGAGTCATGTGTTCAGGTCTTAGGCAATTACTGTTTCAAAAATGATTCCACCTTTTTTTAGAAAAAAATCATGTTGGCTGGGCATGGTGGCTCACAGCTGTAACCCCAGCACTTTGGGAAGTGGAGGCAAGAGAATCACCTGAGCCCAGGAGCTGGAGACCAGCTTGGGCAACATAGTGAGACCGCGCCACTAAAAAAAAAAAACAGTCACATGTGGTAGTGTGCGCCTGTAGTCCCAGCTACTCAGGAGACTGAGGCAGGAGCATCACTTGAGCCTGGGAGGTGAAACCATGATCACACCAGTGCACTCCAGCCTGGGTGACATACTGAGATGGAGGGAGGGAGGGAGGGAGGAAGGAAGGAAGGAAGGAGGGAGGGAGGGAGGGGGGAAGGAGGGAGGGAGGGAGGAGCGAGGGAGGGAGGGGGGAGCGAGGGAGGGGGCAGGGAAGGAGGGAGGGAGATGAGGGAAGGGAAAAGGAAGAGAGGAAAGAAGGAAGGAGGAAAAGAAAGAAAAAGAAGAAAGAAGGAAAAAGAAAAGAGTTTTTTTAAAAAAGAAAACCATAATGTTTGGAAACCATTTTCCTAGGCAGTGGCAATAGGGGTTTATTCACAGCTAGTTGTGTGATTGTGCTTTAGAAAAAAAAAAGATGTAACAGAGAGCACTGGGCAGAGGAAGAGGATGATAGCCGCACTCCTGGAACAGAGCCATTTCCCAGCATCAGGAGTGTGGGCTCACACCAGAGGGAGAAAACGGATAGGAACCTGGATCCACTCAGCATCTTCTGGGGTGGCAGCAAAATCCTACGCTGGCTTTCAAGGTAAGGCTTAGGGAGAGCGAATGTTCCTAAAATTGAGTTATCTGAGGGATTAAAAAAATGAACAGCTGCCTTCAACACTGCAACTCAGAGGAAAAAGAGAAACTCATGCAAAGAGAGAGGGTCACCACTTCCAGATCTACGTCTGACGGTTTGATGTCCTCACAGAAGGTGGAGCCAGAAGACCCTCAGAGGTCACCTGGTCCAATCTCCTCCTTTGCAGATTTAATGCAAGGTTAAAACTGAGGTTGGTTTCATTGTCCACACAGAGGTGACCTACATTGGTGATATGCAGTAGCGTCCAGCCCAGCCCAAGTGGAGCCCTTTCAAAATGGATTTTCTACTCTAAAAAAAGAATTATTTTGAGGACCTTCAGAGATAATACATCAGGAGCAGTATCTAACTGGGGAATCTTTTCCCATGCTTTTTGCCCTACATATGGATTTCCTGGCACCATCTATCCAAAGCATTCCACACCAAAGATATGTGGGGGTGTGATGGCTGAAAAATATCTATGCATGAATTACATGTTGCTATTTTTAGTCTGAATCTGCCTTAACGATTTCCCCTTCCCTTCTTTATTGGAGAACATGGGCAAATTCTGTTAAGCAATAATTTCCTGTTGATTAAGAGTTAGGTTTAGTCCATTGTTCTCTCGCCGGTGTTTCCATTGACTCCTGTTGCTCATATTCAGGTCTTTAAAGGCTGCTGTCAGAGAGGATCAAGTCTCTAACCATATTGTGTGCTGTTTTAGTTTATTCAATGTCATGCATGCCCTATTTAGCAGTTATGTCTCAAGTACTACGTAATAAGCACTGATCTAGTCTGGATGTTTGTCCCACTCAGTTCTCATGTTGCAATGTCATCCCAGTGTTGGAGGTGGAGCCTGGTGGGAGGTGTTTGGGTCATGGCGGCAGATTCCTTGTGGCTTGGTGCCATCCTCGCAATACTGAGTTCTTTCATGTGAAATCTGCTTGTTTGAAAATACACGAACCAGGCACAGCGGCTCATGCCTGTAATCCCAACACTTTGGGAGACCAAGGCAGGTGGTTCACTTGAGCTCAGGAGTTTGAGACCAGCCTGGGCAACATAGCAAGACCTCATCTCTACTAAAAATTTGAAAAAATCGGCCGGACGCGGTGGCTCATGCTTGTAATCCCAGCACTTTGGGAGGCTAAGGTGGGAGGATCACGAGGTCAGGAGTTCGAGACCAGCCTGGCCATCACAGTGAACCCTCATCTCCACTAAAAATACAAAAATTAGCTAGGCGTGGAGGTGGGCACCTGTAATCCCAGGTACTTGGGAGGCTGAGGCAGGAAAATTGCTTGAACCTGGGAGGCGGAGGTTGCAGTGAGTTGAGATCACACCGCTGCACTCCAGCCTGGGCAACAGAGCTAGACTCCATCTCAAAAAAAAAAAGTAAAAATAATTAGCTGGGCATAGTGGCATGTCCCCATAGTCCCAGTTACTGAGGAGGCTGAGGCAGGAGGATTGCTTCAACCTGGAAGATCAAGACTGCAGTGAGCCCATGATTGCACCACTGCACTCCAGCCCAGGTGACAGAGCAAGACTCTGTCTCAATCAATCAATAAGTGTGGCACATGCCCCTCTTGCTTCCACTCTCGCTATGTGATGTGACTGCTCCCACGTCACCTTCCACTGAGAATAAAAGCTCCCTGAGGCTTCCTCAGAAGCCAAGCGGATGCCAGTGCCATGTCTATACAGCCTGCAGAACCATGAGCCAATTAAGCCTCTTTTCTGTATAAATCACTCAGTCTTAGGTATGTCCTTATAGCAACACGAGAACGGCTGAACACAAGCACAAAACAAAGTCCTGGAGATAGAGAGAGAAGTGCAACAGGGTTCTGTCCTCACAGCTCACTCGTGCAAGGAGTCCCAGCAATAAATGTGGTGGATAATTTTCAAGTTTGGTTTGGGATTATCTCACCTTGTTCGAACCATAAAAGGTGAAACAATTTCAGATTTTAAGTTGTTATGGTCATGCCGATGGTCAGGGTGCAGATAGAAAAGTTCAAGCCATTCCAAGGATGTGCTGGTCAGCGTAAGATACACAGAGATGCACTGAGGCCTGGCATGGATAAATAAAGATTGTATGCCTATGGAAAAATGTATGGGGCCATAAAAGATAAGCCATCTTTCCCCATCTGCTGTAACAGCCCTAGGGAAAAAAGCCCAGTGGGATCCTGTACTGGTCCATTTTCACACTGCTGATAAAGACATCCCCAAGACTGGGTAATTTATACAGAAAAAGGGGTTTAACGGACTCACAGTTCCACGTGGCCAGGGAGGCCTCACAATCATGGCGGAAGGCAAAAGCCACATCTTACATGGCGGCAGATAAGAGAGAATCAGAATCAAGCGAAAGGGGAAACCCCTTACAAAATCATCAGATCTGGCCCAGCATGGGGTGGCTCACGCCTGTAATCCCAGCACTTTCAGATGTCGAGGCAGGTGGATCACCTGAGGTCAGGAGTTCAAAACCAGCCTGGGCAACAT
This sequence comes from Trachypithecus francoisi, assembly GCF_009764315.1. Taxonomy (NCBI): domain Eukaryota; kingdom Metazoa; phylum Chordata; class Mammalia; order Primates; family Cercopithecidae; genus Trachypithecus; species Trachypithecus francoisi. The sequence continues at coordinate 17,469,807 of NW_022681474.1, read as the reverse complement.
GGCGAAACCCATCTCTACCAAAAATACAAAAAATTAGCGGGGCGTGCTGGGAGGCACCTGTAATCCCAGCTATTGAGTGACTGAGGCAGGAGAATTGCTTAAACCTGGGAGGCAGAGGTTGCAGTGAGCCAAGATCATGCCACTGCAGTCCAGCCTGCATGACAGAGCGAGACTCTGTCTGTCTCAAAAAAAAAAAAAAAAAAAAAATTCTTCACATTTCTTGAGACTTATTCACCATGAGAATAGTATGGAGGAAACTGCCCCCATGATTTCATTATCTTCCACCTGAGGAATTATGGGAGCTACAATTCAAGATGAAATTTAGGTGGGGACACAGCCAAGCCATTTCAGATCCTCTGAAGGACTTGGGCAGGGAAAGGAGGTCTATGAGAGAGCTGAGCACCAACTCAGCTGCTGCAGCTCACACCTTATTCAGATACCTTGAAATTGACCTTGACCCTTCTGGGCCTTTTCATAAGAACAAAAGAGTTACTGAGAGTGCAGCCACCAGGCCAGCCAAGTCCCGGCTTAAGAAAGTTATCAGCACTATTGCATCCTTCTCCCTCCAAATCTTTCCTATGGAGAAATGCCTGGCCTTTGAGAATCTTCTACGGTGGGACCAGGGGTATGAAGTGAGTATTGACGAACGTTCTAATCTGCAGTTTTTCTCTTTTCTTTTTGTTCATGTACTCCATCAATAGATGTTTTCTTTTTTTCTTTTTTTCTTTTTTTTTTTTTTCTTTAAGCCTGGGATTAAAGAATGCTTCGTTTGATTCAGCCACTCGGCTGTATGAGGGAGAACTGAAACTGAGTGGAAATTATTCACGTGAGCCCCCAGGAGCCACCCGAATGTGTGGCAACTCAGGAATGCCATAATGGAGGTGTACAGAAAGTGCTCCGAGACAGCTCACCCTGCCCTGGTTATTTAAAAAGAAAGTGAGGTGTGATTTGAGTTATCAGTACAACAGGTAATTGAGAAAGTGTTGATGAAATAAGCCTTCTCTCCTCATCTCTAATTACCCACAGCTCAAAGGAATTATTCTTTTCACAGCCAGACACAAAGAGCACTCTCTTCCTTGTAAAAGAGAGAGGGCCTGGGCACAGTGGCTCACACCTGTAATCCCAGCACTATGAGAGACCAAAGCAGGAGAATCACAGAATCACTTGAGCCCAGGAGTTCAAGACCAGCTCTGGGCAACATAGTGAGACCCCCATATCTACAAAAAAATTTTTTTAATTAACTGGACATGGTGGCGTGCCTCTGTGGTCTGAGTTACTGGGACGCTGAGGTGGGAGGATGGCTTGAGCCCAGGAGGTTAGGGCTGCAGTGAGCCATGATTGCACCACTGTATTCCAGCCTGGGCAACAGAGTGAGAGGCTATCTCAAAAAAGATAAAAGAGAGAGACTGAGGATTTGAAAATAAGGCTTAGGAATACAGAGCTCACAAATGCTGGAGATGAGACTCAGATCTCTCTCTCTCTCTAGTAATCAGTAGAGGGAAAAGCATTCCATGGGTGTATAGATGTGATTGATGGAGCAGAACCAAAACTTATGTAAATTTCCTACTTACTGTAATGACTACAGGTAGAGATCTAATTTAGACCTAGACCTTTTTAATTCTTGGAAGAATCATTTAAGTTGCAAAAATGTAAGGTATTTAGCATCTACTGTCCTAAGAGAAAGGTCTACTATGACCTATTATCTTTGGTTTGGCAAAATTGTCTTCCCAGGGAATAGTGTAATCTACTTAAGGTTCCGGCCCATTGAAAGAATAGAGACCTACATGCCAGTCTTTCTCTGCAGTATTTAAAGTTAGGGAAACAGGCTGGGTGCAGTGGCTCATGCATGTAATCCCAGCACACTAGGGGGCTTAGACAGAAGGATGGCTTCAGTTCAGGAGTTTGAGACCAGCCTAGGGGAAATGGTATATCTTTTTTTTAATTTAGCTGGGCATGGTGGCATGCACCTGTAGTCCTAGCTACTCAGGAGGCTGAAGCAGGAGGATCACTTAAGCTCAGGAGTTCAAGGCTGCAGTGAACTTTGATGGCACCACTGCACTCCAGCCTGAGTAACAGAGCAAGACCTTGTCTCAAAATAAATAAATAAAAATAAAGTGAGTGAAACCTATGGATGGGGCTTGTTAGCTATGAAAAAAAAAAAAACCCACAAAACAAAGCAACTACATAGCAATAAAGGGCTACAAATCCATAAAGCAAAGTGACCATAGCATTGAGAGAAATGAGACGGGTGAGGAGGCCACTGCTGTGAGTCAGAAGGGGAGACATAGGCAGGAGTCGTCCTGTCCATGTAGTGGCAGAACCTCGTCCTGGGGCAGGAGCGAACCTCGTCCTGGGGCAGGAGCTGTCTGCCTGCGAGAATCCTAAGTGCAGCCACTGCCAGTCAACAACAGTGGTGAAGAACAGAAGTCCCCATGGCAGCTGCAATGCTAGGTCCCTGCCCTGGGAGCAGAGAGGCCTGTTCTGAAGTAACCAACTCCTGGGAGATACTGAAATATTTTCCAGCCCCCTCATCCAAAACACCTGCTAAACTCAAGTCTGAGGGGAGTTTTAGTTTGACTCTTAGAGTCCTAGTAGCTGCTGTCCTATCCCCTAAATATGTCAAAAGTTGGGGTGATGACTGAGCCCAGTGGCTCCCTCGCCCAGTACTTCGGGAGGGGTTGAAGTGAGCCCCGGAGCGGGAGGATTGCTTGAGCCCAGGAGTTCAAGACAAGCCTGGGCAACATAGTGAGACCCCGTCTCCAAAAAACTAAAAACAAAAATTAGCCAGGTGTGGTGGTGTGCACCTGTGGTCCCAGTTACTTGGGAGGCTGACGTGGGAGGATTGCTTCAGCCCGGGAGGCTGAGGCTGCAGTGAGCTATGATCGCGTCCCTGTACTCCAGCCTGGGCAACATAGTGAGACATTGCCTCAAAATGAATTAAAAACAATACAAATTAAAATTTAAAAAGCCAAAGTTGGGGTGATGATATGCACTCCAACATTGAAAGAATAAATAAAAGAATGGAGGTACCAACCAATTAACAAAATTTGGAAAGTTGTGTAACATCATCAAAAGGATTATCTTAAGGTACAAGCTAAAAAGTGGTCTCCTGTCATATCATTTCAGGAAGTCAGAGACTACCCACACACTGAGGAGGAGCAGCTGGAGAATGGCTGTCTAAAATGCCCATGCTCCCTGAGCTACTGGCTTACGGAAACTTCCATTACAAACCCTAAATGTCTCAGGGGTAGTTTTCCAACACCACCATCTTCATGGGCAGACCCATGGCCGGGATGCTGGAGGGGCGGATATGGTGACACATTGTAGACAGTGGAGGACGGGAGGATAGTGGCCTTTAAGTTTTGCATTTCTTAACATTTAAAGAGCAGTTCATTTCTGCACACTCTATGAATACTTTCTCAAGAGCGGGAGTGGTTTCCCATAGTTTTGCTAAGGAGTTGCACATAGCCAAACACGCTATCTTTCATTTTACTTGTTTTTGAAAAATACAGTGGTCTAAGAGTTTTCTCCTGAAATATATGTGAAAATCCTGGAGTCGCGCTTCATCTTTAAAAGACAAACTTTAAACTTCCCCGAGTTTGCTTGTTCCAAACAATAAATAATTCTGGAAAAACTAAGTGCAAGTTGAAACATGAAGCATAATTGTAGATGTTAAACAATCCAATATACTCATTGAGAAAATAGGAAAAGATATACTTAGTTGTGTAAAGAACTCACTTACAATTTCATCATGAATATTGGATGCAATTTTAATTTTAAAATGGCAGTGTTTCTGCACAACCGCATCCATAATCCGTATGGTTAAAAAAACAAAAATCTTTTCTAAGCTGTTCATTAATTATCATAGCCATAAAGCAATTCTTTTTACTGAGGAAGGATTACATTTTTTATTAATGCTTTTTCTTTCTTTTTTAGAGACAGAGTCTCACTCTGTCACCCAGGCTGGAGTATAGTGATATGATCATAGCTCACTGGAACCTCTAACTCCTGGGCTCAAGTAATCCTCCTGCCTCAGCCTTCCCAGTAGCTGAGACTACAGGCAAGTGCCACCAAGCCCGGCTAATTTTTTTTTTTTTTTTTTTTTTTTTTTTGAGAGAGAGAGTCTCGCTTTGTTGCCCAGGCTGGAGTGCAGTGGCGTGATCTTGGCTCACTGCAACCTTAACCTCCCAAGTTCAAGCGAGTCTCCTGCCTCAAACTCCTGAGTAGCTAAAATTAGAGGCATGAGCCACCATGCCAGGCTAATTTTTTTGTATTTTTAGTAGAGATGGGGTTTCATCATGTTGGCCAGTCTGGTTTGGAACTCCTGACCTCAACTGATCCACTTGCCTGGGATTCCCAAAGTGTTGGGGTTACAGGTGTGAGCCAAAGCTCCAGGTCCTGACTAATTTTTTTAAATTTTATTTTTGTAGAGACAAGGTCTTACTATGCTGCCCAGGCTGGTCTCAAACCCTGGGCTCAAGCGACCCTCCCACTTCAGCCTCCCAAAGCACTGGAATGATAGGCATGAACCACCATGCCCAGCCTCTATTAACTTTTAAATGGTTGGTTAAAAGATCAGAACTTTTGTTTGATTGATGTTATATGTTATAGGTTGGCAAGGTTATTTTCAATGCCATCTTTTGGTTCAGACCTTCCAAAGTTCTTCCAAAGCCCCAATTTTTCTTGAACTTTCATCCCATCCTGGACCACCATGCTGAAACTCAGACCTCAATCTTAGATCCCAGGTTTTCTGGCTGGAGTTGCCCTTCCTGCCTCTCTTGCTACTCCCGAAACCCCAAAGCAAACCAGTCTCTTAGGGTCAGCTCACTTCCCATCCTTTCTGGTCCCCTCTTCCTCACCTCCTCACTAGCCCACTCCGCATGGTGTGATATAATTTGTATCAACTGTACGTCCTGCCACCAGAACAAGGTTATCCTCCCAGTGGGCAAACCATGGTGTATTCTTTCTTTAATTGCCCATAGGTGCCCAGCTATGACGTCCAGCACTTCATTTGGTGATTTGAAGACCTGGGTTAAAATACCAGCTCTGCCATTTTATTCAAGATTCCCCTGAATTCACATTTATTGGACACTATGATATGTCGAAACTGTGCTCTGATGAGGGAATGAAAAGCTGAATCAGGTGTGGCTACTGCTTTCAAGATGCTGCAGACTTTGTTGTGTTCCCCCAAGTTCATATGTTTAAGCTATAACCTCCAGTGTGGCTGCATTGGCAGATAGGGCCTCTAAAGGGGTAGTGGAGGTTACATGTGTCATCAGGGTGGGGTCCTGAACCAATAGGATTAGTGTTCTTATAAGAAGAGATACCAGAAAGAAAACAAAAAGAAAAAGAAAAGACAGTCCAGGTGCAGTGGCTCTCATCTATAATCCCAGCACTTTGAGAAACTGAGGCAGGAGGATTGCTCAAACCCAGGAGTTTGGGACCAGCCTGGACAATATAGTAAGACCCCATCTCTACAAAAACTTTTTAAGAAAGAAAACAGCCGGGTGCAAGTGGCTCATGCCTGTAATCCCAGCACTTTGGGAGGCTAAGGTGGGCAGATCACGAGGTCAGGAGATCGAGACCATCCTGGCTAAAACGGTGAAACCCCCTCTCTACTAAAAATACAAAAACAAAATTAGCTGGGTGTGTGATGCGTGCCTGTAGTCCCAGCTACTCAGGAGGCTGAGGTGAGAGAACAGTGTAAACTTGGGAGGCGGAACTTGCAGTGAGCTGAGATGGTGCCACTGCACTCCAGCCTAGGTGACAGAGTGAGACTCTGTCAAAAAAAAAAAAAAAAGAAAGCAAGAAAGAGAGAGAGAGAAAGAAAGAAAACAAAAGACACCAAAGCTAATTATTTCTCTCCAAGAACACATACAAAGGAAAGGTCTTGTGAGGTCATAGCGAGAAGGTGGCAGTCTGCAAGTCAGGAAGGGAGCCCTCACCAGAAACTGAATCCCTGCCTCCAGAATGTGAGACACAAATGTCTATTGTTGATGCTTCCTATCTGTGGTACCTTCTCATGGCAGTCCAAGCTGACTAAGACACATGAAGATCAGAGCTTAGAAGTAGGAACAGGCGAGTTGGGTGGGGCAGGCTGTTTTGTTTGCAGGACATGTCTCAGCTCACATCGGGTTGGTAGGTCTTCCTTTGCAGCTGTTGTGACCATGAAGCAAGCAGGCCCTCAGGAGTCTGGCCTCACTGCCAGGCCTCACAGGGGGAGTTGAGGGACAGGATGGCCGCTCTGTGTCCAGAACATGGGTAGCAACTAGTGAACAAGTCGATGGGAGACTGGGGTGACAAGTGACCGGGAAGTCTGAAACTGCTGAAGCCTGTGTGGGTCTACTGAAGGGATCTGACAGGGAGACGATGTAGTCCCAGCCGTGGAGAAGCCAGCCTGGGCTGCTCTGTGGTCCCTGAGACCTTGGCCTGAGGGTTCACCAGCCCCACCATCAATCAGATCTCAGGGTGTTTCTAGGATTCAAGGCCCTCAGGGAGCCCCTGAAAGCAAGGCTCGCTTTCCTAAGTGCTTCAAAGCTCAAGGAGCCAACGGCAGACCTGACCCATCCAGCAGTGCTCTCAGCATGGACCCGCTTAGCCTGCTCCCTCCTCAGCCAGTTTGCCCCAGAAACTAAAAATAAAATTGACAACAGAGGAGCATTAAACAGCAAAATCTAGCTGAGGGAGGAGCTGAGGCTTTGAACAAGGACAACTGGCACACACTGTGGCCACCTCTGGTTGTCCCATCCTCCCTGGGCATTGGGAATTTATGGATGGATATTCACTGGAGCACCTGCTCTGCCAAGCGATAACTCAGCTTTCCTCTAAGCCTCTGTGGTTTTATATTTTTTGTTTGTTTACTATTTCTTCCTCCTCTGCTACATGAGAACCATCTCCCTGTATCTCCAGTTCAAATTCCCCAAAGTGAGAATCTGATTTGGTCTTCAGACCCTCTTTGAAGGGCTGCTTTCATACAGGGCCATTGGATGGTCCTGCCAGCCTGTGAGCTGTCTGCCCTGGCTCCCTGATAGTGACCTGTGGGCAGGACCCTTTTCCTGCAAGGGGTCCCAAGGGACACTGAGTCAAGCCTGCCCTGCCTGTGTTGGGCAGAATGTACTCAGCTGCTTGCAACAGAATAGCCACATACAACGCGTCTCTATTTTCCATAGAAGCTGCGAGCTCATTTTCCATAGCAAGAAGCCTGCAGGTGGTTGGTCCTAGAACTCAGTGGCTCTGTGACCCCACAGAGGACATTTTTCCATCTGCCAAGTGGCTGAACGGTAGTTGCAGCAGTTCAATGAATACATCAAATCCAAAGATTTCCTTGACGCTCCCCTACCCCCACCCTCAGGAGATGTATTGATGTCTCTTTGACAAAAGAGAACCATGGTCCCACCTCTAGCTGCAAGAGAAGCTGGTGGAGTGAGAAGCTGGTATATACAATGTCGACAGGGGGAAGAGGATTCTAATGACAAGGGAGATGATGGAACATTGTGTAGGCAAATGTCTGCCCTTACGAAGTAAACAGTTAACTGTAGCGTAGTACTGCAAGCACTATAATAATTTGCTAAGACACTGATATGGTTTGCTATTCCCTATCCAAATCTCACCTTGAAGTGTAATAATCCCCACATGTCAAGGGTGGAGCCACGTGGAGATAATTGAATCATGGGGGGGTGGTTTCCCCATACTGTTCTCGTGGTAATGAATAAGTCTCACGAGATCTGATGCTTTTATAAAGGGGAGTTCCCCTGCACACCCTCTCTTGCCTGCCGTCACATAAGACATGACTTTGCTCCTCATTTGCCTTCAGCTATGATCATGAGGCCTCCCCGGCCATGTGGATGTGAGTCCATTAAACCTTTTTCCTTTGTAAATTATGCAGTCTCGGGTATGTCTTTATTAGCAGCGTGAGAACAGGCTGATACAGACACTCCTTGGGATAAGTCACATAACCTCTTCGGGGCTCAGATTCCTAAAATGAAAAATGAAAATGATAGTACTTACATCACAGAGGTGTTGTACAGATTAATATGAAACAAAGTATAAGAAAGTCTCCATTTCAGTACTTACTAGATAATGAACACACCTTGGCTCCTTCCTCCCCATCACCTACCGGGTGAATGCACAATAAATACTTGCTAACCAAATAAACATTGCTTATCTGGAACATTATCCTCTTGAATTTTGTTGGCCATTTGTAAAAAGAAAGAAAATCAAGTCTACATGCAAAGTAAAAGTAAACATGAAAAATTCAAAGGCTGGCAGGCTAGGAATTAATTTAAAATGCAATCATACTTCATTGTATTTCAAAGAAAGCTAAGTAACTATATTGAAGCCTCCAACACATTTTCCCCCCATCAACTGATTACCCATTGTTTCCCTCCCTCGGGTAGAAACCTTGGAATAATTTGCCATTTCTTCCTGCAACTGGCTCAGCTACACTCTTGATTTTCGGCTTGGTTTTGATTTGGTTTTTTTCCTCCACTGGAAAGTCCCCAGGATAATCTGGATTTATTTCTCATCTGAAATAAAACACATTAACTGGCAGTATCCCCTTCATACTCCCTTCCTTACGAATGGTTCAAAACACTGTCATTAAAATCCATCGCTCTCACCTGCATCTTTGACAACACAGTCAGCAGATGCTTCTGCGGTAGAGTCAATGTAGTCACATTTGATTTCGAGACTCTTTATCAAATTAGCCCTGATTATATCACCTCCCCGTTCCATTTAGGGATCCTTTCCCTGCCAATTATGCAAAAAGACATTTGGTTTCCTTCTTTCTCCTACAACTTGTCATCAGAGGCGCCTGCGACTCTATCCAAGATCCAATAATTCTTCCTTTAATTCAGAATTCATCTCAGAGCCCACTTCCTCCAGAAAACTCGCACCAGCCACGGTGTGAAGTCCTGTCTGTCCCACAAAACAAGACCATCTGAATTCTTGGCCTTCAACAGTCTGAAAAACCAAGAGACAGCGATAAACCTTTTTCTCTGGAATGTAAACTCTTCCATGCTTGGTGTGATGCCTGAGTGTAGTAATTTTACACATCCACCACAGCGGGTACTAAAAATTCACTCCAGTCATAAATCTTCAATCTGCCACCCAGTGCCAAGCCCACACCCACCTTCAGTTCTGGAGTTTCCAATGGCTTATGGGGCCTCCCCATACTCGAGGACTTCTGGTTCCTCCAGAGTCAAGATGGTTGGGCAAGAGGGATTCATGGAAATGGTATACTTGTTTTTTCCTCTTTTTTTTTGAGAAAAGGTCTCTTTCATCTAGGCTGGAGTGTAGTGATGCATGGCTCACGGCAGCCTTAGCCTCCTGGGCTCAAGCAATCCTCCTGCCTCAGCCTCCTGAGTAGCTGGAACTATTGCTGGATGCCACCATGCCCAACTAATATTTTAATTTTTTTTTGTAGAGCCAGGGTTTCACCATGTTGCCCAGACTGGTCTTGAACTCCTGGGTGGAAACGATCCACCTACCTCAGCCTCCCAAAGTGCTGGAATTACAGGCATGAGCCTCCATACCCAGCCACTTCTTTAAAATTTAGAGACAGAGCCTTGCTCTGTCACCCCCATCCCCCAGGCTGGAGTGCAGTGGAATGATGATTCACTGCAGCCTTCAACTCCTGGCCTCAAGAGATCCTCCTGCCTTAGTCTCCCAAGTAGCTGGAACTACAGGCACGTGCCACCATGCCCACTAATTTTTATTATTTTTTTTATTTTTATTTTTTTTTTATAGAGACAATGTCTCACTATGTTGCCCTGGCTATTTGAACTCCTGGCCTCCCAGAGTGCTAGGATTATAGGCATGAGCCACTGCACCTGACCAGTATAACTTGTTTTACTGAGTCAGTGCAGATGTAATCTTCTCTGTTATCCATGCCTTGCTGTATGGCAGGCATCCAAATATTGGTTCTCTCATGGAGCTTTCGCACAAGTCTTTGGATGGCCCGAAAGTTACCTGGCTGAATGTTGTGCTCTGATTTCTAATCTTTTCTGCAAGTCCCTGCACCTGGTCATAGACTCTATACTTCTTCTTACTGGACTTCCTCCTGCCTTCTTGGGCAGGATACCAGCAAGACAACTCAAACCCAGCCACCTTTCCTGGTCTCTGCTTGCCCCTTGGGACACTCACACAACTCTGATTGCTCCAGCAAGCCTTTCATTCCAAAATTACCCAGGCAAGAAGCAAGGACCAGTCTCTATTTGCTCATCTATTCCCAGGCTTCTGAAGTAATAGATCTGGCTTTCTCAAGAACTCTTTCACTGAGTTCTGCAACAACATGAGAGCCCGTGTGGACCCATGAGTTTCTACATCTTAGCAAGTGTCTAGATCAGGACTAAGATGTCAGTCCTTTCCCTTCTCACCAGCATCCTCAGTCTCTAAGGTTCTCTTGAAGCTCCACACATGTGGTTTCAGGGAAAGGAAAGGAGTAGCTCTCACCTTGAACTTGAGTGATTTTCTAATGCCTGGACTTCTATTATTATAAGATGGGGAGAACGAAAGGGGGTTATTGGTCAATGAACTGGTCCTGCCAGCTCATAGGTGGTCCTTCAAATATGGGGATTTAGCACCTCTTATTCTCAGCTTTAGGGCTGTAGCCTCATTTTAGAGACAACATGAAATGTCCCACTGACATTCAGTTAAACAATGTTGTAATGCGTGTCCTTGCACGTCTATCTTTGTGAGCCTTTGAGAGTATGGCCAAAGGGTGAATTACTCATAGATGTTGCTAAATTGTTTTCCAGAAAGGTTGCACCAGTTTGCTCTTCCAAAACACTGCAGGAGTACATCCATTTCCTGACATTCTCCCCAAGCCCAGCTAGACATTCCTCAACCTGAAACATGGGACAGAGCTCTGGTTGGAAAGACCAACTCACTCAGTCAAAAGGCCAGATGAATGCACCATTCTAGACATTTAAAAGTGTCAAATGGAGACAGGGTGGAGGAAGGAGGGGGAATGGAAGAGAAAAGAGAAGGAAAGGCAAAGGGAAGAGAATAATTATTTTCAGGATCTATTGCCAGCTATTGTGCTTTATCTCAATTGCCTCATGGGGGCCAGGCCCAGTGGCTCACACCTGTAATCCCAGCACTTTGGGAGGCTGAGGTAGGCGGATCACTTGAGGTCAGGAGTTTGAGAACGGCCTGGCCAATATGGTGAAGCCCCATCTCTATTAAAAATACAAAAGTCAACTGGACATGGTGGCGGGCTCCTGTAGTCCCAGCTGCTGGGGAGGCTGAGGCAGAAGAATCACTTGAACCTGGAAGGCAGAGGCTGTAGTGATCCAAGATCACGCCACTGCCCTCTAGCCTGGGGGACAGAGCGAGACTCCATCTCAAAGAAAAAAAAAGAAAAAAGAAAATTGCTTTGAATTGCCTCACGGCCAGGATGAGGGAGGCAGGAGGTGAAGGTTTGTGCAATTGGGCTCCTAGAAGTCAGCTTGTGCCGTGCTGCTGACTGTGGTGAAACTGAGCCTCTTAATCTTACCTCCAGTGATGCTACTTAGCTGCAGAAGTATTGCTGACACACCAGCAAGCAGCAGAACGTTTTCTCTAGCCAACACTCTCGTCCACCTGGAGAAAGGCCCTCTCTTTCCTTCCTTCCTTCCTTCCTTCCTTCCTTCCTTCCTTCCTTCCTTCCTTCCTTTCTTTCGACAGAGTCTCTGTCACCCAGGCTGGAGTACAGTGGCATGACAGTGGCTCACTGCAACCTCTGCCTCCTGGGTTCAAGAGATTCTCCTGCCTCAGCCTCCCAAGTAGCTGAGATTGCAGGCACCTACCACCACACCTGGCTAATTTTTGTATTTTTAGTAGAGACGGGGTTTCACCATGTTGGCCAGGCCGGTCTCGAACTCCTGACCTCAGGTGATCTGCCCGCCTTGACCTCCCAAAGTGCTGGGATTACAGGCGTGAGCCACCGTGCCCAGCTGAAAGGCCCTCTTTGAACATAATAGGTGCCTCAAATTAGTCAACATGGGATCTCTGACATCCTCCAAGCCCCCGGGCACCACCCTCACTCCATAATTGCTCATTCACAGTGTTGTATGTCCTCATCCACTGACCAGGTTCCAGTTCTCCAGAAGTCCTTCCTCTCCAAACCAGCAGCAGCAGTATCTGTAAGGGAAATTTGTGTCTATGATTTTTCTTTCTCTCTTTCTTTTCCCCCTTGTAAAACTCAAGTCCCTTAAAGGGACTGTTACAACTCAATGTATTTGGACTTCTCTAGAAAGTCAGACTAAACGCCATGAAATTCACTGTGTATTCAAAATTAAGAGCCATTAGACTTGGGGGACACATGTTTTGGTCACTGCCTTTGTTAGCAATCGCTGGAACGAGAGTTGACAAGGTCAGGGAAGGTCGCTCCCGTAGATAACAACTCCCCAGATAACAAACGTAGGGGCTGCAGATAGGACATGGGGCTGGTGGAGACAGCGAGGTGCTGGCAGTCAGGATCCCAGGGTCTGGATCTGACTCCCCAAAGATGTGTCTGTTTTTATCTTAGAAAAGGGGCATAACTCCCCACAAGCTGAACAGCGTAAGTATATGCAATTTAATTACTAAAGTAATATGAAAGTATTTATTGTATTGTTACAGAATATATATAATATACAATAATGTAATATATAATTTATAATATAATTTTTTGGGGGGGATGGAGTTTTGCTCTTGTCACCCAGGCTGGAGTGCAATGGCATGATCTTAGCTCACTGTAACCTCTGTCTCCCGGTTTCAAGCAATTCTCCTGCCTCAGCCTCCAAAGTAGCTGGGATTATGGATGTGTACCACCATGCCCAGCTACTTTTTATATTTTTAGTAGAGATGGGATTTTACCATGTTGGCCAGGCTAGTCGTAAACTCCTAAGCTCAGGTGATCTACCTGCCTCAGCCTCCCAAAGGGCTGGGATTACAGGTGTGAGCTACTGCACCTGGCCATAATATAATAATTATATATAGTGTACAAAATAATAATCTTATTGGCAAGGAGTTCTTAATAACATCAAAAAGAACACTTCCTTTCCTTTTTTTTTTTTGAGACAGAGTCTCGCTCTGTCGCCCAGTCTGGAGTCCAGTGGTGCCATCTCGGCTCACTGCAACCTCCGCCTCCTGGGTTCAAGCAATTCTTCTCCCTTAGCCTCCGAGTAGCTGGGATTATAGGCGTGCACCACCACACCTGGCTAATTTTTGTATTTTTGGTAGAGATGGGGTTTTACCATCTTGGCCAGGCTGGTCTTGAACTCCTCACCTTGTGATCCACCGGCCTCAGCCTCCCAAAGTGCTGGGATTATAGGTGTGAGCCACTGCACCCGGCCTCAAAAAGAACATTTTCTTAGGACACTTTAGACAGTACTGAGCAAGGCTGAATACAGTGGCACATGCCTATAACCCCAGCACTTTGGGAGACCAAGGCTGGAGGATTGCTTGAGGCCAGGAGTCTGTGACCAGCCTGGGCAATATAGCAAGACCCCATGCCTACAAAGAAATGTTTTTGTTTAATTAGCTGCTTACCTGTAGTCCTAGCTACTGGGAAGGCTGAGGTGGGAGGATGGCTTAGCAAAATAAGAGAAGCCTGTAGGCTTTAGGGATACACAGACCTGGGCTTGTATTTTGTTTAAGGTATTTGTTTAGTGAGTTTGGATAAATTATTTAACTTCTCTCGGGCTGTTTTTGCCTTGAAAAATGAGAAGAGTAGAGTAATCTTTTCAGACCGTTGTAGGGATTAAAAATCAACAGGTTTAAGGTTTCTGTTATGCAAGATGAATAAGTGCTAAAGATCTGCTGTACAAGATTGTGCTTATAGTTAATAATACTGTAATGTGTATGCACTTTAAAATCTAGTAAGAAGCCAGGTGTGGTGGCTTACGCCTGTAATCCCAACACTCTGGGAGACCGAGATGGGAGGATTGCTTGAGCCCAGGAGTTTGAGACCAGCCTGGGCAACATAGTGAGACCCCCATTTACAAAAATTTAAAAATAAAAAAATTAGCCAGGCATGCTGGTGTGTGCCTGTAGTCCCAGCTACTGGGGAGGTTGAGGTGGGAGGATCACTTGAGCCTGGGAGGTCAAGGCTCCAGTGGGCCATAATCACACCACTGTGCTCCAGACTGGGCAGCAAGTGAGACACTGTCTTAAAAAATAAATTAATTGCCCGGCGCAGTGGCTCACACCTGTAATCCCAGCACTTTAGGAGGCCGAGGCGGGCAGATTACGAGGTCAGGAGATCGAGACCATCCTGGCTAACACAGTGAAACCCCCGTCTCTACTAAAGAATACAAAAAATTAGCCAGGCGTAGCGGCGAGCACCTATAGTCCCAGCTACTCGGGAGGCTGAGGCAGGAGAATGGTGTGAACCCAGAAGGTGGAGGTTGCAGTGAGCCAAGATTGTGCCACTGCACTCCAGCCTGGGCCACAGAGCTAGACTCTGTCTCAAATAAATAAATAAAATTAATTATTTAAAATAATAAATAAGGCCAGGCACAGTGGCTCACATGTGTAATCCCAATATTTTGGGAGGCTGAAGTGGGCAGATCATTTGAGGTTAGGAATTCAAGACCAACATGGCAAAACCCCGTCTCCACTAAAAACACAAAAATTAGCTGGGCTTAGTGGTATGCGCCTGTGATTCAGCTACTTGGGAGGCTGAGGCAGCAGAATCGCTTGAAGCTGGGAGGCAGAGGTTGCAATGAGTCGAGATCCTGCCACTGCACTGCAGCCTGAGCTACAGAGTAAGATTCTGTCTCAAAAATAATAATAATAATAATAATAATAACAACAACAATAATAATAATAATAATTAAATACTATATATTAAGAGGGTAAAATTTTTAAATAATATGTGTAAAACAGATGTCTAATACACCAGGGGACTTTATTAAACAGTAGTTATTGTTAAAAATGGAAAAACTGGGTATAAATATCACTTTTTGTTTGTTTGTTTCACTTATCTTTCAATGAGAGCAATGCCAAGTTTAGCAAATAATTCCGATTTTGCAAGGATTTTTTGCTGTGACCTGAGACCAGAGAACTGCCGCTTGTTCCAGATTTTGCAAGTGGTCGGTTTGGCTGTAGATCAGATGGAACTACCCTTCCCAAAATACAGTTTCCCTTCTCCTGGCTTCTAGGGAGAGCTTCCTCCTGGAACTTGGCCCTTTAGGAAGCTGAACCTGGTGAAGTGTGGATTTGCAGCTCAGCACTCCTGAACATTTGTTAACCTGAATTGGTCAAGTTCAGATAAAGGAGTAGTTTATTTTTTTCCTTAGTGAGTTTAGGGTTTGCGTGGTTGATTTTTTACATTTTTTTGGATTTTTTCCCTTAGTATTTCATGAGGAAAATTTTCTTTATTTCCTTTAATTTTTAATTTCTGTGAGCATATAGTAGGTACATATATTTATGGGTTACATGAGATATTTTGATGCAGACACACAACGTGTAATAATCACGTCAGCCTAAAAGGGGCGTCCGTCTCCTCAAGCATTTATCCTTTATGCTACAATCAAATTATACTCTTTTAGGTTTTTTTAAATGTACAATTATTGACTGTAGTCACCCTGTTGTGCTAGTAAATACTAGACCTTATTAATTCCTTCTGACTATATTTTATATCCATTAACCATCCCTTCTTTCCCTCAACTCCCCCCACCCTTCCCAGTCTCTGGTAACCATCCTTCTACTCTCTGTCTCCATGAGTTTAATTGTTTTGATTTTTAGATCCCACAAATAGATGAGAACACGCGAAGTTTGTCTCTCTGTGCCTGGCATGTTTCACTTAACATAATGACCATAGTTCCATCCATGTTATTGCAAATGACTGGATCTCATTCTTTTTTACGGCTGAATAGTACTCCATTGTGTATATACACCACATTTTCTTTATCCATTCGTCGGTTGATGGGCACTGAGGTTGCTTTGAAATCTTGGCTATTGTGTTGCAGTAAACATGGGAGTGCAGCTATCTCTTTGATATACTGATTTCCTTTCTTTGGGGTATATACTCAGCAGTGGGATTGCTGGATCATATAGTGGGTCTATTTTTAGTATTTTGAGGAATTTCCAAACTATTCTCCATAGTGGCTATACTAATTTACATTTCCACCAACAGTGTACAAGCGTTCCCTTTTTTCCACATCCTCACTAGCATTTGTTATTGCCTGACTTTTGGATAAAAGCCTTTTTTTGGGGGGGGTGAGGGGGGGACATCGTCTCGCTCTGTCGCCCAGGCTGGAGTGTAGTGGTGCGATCTCGGCTCACTGCAACCTGCACCTCCTGAGTTCAAGTGATTCTCCTGCCATAGCCTCCCTAGTAGCTGGGACTACAGGCATACACCACCACACCCAGCAAATTTTTTATTTTTATTTTTTGTACAGGTGAGGTCTTACTACATTGCCCAAGCTGGCCTCAAATGCCTGGGCTCAAGCAATCCTCCTGCCTCAGCCTCCCAGTGTGCTGGGATGACAGGTGTGAACCACTGCACCTGGCTTTTTTTTGCTTTATAGTCAGGTTTTCTTCTCTCTAACTGTCACATATTTTGTTTTTGAAGGAGTGTGAATAACCGTGTGCTCACATATAATTCCTGGAAGAAATCTCTGTTTTTAGAAGAAACAACTAAAACTGTATCTCTCCTTCCTATCACTGTACTTTGAGTTTTTATGAAAATCCATGGTAAGGAGAAATGCTGTCTGAATACTTCTGCAACTAGACTAATAAAAGGTCCTGAGCCATGTGCAGTGGCTCACACCTATCATTCTAGCACTTTGGGAGGCCAAGGTGGGAGGACTGCTTGAACCCAGGAGTTCAAGACCAGCCTGAGCAACATAGAGAGACCCTGTCTCTATAAAGTATTAATAATTTTTAAAATTAGCTGGATGTGGTGGTGCGTGCCTGTAGTTCCAGCTGCTCTGGAGGCTGAGGCAGAAGGATCGCTTGAGCACAGGAGGTAGAGACTACATTGAGCCATGATCACGCCACTGCATGCCAGCCTGGGTGACAGAGCGAGTCCTGTCTCAAAAAAAAAAAAAAAAATGTCCCAGAGGACATTATGTTAAGTGAAATAAAGCAGGCACAGGAGGATAAATTCTTCATGTTCTTACTCGTGTGGAAGCTAAAAAAATTGATCTCGTGAAGGTCAAGAGTAGAGCAGTGGTTACTAGTGGCTAGGAAGGAAAGTGGGGAGGGTGACTAGAGAGGTTGGTTAATGGATACAAAATTACAGCTGGATAGGAGGAATAAATTCTAGTGTTCTATAGCACTATAGGGGCATAATAGTTAACAATTTATTGTATATTTTGAAATAGCTAGAAGAGAGGGTTTTGAATGTTTCCAACGCAAAGAAAGGATAAATGTTTGCAGTGATTTTTTTGGCTAATTACTCTGATTTGATCATTACACATTGTATGTATGTATCGAAATATCACACCACAGCCTATAAATTCTATGGGCTATATTATTAGGTGCTCATTAAAAACAACTTTAGGTTGAGGCGGAAAGATCTCTTGAGCCCAGGAGTTTGAGGCTGCAGTAAGCTGGGATTCTGCCACTAAACTCTAGCCTGGGCAATAGGCTAGAGACCCTGTCTCAAAAAAACACGTTTTTAATTTAAAAAAACAGCTAAGGCTGGGTGCCGTGGCTCATGCCTGTAACCAGCACTTTGGGAGGCTGAGGTGGGCAGATCACTTGAGGTCAAGAGTTTGAGACCAGCCTGGCCAACATGGTAAAGCCCTGCCTCTACCAACAATTACAAAAATTAGCCAGGTGTGGTGGCACATGCCTGTAGTCCCACTTACTCAGGAGGGTAAAGTGGGAAAACCGCTTGAACCTGGGACCAGAGATTGCAGTGAGCTGAGACTGAGTCACTGCACTCCAGCTTGGGTGACAGGGTGAGACCCCATCTCAAATAATAAAAATTAAATTTAAAAACAGCTTTAAAAAGATATTGGGCTGGCAAGCAGGGAAAGAAGGGGTGTCATAGATTCATTCATTCATTCTTTAGCTCTTATGAAGGGTCCTCTTTGTTTCAGGCACTGTTTGGGTGATGGAGATACAGAGAGAAGCATATGACGTATGATTCTTCAGGAGCTGCTGGGCTAGTGCCGGGATGATGGCAAACATATAAAACCTCAGCAGGGGAGACAACGCGGGAGCTGTGTCCTTAGTGAGTGATGGCAGGGAGTAAGGAAAGGGCATTCAAGGGCCTGGTGCCTCCAGAGACAAGGAAGGGAGACTGGGGCATATGGAGGTCCTGGAGAGGCTCAGGTCAGAGCTAAGACCAGAGGTACGGTGAGGCTATGGTGTGGAAGGCCTTGAACACCAACGTAGGGGGATTTGACTTCATGTAGAAGGCAATTGGGAGCCACGTCGTTTCTAAGTCAGGGGATGAACATGCTCTGATTGCTATGGAAGAATTTTCCAAGCAGCGCTATTGAAAAGAGCGGTAGAGCTTGGATGCAGGGAGACACAGCATCTGGAGGCTGCTGCAGCCCTTGGCGTGTATACGGCTGGCGCTCACCTCTGCCCCGCCTTTGTTTCCTCCTACCTTTCCTGATTTTCCTCTATCTCCTTCCTCTTCTTTACCTACTGCCCTCACTTTCTTCACCAGTTACTTTCTCCTCCATCCTTTCTTCCAGAAAGGGACAGAAGCTCTGATCGTGGACAGACTAGAACAGATCCTTTTGCCTCCTTTAGTATTTCTACTTCGAGTAAAAATGTCCAGTGAGACAGTGTACTTCCGGAATATATTATCCTTATCAATCAAAGAACTAATGAACTTTGGCAATAAACTGTCCAGTGATATACTTGTGGGGAAAGCCTGAACATATTTAAGGAGTGTGGCGAGCAGTGCAGTTCCAAGGTGACCCTATTCATAGAATGGAGGCACCTTGCAGCTCCTAAATGAACACATACTTCCAATCTGCTGTGGTATCATTCCGGTTCCTCTAGAATTTTCCTTGGCATCACCCGCAAGCCCCAACTTGTCCTATGGGGACAAGACACAGACTCACTAACTGTGAAATTCTGAAAGGCAGCTGATCTGCAATACTCACTGTGGCACCAACCTGCTGGTTTGAACAAGTATGAAAACCTTTTAGCAGAATACCAAGCAACAGGAGGTGAAAATTACCCTCACAGTGACCACGAGGAAAGCTTCTCCAATGCACAGTTGCAAAAGGTGCAGGGTAGTTATAGGGTTCCTCAAAAATTAAAAAGAAATGGAGTCACTTAAAAAATAAAATCCAGCCAAACACAACTCTAAAGCAAACTAGCTAGCAAGAATAGCCAATGTATCCCAAAAGCAAGGAGCTTTGCTTTTGTGAACCCAGAATAGAAAGTACAAACTAATGGTTTGGCATGAGTCTTTTTCAGACATACCCAGGTATACAGATAGTAATCGTGATAGTAATAAAATGAGGGTCTTTAAGGATTTATTTCCTTTTTTTTTTTTTTGAGACAGTCTTTCTCTGTCACCCAGGCTGGAGTGCAGTAGTGCCATCTCGGCTCACTGTAAGCTCCACCTCCTGGGTTCACGCCATTCTCCTACCTCAGCCTCCCGAGTAGCTGGGACTACAGGTGGCCACCACCACTCCCGGCTAATTTTTTGTATCTTTGGTAGAGACAGGTTGTCACCATGTTAGCCAGGATGGTCTCGATCTCCTGACCTTGTGATCCACCTGCCTCAGCCTCCCAAAGTGCTGGGATTACAGGCGTGAGCCACTATGCTGGGCCTAAGGATTTCTTTTGGTCTTTGTTTTTCTGTATGTTGATTAGTTATTACTGCATAATAAAACACTCTAGGCTGGGCGCGGTGGCTCATGCCTGTAATCCCAGCACTTTGGGAGGCCGAGGAGGGTGGATCACTTGAGGTCAGGAGTTCAAGACCAGGCTGGCCAATACAGCGAAACCCCATCTCTACTAAAAATACAAAAATTAGCCGGTGTGGTGGTGGGCACCTGTAATCCCAGCTACTCTGGGGGCTGAGGCAGGAGAATCGCTTGAACCTGGGAAGCAGAGGTTGCAGTGAGCCAAGATCGTGCCATGGCACTCCAGCCTGGGCAACAAGAGTGAAACTCTGTCTCAAACAAAAACAAAAACAAAAAACAAAAAACATGGTTAGAATAGTACATTTTATGTTGTATGTATTTTACCAAAATTAAAAAAGAAGTCAAAATAGTTTAAATAAAACAAGACCAATTATACAACTGCAGTCTTACATCTATAGTAGGAGTGGGCCAAGCAGAACAGAAAATTCCCAAAGGCCTTTTAAAATACACTGGCGAGATACTACTTAGCCAGGGCCTGGTGGCTAGGCTGGTTCTCTCCTTTCCAGTTGGAGGTCTCTGCCGCTAACATGCTCCACCAGATCATCAGTCAGGCTAAGAAGCATCCAAGCTTGATCCCCCTCTTAGTATTTATTGGAGCTGGAGGTACTGGAGCAGGACTGTATCTCTTGCATCTGGCATTGTTCAATCCAGATGTTAGTTGGGACAGAAAGAATCACCCAGATCCCTGGAACAAACTGGGTCCCGATGATCAATACAAGTTCTACTCAATGAATGTGGATCACAGCAAACTGAAGAAAGAAGGTCCAGATTTCTAAATGAAATGTTTCACTATAAAGCTGCTTTAGACCGAAGGTCTTCCAGAATCCATCCGCACAATTTTCCACTTCACTAGGAAATATTTCTCCTCTAAATGAATGAAATCATGTTGATGTAACCTATTGGAGATTACACTGATTAATAAATAACTGAAACTTGAAAAAATAATACACTGGAAGTCATTCTACAGTGCTTCCATCCACCAAATAAACTTTAGATATAAGACGCTGGAAGATGCCACTTGGTTCCAGTTCTTCAAACTCTGGAATTAAGCCAGGGAAAGAAGTAAAAATGTTTAGAAACATAGTGTTTCTATACAGGACAGTAGGATTTAGGAAGGTCCAGGGTCATCTGTAGTCTTTTCCCTCCTTCCAAAGATTAATGCTGTAAAACATTTGTATTAAATAATACTTCAATCCAGTACTGTACCGACGTCTGGACCAACTTCTTTCCGTTCTGGGGAACAGATGTTCCCTGTTTCTCATTGTTTTCTAGTGTTTCGTTGGTTTTTGATGCCCTCATTTTATTTCTCCAGGATTATTTGTTTTCTTATTCTTTTTTAGAGAAGTTCTTAGTCAAAATTTCTTGAAAATTCAAATAAATATGTTTGCTGAGTTTCCTTTGCCTTAAGTTTTAAAAACTCTTTTAGAGAACCCCTCTGGCAGGTTAGAGTGGCTGATCTGATTGATAAGCTTGCTGCTGGCCAGTTTCCTGTTGGTTACCCGACCGTGCTACGGGTTCTCCAACAACCCGTGTTCGTAGAGATGAGCTGCAGGAACCTCACTCATATGTATTTGCTTTTATCCTAAAGTTTCACAGAGGTGACATATGACATTTTGCCTCACAAAGAGTTGCAATTGTTAAAGGCAATAGTGTATTTCCTTTTATGTTTTGGCCCCATTTGCCCTTCTTACAGAATTTTAGTTATGTCAACGCCAAACAGCTGATGGACTTTGAAATCGCTCTGCAATTTTCATCTTTTGATACTTCTAGCTCATTGCGTTTTAAAAACTTAGTCTCCCTTGGGGAAAAAAGCCATGGAATGCTCCTAGTATCTTCTGCAAATAAAGGACCCACACCAAAAAATTCAGGCTCTTTAAAGTCTCATTTTCCTCACTGAGCGGGTTCTGACGACTATCTTTGCAAAACCACCGCAGAGACTTCTGGTGGCCTGGCAGCACCTTTGAACAAGATCATCTCAGCAAAGCAAAGGCCAGGGCTGCTCTGTACAGAATGCAATAGCAAATAAAAAAGGCTGAACTTCCTCGGCCTTCTGTTTGGCAATACTACAGAGTGCCTCCCTTCCCTCTTCTGAGAGAGAGGACGATTTCAGCGCAGAGGGCCGTGCGCGTTCGCTTGGAAATCTAGGTCATAACCTTGACTTTGGGAAAGCCAGGGTGGCCTACCTGAAACTGTCCAGTTCCCCAGCATCGGGGACACGTCCCCATGTCCCTCAAGATGTCTATTCTGGTCTGAGCCGTCCGTAGTGTCCAGGAAAAGCACGGGTAGCTCAAGAATTTCTGTGTCAAGAGTTTTAGTGCTGCAAGCCTGGTTGGGACAGGGCGGTGGGAGGGTTTGAAATTCTATTTTGACTTTGAATTTGATTTTATAATGTATTAGATGGATAGATGCGAAATGGATTGTTAACATGTATGTGGAGGGGCGGGAAGAGCTTCTGGAAAGCCTCAGCCCTGAGTGCCTACTCCTGAGTGGGAAAAACCCCTGCACGGGTTGAGAGCGCTCCCTAAGTCGTCCGGAAGTAAAATCGCATGGCCTATGTTCCAAAAATGCCGCCACTCAGGATGTCAAGTCTGCAGGTTTGCAGCCTTGAGAGCCCAGCCCCAGGCAGAGGCACCGCGCAGGCCTGGATATACAGGACTCGCCCTGCGCAGGGCTGGCCATACTGGGCAGGGTTGGAGCTGACGGGGCGGGGCGGGGTAGGGCGGGGCCAGCTGGGAGGGGCGGGGCGTGATTGAGGCCAGCCGGGCGGGGAGAGGCGGGGCTGGAGGGGAGGGCCCTCAGGGGTGGGCGGGGTTAGAGAGCTGGATTGAAGCAGGCAGGACGGGGAGAGGCGGGGCTTGAGGGGAGGGACGAAGAGGTGGGCGGGGTTCAAGAGCGGGATTGAAGCCCGTGGGGCAGGGCGGGGCCGGCGGGGCCGGCGGGGCCGGCGGGGCCGGCGGGGCGGGGCGGGGCGGGGCGCAGCGCCAGGGCTCCGACTCCAAGTAGTACGGCGGGCGGCACTAGAGGGAGCTGCGGCCGCGCCCGCCCCGCCGCGCCGGCCCGGCCCCGAGCGCCGCCTCCCCAGCCAGCGCCGCCGCGATGGCGGAGGACAGCGAGTCTGCGGCCAGCCAGCAGAGCCTGGAACTGGACGACCAGGACACGTGCGGGATAGACGGAGACAATGAGGAGGAGATGGAGCACGCCAAAGGGTAGGGGCGGCGCGCGGGCGCACCAGGAGCTACAGGGCGGGGACCGCGCGCGCCAGGGTCTCTCGCTCGGGGGCTGGCTCCCAGGAATGCGGGCTCTTCGGCCGCTCCGCCCCGCGATGGTTTCTCCGCGGCGCGGAGCCATGGTGAGGTCCGGGGCGCGCGGCTCGCGGGAGAGGACAGTGCGCGGGGAGGCGAGGCCCGGGGTGGGCGGGGAGGCTGGGGCCCGGGCGGGGACCGGCGACGCTACTGTCACCTGCCGTGCGCCACCGGCCGGCCTCGCCCATCCCCGCCGGCGGCCTGGCCCAGGAGGCGCGTGTTGCCTTCGCCCGCGGGTGGCTCCGGTGGGCGCCGAGGAGAGGCGTGACACCCTGCCTTTTGCGACGCCCTGCCCTTTGTGACGGCCGTAGCCTGGGGTAGGAGGTCGCCCTCCTCTGCCCCCTGCCATCCTTGTTAAGTCCCTTCAGACCCCCTCTCCACGGCCGCCACCCAAAAAGAATGGGCAAAGACGTGGGTGGAGCGGCATGGAGTTGCCCCTGGTGGTGTCGGGGCTGCAGGCGGCGAACTGCGCAAAGTTCTGGCGCCGAGGGTGTCCCGGGCCCGGCCCCTGCTGGGGATACTGGGCTTTGCACCGCCTCGCGTGTCCCTAGAGCTTTTCAGAGCAGGGCCGATCCCCTGAGCCGGGCTCTCGCTAACCTGGCCGCATCCGGTTTGCAAAGCTGGCATTTGATCTCCAAAACTCGATGCCCCAAGCATTTTCACACTTGATTGGGTTTCTTAATCCTTTGCCTTTGCCCCGGAACCCTACAGACTTGATTTGCGCTTCTGTTGGAGAAAAGGATTGCTTCAGGTGAAGGTCGTTGTTGATGCTCTCTTTTTAGAGGCAGTGGGTCATTTTACATAAAAACTGGTGTCCTTTTAAAAGTGCTGTTTGCGTTACCCTTTTACCCTATTTGATTCAAACTATGCGCTGGCACAGAGCGTTCTTGCTACACCCTTAGAAGTGAGATTTTTCGAACCATGGTAAGTGATGGAGAAGTGGGTCAGCTTAAAAAACATGATAGGGAGGCCTGAGTCACAGATGCTTTACACACAGTTCATAGAGAGATTCTTGAAATGATTGATCATTGAAAGTGTAAATCATTTGCATTCTACTTGTTTACTTTAAGATTTATTAAAGAAAGGGACTTTTTACTGACCTCTAATTCATTATAAAATATTAACAAGAAATCAAGGAAAAGAAAAGCCGACTATGTGCATCTCCCATTTGCAAGTTGTTTTTATTTTTGCCGTGAATACTTCAGTGGCGGCTGCAAGTATCGAATGTTCGAGTCTAGAATTTTTTTTTTTTAAAGAGAGGAAAGGAAATTGCGCAGAAATCTGAACCTGAACTCTGTTTATGCAGGGATAGAAACGTGCTTGTGATAGATAGCTAAATACAAATATGTTTTTGAAACGGTAGTTCTAGTGCCAGAAATGGGCCCAGGTGCAGATGCAAGCTGAGGGATTAACCTGTATTGTCTTTCTGGAGAGACCCTGGATTTTTATCTTCTCTGCTGTAATTCCTGTTTATTGTTCCTCCTTTGATTGATACTCTGGGTTGGGGGGCTTGATTAGGACTTCTTTGCCTACACTGTTGAGAATGTCCCTGGTACAAAGAATTCCTCATCTGTGTGCCCATTGATCTGAGCCTGTCCCCTGACACCTTTCAAGCAGCTAAAGTTCCCAGAGTAGCACCCAGAGGCATCTCTGCTGCCTTCAGAAGTTTTCAGTTTTGTATATCAGCACATTCATTATATATTAGAAAGTTTATCAAAATTTAGAGATGCCCCGTGTACTGAAATGTTTAAACCAAGAGCAGATACCATGTTAATAGCTTCTAGTGGGAAAAGATTAACATAATGGATGTATTGTACTCTATTTAAATGTAAGGAGATTAGGAAAACTCCAAATGACTGTTCTCCTTGGATTGCCTGTTTGGATTTGAATTTAGACAATGTGTGCCAAATTTGGGGGAGTAAATGTGTTTTATTTGGCTCATGTACTGATGATATCGCAGTAGAAACCTAGGTTTTCTTTTTTTTTCTTTTTGAGACGGAGTCTTGCTCTGCCACCCAGGCTGGAGTGCAGTGGCCGCATCTCAGCTCACTACAAGCTCCGCCTCCCGGGTTTACGCCATTCTCCTGCCTCAGCCTCCCGAGTAGCTGGGACTACAGGCGCCCGCCTCGTCGCCCGGCTAGTTTTTTGTATTTTTAAGTAGAGACGGGGGTTTCACCGTATTAGCCAGGATGGTCTCGATCTCCTGACCTCGTGATCCGCCCGTCTCGGCCTCCCAAAGTGCTGGGATTACAGGCTTGAGCCACCGCGCCCGGCCGAAACCTAGGTTTTCTTTAAATAGCTCAAGTTTGTAAATGTTAAAATTTGAAAGACTCTTTTTCTGTCCTTGGCCTCTTCATTCCCATCAGTTTAAATAAATAACAAATAATGAGCCTTTGGATGAATCAGTAAGAACATGTTTCACCTTTTAAAGGCAGTTTGTCAATTTGAGGCCACCAGGCAGCGGCCAGTGCAGAGCGGTAATTTACTGAATAGTACCCTTGTGGCCTGAAAGAATTCATTTACCCCACCACTCAGTATAATGTATTTACTAGTCGTTTTAGACATACTAAATTGAAACTAGAGCCTCAAATAAAAGGAAAATACCCAATTAGAGTCTTCTTGTGTTCCAGAATGTAAGTATGTAAATATGTAAAACTGCATATGCTTTTATTTTATTTTCATGGAATTTTCTTCATGGACTAAACAGGGTATTTCATTTTATAAATAATGCTAAGAGTCCATGAATGAAACATCAGATGTTTTATGTTTAATTAAAAGCAGTGGTGTAACTGTTATAAAATACTTGTCTCACTGTCTTTATGTCTTGTTTTTCATGGAAAATGTACTCTTTTTTTTTTGACGGAGTCTTGCTCTGTCACCCAGACTGGAGTGGTGCAATCTCGGTTCACTACAACCTCTGCCTCCTGGATTCAAGCAATTCTCCTGTCTCAGCCTCCTAAGTAGCTGGGATTACAGGCGCGTGCCACCACGCCCAGCTAATTTTTGTATTTTTAGTAGAGATGGGGTTTCACCATGTTGGTCAGGCTGGTCTGGAACTTCTGACCTCAGGTGATCTGCCTGCGTTGGCCTCTCGAAGTGCTGGGATTACAGGTGTGAGCCAGTGTAAAGAGTTAAATGTACTCTTTAACTTTTTGGTCCACCCAAGCATGAACGTAACAAACCACGATAAAAATTTCATGAATTACAAAGAACATGGGGGAAGGAGGGATTGTCAGTTTTAATGAGACTATATTCAGACAAGTATAATTTTATTATTTTCAAACAATATGCGGCAATTAGAATCAGGCTAATAGAGGATTACCTAAAGAGATCTTTATATAACTTGCTTTAACACATGATTGCAATTAGAATTAGGGAGTAGGTCTTTATACAGAGCTTGAAGGAGCCTTGAAAGACTTTCTACATAGATAAAAACCTCAGTTCAGCTATATGAATTATTAGAAATAGTCCAGATTACTGAAGATTTCTGTTCTGCTGTGGGTGGCAGTGGTACGAAAGAGGTGACGTGGAGGATTTTTTTTTTTTTTTGAGATGGAGTTTTGCTCTTGTCGCCCAGGCTGGAGTGCAATGGTGCAATCTTGGTGCACTGCAACCTCCACCTCCTGGGTTCAAGCGGTTCTCCTGCCTCAGCCTCCCGAGTAGCTGGGATTACAGGCGTGCATCACCACACCCAGCTAATTTTGTGTTTTTAGTAGAGATGGTGTTTTACCATGTTGGTCAGGCTGTTCTCAAACTCCTGACCTCAGGTTATCCCCCAGCCTCCGCCTCCCAAAGTGCTGAGATTACAGGCGTGCGCCACCACACCCGGCTAATTTTGTATTTTTAGTAGAGATGGGTTTTTACCATGTTGGTCAGGCTGGTCTTGAACTCCTGACCTCAGGTGATGCCCCTGCCTTGGCCTCCTGAAGTGCTGGGATTACAGGCCATGGCACCTGGCCTGGAGGATGAATTTCCTGGGAGCTTTCACGGTTGGATCTGAGGTTAAGATGCTCAAGGATCTTTAATACTTCCCTCATTTTGCTGTGTTCTTGCCTTCTGTTACTTTCTTCTGACGGACTTTGGGGACATTGAGGACAGGGCAAATTGTTGAAGAATCGTTTGGAACCCACTGTCTTCTTCTCGCTGTCTTTTTGATGTCGGGCTTCTCCGTTTATGAAATACATTTGGTATTGATCTTGATCTCTTGCTGAGCTAATGTTATTGTCCATTGTTGGAGATGGAGTCAAATAAAATTCGTGTTGAACTTTGGTAACAAAACCAAATCTCTTCCCCCTTGCTTTACCAACATTGACTTACAGAGTGCATATACGTCCTGGAAAAATAGATGTTTCTCATAGCTTTCCATTAAGAGAGCTTTTCCCTCAATATTCACTGGAAGCAGCTACTAAGAAGATTTATATAGGAACCAAAATAAACATAGATAAGTGTGTCTTTGTTGTCAGATACATGACTAAATTAGTCCCTGGGGTAGACATGAAATAGTTTTAGTATTTAAGGGTTAATATGTTTTTTGTTTTTTTGTTTTTTTTTGAGACGGAGTCTCGCTCTGTCGCTCAGGCTGGAGTGCAGTGCGGGGATCTCAGCTCACTGCAAGCTCCGCCTTTCGGGTTCACGCCATTCTCCTGCCTCAGCCTCCCGAGTAGCTGGGACTACAGGCGCCCGCCACCTCGCCCGGCTAGTTTTTTTGTATTTTTTAGTAGAGACGGGGTTTCACCGTGTTAGCCAGGATGGTCTTGATCTCCTGACCTCGTGATCCGCCCGTCTCGGCCTCCCAAAGTGCTGGGATTACAGGCCTGAGCCACCGCGCCCGGCCAATATGTTTTTTGTTTTGTTTTGTTTTGTTTTGTTTTTTTTTTTTTTTTTTGAGACGGAGTCTCGCTCTGTCGCTCAGGCTGGAGTGCAGTGCGGGGATCTCAGCTCACTGCAAGCTCCGCCTTTCGGGTTCACGCCATTCTCCTGCCTCAGCCTCCCGAGTAGCTGGGACTACAGGCGCCCCCACCTCGCCCGGCTAGTTTTTTTGTATTTTTTAGTAGAGACGGGGTTTCACCGTGTTAGCCAGGATGGTCTTGATCTCCTGACCTCGTGATCCGCCCGTCTCGGCCTCCCAAAGTGCTGGGATTACAGGCCTGAGCCACCGCGCCCGGCCAATATGTTTTTTTGTTTTGTTTTGTTTTGTTTTGTTTTTTTTTTTTTTTTTTGAGACGGAGTCTCGCTCTGTCGCTCAGGCTGGAGTGCAGTGCGGGGATCTCAGCTCACTGCAAGCTCCGCCTTTCGGGTTCACGCCATTCTCCTGCCTCAGCCTCCCGAGTAGCTGGGACTACAGGCGCCCGCCACCTCGCCCGGCTAGTTTTTTTGTATTTTTTAGTAGAGACGGGGTTTCACCGTGTTAGCCAGGATGGTCTTGATCTCCTGACCTCGTGATCCGCCCGTCTCGGCCTCCCAAAGTGCTGGGATTACAGGCCTGAGCCACCGCGCCCGGCCAATATGTTTTTTTTGTTTTGTTTTGTTTTGTTTTGTTTTTTTTGAGACGGAGTCTCGCTCTGTCGCACAGGCTGGAGTGAAGTGGCCGGATCTCAGCTCACTGCAAGCTCCGCCTCCCGGGTTTACGCCATTCTCCTGCCTCAGCCTCCCGAGTAGCTGGGACTACAGGCGCCCGCCATCTCGCCCGGCTAATTTTTTGTATTTTTTTAGTAGAGGCGGGGTTTCACCGTGCTAGCCAGGATGGTCTCGATCTCCTGACCTCGTGATCCGCCCGTCTCGGCCTCCCAAAGTGCTGGGATTACAGGCTTGAGCCACCGCGCCCGGCCCAATATGTTTTTAAGAGTTCTTTTTCTTAGAAAGATTGAAGACCTGGTATTGGACAAAGATGAAAACTTTGGAATTCTTTTAACAAAGAACATAACCTATCTTCTACCATCCCCAATTTAGGGGGGTTAAAAAAAAAGGAAGTTCTTCTTTGGGTACTATGTTGTTGTATCTGACTTTACCTGTCTGTTGTTGAAATCGAGTTGGGAACTTCCCCTTTGTCAGCTGTGTGGTATCAGTGGGAAAACGCAGAAACATACTATGACTTGCAATAGATTTTTCTTATGGAAAATGTAGGGATAACTCAAAGCTGCCGTTTCTGAAATTTGATCTGTTGTCAACTGTATAAATCTAAATGGAAAAATGGATTAGCAACAGTCTTCGCCTGAGGGACTTCCTCAAATCAAGAACTGCAGTTTGAAATGGTCAAGTATCTGCTAAGACTTGCATCTGAATAGGTGATATCACCCTTTGGCCCAGAACAAACTTTTTCCAGGGTTGTCTAAATATAGGACACATACTTTGCCATCTTTATTAGCACGAATGTATGCTATACATCTATACTAGTTAAAATCACTTTATTTTAACAGAACCAAGTACTACTTCAAGTTCAAGAAATTGTTTCATTTGAAAACATGTTAATGACTTTTAAAAAATATGCTTATTCAAAAATCAAATGATAGGGCCAGGTGTGGTGGCTCATGCCTGTCGTCCCAGTTCTTTGGGAAGCCAAGGCGGAGGATCGCTTGAGGCCAAGAGTTCAAGATCAACCTGGGCAACATAGCAAGACCCTATCTCTACAAACTAAAAAATGAGCTGGACATGGTGGTATTTGCGTATAGTTCCAGCTACATGGGAGGCTGAGATGGGAGAATTGCTTCAGCCCAGAGAGCTGTGATCGCACTACTGTATTCCAGCCTAGGCAACAGGATGAGACTCTGTCTAAAAATATACATATATATATATATCTTACACGTATATATTTATATATATCACATATATAGATATCAAATATATAAGTATATAAATATCAAATATATAGAGGTATATAAATATCAAATAGAGATATATCAAATGCATAGAACTATATAAATCAAATATATATATATCAAACAAGGTATATAACGTAGAATGAAAGCCCCTGGTCACCTTATTTCCCAGAGAGGTCACCACTGACAGTTTAATGAACTCAGTTTTTAATATGTGTGTGTGTTTAGCATCACTGGGATCTTACCGTACTTGGTGCATTTGTTACCGTGTATCTTTTACTGTTACTGTTGTCTGCTGGAACTTTCTGGGGCGATAGTAATCCAGTTGGACAGTCATCAACACATGGAGCACTTGCATGTGACAAGTGTGACTGAAGAGCTGAATGTTTTTATTTTACTTGAATTAATTTAAATTTAAATAGCCCCATGTGACTAGTGGCTATCATATTGGACAGCTGAGATCATATTCAGTCTTTGAATTTTGTTTGTAAGCTTTCTTGGTACTCAAAAATTTCTGTATTTTATTTCCTGTCTTTGGCAGACTATGTCTAGTTGTCGTTCTTTTTTTCTTCTGTGGATTATCTGACGCTTTTTTTTTTTTTTTTTTTGAGACAAGGTCTCACTCTGTCGCCTGGGCTGGAGTGCAGTGGCACAATCTCAGCTCACTACAGCCTTGACCTTCTGGACTCAAGTGATCCTCCCACCTTAGCCTCTCAAGTAGCTAGGACTACAGGCACGTGCCACCACACCTGGCTAATTTTTGTATTTTTGTAGAGACAGGGTCTCACTATGTTGTCTAGGCTGGTCTTGAACTCCTGAGCTCAAGCAATTCACCCGCCTTGGTCTCCCAAAGTGCTGGGACTACAGGTGTGAGCCACCGTGCCTGGCGATCTGTACATTTTGAACAAGCATGTTTTCATCCGTATTTCTTTATCCATATCAAAGAATTAACCACTATTTAAAATATTCTACCATCTCACAAGAAAAAACGGGTGGGATATTTTGACTTCTTCTCATTTCCCAGGTTTTACTGAAATAACCTAGAATTGTAATTATTTTATTTTTGCCCTTGTGTCACTAGAGACTTTTTTCTTAACTATTACATGATGTTTCACATCCCTGTTAACAAAAACGTTTTAGACTTTCCTGACAGCTTTACTGTTTTTATGGGTTTCCATTGTTCCTTATAAAACACATCCTCCTGGCCAGGCGTGGTGGCTCATGCCTGTAATCCCACACTTTGGGAGGCCGAGGTGGGCGGATCACCTGAGGTCAGGAGTTCGAGACCAGCCTGGACAACAAGATGAAACTCCATCAATACTAAAAATACAAAAAAAAAGTTAGCCAGGTGTGGTGGCGGGCGCATGTAATCCCAGCTACTCAGGAGGCTGAG
The DNA here is from genome assembly GCF_009764315.1 of Trachypithecus francoisi. NCBI lineage: Eukaryota > Metazoa > Chordata > Mammalia > Primates > Cercopithecidae > Trachypithecus > Trachypithecus francoisi. Next base: position 17,438,480 of record NW_022681474.1, on the reverse strand, counting down.
GCAGGCAGGAGAATGGCTTGAACCTGGGAGGTGGAGGTTGCAGTGAGTCGAGAGCGCACCATTGCACTCCAGGCTGGGCGACAGAGCAAGACTCTGTCTCAAAAAAATAAAAGTAAAAAATAAAACACATCCTCTCTTTTTTCTTTAAGAGCGTTCTCATATGATTTTTTTCTTAGAGTGTGTGGATGATATATTTTGAGTTCTTGCGTGTCTCAAAATGCCATTCTTTTCCCCTCCCACATAATGCATAGCCTGGGTGTGCATGTGACGCTATGATAACAATCGTTTTCCTTGAAACTCCATAAACGTTGGTTTAATATCTTCCAGCATTTACTGGTACAGATGTTGTTTTCTTTGTTTTGTTTTTGATTTTTGAGGCAGAGTCTTGCTCTGTCACCCAGGCCAGGCTGGTCTCGAACTCCGTACCTCGACCTCAGGTGATCCAACCGCCTCGGTTCCCCAAAGTGCTGGGACTACAGGTGTGAGCCACAGCACCTGACCAGATGCTGTTTTCTCTGCTTCTCTTTCTTTTCTAGGTAACCTTATTCTTTTTGTCTGTTTTAACTTGTTTTCAGTCTAGAAGCTTCTGCCTTTTTTTTCCCTGTTCTATGACCAAAGGGTTTCCATGTCCTTTGACATGCTGGGATCGCCTTTCCTTTTTTTAAATTTAATTTTATTTTTATTTTTTATTTTTTTGAGACGGAGTCTCACTCTGTTGCCCAGGCCGGAGTGCAGTGTCATGATCTTGGCTCACTGCAACCTCTACCTCCTGCATTCAAGCAATTCTCCTGCCTCAGCCTTCCGAGTAGCCAGGGTTACAGGCATGCACTACCACGCCCAGCTAATTTTTGTATTTTTAGTAGAGATGGGGTTTCACCATGTTGGCTGGGCTGGTCTTGAACTCCTGACCTCAGGGTGATCTCCCCACCCCAGCCTCCCAAAGTGCTGGGATTACAGGCGTGAGCCATCGAGACTGGCACCTTTCCTTTACTGCCTAAACAAAATGGCCCGAGCTGATACATGTTCATGGGAGTTTCTTGGGGTCTTAAATTTTCATGGTCCTCAAGCATACCCACACTGCAGCCAATTTACCCCATCACTGGGCTCCTTGTGCCTGTGTGTCCTTAGTGTGCTCTTTTTGTTCAACGTTTGACCTTGGGTGGAACATGGTTATCTTCAGTTCTGTGTCTCTCACCACCCTCCTCCCAGGAATCACTAAAATCCAGCTATTGTGTACAGCGTTTGCTGAAGCATTTTTGGCTCATGGGGAGGGAGGGAGGTCTGATTATAGAGTAGCGCAGAAAACAACTTTGAATTCAGTGTCAGACATCTTGTTCACCAAGAGGTCACGGGTTTCTGTGGGTCATGGCTTCCTCTGCTTCTGAGAGTGTCTCCTGATCTTTCTTCTCCTCTTCTCTAAATTCAAGGTCAGCCCAAATGTCCTTTCTTTCATGAAGCCTTCCGCAGTCACTATGACCGAAGGCGCTGACCCCTGCCAGAGGCCCTCTACCTCTTAGTGAGTGTATCCGTCCCATGACATCTTTCCCAGTTGCTATCACTTTATTTCCCCAGCCCTCCGCTCGGGCAGACCCTCGTTCTCCTGAGCCAAGCTGTGACTCCAAGAGGTGAGTGCCTTGTCCACAATCACAAATGGGGAATCTGGGTCTTTGTGTCTGTTGCTTAGTGTGTGTGTAGCATCTACCAACCAACTCAAGTAAAAGGTTTTATTTTGCTGGGTGCAGTGGCTCACGCCTGTAATTCCCGCACTTTGGGAGGCCAGGGCGGGTGAATCACCTGAGTTCAGAAGTTCTAGAGCAGCCCGGACTACGTGGTAAAACCCCGTCTCTACTGAAAATACAAAAATTAGTCCGGCGTGATGGCAGGCACCTGTAATCCTAGCTACTCGGGAGGCTGAGGCAGAACTGCTTGAACCTGGGAGATGGAGATGGAGATCTCTTTATAAGCACACACTGCAGTGAGCCAAGATTGCACCACTGTACTGCAGTGAGCCTGGGCGACAGAGTGAGACTCTGTCTCAAAAAAAAACAAACAAACACACAAACACACAAACTAACAAAAGTTTTATTGAAATATACAATAGGTTATCTGAAAATAAAGTATGGCTGGACTTTATTAGAATTAGACATCAGAAAGTCAAGTACCCAAGGTGCATTTGCCTTTCTAAGCTCTCTCCCTCTCTGTCTCCCTCTCTGTCAACTAGACTGCCCCAAGCATCTGTTCCTTAGTTCAGATTCTCCAGAAAGCATCTCACTGGTTTCTGGCCAAGAAAGGGATTATCCAGGCATGATCCAGTCCACTGTGGTGGAGAATGGAAAGGGAGGAGTAGGAGGGTATTGTGTGGTACAACATGGTCACTGAGGGCCACACCTTTGGTGAGACCTGTGGGCAAAGGGAGTTTTCAGGGAAGAACATAATGAGCAATGCTGGTATCTTGCTGGGACTGAATTGTATGTCCCTCCCAATTCATATGTTGAAGCCTAAATTCCCATCGTGATGGTGTCTGGAGGTGGCACCTTTGGGTGGTAAATAGCTCACAAGGGTGGAGCCCCCATGATGGGATCAGTGTGTGCTTATAAAGTGATTAAGAGTCCAGCATATTGTTCCTCTGCCAAGAATGAGGCCCTCACCAAAAACCTGACCCTGCTGGCACCCTGATCTTGGTGGACTTCGAGCCTCCAGAACTGCAAGAAATAAATGTCTGTTCTTTAAGTAATTAGTCTATCATAGTCTATAATAGCAGCCTGAGCCTAGACACACCTCAGACGTGTCTACAGAACACAGCATGTGTCTGCCTGTCTACTCACAGGTAGACTGTGTGCGTGGAGACAGCACTTTCAGTCCCCAGTCCTTGGGATATCTGGTACCTTGCCCGTGTTTGTAACTTGCTAAAGATTTGCGGAATGGATTCCAATAGCTCTTAATTCCCATTGACAAATGTATTTCAAATTGTCTTTATTTTATATGCATTAATAATAGGTGAAGACTTTTCTTTTTCTACTTCTCATTGAGAGGACTTTGGCTGTAGAGTTTTTAGTTTTGTTTGGCTGTATAGGGCCCCACATTTTTAAATGATAATTAATTTTTTTGAGCTCTTGGCATATGCTTATGCATTTTTCTTTTTCTTTTTCTTTTTTTTTTTGAGACAGAGTATCAGTCTGTCACCCAGGCTGGAGTGCAGTGGCATGATCTTGGCTCACTGCAACCTCTGCCTCCTGGGTTCAGGGGATTCTTCTGCCTCAGCCTCCCAAGTAGCTGGGATTACAGGTGCCCGCCACCATGTCCAGCTAACTTTTGTGTTTTTAGTCGAGATGGGTTTTCGCCATGTTGGCCAGGCTGATCTTGAACTCCTGACCTCAAGTGATCCGCCCTCCTTCGGCCTCCCAAAGTGCTGGGTCTACAAGCGTGAGCCACCATGCCCGGCCTTATATATTTTCCCTGGTTGACTCATTACAATAACAAATGAAGACACTGAGGCTTATCAGTTTTAATAACTTATCCAGGCCATAACTCAAATTCAAATTAACTTTTTAGTCTATCTGACTGTAAATCTGTTGCTTTTCACCAAACTGCAGTCTCATGGACTCTCGATAAGAGTAATTTGATAATGTCTCAAGGTCTTTTTCTTTACAAGTCATAGATTGATTGCCAGCCTGAACACCTTTGGAGCCAAAATTCACCTGTGTAACGGGTCAGTGAATTAATTTTTAAAAAATCATACATTTCTTTGCTTAAAGAATATTGCAAATCAATAATTAGGAACTCTATTCTCTCTAGTCCCTTAAAGGACTTCTTTTATTTTATAGCGTCAGTGTAATTAGTAACAAGTTTTTTTTCTTTTTTTGCTTCTTTCATGGCTTAATCATCTCTTTTCTTTTTTTTTTTTTTTTTTTGAGACGGAGTCTTGCTCTTTCGCCGGGCTGGAGTGCAGTGGCCGGATCTCAGCTCACTGCAAGCTCCGCCTCCCGGGTTTTACGCCATTCTCCTGCCTCAGCCTCCGGAGTAGCTGGGACTACAGGCGCCCGCCACCTCGCCCGGCTAGTTTTTTCTATTTTTAATAGAGACGGGGTTTCACCGTGTTAGCCAGGATGGTCTCGATCTCCTGACCTCGTGATCCGCCCGTCTCGGCCTCCCAAAGTGCTGGGATTACAGGCTTGAGCCACCGCGCCCGGCAATCATCTCTTTTCTGACTGCCTTACCTGTAGCCTCATACATATCAGCACCCCTTTCTCTGGAGCCTCTGCCCCCAGCATCACCATCATTTGGAGTTCCATGAAGCCAGGTTCCTGTGAGAAGTGACATGGCCCATGGAATCTCCTGGGTGAAAGTGCTGGCGGGAGGTACCCACTTCAGCCCACCTGTACCCCAGTGCTGCAGCCTATGCCCAATCTGCCCTTGATGGTGGCTTTTTTGGGTGCTTTGAGTAAGTTAGTGGCCTGTCATGCTTTCCCAGCCTTAGGAAAAAATCTGGTTGGACTCAAGGGCTGAATTGGGACGTCACCTTTACAGTTTCTGTTTTGTTTAGTGCGCTTCTGTTCCTGGCTTAAACTCACATGCCCCAGGGAAATCGGGACTTCTTATTCCCATGGCTGTGTTTCCTCAGTGTTCCAGCTCATACGGTACCTTCCCAGAGAAGGATGAGGATTCAGTTAATATAAGAAATTCCCACAGGTTTTTCCTTTAGTGTCTCTTTTTTTGGGAGGGCAGGGGGATACTTGCTCTTCACTACTTTAGGGGTACTTATTAACATTTTAAGAAAACTAAAAAAAGAACCAGCGAAAGCAGAGTGCTTGTTTCAGTTTCCAAATGAAGTTTTTAAAAAGTTCTTTACGCAAAACCACATTTTTAATGTAGAACATTAGAATGAATCACTAAGCAAAAACGCCATGCCTTGGTATATTCGTGTATACATTTTCCTGTTTATAAATATTTACAAAAATGCAAATATAGCAGTATATTAGTCCTGTATTAGTCAGTTCTCGTGCTGCTATAAGGATGTGCGTTAGACTAGGTAATTTTTAAAGGAAAGAGGTTTACTTGACTCACAGTTCTGCATGGCTGGAGAGACCTCAGGAAACTTACACTCATGGCAGAAGGGAAAGCAAATGCACCCTTCTTCACAGGGTGGCAGGAGAGAGAAGAATGAGAGTGAGGGGGTGAAAGCCCTTTATAAAAGAGAACTCACTCACTGTCACGAGTACAGCATGAGGGTAACCACTCCCATGATTCAGTTACTTCCTGCCGGGTCCTTCCCATAACACGTGGGGATTATGGGAACTACAATTCAATGTCGAGACCAGCTCGGTCTGGGAGACCCTAACCCAGCGACGCTAGAGGAATTAAAGACACACACACAGAAATATAGAGGTGTGAAGTGGGGAATCAGGGGTCTCACAGCCTTCAGAGCTGAGAGCCCCAAACAGAGATTTACCCACATATTTATTAACAGCAAACCAGTTATTAGCATTGTTTCTATAGATATCAAATTAACTAAAAGTATCCCTTAAGGGAAACAAGGGATGGACTGAATTAATTGCAGCAGGAACACGCCCTTAAGACACAGATCACTCATGCTATTGTTTGTGGCTTAAGAATGCCTTTAAGCGGTTTTCCGCCCTGGGCAGGCCAGGTGTTCCTTGCCCTCATTCCCGTAAACCCCACAACCTTCCAGCTTGGGCGTTAGGGCCATTAAGAACATGTTATAGTGCTACAGAGATTTTGTTTATGGCCAGTTTTGGGGCCAGTTTATGGCCAGATTTTGGGGGCTTGCTCCCAACAATTAAATATGAGATTTGGGTGGGGATACACCCAAACCACATCACCCCCTTATCTGTGATTTTGCTTTCTGCAGTTGTAGTTACTCTTCCTCAGTTTGAAAATATTCAATGGAAAATTCCAGAAGCAATGCCTGAGTTTTAAATTTCATGCCCTTCTGAGTAACGTGATGAAATCTGGGACCATCACACCCTATCCCACCCTGGATGCGACTCCTCCCTTTGCCAGCATCCCTTCCTGCAGCTCACTTAGTAGCCGTCTCTGTGATGAGATTCACTGTCATGGAATCACAGTGCTTGTTGTCAAGTCACCCTTAATTTACTTCCTCATGGCCCTAAGCATAAGAGGAGTGGCACTGGCAATTTGGATACACATAGAGAAGCCATAAAGTGCTTTCTTTTTTTTTTTTTTTTTAATTTATTTATTTATTTTTTTTAAATTTATTAATTTATTTTTTATTATACTTTAAGTTCTAGGGTACATGTGCATAACGTTTATATCATGTATAACTCCCCAATGCAATCCCTCCCTCCTCCCCCCTCCCCTGATAGGCCCAGTGTGTGATGTTCCCCTTCCCGAGTCCAAGTGATCTCATTGTTCAGTTCCCACCTATGAGTGAGAACATGCGGTGTTTGGTTTCTCTTCTTGTGATAGTTTGCTAAGAATGATGGTTTCCAGCTGCATCCATGTCCCTACAAAGGACGCAACTCATCCTTTTTGATGGCTGCATAGTATTCCATGGTGTATATGTGCCACATTTTCTTAATCCAGTCTGTCACAGATGGACATTTGGGTTGATTCCAAGTCTTTGCTATTGTGAATAGTGCCGCAATAAACATACGTGTGCATGTGTCTTTGTAATAGAGTAATTTATAATCCTTTGGGTATATACCCAGTAGTGGGATGGCTGGGTCATATGGTACATCTAGTTCTAGATCCTTGAGGAATCGCCATACTGTTTTCCATAATGGTTGAACTAGTTTACAATCCCACCAACAGTGTAAAAGTGTTCCTATTTCTCCACATCCTCTCCAACACCTGTTGTTTCCTGACTTTTTAATGATTGCCATTCTAACTGGTGTGAGATGGTATCTCATTGTGGTTTTGATTTGCATTTCTCTGATGGCCAGTGATGATGAGCATTTTTTCATGTGTCTGTTGGCTGTATGGATGTCTTCTTTTGAGAAATATCTGTTCATATCCTTTCCCCACTTTTTGATGGGGTTGTTTGTTTTTTCTTGTATATTTGTTTGAGTTCTTTGTAGATTCTGGATATTAGCCTTTGTCAGATGAGTAGGTTGTAAAAATTTTCTCCCATTCTGTAGGTTGCCTGTTCACTCTGATGGTAGTTTCTTTGCTGTGCAAAAGCTCTTTAGTTTATTAGATCCCATGTGTCATTTTTGCATTTGCGCTGCCGTTGCTTTTGGTGTTTTAGACATGAAGTCCTTGCCCATGCCTATGTCCTGAATGGTACTACCTAGATTTTCTTCTAGGGTTTTTATGGTATTAGGTCTAACATTTAAGTCTCTAATCCATCTTGAATTAATTTTCGTATAAGGGTAAGGAAAGGATCCAGTTTCAGCTTTCTACTTATGGCTAGCCAATTTTCCCAGCACCATTTATTAATAGGGAATCCTTTCCCCATTTCTTGTTTCTCTCAGGTTTGTCAAAGATCAGATGGCTGTAGATGTGTGGTATTATTTCTGAGGACTCTGTTGTGTTCTTGGTCTATATCTCTGTTTTGGTACCAGTACCATGCTGTTTTGGTTACTGTAGCCTTGTAGTATAGTTTGAAGTCAGGTAGCGTGACGCCTCCAGCTTTGTCCTTTTGACTTAGGATTGTCTTGGCAATGCGGGCTCTTTTTTGGTTCCATATGAACTTTAAAGCCATTTTTTCCAATTCTGTGAAGAAAGTCATTGGTAGCTTGATGGGGATGGCATTGAATCTATAAATAACCTTGGGCAGTATGGCCATTTTCACGATATTGATTCTTCCTATCCATGAGCATGGTATGTTCTTCCATTGTTTGTGTCCTCTTTGATTTCACTGAGCAGTGGTTTGTAGTTCTCCTTGAAGAGGTCCTTACATCCCTTGTAAGCTGGATTCCTAGGTATTTTATTCTCTTTGAAGCAATTGTGAATGGAAGTTCATTCCTGATTTGGCTCTCTGCTTGTCTGTTACTGGTGTATAAGAATGCTTGTGATTTTTGCACATTAATTTGTATCCTGAGACGTTGCTGAAGTTGCTTATCAGCTTAAGGAGATTTTGGGCTGAGACGATGGGGTTTTCTAAATATACAATCATGTCATCTGCAAACAGGGACAATTTGACTTCTTCTTTTCCTAACTGGATACCCTTGATTTCTTTCTCTTGCCTGATTGCCCTAGCCAGAACTTCCAACACTATGTTGAATAGGAGTGGTGAGAGAGGGCATCCCTGTCTTGTGCCAGTTTTCAAAGGGAATTTTTCCAGTTTTTGCCCATTCAGTATGATATTAGCTGTGGGTTTGTCATAAATAGCTCTTATTATTTTGAGGTACATTCCATCAATACCGAATTTATTGAGCGTTTTTAGCATAAAGGGCTGTTGAATTTTGTCAAAAGCCTTTTCTGCATCTATTGAGATAATCATGTGGTTCTTGTCTTGGTTCTGTTTATATGCTGGATTACGTTTATTGATTTGCGAATGTGAACCAGCCTTGCATCCCAGGGATGAAGCCCACTTGATCATGGTGGATAAGCTTTTTGATGTGCTGCTGAATCCGGTTTGCCAGTATTTTATTGAGGATTTTTGCATCGATGTTCATCAGGGATATTGGTCTAAAATTCTCTTTTTTGTTGTGTCTCTGCCAGGCTTTGGTATCAGGATGATGTTGGCCTCATAAAAGAGTTAGGGAGGAGTCCCTCTTTTTCTATTGATTGAAATAGTTTCAGAAGGAATGGTACCAGCTCCTCCTTGTACCTCTGGTAGAATTCAGCTGTGAATCCATCTGGTCCTGGACTTTTTTTGGTGGGTAGGCTATTAATTGTTGCCTCAATTTCAGAGCCTGCTATTGGTCTATTCAGGGATTCAACTTCTTCCTGGTTTAGTCTTGGGAGAATGTAAGTGTCCAGGAAATTATCCATTTCTTCTAGATTTTCTAGTTGATTTGCGTAGAGGCATTTATAGTATTCTCTGATGGTTGTTTGTATTTCTGTGGGGTCGGTGGTGATATCCCCTTTATCATTTTTTATTGCATCTATTTGATTCCTCTCTCTTTTCTTCTTATTAGTCTAGCTAGTGGTCTGTCAATTTTGTTGATCTTTTCAAAAAACCAACTCCTGGATTCATTGATTTTTTTGAGGGTTTTTTGTGTCTCTATCTCCTTCAGTTCTGCTCTGATCTTAGTTATTTCTTGCCTTCTGCTAGCTTTTGAATGTGTTTGCTCTTGCCTCTCTAGTTCTTTTAATTGTGATGTTAGAGTGTCAATTTTAGATCTCTCCTGCTTTCTCTTGTGGGCATTTAGTGCTATAAATTTCCCTCTACACACTGCTTTAAATGTGTCCCAGAGATTCTGGTATGTTGTATCTTTGTTCTCATTGGTTTCAAAGAACATCTTTATTTCTGCTTTCATTTCGTTATGTACCCAGTAGTCATTCAGGAGCAGGTTGTTCAGTTCCATGTAGTTGAGCGGTTTTGATTGAGTTCTTAGTCCTGAGTTCTAGTTTGATTGCACTGTGGTCTGAGAGACAGTTTGTTATAATTTCTGTTCTTGTACATTTGCTGAGGAGTGCTTTACTTCCAATTATGTGGTCAATTTTGGAATAAGTGCGATGTGGTGCTGAGAAGAATGTATATTCTGTTGATTTGGGGTGGAGAGTTCTATAGATGTCTATTAGGTCCACTTGGTGCAGAGATGAGTTCAATTCCTGGATATCCTTGTTAACTTTCTGTCTTGTTGATCTGTCTAATGTTGACAGTGGAGTGTTGAAGTCTCCCATTATTATTGTATGGGAGTCTAAGTCTCTTTGTAAGTCTCTAAGGACTTGCTTTATGAATCTGGGTGCTCCTGTATTGGGTGCATAGATATTTAGGAGAGTTAGCTCTTCCTGTTGAATTGATCCCTTTACCATTATGTAATGGCCTTCTTTGTCTCTTTTGATCTTTGATGGTTTAAAGTCTGTTTTATCAGAGACTAGGATTGCAACCCCTGCTTTTTTTTGTTCTCCATTTGCTTGGTAGATCTTCCTCCATCCCTTTATTTTGAGCCTATGTATGTCTCTGCATGTGAGATGGGTCTCCTGAATACAGCAGACTGATGGGTCTTGACTCTTTATCCAGTTTGCCAGTCTGTGTCTTTTAATTGGAGCATTTAGTCCATGACATTTAAGGTTAATATTGTTATGTGTGAACTTGATCCTGTCATTATGATATTAACTGGTTATTTTGCTCGTTAGTTGATGCAGTTTCTTCTCCTAGCCTCGATGGTCTTTCCATTTTGGCATGTTTTTGCAATGGCTGGTACCGGTGTTCCTTTCCATGTTTAGGGCTTCCTTCAGGGTCTCTTGTAAGGCAGGCCTGGTGGTGACAAAATCTCTAAGCATTTGCTTATCTGTAAAGGATTTTATTTCTCCTTCACTGATGAAGCTTAGTTTGGCTGGATATGAAATTCTGGGTTGAAAATTCTTTTCTTTAAGAACGTTGAATATTGGCCCCCACTCTCTTCTGGCTTGTAGAGTTTCTGCCGAGAGATCTGCTGTTATTCTGATGGGCTTCCCTTTGGGGTAACCCGACCTTCTCTCTCTGGCTGCCCTTAAGATTTTTTCCTTCATTTCAACTTTGGTGAATCTGGCAATTATGTGTCTTGGAGTTGCTCTTCTGGAGGAGTATCTTTGTGGCGTTCTCTGTATTTCCTGAATTTGAATGTTGGCCTGCCCTACTAGGTTGGGGAAGTTCTCCTGGATGATATCCTGAAGAGTGTTTTCCACTTGGTTCCATTTTCCCCCTCACTTTCAGGCACCCCAATCAGACGTAGATTTGGTCTTTTTACATAATCCCATACTTCTTGCAGGCTTTGTTCATTTCTTTTTCTTTTTCTTTTGGTTTCTCTTCTCACTTCATTTCATTCATTTGATCCTCAATCGCTGATACACTTTCTTCCAGTTGATCGAGTTGGTTACTGAAGCTTGTGGATTTGTCACATATTTCTCGTGTCATGGTTTTCATCTCTGTCATTTCGTTTATGATCTTCTCTGCATTAATTAGTCTAGCTGTCAAGTCTTCCACTTTTTTTTCAAGATTTTTAGTTTCTTTGCGCTGGGTACGTAATTCCTCCTTTAGCTCTGAGAGGTTTGGTGGACTGAAGCCTTCTTCTCTCATCTCGTCAAAGTCATTCTCTGACCAGCTTTGATCCGTTGCTGGCGATGGGCTGCGCTCCTTTGCAGGGGGAGATGTGCTCTTATTTTTTGAATTTCCAGCTTTTGCCCTGCTTCTTCCCCATCTTTGTGGTTTTATCTGTCTCTGGTCTTTGATGATGGTGACGTACTGATGGGGTTTTGGTATAGGTGTCTTCCTGTTTGATAGTTTTCCGTCTGACAGTCAGAAGGACTGTCTGTTGGTCTGTTGGAGATTGCTTGAGGTCCACTCCAGACCCTGTTTGCCTGGGTATCAGCAGCAGAGGTTGCCGAAGATAGAATATTGCTGAACAGTGAGTGTACCTGTCTGATTCTTTCTTTGGAAGTTTCCTCTCAGGGGTGACTCCACCCTGTGAGGTGTGGGGTGTCAGACTGCCCCTAGTGGGGGATGACTCCCATCTAGGCTACTCAGGGGTCAGGGACCCACCTGAGCAGGCAGTCTGTCCGTTCTCAGATCTCAACCTCCGCGTTAGGAGATCCACGGCTCTCCCCAAAGCTGTCAGACAGAGTCTTGGCGTCTGCACCGCCCCTGCTCTTTCCTCTGTTGGACTGCAGCTGTGCGCTGTCCGCAGAGGTAGAGTCTACAGAGACAGGCAGGCTTCCTTGAGCTGCTGTGAGCTCCACCCAGTTCGAGCTTCCCAGCGGCTTTGTTTACCTACTTAAGCCTCAGCAATGGCGGCGCCCCTCCCCCAGCCTCGCTGCTGCCTTGCGGATAGATCGCCGCAGACGCTGTGTTAGCAGTGAGGGAGGCTCTCGTGGGCGTGGGACCCTCCCGCCAGGTGTGGGATATATTCTCCTGGTGTGCCTGTTTCCTTAAAGCGCAGTATTGGGTGGGAGTTACCCGATTTTCCAGGTGTTGTGTGTCTCAGTTCCCCTGGCTAGGAAAAGGGATTCCTTCCCCCTTGCGCTTCCAGGTGAGGCGATGCCTCGCCCTGCTTCAGCTCACGCTGGTCAGGCTGCAGCAGCTGACCAGCACCGATTGTCCGGCACTCCCTAGAGAGATGACCCCAGTACCTCAGTTGAAAATGCAGAAATCACCGGTCTTCTGTGTCACTCGCGCTGGGAGTTGGAGACTGGAGCTGTTCCTATTCGGCCATCTTGCTCCGCCCCCGCTGTCCACTGTTTTTCAAAGCAGCTGCTCCATTTTACATTCCCATCAACAGTGTATGAGGGTTCCAGCGTCTCTCCATCCTCGCCAACACTGGCTTTTTTTTTTTTTTTTTTGAGACAGAATCTTGCTCTGTCGCCCAGGCTGGAGTGCAGTGGCGCGATCTCCGCTCACCGCAACCTGCGCCTCCCGGGTTCACGCCATTCTCCTGCCTCAGCCTCCCAAGTAGCTGGGACTACAGGTGCCCGCCACCACACCCAGTTAATTTTTTGTATTTTTAGTAGAGACACGGTTTCCCTATGTTAGCCATGATGGTCTCGATCTCCTGATCTTGTGATCCGCCTGCCTCGGCCTCCGAAAGTCCTAGGATTCCAGGTGTGAGCCCTCGCACCCGGCCTGGCTCTTTCTTTTTGGTTATAATTATCCTCATGGGTATCAGGCAGTGCACTGGTCAGCCCTGGTTCTCAAATTCTCCTTTCCTTCATGGCCTCAGGAAATGGAAAAATAGCTCTTCCTCACTGAAGGGCTGGGAAGCTCTGCCTCTCATCGTTGTATAAATGCTATCAGATATGTCTGGGAGTTTGGAGGCTGGGATGACCAACTTAGTACGCATTTCGGTAGCTCCCTGTCAATTTAAAGTTCAGATGAAAGAGAGAAAAAGAAAAACTCTTGCTGAACTAGAGTAAACAAAAATGATGACGCTTTCTCCATTATGCCAAAATAAGAATATAAATTTTAGCAACACCGTTTGGAAGAAAAAAAAGTTTTGGCGTGTAGCATCAATTAGCTGCCAAAATGGAGTTTTGGAAACCTCATCGAACAAGCTTTATAAGCTATAGAATAGGTGATATAAACTTACTTAAGGAATTTTTGGTGAAATGGTCTGGTGTTTTAATTTTTTTAATGTCTCCAGATCCTCTCAAGTTTCCATGAGTTTATCTGTTTTAGAGACTGTTGTTGTCGTTGTTGTTGTTGTTGTTGTTGTTTTTGAGATAGGGTCTTACTCTGTTGCCCAGGCTGGAGTGCAGTTGCATGATCATGGCTCACTGCAGCCTCCCAGGCTCAAGTGATCCTCCCACCTCAGCCTCCCAAGTAGCTGGGACCAGAGGTGGACACCACCATGCCCCGCTAATGTTGTACTTTTTATAAGGACAGGGACTCACTGTGTTGCTCAGGCTGGTCTCAAGCAATCCTTCTAGGCTCAAGCGATCTTCCCGCCTCGGCCCCCCAAAGTGCTGGTATTATAGGCGTGAGCCACCATGCCTGGCTGAGAAAATTACTAACTGACACCCAGGACAAATATATTTTCATCCAGTTGGATAGGCATCTACCTCAAAGCATCCTTACCAGTCACTGCCTTTTATTCTGTATCTCTCTGTAACCAAGCTTCTTGGAAATTTGGAGATATTTTAAAGTTGAAGTACTGTACCGAGAAGCTGTGAGGTCCCGGGCTCTTAGTGGTTTCTGGAAAGCCATAACCAGCAGCAGTTAGAATAAATGGTAGAGGCGGGAGAGGGATAATCCCCTGGGCTGTGAAGTCATGGGCATGTCCACCATGATTTCGGTCCCTCCCACCCAGCCTCTGGCCCCAAGATAATGCTGAACACATAGTAAATGTTCAATAAATACTTGATAGTAAGTTGCAGTAGGCTTTAGCATTGAGGTTGGGACTATGGTAGCTTTCAGAAGTATTTTATGGCCTGGGAATAGGTGATGGCACCACCTCTAGAGCCAGGCTTATCCATTCATTCATTCCGCAGGCATTTGTATTAGTGTGTACTGGTGTGAGGCACTGGAGACTTTAGGGATGCAATTATGAATAGACTTCTTAAGTAGCGTGTGCAAATGCATATGTAAATCACACTATAACAGTACAACAGATTCACCAATTCACAGGGTGCCAGCAATAGGAACACTGGGAGAGGAAAGCCTAAAATAGTCCTACTCCCAAACCAGAGAATATACAAAACTGAACGTATCTACAGCATATTTCTAGCTCATGTATGGCTGTGATATGTTTGTTCAATCCCAATTGCTGGTCAGATATTGACGGGTGTCCTTGGCCACCAGGTGATTTTAAATATGAACATCATGATAGCACAGATTTGATTCTGTTGATGAAAATAAACTACTCGTTGTGAGGTGGGCAAAGCCTTACTATTTTTAGACCACTAGGGTACCACTTGACAAAGTCTTAATGTATCTCCCAAAATAAGCACTGTTTTCTATTTTAGAATGAGAGTGGAAATATGAATCCATAGCTCAAGTGCTTAGTTCGTTTTTCTTTTTCTCCAGCTCTGTCACCCAGGCCAGAGTATAGTGGCACAATCTTCGCTCACTGTAACCTCCATTTCCCAGACTCAAGCCATCCTCCCACCTCAGCCTCCTGAGTAGCTGGGACTACAAGTGCATGCCACCACACCTGGCTAATTTTTTTTTTTTTTTGGTAGAGGCTGGGTTTCCCCTTATTGCCCAGGCTGGTGTGGAACTCCTGGGCTCAAGCTATCCACCCGCCTCAGCCTCCCAAAGTGCTGGGATTACAGGCATGAGCCACTGTGCCCAGCAAAGTGCCTAGTTCTTAAATAGTTTATCTCACTATTGTACATGCCTTTCATATTTGGACGTTACAGAGGAATTATCCATTTTAAATTGAAAAGTTCATTACTTTAACACATGAATAACCAGTGGAAAGAAAGGTTCCTTTGTAACCTAGATACTAGGTAACAAAACTAGTTTTGTTTGTTTGTGACAGGGTCTCTCTCTGTAGCTAGACATTTAGAGCTTTTCACTGTTAGCTCCAGTAGTAAAAATCTTTAACAGGGAACATTTCCTCCTCCGCGAAAAAGCAGTTTGTTTAGTTCTGTTGCTTCAAGATTAGTGTTTTGTTGTACCCAAGAGATCTTTATAATAGAGTTTTTCATATCATGTACCTGTCCTCCAGAAAGCTGACTTAAACGTAGATTAGGAGAGTAGTGATAACCGTGGAAACTATTTTACTTTAGTTATAAAATGTGGTTTATCTCTGCAATCTTCCTGCATCGTGCCATCTAAGCACCTGCAGGATGACTGAGCAGGGACTGGTATTCTTCTGGGTTGCCTGTTACCGTCTTCACTCTGCTACCTTTTATTCCTCACCTACATCCTAACACAGTTATTTTCTACTGCCTGTAACATCTGTGGTTTTCGAAATGATTAATTGTATGCAATTCAATTTCATTTAATGATTTTTGTTTGTTGGTTGGTTTCACCATCTTTGCATTTCCTGCAGAAGTCCTGGAGGGTATTTGGGAGCCAAAAAGAAAAAGAAGAAACAGAAGAGAAAAAAGGAGAAACCAAATTCCGGAGGCACCAAGTCAGATTCGGCATCTGATTCCCAGGAGATTAAAATTCAGCAGCCTTCGAAAGTGAGAGCTCTGTTTTATTTTTTTTCCCCTGTGTGGTTTCTTGTGCATATGAGTGGGTGTATGCAGTTTAGCGCCCTGCTGGATCAGATGTGTAGGGACTTTGTTGTGACTGTGTGTTGAATGCCACTAGTAACTGGAAGCTCTTCACAGCCTCCTTAAAACGGACTTTGGCATCCAAATAATGAAGGGGTACACTGTGCTTTTGTGTGTGTGTGGATACCTGCTGTGTTTTTCCCTTTTCTCAGTGAATTTGTATTTAGATTGTCGTTCGAGAAGAAAGTCTCAATGTGAGCTTGTTAGGTGTTTTTGAAATTACACTTTAATATTTGATTACTTTTAGTTCAGAAGATATTCACATTGTAATTTTTCTGGGTGTCTGTCTAATTACCTGAATAGCACAACACCATCTGGCAGCAGATTTCAGCGGGAACAGCCATGGGTAAGTTTCTCGTTGACTTTGAATCAAACCAGTTTGCAGCGGTCGTTCTTCATTTTAGTGCCAAGGGTGGGAAATAGTTCCTGACATTCTCCTAGTTTAGACCAAACCAGAAGTTGTCCAGCTGGGCCCCGCGTTGGCAGATGGTGGCCAAGAAGAGGGTTGATTGTACTGCGTGGGTGTCTGGTGGCACAGATGGCAGCCATCCCTGTCTGTGGAGCCAACCCCCAGGCACCCTGTGTGCTGGGCCTCTGGGAAACACAAAGCCCTCTTGATGCAAGAAACTCACAGTGAAAAGGGTAGAATCACCCAGGCACGGTGCCTCACACCTGTAATCCCAGCACTTTGGGAGGCCGAGGCAGGCAGATCTCTTGAGTCCAGGAGTTTAAGACCAGCCTGGGCAACATGGCGAAACCCTGTCTCTACTAAAAATTACAGAAAGTTAGTTAGGCGCGGTGGCGTGCACCTGTAGTCCTAGCTACTTGGGAGGCTGAGGTGGGAGGATAGTTTGAGCCTGGGAGGTAGAGGTTGCAGTGAGCCAAGATCATGCCACTGTACCACAGCCTGGTGACAGAGACCATGTCAACCATCAATCAATCAATCAATCAATCAATGTGAGTAGCTTGTGGTGTTATGGAAACAGCTCAAGAGGTGACGTCTGAGACCTTGAGCTTGTTCTCTGCCCCTTTGCTCACCAGTTGTGTGCCTTTCCCCGGGTACTGCACTTCCTTCAGCCCAGTCCCTTATCTTCTCTCCAACTCGCAGTTTGATCTTGAGGCTCCAGTTAGAGCATTTTTATTCAAGAGTTTTTACATCCTAAAACAGTGCATATATATGTATGGTAGTTACTACCATTCTGCAAGCTTTGTGGATTTCCTTTTTTCTTATGCAGAGTTTCTGTTGTGTTCCATGAAGTGAGTCTTGCAGGTGGTTTTGTTGTTGTCACCTGTTTTACACAAGAGAACCGGGAATCACTGAGAAGGAAAATTACTTGCCCCAATTTTTCCCTGACTGACTGCAGGGTGAGAAGAAAACGGAATCTTCCTCCCTAGCTTTTCAGCTTGGTTCTCAGGTAATAAATATCCTACCCACTAGACATAGCTTTCCAAGGTAACTCATAGAGGACACCACCATATGCTTGCACAATACTCTTCCCGTTTCTAAATGTCACTTCATCAGATAAACGTGGCATCCCTGACCTGCAGTGTGGACATCTCCTGTTGCTTTCAGCATCACCATCAGTCTCTGCCCATCCCTTCCACCTCTAGTGACTGTGAGTCTTTCCCCTCTCTCTGGTCACTTATGAGAAACTAGAACTAAGCCAGGCAGCCGGGAACTCTTGGCATTATATGGTAGGTGTATTCGTCAGGGTTCTCTGGAGGGACAGAACTAATGGAATAGATGGATAGATAGATAGATAGATAGATAGATAGGTAGATAGATAGGACAGAACTATGAAATAGATGGATAGATAGATACATAGGACAGAACTAATGGAATAGATGGATAGATAGATGGACACACAGGTAGATAGATAAAGGGGAGTTTATTAAGTATTGACTCACATGATCATAAGGTCCCACAATAGGCCGTCTGCAGGCTGAGGAGCAAGGAGAGCCAGTCCGAGTTCCAAAACTGAAGAACTTGGAGCCTGATGTTCGAGGGCAGGAAGCATCCAGCACGGGGGAAAGATGGAGGCTGGGAGGCTAGGCCAGTCTCTGTTTTCACATTTTTCTGCCTGCTCGTATCCTAGCTGCGCTGGCAGCTGATTAGATGGTGCCCACCTAGATTAAGGGTGGGTCTGCCTCCCCCAGCCCACTGACTCAAATGTTCATCTCCTTTGGCAACCCCCTCACAGACACACCCAGAATCAATACTTTGTATCCTTCAATCCAATCAAGTTGACACTCAGTAGTAACCATCACAGTAGGGAATTTCTTTTATGAATTTGGAGGAAGTCAGTAGTGTCTTAAGATGGGCTTTTCTCCATTGCGTTTTTTAAATCTGGGGCTCTTTTCCTTTAAGCTTATGCCAGCTCTTGATAGCACTGTAAATTACAATGGACTGCATTGCAGAATATTCTGGTCTACACACAAGAACCAAAATAAAAATGATATTTGGATTCTTACAGACTTTTAGTGTGATAAAACTTGGACATTTTTTCCCAAGGTATTACATTTGGAAAATAATGGGTAAAGAGTATAGTTGATGGTTAGTATGCCACAGAAAGCGTGTGTGGAAGAAAAAGAGAATATACCTGCCTCTTACATAGGAGTGGAATCGTGGGAAGTTAATGTCGGGCGGATATTCATCTCACCTTGCCTGACACACATTCATTCTTCCCGGGTAGTGCTACTATGGAAGGTGAATGGACAGGCATAAGAATTTATCGTAGCTGAGTTTTCCTTACTGCTTTGTCCCTGTGGGTTTGGAAATTGTATTTATTTGAATCTACTTTCAGAAAGCATTTAAATAGGGCCGTATGTGGTGGTTCGTGCCTGTAATCACCGCATTTTGGGAGGCTGAGGCGGGCAGATCACTTGAGGTCAGGAGTTCAAGACCAGCCTGGCCAACATGGCGAAACCCTGTCTCCACTAAAAATACAAAAATTAGCCAGGCGTGGTGGCACATGCCTGTAATCCCAGCTACTCAGCAGACTGAGGCAGGAGAATCGCTTGAACCCAGGAGGCAGAGGTCACAGTGAGCCAAGATCATGCCACTGTATTCCAGCCTGGGTGACAGAGTGAGACTCTGCCTCAAAATGAAAAAAAAAAAAAAGAAGAAGAAGAAAGAAAGCATTTAAATAGTGAGCATTGGGATATCAATATTTCGCAAAGGGACATTTCATGCTGAGAGTGCTGGTCAACCCGATGAGCTCATTAGGTAGGGAATAAATCACCCTGAAGTCTTCTTCGTGGAGTTGGTCGTTTTGGTCACTGGGTCATGTGGAACAAAGATGCTGATTCATGTCTGTTGCAAAATAGTTTGAGCTTGATATATTACTGTTAGAAGATTTAACTCAGAAACCAGGAAAGAAATCAAGGAAAAAAAACTAAATCAAGAAAGAAAAATTACCTTGACAAATTCATTATAGTCACTGTAGTTTTATTTTTATAAGACTGGGCTCTACTTTGCCATTTTAAGCTAAACTGATGCACAGCTAAGCATTATTAGTTGAAATATGCTGTGATCTCCATTCCTGTTTAAATTGTAACGTCTTCTAATAGATTGTGTTGTTGGAGTTCAGATACACGTGAATTTCATTTTGCTAGAAATTTGCTCCTTTTAATGTTGGAGACTTAAAAGACACCCAAGGAAAAGAAGTCATCAAAAGATAGAATAATGACAACCAGAAAAGTATTTCGTTAAATTTGTATGTGTTATTAAGATAGGACCTTTATGATTTTGATGTTAATCAAATGTAAGATAAACAGCTTACAAAAACTGTGGCAATCATGCTGTTAGATTTCCAAGCAGAGACAAGAAGACTTTCACCTGCCTCCAGCTGGACTTCAGAACTTCGTTTCCCTAGGATTCTTGACAGTGTTTGTATGAAACAAACCCTGTTCTGTGCTGTGTAAGACGAGTAAGCTTCCCAGGTTAAAATTATTGCTCCAGACCACAGATTTCAGATTCCAAGTGGAACAGAAGTCCAAAGTTGCTGTTTATAAACTTCTAAGGGTCGATTGTACCTTTCGACGGTGTCCACCCTGTGTTGACATACAGCAAAACCGAAGGGCTCTGAAACTTCTAACCACTTTCTGAATTACAGCGAAGAATATTCTTTGCATGGTGTTGAAGTCCTACAATGTCTCAGTGATTTTACATATTGAAAAAAGTCATTGATTTCCATTTTAGTCTTCTGCACTGTCCTCTATTTCAAGTGATCTCATGTTCCATGTATTATCATGTTATTTGAGGAGTTAAAAAATAAAAAAAGAACTGGGGAAACTTCAAGAGGCGGTGGGAATATTGTCTTTGAGAAAGGAACCTTAGAATTCAAAGGTACTGTTTTACCTAAAAAGGAGTCCAGTTTCCAACACTTGGGTTGGGAACGACAGGCTATGGTTGCCCAGGATCTGAAGTACAGAGGAAATTGCTCATCATTCTGGTGGGAGAGTTTGTCTCTAGAGGATCAGGAGGGTCAGGAGAAGGGCAGGGTGTGGCCAGGAGGAAGGGGCATGGTTAGAGATTTCCTTTCTTGATCATTTTCATCCCAGTTCAGCACTGGGTTCTCATTGATCCTTCCTTCCTTCCTTCCTTCCTTCTTCCTTCCTTCCTTCCTCCTCCCTCCCTCCCTCCTTCCCTCCCTCCCTCCCTCCCTCTCTCTCTCCCTCCCTCCCTCCTTGTTCCCTCCTCCCCCTCTCCTTCCTCCTTCTCCCCCTCCCTCCCTCTCTCCCTCCCTCCCTCCCTCCCCTCCCTCCCCTCCCTTCCTTCCTTCCTTCCTTCCCCCTTCCCTCCCTCCCTCCCTCCCTCTCTCCCTCCCTCCCTCTCTCCCTCCCTCCCTCTCTCTCTCCCTCCCTCCCTCCTTGTTCCCTCCTCCCCCTCTCCTTCCTCCTTCTCCCCCCCCTCCCTCCCTTCCTCCCTCCCTCCCTCCCTCCCTCCCTCCCTTCCTTCTTCCTTCCTTCCTCCCTCCCTCCCTCCCTCCTTCCCTCCCTCTCTCTCTTTCTCTCTCTTTCTTTTTCTTTTCTTTCTCTCTCTCTCTCTACCTCTCTCCCTTTCCTTTCCTTCCCTTTCCCTTTCCTGACAGAGTCTCACTCTTATCACCCAAGCTGGAGTACAATGGCAAGATCTCAGCTCACTGCAACCTCCACCTGCCAGGTTCAAGTGATTCTCCTGCCTTAGCCTCCTGAGTAGCTGGGATTGCCGGCCATCATGCCTGGCTAATTTTTGTATTGTTGTAGAGACGGGGTTTCACCATGTTGGCCAGGCTGGTCTCTTAACTCCTGACCTCAGGTGATCTGCCTGCCTTGGCTTCCCAGAGTGCTGGGATTATAGGCGTGAGACACCACGGCCAATATTCTCTCTTTCTTTGTTTTCTGTCTCTCTCTCTCTTTCTTCCTTCCCTCCCCTCCCCTCCCCTCCACTCCCCTCTTCTCCCCTTCCCTTCCCTTCCCTTCCCTTCCCTTCTCTGCTGTGTTTCCATTCTGGAAGTTCTTTCCCTCATCCCCTCATTGCTTCTGCAGAGCATTTACTCTGACAGTGCCCCCAAGGCTCGTGGCTGCCTGGCTGCTGGATGACAGTAATGCATACATGGCCCGTCTCCCCCAGAGGAATAATGCCGGGGGCCATTTGTAGGTGGATGGGAAACTGAAGCAATGTGTGCTTCAATTTAGATTCCCCAAACTGCCAGAGCCCCATTAAAACTAGACAACTGTTGGTACCTTTAACAGAAGGTTTGCTTCTATTTTCATGTGTAACACACAAGCCCATGGCCTTGACTGGGCTTGGAGGAGGATTATTAGTGTGTAGGTATTATAGTCTCTGAGGCAGATACACGTGCATCTGCTCAAGTTTAAGATCAGCAGCCGCTCTCTCATATTCTGTGTGTCTGTCTTTGCTGTCGTAGAATCCCAGCGTTCCAATGGAGAAGTTACAGGATATCCAGAGAGCAATGGAGCTGTTATCCGCATGCCAGGGCCCAGCCAGGAACATTAACGAGGCTGCAAAGCACAGATACCAGTTTTGGGACACACAGCCAGTACCTAAACTTGGTAAGTCTTTCTGCTTTTCTCTTTTTTACCCCAGAAACAAAGCTGGATGATCAACAACAATAAAAACACAAAGAGTGTTAACTTCACGTGTATCATTTATTTCATACCACAGATTTGAAATGCAGGAGTAACATTTTTCTTCTGAAAATACAAATATTAGATAGTGATACTGACTTTCGATAACCATTATTTTAGTCCAATTTCTATCCCAATGAAAACATCCAATTTCCCCACACTTGAAAAATTACTATTATTATTTTTATTTTTGAGATAGGGTCTCACTGTATCCAGCCTGGAGTACAGTGGCATGATCATAGCTCATTGCAGCCTCCACCTCCTGGGCTCAAGCGATCCTCCCATGTCAGCCTCCCATATATCTGGGACCACAAGTGCACACCACCACACCTGGCTAATTTTTGTACTTTTTTTTGTAGAGACGCTGTTTGAGTATGTTGCTTGGGCTGGTCTCGAACTCCTGGCCTCAAGTGATCCACCTGCCTTGGCATCCCAAAGTGCTGCGGTTACAGGTGTGAGCCACTGTGCCCAGCCCATTAGAGTATTAAAAATGTGTATCAGGTTCTGTGATGGAAGGACCAGGCCCTGAGGGTCCCTCATTCAGCAGGTGTCTGTTGAGTGTTATTAAATGCCAGGCATAGTCCAGGGCACACACCTGGAAACAGTGGTGGAAAAGCAGGACAAAAGGTGGCCAGGCTGGGGAGGAGGGGCGACATATTGAGGTAGGGAAGGGCTTTGGTTAAGCAACAGATGCTGGGAGAAAGTGATGTGTGGTGTGTAAGCTTCTGTTGGGAATTTCGAGGGGCCAGTCCCTTGAGGACCAGAGAGCCTCAAGCCGAAGGAAAGCACCAGGAAGGCCCTGAGCTGAGGCCAGCCCTGGTCAGCATGGCCAGAGCACTGGGAGCAGGGGGGAGGGAAGGTATGGAGAGGGGGCTGAGGCGGGCAGCAGCCATGGGGAAGAGCCTGGGTTTTAGTCCCACCGTGTTGGGAAGCTCTGCAGAGAATGACTTGGAAAAGGTATCTTGGTGGAAATCACTAGAAACTGTGATGACCTGGACTACGCTGCTAGCAGTTCAGATGGAGAGAAGTAACCAGCTTTGAAATTATCTTTAGGTTTTGCTGGGAGGGGGCAGAGGTCACTGCAGCCCTTTCCTCTCCCAGTTTGTGGAAATGCAGTAAAAAGAACACACCTCCCAAGGCTGTTGAATGAAACCTATATTGCTTATGACGGTGTGTAAGATAAGCCTGCATTGTAGGCCTTGAGACTCAGAATCACTGTTGTTTTGTAATGAAATCTTTGCCATTGGATGACAAAGTATTTCTCCTTTTATTTAATTGGCAAAATAGGCCAGCCACGGTGGCTCACACCTATAATCCCAGCACTTTGGGAGGCTGAGGTTGGAGGATCACTTGAACCCAGGAGTTTGAGATCAGCTTGGGCAACATAATGAGATTCCGTCTCTATTAAAAAAATTAAACAATTAGCTGGGCACTGTGGTGTACATCTCTAGTCCCAGCTACTTGGGAGGCTGAGGAGAGAAGATCGCTTGAGCCCAGGAGTTGGAGGCTTCAGTGAGCCGTGATCGCGCCACTGCACTCCAGGCTCAGCGACAGAGTGAGACCCCGTCTCAAAAAAAAAAAAAAAAGAAAAATAATTGGTGAAACAGCAATGATTTCACACCACTGCCTAACTTTCATGTTTTAGTCCAGAGGCGCTTGATATAACAGCATCTTTTTAAAGATTTTATGAAACTCAAGGGCCCTAAGACTGATTTTGCTTATGTCGCTGACCACTTTGGATGGTTAGAATACTTTGTCATTTAATATTCTCTTTTTTTGCCTTTCTTTTTTCTCTTTCTCTCTCTGCTCAGATGAAGTCATAACATCTCATGGTGCAATTGAACCAGATAAAGACAATGTACGCCAAGAACCGTATTCTTTGCCACAGGGTTTTATGTGGGACACTTTAGACTTGAGTAATGCCGAAGTGGTGAGTGAGTAAAAACCTCTTAAATTCAACTCCTGCATTCACACATTGCTTCTGAGTTGATTCTGAGCACCATGGATAGGACACTTGTTTTATCTTATAGCTCAAGGAGTTATACACATTGTTAAATGAGAATTACGTAGAAGATGATGACAATATGTTCCGATTTGACTATTCACCCGAGTTCCTGTTGTGGTAAGTCTCAGCGGTCACAGATGTCGTGGATAGGCGCTATTGACTTGGGGACTCCTGCCTCTGTTCCTGTATTCTTGGACAATAACTGGTGCGTGTTTTCTTGTCTACCATGACCTCAGGGCTCTGCGTCCACCAGGCTGGCTCCTGCAGTGGCACTGTGGGGTCAGAGTGTCTTCAAACAAAAAACTGGTCGGGTTCATAAGCGCCATCCCAGCAAACATTCGGATTTATGACAGGTACATGTTTAAGCTCGACCATGCTGTTTTTATATGTTTCTTTTCCAAGAATTACAATTAGAGTAGGCCTTTAAAAGTTAGTGAATGCAGGCCAGGCGCGGTGGCTCACGCCTCTAATCCCAACACTTTGGGAGGCTGAGGCAGGTAGATCACCTGAGCTCAGGAGTTTAAGACCAGGCTGGTCAACATGGTGAAACCCCACCTCTACTAAAAATACAAAAATTAGCCGGTCGTGGTGGTAGGCATCTGTAATTCCACCTACTCAGGAGGCTGAGGCAGGAGAATTGCTTGAACCCAGGAGGCGGAGGTTGCAGTGAGCCGAGATTGCGCTGTTGCACTCCAGCCTGGGTAACATGAGTGAAACTCCGTCTCAAAAAAAAAAAAAATGACTGAATGCAAGCTGTCGGTGGTCAGGGAGGTTGTGTATGTGTGGAGGCAGAGGCTTTATGGAAACTCTCTGATTGGTTTTGCTGTGAACCTAAAACTGCTTTAAAACGTAAAGTTTATTAAGTAGTAAAGAAAAAAAAAACCTGGACTGTGAATAAAAATAAAGGACAGTGGGCTCTTTTTCTCTTTTTCTCTCTCTGCCTCTCAACCTCATACATGCTCACACATATATGTATCAGAATAAACGAAGCCTTGGCCAGGCATGGTGGCTCACACCTGTAATTCCAGGACTTTGGTTGAGGCCGAGGCTGGCAGATCACTTGAGGTCAGGAGTTCAAGACCAGCCTGGCCAACATGGCGAAACCCCGTCTCTACTAAAAATACAAAAATTAGCCAGCATAGTGGCACACACCTGTAATCCTAGCTACTTGGGAGGCTGAGGCACCAGAATCACTTGAACCCAGGAGGAAGAGGTTGCAGTGAGCCAAGATTACACCATTGCACTCCAGCATGGGCGACAGAGCAAGACTTCATCTCAAAAAAAAAAAAAATTGCTTCAAAATTTTTTAGGAGAGATAAAGCTTTCTCTCCATAGGATACATTGCATTTTTAGTTAGGATCTCCAGCCCAGAAAGTCAAAGATCCAGCTGTGAAAGTCAAAGATGTCATAATAATTGGTCTCTTTACTTTTCAGTATATTAGGTTAGCTTATTTACTGTGAAAAGCATTTGATCTCAAGGAATATTTTGTGCCAAATGAAATGTGTACCTGGAAACAGAGCCAGGAACAGGCTTTGAAGATCCAGGAGGTTTACTGTAGCTCAGAGCAGCACCAGCTCTGGTCTGCCCAAAGCCCCTCTCAGGGATCCCAGGGGTTTATATCACACTCCAAAGCAATTATCTTACCAGATTCTGCACCAGATGACCCAGTTATTACCGTAATTATGTACATTATTGGAAAAACAGATCTAGAAACTTAAAGAGGGGCAGGTCGTAGTGATTCATGCTCGTAATCCCAGCACTTTGGGAGGCTGAGACGGGAGGATTACTTGAGGCCAGGAGTTCGAGACCAGTCTGGTCAACACAGTGATACCTCGTCTCAAAAAAGAAAAAAAAAAAAAGTTTAAAGAACCATAGCTGATCCAATTTCTAAACTGAAAACTTGTAACAGACCAAAGTCCTAAAATGTATTTAGAACAAGAGGGCTGGAGCCTCCATGCATTTTACAGTCATTTTGGCAGTAAGATATGGGGAATAGTGTTTCCATCTGAATTTGTGAAATGTCTAAGTGATAGAATATTTTTCTTAAATATTGTGTTAAAGAGTGGCTTTCAGGCCAGGCGCGGTGGCTCATGCCTATAATCCCAGCACTTTGGGAGGCCAAGGCAGGTGGATCACGAGGTCAGGAGTTCGAGACCAGCGTGGTCAATATGGTGAAACCCTGTCTCTGCTAAAAATACAAAAATTAACTGGGCGTGGTGGTATGCGCCTGTAATTCCAGCCACTCGGGAGGCTGACAAAGGAGAATCATTTGAACCTGGCAGTCAGAGGTTACAGTGAGCCGAGATTGCACCATTTCACTCCAGCCTGGGTGTCAGTGCGACAGTCTCAAAAAAAAAAAAAAAAAGAATGGCCTTTATGTTCTTTTTCTTTTTCTTTTTCTTTTTTTTTTTTTTGAGACAGGGCCTTGCTCTCTTGTCTAGGCTGGAGGGCTGGAGTTCAGTGATGCGATCATGGCTCACTGCAACCTCTGTCTCCCGGGCTCAAGTGATCCATCCACCTCAGCCTCCCAATAACTGGGACCACATGCGTGTGGCAACATGACTGACTGATGTTTCCAGATGAGAGTCTCAGTGTTGCTCAGGCTGGTCTTAAACTCCTGGTCTTAAGCAGTCCACCTGGCCTCCCAAAGTGCTGAGATTACAGGCGAGAGCCACTGTGCCTGGCCCGCATTCTTATTCTTGGATATTTCCTGGGTATCATCTTATTTTTTAAAATGTGTTGGCTCTTCATTTTTAATCTTGTTTTGACTCTTAATCTTCACCATCTTTATTCCTTAGTGTGAAGAAGATGGTAGAAATCAACTTTCTTTGTGTTCATAAGAAGTTGAGATCCAAACGGGTAGCCCCAGTGCTAATCCGAGAAATCACTAGAAGAGTGAACCTGGAAGGGATCTTCCAGGCTGTGTACACCGCGGGAGTGGTTCTTCCTAAGCCTGTGGCCACGTGCAGGTACCAGTACCATATTTCTACCTCAGGTCCTCCCTTTATCAAACATGTTGAGCCTCACCACTGTTCTTTTAGAAGTAGTTTTCTGGTAGCAGAGATGGAGACTAGAACCTAGAATCACCAAGTCCAGTATTCTTTCTGGTATATCATTTGCCACTTGGTGATTAAAAAAAAATTTTTTTTGACATTTTCCTACTAATGATGCTAGATCTGTACTTTTTTTTTTTTTTTTTTTGAGACAGACTCTCACTCTGTTGCCCAGGCTGGAGTGCAGTGGTGTGATCTCGGCTCACTGCAACCTCCGCCTCCTGGGTTCAAGTGATTCTTCTGCCTCAGCTTCCCAAGTAGCTGGGATTACAGGCATGTGCCACCACACCCAGCTAATTTTTGTATTTTTAGTAGAGGCAGGGTTTCACCATGTTGGTCAGGCTGGTCTCGAACTCCTGACCTCGTGTGCATCTATACTTCTAAGTATTCCATGTGAAAGATGGTTGCTGTCTCTTCATGGGAAAACCTAGGACATGATGATCTTAAAATTCCAATGTCATACCATTTTCTTTCCACCCCAAAGCTTAGTTTTCTGCCGTGCTTTGCAGCACTACCAAAGTGTCCTGAAAGTCTGATAAGCATCCATTCAAAAGGCTCAGATGTAGAGAGATCTAAGCTCTGTTTTTACAACTTCGTCTGCACTATTCAAGCTTTCAAAGGTTATTCCAGTGAGAAAATTATCAGATTGCCACAAGACTAACCTGTTTCTAAAATATCGGAGTTTTTATCTCCCCACCCCTCACCACTGTTTTTATTGACTTCAATAGGATGAAACTTAAAATTACTATATCCTATTAAATTATTACATTCGTTAAGTAAGTGGAATACTAGACTTCACGGGTATATTTTAATACAAATCATTTATCCCAGAGCCTGGAATCACTTAAGAAATTTAAGCTAGTTTCTCAAAAAGTTGTTTTCTTTGGTGTGTAGTCTGTAAAGGTGAAGGCTACTAATTTAGGGAATTTATTTTCATGTTTTTAAACTTTCTGATTGGCCTTTTGTAGAATCAGTGATGGTCCTTAAACACTTGGAAACCTGAGTATGGTTAATATTTCTTTTTTTGTGTGTCTGAGATACTCTTGCTCTGTTGCCCACGCTGGAGTGCGGTGGCGCGATCTCGGCTCACTGCTGCAACCTCCGCCTCCCGGGTTCCAGCAATTCTCCTGCCTCAGCCTCCCGAGTAGCTGGGATTACAGGCGCACACTATCCCGCCCGGCTAATTTTTGTATGTTTAGTAGAGATGGGGTCTCACCATGTTGGCCAGGCTGGTCTCGAACTCCTGGCCTCAAGTGATCTGCCCACCTCAGCCTCCCAAAGTGCTGGGATTACAGGCATGAACCACTGTGCCCAGCCAATTAATATTTCTTTTGCAGTTTTAAGATTTCTCTTTAGTGAAAAAGATGAAAGGTCACAAAGTCCAGAAGAACATAACTAGGAGTATAAGATACATTTTAGATATTAAAAATTGACTGATAGGCCGGGCGCGGTGGCTCAAGCCTGTAATCCCAGCACTTTGGGAGGCCGAGACGGGCGGATCACGAGGTCAGGAGATCGAGACCATCCTGGCTAACACGGTGAAACCCCGTCTCTACTAAAAAATACAAAAAAAATTAGCCGGGCGTGGTGGCGGGCGCCTGTAGTCCCAGCTACTCGGGAGGCTGAGGCAGGAGAACGGCGTGAACCCGGGAGGCGGAGCTTGCAGTGAGCTGAGATCCGGCCACTGCACTCCAGCCTGGGCGGCAGAGCCAGACTCCGTCTCAAAAAAAAAAAAAAAAATTGACTGATAAAATGATGATGTGGGATGAGGGCCTCTGTCTAGTACAGAGGGTCTGTCTCAAAAAAAAAAGTAAGTAGTAAATGCTTATGTAACAGCCAAGCTGAGACAAAGAGTGAAACTTGTAGAGTTAGAAATCAATTAGATTTTAAAACCTTTATTGTATTCCAGATACTGGCATCGATCCCTAAACCCCAGAAAACTGGTAGAAGTGAAATTTTCTCACTTGAGTAGAAATATGACTTTACAGAGAACAATGAAACTCTACAGACTTCCAGATGTAAGTAAGAATGATTTGCAGTTTTTTGAAGCTGTAACAACTGATGCTTTTAATGCAGAAAAGAATTATTTGCAGGAGTCTTAAAAACTGACTCGTGTCTGAGGAAGTGAATATGGAGCAAAAGAGATTTCATGGAACTCGGGAGCTAGGGAAGGTAGGGAGTTTGTTTGGAAATACCAGTCTTTCCTTTTTCCCTAAGGCTCTTAAAGTTGTTCCGTTGGTAGTTGGATGAGACTGGACTCAAGGCAAGTAAGTTTTGAAATGTGGGGATTTTATGGTCTGTTAAGGAAGAAGGAAGAAAAGTCCAGGGTGCTGATTTCTTAATGCATTGGAACTCAGGAATCAGGTATAGAGGAGAGACCCAGGGAGCGGAAATCATGTGTCATTAAATTATCATCTTAAACTATCTCATTCTCAATGTGAAAAGTTGTCATTATTATTTTTATTTTTATTTTTTTTTTGAGACAGAGTCTTGCTCTGTCTCCCAGGCTGGAGTGCAATGGCACAATCTCAGCTCACTGCAACCTCAGCCTCCCGGGTTCAAGCGATTCTCCCCCCTCAGCCTCCCAAGTAGCTGGGACTACAGGCACCCACCACCACACCTGGCTAATTTTTATATTTTTAATAGAGACGGGGTTTCACCATGTTGGCCAGGCTGGCCTCAGACTCCTAACCTCAAGTGAACCTACCTGCTTCAGCTTCCCAAGGTGCTGGGATTACAGGCATGAGCCACGGCACCCAGCTGAAAAGTTATTTTTTTAATTTTTTAATATTTGTTTTTTTTTTTTTTTTTTTTTTTTTTTTGAGACGGAGTCTTGCTCTGTCTCCCGGGCTGGAGTGCAGTGGCCGGATCTCAGCTCACTGCAAGCTCCGCCTCCGGGTTTTACGCCATTCTCCTGCCACAGCCTCCCGAGTAGCTGGGACTACAGGCGCCCGCCACCTCGCCCGGCTAGTTTTTTTTGTATTTTTAGTAGAGACGGGGTTTCACCATGTTAGCCAGGATGGTCTTGATCTCCTGACCTCGTGATCCGCCCGTCTCGGCCTCCCAAAGTCCTGGGATTACAGGCTTGAGCCACTGCGCCCGGCCAATATTTGTATTTTTTGAGATGGAGTCTTGCTCTGTTACCCAGGCTGGAGTGCAGTGGCTTGATGTTGGTTCAGTGCAACCTCCACCTCCCGGGTTCAAGCAATTCTCCTTCTTTAGCCTCCCAAATAGCTGGAATTACAGGTGTGCGCCACCACGCCCAGCTGATTTTTGTATTTTTAATAGAGATAGGGTTTCACTGTGTTGGCCAGGCTGGTCTCGAACTCCTGACCTCGTGATCCGCCTGTCTCTGGGTCCCAAAGTGCTGGGATTACAGCTGTGAGCCACCACGCCCGGCCAAGTTATCATTTTGAATAGGGAAACATATAAATTTGCTTTCCAGACTTGGCTTTATTTGGGGCTTGGCTGGTATATTAGTTATCTATGGCCATGTAAAAAATGACCACAAACTGAGCTGCTTAAAACAACATTTATTATCACACAGCTTCTGTGGGCCAGAAATCCAGTCACAGCTTAGCTGAGTCCTGTGCTTCATTCAGGGTCTTTCCTGAAGCTGCCACCCAGGTGTCAGCCAGGGCTGGGGTCTCATCTAAAACTTGACTAGGGAAGGATCCATTTCCGGGCTCCTGTAGTTGTCGGCAGGATGGAGTTCCTCACTGGCTGTTGGACCAAGGGCCTCAGTTCTTTGCCACGTTGGGTTCTCCACAGGGCAGCTCACAGCATGGCAGCTCGTTCGTCAAAGCCAGTGAGAGAGAGAGTCTATAGAGAGAATCTGCTGGCCAGATGGAAGTCAAAACCTTATGCAGATGATTCATGAAAGTGACATCCAGTCGCCACTGCCATGTCTTTTTTTTTTTTTTTTTTTTTTTAAAGATGGAGTCTCACTCTGTTGTCCAGGCTGGAGTGCAGTGGCACAATCTCAGCTCACTGCAACCTCTGCCTCCTGGGTTCAAGCGATTCTCCTGCCTCAGCCTCCCAAATAGCTGGGACTACAGGCATGCACCACCATGTCAAGCTAATTTTTGTATTTTTAGTAGAGACGGGGTTTCCCTACGTTAGTCAAGCTAGTCTCGAACCCCTGACCTCAGGTGATCCACCTGCCTTGGCCTCTGAAAGTGCTGGGATTATAGGTGTGAGCCACTGCGCCCAGCTACCATTGTCATTTCTATTGGTTAGAACCTAATGACAGGTCCTGCCCACACGTAGCAGGAGCAGATCACACAGGCGTGAATCCCAGGAGGTGGGATCCGTGGGGGCCATCTTAAAATCCGTGCGCCACTGATGGGATCTTTTGTTTGAAGTGTTGTGACGTGTGAATTGAAATAAAATCTTTGGCCAGGCACGGTGGCTCATGCCTGTAATCCCAGCACTTTGGGAGGCTGAGGCGGGCAGCTGACAAGGTTAAGAGATCGACACCACCCTGGCCAACATGGTGAAACCCCATCTCTACTAAAAAATAAAAAATTAGCTGTACATGGTGGCATGCGCCTATAGTCCCAGCTACTAGGGAGGCTAAGGCAGGAGAATCACTTGAACCTGGGAGGCAGAGGTTGCAGTGAGCCAAGATCACGCCACTGCACTCCAGCCTGGCCACAGAGCAAGACTCCATCTCAAAAAAAAAAGGAATAAAAAGTTCAAGCATGCCTGCTTTTTTCACTGTGGGTGAATGCTGTTCTACTTTGGTCTCTCTAAATTTCAGTTTCTGGAACCTGAAGCAGCCTAGCTTACGTACAAGGAAAACACACTTACATGTAGGTTGCCTACAATGGAGTGATGAATAAGGAGTTTTAGCACATATCATTGGTTTCTCACGATGATTTTCCTAAGGTGCTAGAAGTATTTTTGACTTGACTCCATTCATCAGCCTTAATATTTTTGTACAAGAGTCAGTCTTCTCATGGGTATAGGCATTGATTATGAAACCAGACTGTGGCATCTTACTTCCAGTGAGCCTGGGTTCCTGGTAGTCGTCCTGTTCCAGTCATGCTCCGATAGTGACTGCCTTTCCCGCACCCATAAACTGAAATTTATGAAGTGCTTTCAAATACATTATTCAATTTATTCTCACAGCAACCTTTTGAAGGTAGTACTTCTTATCCCCATTTTACAGACGAAGAAACCGAGGTGCATGATGGTTGACACTTAGGCAAGGGTGTGTTAATATTACTAGGTGGAGGGCTTGGGATGCAGGCCCCGGATCTCCGTGTTTCCCTGTTAGCTCCCTCTGCCTCTGCCGTCCCCTCTAACATTACCCACTGTGGGGACACCATGGCTCAGCCCCACTAAATGTCTCACTGTCGGTACATTACAGCATAAATCAAGGCAGAAAAGGACGATTGTCAAGGTGCAAACAGCTCTCATTGGCTTTCCCCAGTCTCCTTTCCCCCTTTTAAGTCGTAGGAAAGGAAAGGAAAATTAAGAGTAAATTAATATAATAAAAGAGAGATTAAAGTACAGATATTATGAAATTGGAAGGTGCTGACAGCAGTCCCTTGGGTGTCTGCCTCTTGAGTTAAACTGGACAGTACTGTATATACCAGATGCCCCTTCCTCTCCTATAGGCCCAGATGGGTGATACCACTGCTAGCAGTCAAGTCATTTAAGAACGTTTTTGTACCATTCAGCATAAAAGCCTCCTTATGGAATACAGCTTTTGCTGTACAGATCAATCTCATTTTCTGCCTCATTGTTGCTGTTTTTGCTTATAGGAGTGCCAGCTTTATGTCTTTTTCATGGACTTTTGAATATAGGAGCTAACATTTATTGTGGCCAGCGTTATACTAGACATTTAACAGGCTCATAATAGTCTCATTTACTAATCATAACAGCCACAGGAGGATGGGTCATTATCCCTATAGCACAGAAGGGGCCATGAGTACACAAGATTGACTTGCTCAGAGTCTGCTGGCCAGAAGCAGAGCTGTCGTAGAGTCTGCGCCATTCACAACTGTTAACCTAAAATACTAAGGTCTCCCCAAGAAACATGCCTTGCCATGCCTCCCTACGCTTTCAGTGTTTGGGATGATTTTGTTTTATTTTGTTTTTTTGATTTGGTGTTGAGTATTTCCAAGTTCGATTTTGCGCGTCTATATCAATGAAAGGTAATTTGATGTCGATAAAACAAAAAGCAGAAGTCAGAGAATGATCCACTAAGGTCTTAGCACTGTTCTGCGAGGAGGATGCGCTCGCTAAGATATGTCAAGGCATATAAAGTCTTCTATATTCAGTGGCATTAGATGGTTTTTTAAGTGTTTAGCATTCTCTCTGCTCCTTTTTGAATCATACAAATAACCATAATCATTGCTTACATCTCTCCTGTGGAATCTTGGCTCTCAAATGGTTTGCACCGCATACTTGACAGATAACGCTACTGATTTTTAATAGAGCTCTGAGCTTCATTTGCTTATGTACTTACAAGCAGATTTTACACAGATTTCAATGCACATAGAGGCCAATGAATCATGCATATTAGTTGGGCCATGGGAAAGGATATCTGATTCAGATACAGAGTTTGCTTATGAAACTGAGATTTTTCTCAGTTACTGGAAATGATTCTCTGTGTTTTATTGAACTCTCAGAAAACATGACTGCTTCACTATTCCATTATACGGAAGCTCACCATTTTCACCTAAACTAATAGCCCTCCTACTTTCTGAGGACAACAGTTATAATTTGAGTGTTTGTTTTGCTTTTCAAAAGTTATTTCTTTCTTTTTTTTTTTTTTTTTTGGTGAGATGAAGTCTCGCTGTGTCGCCAGGCTGGAGTGCAGTGACGCGATCTTGGCTCACCGCAACCTCCGCCACTCGGATTCAAGCAATTCTCCTGCCTCGGCCTCCTAAGTAGCTGGGACTACAGCCACGTGCCACCACACCCAGCTAATTTTTGTATTTTTAGTAGAGACGGGATTTCATCATGTTGGCCAGGATGGTCTCAATCTCTTGATCTTGTGATCCGCCCGCCTTGGCCTCCCAAAGGGCTGAGATTACAGGCATGAACCACCACGCCCGGCAGTATTTCATTGTTACACAGATTATTTTAGCTATTAGTCAGCAAATGTAAATATTCTTACCCTGTTTTCTAGGACTTTCTATTTTTTATAGCTGATACATCTTGGTGTGCTCTTATGCTTTAATGCTTCTGTAAAAATTTGTTCAAAATGCTTATAAGTTGCCAAACTTACGATACTTTTTACCTGAATTTAGACAACATATTGCTTGTCTAAATTCTGCTACTTATTTTTGTAACCTTTAGAGACCTAAGATAGCGGTTCTCAAAGTGTGGCCCAGGGACCTCTGGAAGTCCCCCAAGATCTTTGAATTCATGCAGTCATTTTTTTTTGTTACTATTTTCATAATAACACTAATATTTAATTTTCTCACTTTCATTCTCTTCTGAGTATACTGTGAAGTCTTCTAGAGGCCATGTGGCATGTGTATTTCTGTAGTCTTTTGTTTAAAAATGTTCTCAGTTTTGATTTCTAATACGATAAGTGTGGATATATGCATAGCCCACATAAGCAAAGCTCTTTGGAGGTACTCAATCATTATTAATAGTGCAGGCCAGGAGCAGTGGCCCATGCCTGTAATCCCAGCACTTTGAGAGACTGAGGCGGGTGGATCATAAGGTCAGGAAATCGAGACCATCCTGGATAACACGATAAAACCCCGTCTCTACTAAAAATACAAAAAATTAGCTGGGTGTGGTGGCACGTGCCTGTAATCCCAGCTACTTGGGAAGCTGAGGCAGGATCAAATCACTTGAACCCAGGAGGCAGAGGTTGCAGTGAGCTGAGATCGCACCACTGCACTCCAGCCTGGGTGACAGAGTGAGACTCCATCTAAAAAAAAAAAAAAAGAGTGTAAAAGGGTCCCAAGACCAAAATATTTGAAAACTGCTGCTTTTTTTTTTTTTTTTGAGACGGAGTCTCGCTCTGTCGCCCAGGCTGGAGTGCAGTGGCCGGATCTCAGCTCACTGCGAGCTCCGCCTCCGGGTTTATGCCATTCTCCTGCCTCAGCCTCCTGAGTAGCTGGGACTACAGGCGCCCGCCACCTCGCCCGGCTAGTTTTTTGTATTTTTAGTAGAGACGGGGTTTCACCATGTTAGCCAGGATGGTCTCGATCTCCTGACCTCGTGATCCGCCCGTCTCGGTCCTCCCAAAGTGCTGGGATTACAGGCTTGAGCCACCGCGCCTGGCCGAAAACTGCTGCTTTAAGGCTATCTGCTGGGCAGTTCCTTTAGTGGTTTCACAGTTGGATATTCAATGAATGAGAATTGTGCTCCAGAAGAATGTTTTGCTCTAGAATGAAATTGGGAAATGTTTTCTTCATTTCTGAATGTTCTCTATTAACAGATATCATATATCCTGTGGCTTTCATTAATTCATCTAATTGCTTGATATTGTTGTTACTGAACTAGTAACAAAAGGAAAAGAATTCTGCGGCCGGGCGCGGTGGCTCAAGCCTGTAATCCCAGCACTTTGGGAGGCCGAGACGGGCGGATCACGAGGTCAGGAGATCGAGACCATCCTGGCTAACACGGTGAAACCCCGTCTCTACTAAAAATACAAAAACTAGCCGGGCGAGGTGGCGGGCGCCTGTAGTCCCAGCTACTCGGGAGGCTGAGGCAGGAGAATGGCGTAAACCCGGGAGGCGGAGCTTGCAGTGAGCTGAGATCCGGCCACTGCACTCCAGCCCGGGCGAAAGAGCAAGACTCCGTCTCAAAAAAAAAAAAAAAAAAAAAAAAAAGATTCTGATATTGAGAAAGGCTATTTGAAATTTATCAAGCTAAGTCTGCCTCATAGCAGAAACTACTTTTTTTAATGACTACAATATATATTTTATATGGTTTTGGTCTTCCCACTAGCATTTAGAAGTGCTTATTTATTTCCAGTGGAGATCTGGATATTTCTGACTCATTGGTTTTGAGAGCTACAGAAAGACTAAAGGTATGCATTGCCTGTTAAATGTGAAGGACTTAAATTCTCTAAATTTAGATTATTAAATGGTATTTTAGCTGCAGTGATTTCGAGATGACATAAATCATAATAGAATGGCCTATAGTAAATATTCAGCTGAGGACTGTTTGTCTATAAATATAGAGTATGCACCTCCCATTCCCCTTTCCCCTAACTAATCGATAATCAATCAGCACTGTGTGTCACTGAAGCTTAGAAACCTCAGCACAGCTAACAGTTGATGAGAGCTGGCACTCAAGAGAAAACCTATTTTCCTTGGCCTAGTGTGGTGGCTCACGCCTGTAATCCCAGCACTTTGGGAGGTTGAGGTGGGCAGATCACCTGAGGTCAGGCATTGGAAACCAGCCTGGCCAACGTGGTGAAACCTTGTCTCTACTAAAAGTACAAAATTAGCCGGGTGTGGTGGCAGGCGCCTGTAATCCCAGTTACTCAGGAGGCTGAGGCAGGAGAATCGCTTGAACGCAGGAGGTGGAGGTTGCAGTGAACCGAGATCGCACCATTGCACTCCAGCCTGAGTGACAAAAGTGAGACTCCATCTCAAAAAAAAGCCCTGGTTTCCCCCTTGGGCTTCTACCTGGGGGCATGCAGGAATTATAATGACCTAATTCTACAGGAAGTTTTTCACTTAAAAAAATTTCTTAAGAGTGGAACTGCTAGATTGTATAAAATTTTAAAAAATACTTAGAAATCATTTAGGGCAGAAAAAGTAGAGTAGCAAAATTTATATACAGATTATTCATCTCTTAAAATGTATCTAGTATTTCTCCAAGGGGGAAAAAAAATCAGGTTTACAGAAAAAAATAAACCTGTATTTCTCAGTTTAAAATTGTTTGTTTGTTGGGCTTTCTGACTTTTAGTCTCAAGTCCGCTGGCCCCTGAACAGTTCTGGAGAGCAAAGTGATGTCAGGGGCTTTTATGAGGACAACAGTTGAACAAATTCAAATGGGGACCTGTCCTGACTTTTAGGTTTTTTATTCCTATAGCTTAAAATTTTAAACTCTAAAGCTCTGGAGTAGTGATAAAACACCTACCCTCATCACCTTTACCCAGAAGATGTGGCAGGAGAGGCCAGGCCGTGTCCCTGGCAGCCATTTGCCATTAGACGAGATGGACGCTTTCAGGGTGGTATGGCCATAAACCTGTTTGCTTTTAGAAAATACTTGGCTATGAACGATGCTTGCCTTCCCAGCCTGATATGATTTACTCCCGTATCATTTTTGTTCAAGAGAACAAAATCACCACACGCTTTTAATGGGCTATTGAATAATAAAACAAGTTGCTCAGTTGTGTTTTCAAAATGTCAGACTTGGCAGTGTTAAAGCATCCCTCAGAAACCATGAGGGATTGGTTCCAGGACCCCTCAGATACCAGAATCCTTGGGTGCTCAAGTCCCTTATATGAGATGGCAGAGCATTGTGTATTTGCATATAATGTATGCACATCCTCCTGTATACGTTATTTTATTTATTTATTTATTTATTTATTTATTTATTTTTGAGACGGAATCCCACCCTGTCTCCCAGGCTGGAGTGCAGTGGTGTGATCTTGGCTCACTGCAGCCTCTGCCTCCCAGGTTCAAACGATTCTCCTGCCTCAGCCTCCTGAGTAGCTGGGATTACAGTTGCCTGTCACCACGCCTGGCTAATTTTTACATTTTTGGTAGAGACAGCGTTTCACCATGTTGGCCAAGCTGGTCTCGAACTTCTGACCTCAAATGATCCACCGGTGTCAGCCTCCCAAAGTTCTGGGATTACAGGCATGAGCCACCACGCCCCCCTGTCCTGTATACTTTAAATCATCTCTGGATTACTTATAAGGCCAAATACAATCTAAATGCTATGTAAGTAGTTGTTACACTGCATTTTTCAGAAATAATGACAAGAAAAAAAGTCTGTACACAATCAGCACAGATACAACTCTCCAGGTTTTTTTCCCCTAATATTTTTCATCTAAGGTTGGTTGAACCCACAGATACACAACCAGTGGATATGGAGGGCTGCCTGTACTCCAGAAGTCATGCTAAGATGGCTACGTCCCATCTTGTAGACTGTTCACATTCTTGGCATTGGTATATGCATTGGTGTATTTTGGGTATTGGCATACATCATGAGCTTGTAGTGTTCCCTTTGATTTTTGTTTGGGTCATGGGCAATACTGACCAAAGACTTGCCTTACAAATAAGAAGATACAACACATTGTCTGTCTCACCTATATTTTAACCCAGCTCTTCTCAAACCTTAATGTGTGTACAAATCCTGAGGGAATCTTGTCGAGTTGTAGATTCGGATTCATTAGCTCTGGGGCAGGGCCGGGCTCTGCAGCTCTAACAAGCTCCCGCATGCTGCTCATTCTGCTGGTCTGCAGACCACACCTTGAGCGCAAAGTCGTTTCACTCCTCTTCTACCTGAACTTCTGGATTTGTTTTGTTTTCCCTCCAACAAGGTTACAAAGACTTCAGGTTTGAGACCAATGGAACCAAAAGATATCAAATCCGTTCGAGAATTAATCAACACTTACCTGAAGCAGTTTCATCTGGCTCCAGTGATGGATGAAGAGGAAGTAGCCCACTGGTTCCTCCCCCGGGAGCACATTATTGACACGTTTGTAGTGGAGGTAAAGACAAGGTGATAAACATAAAGCTTCTCCTTGAAGCACCCTTTGTGTTCAGTGTGCAGCAGAAGTATTTACACACACTTCCTTCCATTTCATCACAGAACATGACAAAGATGTGTACTAAAGGGTTGAGAGTTAATAAGATGAAGAATTCTTAATACTCTATCAAGGACATGCTTAAGTGAAACTGACATTTGTTGAACCCTGAGGGTGTGGTGTTGAGGAATATGGTGACCACGAGTATGGTCTGGTGCCATTGTCTTGTTTTGTGCTAAGGCACCAGCAGTTTTACCCACAGCACTGCTTTTGCACCGTTGGTGCTGATGGTAACATATCAACAAGGCAAATAGCTTCTTAGTGTTATGAAAATAATTTTGACCTCACAGATTTCTGAAAGGGTCTCAGGTACCCCCAGGGTTCACAGACCACATTTTGAGAACTGTTCTTCAGGGCATATAATTAGAGTCTGTGGTCGGAACCATCTTTCACATTATTAGAAATTGCCAAATAACTCACCACAATAAGGTTCTGAGCAGTATAAGAGAGTTCCTGTTTCCTCACATCCTCACAAGACGTGGGTATGGTCAGATTTTAAATTTAGGCCCACCCGATGAGTATGGAACAGTATCTTGTTGTTAATGTATATCCTCATTATTGATGAATTTGAGTATCTCATAAATATGTTAGCCATGTTTATTTCTTTTATGAATTTGCTATTTACATCGCTTGCCTGTTTTTCCTTTTTGACTGCAGTCTTCTTACTGATTTATGAAAGTTTTTTTGTTTTGTTTTTTTTTGTTTTGTTTTTTTTTGTTTTGTTTTTTGAGATGCAGTTTTGCACTTGTTGCCAGGCTGGAGTGCAATGGCGTAATCCCGGCTCACTGCAACCTCCACCTCCCAGGTTCAAGCGATTCTTCTGCCTCAGCCTTCCGAGTAGCTGGGATTCTAGGCGTGTGCCACCACGCCCAGCTAATTTTTGTATTGTTAGTAGAGTTGGGGTTTCACCATGTTGGTCAGGCTGGTCTCGAACTCCTGACCTCAGGTGATCCACCCGCCTTGGCCTCCCAAAGTGCTGGGATTACAGGCGTGAGCCATCGCGCTCAGCCTGTGAAAGGTTTTTTATATGCTGAATACTAACACTTTGTATTGTGTTCCTTTCTGGATCCTCTATTCTATTTCACTGATCTCTATGTCTGTCCCTTCACTAATACCACACTGACCTGGTTGCCATAGCTACATAGGAAGCCTTAGTATCAGGTAGAGTAATTCCTCCCACTTTATTCTTGTC
This sequence comes from Trachypithecus francoisi, assembly GCF_009764315.1. Classification (NCBI taxonomy): domain Eukaryota; kingdom Metazoa; phylum Chordata; class Mammalia; order Primates; family Cercopithecidae; genus Trachypithecus; species Trachypithecus francoisi. The sequence continues at coordinate 17,398,559 of NW_022681474.1, read as the reverse complement.
TGTCAAGATCATTTAATTAACCTATTTCCTTTGCCTTTTGCATATACATTTTAGAATAAGCTTATTTTTGTCTACAGAATACCTTGCTGGCACTTTGATAGGGATTACATTACACTGACAGATTAATTTGAGCATAATTGAAAAGTCTTCCAATCTATGAACATGGAATGTCTCTACATTTATTTCGGTCTTTTAAAATCTCTTTTATCAGCATTCTCTAAGAGCATCCAGATCCTGTACATGTTTTCTTAAGTGTATAGCTAGATATTTCACTTCCTTTGGGGCGATTATGATGGTGTTACGTTTTTAATTTCAGTTTCTGCATGTTCATTGTTAGCCTGTAGAAATGCTTTCTTCTGTGTGTTTGTATCGTACCACAGTGCTGAAATCACTTACTGGTTCCAGGAGTGTGTGTGTAGATTCCTTGGGATTTCTGCATAGATAATGTGTCATCTGCAAATAGGGACAGTTTTATTGCTTCCTTTCTAATCTCAATGCCTTTATTTTTGGTCTTGCATTAATGCAGGACCTAGATCTTCCAGTGCTTTATTGAGAAAGACTAGGGAAGGTTGATGTCCTTGTCGTGTTCTTGATGGTGGGGGAAAAGCATTTACTCTTTCACCATGAAGTATGTTGTTAGCTGTAGGTTTTTTTGTGGGTGCTCCTAATCAATTTGAGGTCATTCTCCTCTATTTCTAACTTACTTAGAGTTCTTATGAATGGGCCTTGGATTTTGTCCCATGCTTTTTCTGCTTCAATAGATGTAATCATATGATTTTTCTCCTTTAATCTGTTGATATGGCAGATTACATTGATTGATTTTCAAATGTTGGATCACTCTTACATTCCTAGAAAATATCCACTTGGTCATGGTGTATAATTATTTTTATACATTGTTGTATTGATTGCTAATATTTTGCTGAGTATTTGTTGAGTTCATGAGAGATATCTCTCTGGAGTGTCTTTTTTGTAATGTCTGTCTGGTTTAGATATCAGGATAACACTGGTCTCATAATAGGAGTTGGAAAGTATTATTTCCTCTTCTATTTTCTGGAAGAAATTGAGAATTGGTGTTAATTCTTTAAATGTTTGGTAGAATTCTCTGGTTGAAATGATCTGAGCTTAGCTGTTTCTTTTTTGGGAGTTTTAAAATAATGGACTAAATGTCTTTAATTTTGTAGCACTATTCAGATCTGTTTCATCTTGGTTGAGTTTTAATAGTTTTTGAGGAGTTTGTCCATTTCTTCTAAATTGTTGAATGTGTGAGTGTGAAGTTGTTCATTGTATTCCCTTGTTACCCTTTCAGTGGCTGCGGGATCTGTACTGATATCTCTTGTTTCATCCCAGATATTGGTGATTCATGTCTTCTCTTTCTTTATTTGTGTCCATCTTGCTAGACTTTTATCACTTTATTGATTTGTTTCCCAGAGAACCAGAGTTTTGTTGGATATTCCCTGTTGTTTTCATATTTTCAGTGTCATTGATTTCTACCCTTGTGTTTATTTTTTCCTTCTTTCTGCTTGCTTTGGGTTTATTTTGCTCTTCTTTTCTAGTTCCTTGAGGGAGGGACTTACTGACTTGAGACCTTTCCCTGTTACTAGTAAGCATTTAGTTCTATCAGGTTCCCTCTTTGCACTGCTTTAGCTATTTCTGACATATTTTGATATGTTGTATCTTTGTTGTCATTCACTTCTATGTATTTTTTGGTTTCCTTTGAGACTTCATCTTTAGCCCACCCCTACTTAGAATTGTGCTATTCAATTTTGCCATGTTTAGAGATTTTCTGTTGTCTCCCTATTATGGATTTCTAGTTTGATTCAAGTACAGTTAAAGAACACACTCTGTATGGTTTTGATTATTTTAAGGCTCTTGAGGTTTGTTTTATTACTCGGGATATGGACTTTCTTGATGAATATTCCATGGGTGCATGAAATGTGTATACCACTACTGTTGGGTTGAGTGTTCTTTGTATGCCAATTGGATCATGTTGATTACTTGAGTTATTCAGCTCTTCTGTTTCCATGCTGATTTTCTGTCTAGCAGTTCTATCACTTGATGAGAGGGGCATGGAAGTCCCCAACTGTAATTGTGGATTTGTCTATTTCTTCTTCCAACACTGTCGGTTTTTCTTGATGTCTTTTGGGGTTCTTGTTTGATACTCACATGTATATTTAGGGTCTTTATGTCCCGCTAGTGGATTGATCTTTTTATCATAATGTAATACCTCTCCTTGTAATAATTTTCCTTGCTGCGGAGTATTTTAAAAATTGTTTGGTCTTTTTCCATCCTTTTACTTTCAAACTATTCATGTTACTGAATTTGAAGTGAGTTTCTTGGAAACAGCCTATAGCTGAGTCATGTTTCTTTGCCCATGCTACCGACCTTTCTTTTGATTGGTGTATTTAGACCACTTATATATAAGGTGGTTATTGGTATATTAGAGCTTAAGTCTGCCATTTGATTATTTGGTTTCTTTCTTTTTCTTCTGGTTCTTGTTTCTCTGTTTCTTTTTTCTTGCCTTGTTGTGGGTTACTTGAATATACTTTAGGATTCTGTTTTGTTTATAGTGCATTTGGGTGTATTTGTATAGTTTTTATGATGGTTGATGTATTACAATATATATATATGTGACTTATAGTCTATTGGTAACAACATTTATTACTTTGAGTCACCTTTTATTTAGGTCACTTTATCTTTTCCACTTTAAAATATTGCCTTAAATATCAGATAGTATTATGATTTTTGTTTTAATCATCAAGTGTGATTTGTAACACTGATTTATAGTGATGCTTGAGGATAGGCATCATTAAGCAAATTTCTGCTCTTTCTATTATTCTTCCCTCCTTCCTGATGCTTCAGTATTCCTTCTTTTATCATTTCCTTTCTATTTGAAGAAATTCCTTTAGCCAGTCTCAGGTATGTCTGATAGTGACACATTCTTTTGGTTTCCATTTGTGCGAGACTATCTCTGCTTTTAGATTTAGTTTCCCAATTAAAAAAAATTTTTTTTTGGAGACAGAGTCTTGCTCTGTCACCCAGGCTGGAGTACAATGGCACAATCTCTGCTCACTGCAACCTCCGCCTGTTGGGTTCAAGCAATTCTTGTGCCTCAGCCTCCTGAGTAGCTGGAACTACAGGCGCATGCCACCACACCCTGCTAATTTTTTGTATTTCAGTAGAGACGGGGTTTCACCATGTTGGCCAGGCTGGTCTCGAACTTCTGAGCTCAGAAAATCCATCCGCCTCAGCCTCCCAAAGTGCTGAGATTACAGGTGTGAGCCACCATGCCCAGCCCTAGTTTGCTAATATTTTACTTAGGATCTTCTTCCATACTCACTACAACTGAGGTTGGCCATTAATTTCCCCTTCTTACTCTGTCCTTGTCCTATTTCGATAGTAAAGTTAGAATGAGTTGAAGAGCTTGTCTTCTCTTTTTTCTGGAACAGTGTATGTAATATAGGGATTACTTGTTCCCTTGAAAGTTGTTAGAAGTTGCTTATAAGCAACCTAGACATGGTGCCATGGTGCGTTTTGTTGTGAGCGTTTTTTTTTTTTTTTTTTTTTAAATCAGTCTTTACAATTGATTGGGTGTGAGGGACAATGGACAGATCATCCCATTCTTCCCCAACAGTTGGTGATTCTCAGGTCATTTTAACAGCAAGAGAGGAAAGAGTAATTTTACCAGCAATATGAATGTGAAGAAGTAGTTTTCTGAAAGCAGATGATGAAAATGGGGTGGGGAACCTAATCAGGTTCTGCAGGTGCCTGTAGTAATTCGGTGTATGAGACAGATATGAGAAATTCTTAGAAGAATCTAAAATCCTTATTAAACCTGAAGGTTGAATTTATCTCCAGTACTGAGCTGCTAATACAGAGCAATAAGGAATCACTGTAGATGAACCCCTTTAGCTTCTTGCTGGCTGAAGAAAGGTCTGATGACTCAGAAGCATTTGAAAACCAGAGCATACATTCTTCTGGAATTCCCTTTTCTGCTGAAAGAAATACTAGCAATGGTATGTGTGTGGCCCAGCCTCCTCAGCCGCACAATTCAAACACATCATATTCTAAAAGTCAGCAAGGCCACCACAGCTAATTACAACAACCTGAACAATACTGGCTAATTTCTTGTATTGGAAGGTTTGCCAATGATGATGAAATGAATGTCATCCATTGTATCCCTTATTTTTGATAGCTGCAAAATTCTCCTGTTATTCACATGTGTATATTTCGATGCAGTAGTAAGACCTTTTACAAGCTTGCAAACTCTTCCAGACAGCTTCCAGACTCTACCCAACCTTACCTAGGCCTGATATAATTATTTCCTTGTGCTAAGAAAGTGTGAGATAGTACACAGTATCTTTTAGTTGGAGAAGCAACCCTCTAATCCTTAAAGCTTTTATTTCTGCAAAAACAACTGCTTTTATCACTGTTCCTTGAGTCTAAAGAATTGACTCATTTGTCAGCCTGAGGGAAGCTTTCCTTTTAGAACATTCTGCTTCTATCTTTCTTTCTTTTTCTTTTTTTTTGAGACGAGTCTCGCTGTATTGCCCAGGCTGGAGTGCAGTGGCAGGATCTTGGCTCACTGCAAGCTCCGCCTCCCAGATTCACACCATTCTCCTGCCTCAGCCTCCCGAGTAGCTGGGACTACAAGCACCCGCCACCACACCCGGCTAATTTTTTTATATTTTTAGTAGAGACGGGGTTTCACTGTGTTAGCCAGGATGGTCTCAATCTCCTGACCTTGTGATCCGCCCACCTCGGCTTCCCAAAGTTCTGGGATTACAGGCTTGAGCCACCGTGCCTGCCCTCTTTTTATTTTTTATTTTTGAGATGGAGTTTCGCTCTTGTTGCCCAGGCTGGAGTGCAATGGCACAATCTGGGCTCACTGCGATCTCCACCTCCCGGCTTCACGCAAGTCTCCTGACTCGGCCTCCCAAGTAGCTAGGATTACAGGGGTGGACCACCACGCCTGGCTGAGTTTTTGTATTTTTAGTAGAAATGCGGTTTCACCATGTTGGTCAGGCTGGTCTCGAACTCCTGACCTTATGATCTGCCCGCCTCAGCCTCCCAAAGTCCTGGGATTACAGGCATGACATTCTGCTTCCTAAGAACTTTGTGCAAATCACCAACGGGCACTTAGGCTGAAGTCCCAACTCCAGGCTCTTCTTGGCCTCTACACAGCATAATATAAGGGGCCCCAAACTGGACTGCCGAGAAAGAAGTATGACTTACTGCTTTTCCTTTTGTGGGGCAAGAGAGAGATAAGAGTTAGCAGAAATGCACGTATGCAGTTGGTTCAAGGAGATCTCTGCCTGACAGCACCTTTGCTCCTAGAGCCCCAACGGTAAACTGACTGACTTCCTGAGCTTCTATACGCTCCCCTCCACGGTGATGCACCACCCTGCTCACAAGAGCCTCAAAGCCGCCTACTCATTCTACAACATCCACACAGAGACGCCCCTTCTGGACCTCATGAGCGACGCGCTCATCCTCGCTAAATCGGTAACCCACTCCTTCCTGTTCATGCCGTTTGGTTCTCCAAATGTCTGTGCCAAACTATAGAAGACATCGTGTTTTCTCCCACACAGGTGGAATTTATACAAGGTTTTTTTTTTTTTTTTTTTTTGAGACGGAGTCTCGCTCTGATACCCAGGCTGGAGTGCAGTGCTGTGATCTCGGCTCACTGCAAGCTCCACTTCCTGGGTTCACGGCCATTCTCCTGCCTCAGCCTCCCAAGAGGCTGGGACTATAGGCGCCCGCCACCTCGCCCAGCTGATTTTTTTGTATTTTTAGTAGAGACGGGGTTTCACCATGTTAGCTAGGATGGTCTCGATCTCCTGAGCTTGTGATCCACCCGCCTTAGCCTCCCAAAGTGCTGGGATTACAGGCGTGAGCCACCGTGCCCGGCCATATGCAAGATTTAAAAAAATCTATCGATCATCAGTCAAAGGAAGAATTTTGATAAGAGTTTCTTTTGAAACTTTAGAGGCTATTTTCATTGTTTATTTTGTTGCAGTTTAACAAAAAGACAAAAATGTACAAATTATAAATGTTTAACCCTTATATCAGAATACATAAGGCTGGGCATGGTGGCTCAGGCTTGCAATCCCAACACTTTGGGAGACCAAGATGGGTGGATCACCTGAGGTTAGGAGTTTAAGACCAGCCTGGCTAATATGGTGAAACCTCGTCTCTACTAAAAATATAAAAATTAGCCAGGCTTGGTGGTGTGTGCCTGTAATCCTAGCTACTTGGGAGGCTGAGGCGGGAGAATTGTTTAAACCTGGGAGGCAGAGGTTGCAGTGAGCTGAGATTGCACCACTGCACTCCAGCCTGGGTGACAGAAACTGTCTCAAAAAAAAAGGATGTATAAAGCCCATTTATTAGGAAGTAATATAATGAATATAAGAAAAAGATATTATTCCATAATATAAATAAAATATTAATACATGAGTGAATATTTGTGTTGAGTGAATAACTAGCAGCAATTTTTTTTTTTTTTTTTTTTGAGGCGGAGTCCGCTCTGTTGCCCGGACTGGAGTGCAGTGGCCAGATCTCAGCTCACTGCAAGTTCTGCCTCCCGGGTTTACGCCCTTCTCCTGCCTCAGCGTCCCGAGTAGCTGGGACTACAGGCGCCCGCCACCTCGCCCGGCTAGTTTTTGTATTTTTAGTAGAGATGGGGTTTCACCGTGTTAGCCAGGATGGTCTCGATCTCCTGACCTCGTGATCCGCCCGTCTCGGCCTCCCAAAGTGCTGGGATTACAGGCTTGAGCCACCGTGCCCGGCTGCAGCAATTTTTTTATTCAACCAGTCTCTGAATTTTAAAATTAAAGGAATTAAATTCAACATTTAATTGTAGTCAGGCTACATGGTGAAACCCTGTCTCTATTAAAAATACAAAAATTAGCTGGGTGTGGTGGCACGTACCTGTAATCCCAGCTACTTGGGAGGCCGAGGCAGGAGAATGACTTGAACCTGGGAGTGGAGGTTGCCGTGAGCCGAGATCACACCATTGCATTCCAGCCTGGGCAACAGAGTGACATCCTGTCTCAAATTAATTAATTAATTAAAATAAAATAAAAATCTCTTACCTGTGCCTTTGAATCCCCAAGTCAACATCATCCTCAGATTGTCAGCTTTTTTCAACACTTCCCGAATATGGCCAGTAATTAGTTATTTAAGGTAAAAACCCTGAGAAAGAAAAATAAAAAGTGCTTCTTCTATATCACATTTTGCATAGTATTGTTGTCTGACATTTTAAAGACATTTAATGTTTTACCATTAAAATTTTACTTAAACGTATTTCCCATTATCAGCCCAAAGCAAACATGCTATTTGTGGGTTTTTTTTTTTTTTTTGAGATGGAGTCTTGCTGTGTTACCCAGGCTGGAGGGCAGTGGCGCAGTCTTGGCTCACTGCAACCTCCGCCTCCCATGTTCAAGCGATTCTCCTGCCTCAGCCTCCCGAGTAGCTGGGACTATAGGCGTGTGCTACCACGCATGGCTAATTTTTGTATTTTTAGTAGAGACAGGGTTTCACCATATTGACCAGGCGGGTCTCGAACTCCTGACCTCAGGTGATCCACCTGCCGCGGCCTCCCAGAGTGCTGGAAGATTACAGGCATGAGCCACCACGCCTGGCCTGCATACTATTTAAAGTCTTTACAACTTTGGTCCCTGGGCAATAGCTTCAGCCCAGGTAGGACTTACAAAGGCTGATAATTAATAATCCTAGAGATGAAACCATCTTGACAACTGTTCCCTTCTAAAACAGGAACAAGGCTGGGTGCAGTGGCTCACACCTGTAATCCCAGCACTTTGGAAGGCCAAGGAGGGTGGATCACTTGAGGTCGGGAGTTCAAAACCAGCCTGGCCAACATGGTGAAACCCCGTCTCTACTAAAAATACAAAAAAATTAGCTGGGCATGGAGGCGTACGCCTGTAATGCCAGCTACTAGGAAGTCTAACGCAGGAGAATTGTTTAAATCTGGGAGGTGGAGGTTGCAGTGAGCCGAGATCATGCCACTGCACTCCAGCCTGGGTGACAGAGTGAGACTCTGTCTCAAAAAAATTAAAAATAAATAAGTAAATTAAACGTGAATACAATATTTTCTGAAATCTTCGTAAGTAATCTTATGCCAGTGACAGCCATCATACTACATTTTTAACATTTTTGGGATTCAGCGTTTCTGAATTTTCATGCTGACTTCATTGGATTCACTATCGTTTTTTGTTTGCTTTTTGAGAGAGGCTCTCTCTGTCGCTCAGGCTTAAGTGCACTGGTACAATCACAGCTCACTGCAACCTCGACCTCCTGGGCTTGTGCAATCCTGCTTCAGCCTCCTGCATAACTGGGTCCACAGGCGCACACCACCATGCCCAGTCAATCTTTTTATTTTTGTAGAGACAATGTCGTGTACCTATACCTACACCTACAGCCTATGCCCAGGCTGGTTTCAAATTCCTAGGCTCCAATGATCCTCCCACCTTGGCCTCCCAAAGTGCTGGGATTACAGGCGTGAGCCACCACATCCAGCCACATTGCTAATTTTATAAGACAATTTTAAACTGAATTCTTCCTTTTTTTTTTAAAAAAAAGGACAGGCTGGAGTGCAGTGGCATGATCTCGGCTCACTGCAACCTCCACCTCCCAGGCTCAAGCAATTCTCCTGCCTCAGTCTCCTGAGTAGCTGGGACTGCAGGCATGCACCACCACACCTGGCTAATTTTTGTTACTTTTAGTAGAGATGGGGTTTCGCCATGTTGGTCAGGCTGGTCTTGAACTCCTGACCTCAAGTGCTCCAACCACCTCGTTATCCCAAAATGCTGGGATTACAGGCATGAGCCACGGCACCCGGCCCTGAATTCTTAACCTATGCTATATATCACAGACATTAAATTCTATTAGAAATCCTTATTCAAGCTACTAGTAGTAGAATTTTTACACTGAGATATGTAATACAAAAAACACTAGTCCTTTGTTTTAAATTTTGAATCCTTTTTAAATTGGCAGAAAGGATTTGATGTATTCAATGCACTGGATTTGATGGAAAATAAGACATTCTTGGAAAAACTCAAGTTTGGTATAGGAGATGGCAATTTGCAGTATTACCTGTACAACTGGAGGTGTCCAGGTACAGATTCTGAAAAGGTAAGTAAAGTGGGTATAGCCCTTGTAAACTCAACAAATGTACCTAGACAATTTCACACTTGCTTCACTTAAGCTTAAGACAGCCTTATTTTATTTTATTTTTTATTTTATTATTATTTATTATTTTATTTTATTTTATTTTTTGAGATGGAGTCTTGCTCTATCCCCAGGCTGGAGTGCAATGGCGTGATCTCGGCTCACTGCAACCTCCGCTTCCCGGGTTCAGGTGATTCTCCTGCCTCAGCCTCCTGAGTAGCTGGGATTGTGTCCACCACCATGCCTGGTTAATTTTTGTATTTTTAGTAGAGATGGGGTTTGACCATGTTGGCCAGGCTGGTCTCCAACTCCTGACCTCAGGTGATCCACCTGCCTTGGCTTCCCAAAGTGCTGGGATTACAGGTGTGAGCTGAGCCTTATGACAGCTTTTAGAAAATCTGTTGTACTACATTGCGATCTAATTTTTCTTACTATTCCGTTTCTTCCCTCCCTTCAGGTTGGACTAGTACTACAATAGATGGATATTTTTATTTCTAGAACTCTGACATCATCATTTGTTAATATTTAATGATTTCTGGAACTGCCATTCCAAAGAAGAATAAAAGCACAACTCAAGTGAGATTGAAGTAGTCGATAATCAGAAAAGATGACAAAAGCCCACATGTGACATTTGTACACATTTCCAGCTAGAATGTTAAAGTTCATATCCTCTTTTCACTGTTGACCTATTTGTGGGAGGGATGAAAGGCTATAAAGAGCACACTCTTGTAATTTTCAAATTTTTGCCTGTCTCTTGAAGAGAGGTACTTTTTCACCCTTAGAAAAGGGACTGGTTTTCTATGGACTAAGTAGAAGTTACAGTCATGTAAGAAAAATCTTTGCTATTGTGTGGAGATAAACTGCTGCATTTCTGTTTCTTAAGTGATGGTACATTTGTCCATGTAACAGAACAAAAGATCCATTTGGAAATTTTTTTACTGGTATCGCCTTACATGGTATCACTGGGAACATTTATGGAATCAACACTTCTGTAGCTCAGTGACAGGTGGGGGTTATTTAAGTGCAGAGCAATATTAAATTGTACTGGTGACTAGTACATGTATTTCTCCATAAGCAGAGCAGCCAAATCAGTAAACATACAAGTTTGTACTTTGATCTTCACCAGGTCAGTGGATTGCTTCAAAAGCAAAGTTTTATGCAAGCACTCACTATGCTCTCTGTAAGAGCCTGTGGCTGGGCGCGGTGGCTCACGCCTGTAATCCCAGCACTTTGGGAGGCCGAGGCGGGCGGATCACGAGGTCAGGAGATGGAGACCATCCCAGCCAACATGGTAAAACCCTGTCTCTATTAAAAATACAAAAATTAGCTGGGCGTGGTGGCGTGCGCCTGTAATCCCAGCTACTTGGGAGACTGAGGCAGGAGAATCACTTGAACCCAAGAGGTGGAGTGAGCCGAGATGGAACCACTGCACTCCAGCCTGGCTGACAGAGCACAAAACTCCGTCTCAAAAAAAAGAAGAAAAAAGAAAGAGCCTGTGCTCACGACTAACTAGACTTTTCTGCTGTTGTGCAAAGTTCAGTTTCTTCTCAGCAACATCAAGGATATATGAAGAAAAGGAAATAAAAACTGTAAAGTCAAAAGAGATGCCTGGTGGAACTTATTCATGCTATCAGGGCATTGATAGTTTGAATGTTTTTATTACTTATGCAAAATTGCACATACTCCTCTACACTGACTTTATCATGAAAACTGTCATGTGTCATACTAATGGAAAATGTCTTATTTGTAAATAAGTATTCCTAATTTTGTTACTGATGGTGTTTTTAATCTAGAATTTGAAAAACTTTCATAGTGTACAGATGTGTGTTTATATTGCCAATAATCCATGGGAAAAATAAGATCCTAACCAAGGTCATGTAGCCTAGCCTCAACTCAGATGCCACAAAGTAGATGCCTTGGCCAGGCGTGGTGGCTCACGCCTGTAATCTCAGCACTTTGGGAGGCCGAGGTGGGCGAAACATTTGAGGATTTGAGACTAGCCTGGCCAACATGATGAAACCCCATCTCGAATAAAAATTCAAAAAGAACTAGCTGGGTATCGTGGTGGGTACCTGTAATTCCAGCTGCTGGGAGGCTGAGGCAGGAGAATCACTTGAACCCAGGAGGCGGAGGTTGCAGTGAGCCGAGATCGTGCCACTGCACTCCAGCCTGGGTGACAGTGCAAGACTCCGTCTCAAAAAAAAAAAAAAAAAAAAATGTAGATGCTTTTCCTTGCCTTTATAAGTGCCAGTGCCTAGGATGTTAAGTGCAGAAAGAGTTGTTTTAGACATGATGGCATTTCCTTCAAGTTATGAGTCTAGTGAAACCAGTCATATCTTATACCAGGCAGGGGCCCCCAGACTATGGCCTGTGGGCTAAATCCAGCGCATTGCTTGTTTTTGTATAGTCTACAGGCTAAGAATGTTTTTATTTCCTTGAATGAGGAGAAAAAGCCAAAAAATGACATCATTTTGTGACATACGCAAATTATACAAAATTCAAATTCCAGTGTCCCTCAATAAGGTTTTATTGGAACATAGTCATACTTTTTTTTTTTTTTTGAGGACAGGGTTTCACTCTTGCCCAGGCTAGAATACAATTGCACAGTCATAGCTCACTGTAGCCCCAAACTCCTGGGTTAAAATGATCCTCCCACTTCAGCGTCCTGAGTAGCTGGGACTACAGGTGCATACCACCACGCCTGGCTAATTTTTTCATTTTTTGTTGAGACGAGGTCTTGCTATGTTGCCTGTGCTGGTCTTTAACTCCTGGCCTCAAGTGATCCTTCTGCCTTGGCCTCCCAAAGAACTGGGATTACAGACATGAGCCACCACGCTTGGCTACAGCCACTTTCATTTACATATTGCCAGTGGCTGCTTCACACTACAAAGCTGAGTTGAGTTGTTGTGACAGATTGTGTGGCCTGCAAAGTCTTAAGATATTCACTTTCTGGCCTTTTACAGAGTTTGTTGACCTTGGTCACTATGAAGGAGTTGAACTCTCCTTTCTGTAGTTTCCCTTGATTCTAAAGACCAACCCCCACAGCTGTGGCATCCCTGAGACTACCACCAGAGGGCGACGTGGGCCCCACAGTAGTGCATAATTAGGACTTTTCTTGGAGACAATGGAAGACTTCGAATTTCGGAGGGTTCCATCCTAATTTCCTTAGCGTTCTTTCCTAACAGGAGAAAGGCTTCAAGAAACAAAACAGTCCTCATTCACTGGAACAGGGTTTGAGATACCGGCATTAAGTAAAGGAGATTTTGACTTAACCTGGAGTGAAGGCTCTAATTTAGGAATTTATTTCCCACTCATTTTCATGGCACAAAGTCTATGCAAAGTAGGTTTTCAAATAATTGCAGAATCGGTCAGGTGCGGTGGCTCACACCTGTAATCCCTGCACTTTGGGAGGCCGAGGTGAGCAGATCACTTGAGGTCAGGAGTCTGAGACCAGCCTGGTCAACATGGTGAAGCTCTCTCTCTACTAAAAATAAAAAAAATTAGCCAGGCATGGTGGCACGCACCTGTAATCCCAGGTACCCAGGAGACTGGGGCAGGAGAATCGCTTGAACCCAGGAGGTGGAGGATGCAGTGAGCTGGGATCACACCACTGTACTCCAGCTTGGGCAACAGACCCAAAATAATATAATTGCAGAATTGCCAGTTGGAAATTTTGTCATGCGCTTACCTCATGGTGATAGTTGCACTGCTCCTTTAAAGAGTCATTTACATAATTCGTTATCAAATTAATCACTTTTAAATAGAATAACTACATTTGCCTCTATAACAGAAGCAGATTGCTAATTATCATTTTTGAGAATTAAACTGCTTATGAAGTAGCTATTAAAACTAAATTTAAATGTGATATATAGTGTCTTGTAGATTTAAAACTGCATTATACTGTACTTTGTCTGTAATGAAAATGTTCTATTCAATAAGGTATCTTTTTTTTTTCTTTTTGGCCAAGATGGCACTAAGTAAAATTTAAATCGAGGTGGCATAATCCATAAGTCAGCCAGACTGTCAGCTGGAAAAATCTTTAGTAATACCTTCCTTCTAAATTATAGAAATTAACTTTTCCATACACACTGTAAACAGTAAACACTCTTAACAGAGAGCACTGGTTATGCTCCATTTCCTAACCTGAAGGACTCTTATCACACACCCACCTCTGAAAACACAAGCTCCTCAGTTTTTTTAATCTTTTGGCCACATTTCATCCAATAACTATAATACCTTTTATACATGTTAGATTTCCAAGGAGGTAAGTGAATCACGTAATAGGGGTGAACTGTTCCCAGTCAAAATACCTCATCTGGCTTTCTCTGTGTTGTTGATATTTTTTCTGTAAATATTAAGCCTTTCTCCCAAGCCCCTGTCTATTCCTACCTAAAAGTCAAATTGACATGAAGTGAAAAATGATTATTGCTCCTGAAGACAATGGATTGCTTGGCGTTGGGATCGTTCCTTTAAAACTGATAATGGCTTCCCCAGTTCAGTTCCATCTGCCTGACTGACCAGAACATTTACTGTGGCACATTTTCCAGGTTTGATAGGGAAATGCTAAGTGTTGTAGGACACAGATTTTCTTGCTCACAGGCACTCTACCAACCTTTGAAAAAGCCAATTTAGGCCGGGCGCGACTGCTCATGCCTGTAATCCCAGCACTTTGGGAGGGCGAGGTGGGCAGATCACAAGGTGAGAAGTTCAAGACCAGCCTGACCAACATGGTGAAACTCCATCTCTACTAAAAATACAAAAAAGTGAGCTGGGTGTGGTGGCACACACCTGTAATGCCAGCTACTCAGGCGGCTGAGACAGGAGAATCATTGAACCCAGGTGGCAGAGGTTGCAGTGAACCGAGATTGCACCACTGCACTCCTGCCTGGGCGACAGAGTAAGACTGTTTAAAAAAAAAAAGAGGCCAGGCACCGTGGCTCACAGCTGTAATCCCAGCACTTTGGGAGGCTGAGGTGGGCAAATCATGAGGTCAAGAGATGGAAACCATCCTAGCCAACGTGGTAAAACCCCGTGTCTACTAAAAATACAAAAATTAGCTGGGCATGGTAGTGCACACCTGTAGTCCCAGCTACTTGGGAGGCTGAGGCAGGAGAATTGCCCGAACCTGGGAGGCAGAGGTTGCAGTGAGCCGAGACCGCACCATTGCACTCCAGCCTGGACGAGTGAAACTGTCTCAAAAAAGAAAAGAAAAAAGAAGAAGTCAATTTAAAAATGCATGAACACTAGTTTCAATAAACTTCGGTTTGGGTATTCCTATTTTTGAATATTTCCTGCACTTAGTATCTGTACCATAGTTACAAAGAGTCTTACACATTTGAATATTACCAAACAGGACTGTATGAATCTATGTAAATATAACTCATTTTATTAGTTGCAAGCCTTCTTCACAAGGTGTGCTTTCACAAACTGTATGACATGGCAAGTTTATGCAAGATTACTTTAGAGTAGCTTTTTTACTTTTGGGTGGTTTCCTTTTCTTATTAGGGTTTGGAATCAGTTTCTTTATTTTAAGGGGTTGTAATGTTACAGAAGCCTGCTGACTGTCAGCAAGCTTTCTCTTAGGTTTTGACAGATCTTCAAATGAAGTGTCCAGAAGCCCTTTGTCTTGGCTTTCCAGAGGTTCAGTCTCTAAATTTTCCCCAGAATCTTCAATTCTGTCTTGAAGCCATGGTACACTTAAAATGGGGACTCTGGGGATGATGGCTCTTACTTCGTCCACAAAGTCAGTGTTGTTCTTTTTGAAGCCCAAGGCTAGAACACATTTTAAGCCAATGACCGGGGCGATTCTGTCACTAAGCCAGGGGACCTGACAGGCAGGGACGGTTCTGCTGAGGCTTAACTGAATCAGGTGTGAAGTGATAATGGCAGGCTTGACTGATTTACACACCAGAACTAACAGCAGTTCACTCCTTTCCAGGGCTCTGGTAACTTCGTTAACGCCAATGGCAAGCTGCTTCCTGACGTGTGCAGGCGTCCACCCTGACACTTGCTGCTTAGCATCTGTTTTCTCCTTCAGATCCTCACTAATATCAACAGCAATGCTGCATTTCTCTCTGCTTTCTTTTTTCAGAAAAGGTGTTTTGTTCTTTTTCTTCCTATCTTCAATCTTCTGAAGTCCAATAGCTTTAAGCCTGTCCTCAAGCGTCTGTAGGATGAAGTGCATATCCTCGCTCTCCAGAGGGCTCCAGCAGATGGTGTATGGGTTGTTCAACGACGTCTTCACAACCAGAGGTCTCGTCTTACGGACAGATCCCCGCCCCGGTGCTTGAGGAGCTGCAGCCATTTTAAAAATCCTTCCAAGAAGCAAAATGACAACAGAAAAAATTCATGTTAGTGACAATTGCGTAACTTAGGAGTATCTTGGTTGTACTCTCTTTTTTTTGAGACAGAATTTCACTCGTTGCCCAGGCTGGAGTGCAATGGCACAATCTCGGCTCACTGCAACCTCCACCTTCTGGGTTCAAGCAATTCTCCTGCCTCAGCCTCCTGAGTATCTGGGATTACAGGCACCCGCCACCAAGCCCAGCTAATTTTTCTATTTTTTTAGTAGAGATGGGGTTTCACCATGTTGCCCAGGCTGGTCTCAAACTCCTGACCTCAGGTGATCCACCCACCCTGGCCTCCCAAAGTGCTGGGATTACTGGTGTGAGCCACTGCGCCCAGCGTGTATTCTGATTCTTGATAAGCTAGAGCAAGCCTCATTATAGAAGTCCAATTAGGTGAGCATACACTTGTCTTCTTTTTAAAGATTAAGTAATTTTATTTTTCCCCATTTTTCCTACCCCATTTTAAATGCTCTACTGGGGCCCTTTAAAAAAACTCAGGACAATGGATGACCAGGGTTTAATTTTCCCCATTTTTTAATATGACTTCGTCTTTATTCCTATACAAGCAATATGTGAAAGTTTTAATTATTGCAATCATAGTACAATTCTATTTGTCTGTTTCATTTATTAAAAATATTGTTTCTACTTGTTCATAATTAACCTTTTAGTGACTGTATGGTATTAATCTTACAACTTGTTACTGTTTTCCAAAATGCTGTCTAGATGGGCTTCCATTCAGTCATTCGACAAATATTCTAGGCCTGGCACAGTGGCTCATGCCTTCAGTCTCAGAATTTTGGGAGGCTGCGGTGGACAGATCACTTCAGCCCATGAGTTCGAGACCACTCTGAGCAACATGGAGAAACCCTCTACAAAAAAAAAAAAAATACACAAATTAGCTAAGTGTGAGGCGTACCTGTAGTCCCAGCTACTTGGGAGGCTGAGGTGGGAGGATCACTTGAGCCCAGGAGGTCAAGGCTGCAGTGAACGTGATCGTGCCACCGTACTCCAGCCCAGTAACACATCTGACCCTATCTGCAAAAAAAAAAAAAGATCTGACCACCTCCAGTGTGCAAGTGGCGTTCTAGGTCCTGGGGCTCACGGGAAACAGTGTCCACCCGCGCAGAGTGCACAATCTGCAAGGACTCTGGTGGCCTCTGCCATTCAAAACCAATCAGTTGTGGTATTTTAAAAGAACTGAACAGCATTTTCCCACCTTCAAGTCTATACACATTAGTCCCTCTGCCTGGAATACCACTCCCACCCTTAGCCGCAGGCACCACCTTTCTGGATTATCCAGGATGTGCCAGGCCATAAAGATTAAGTATTTTTTTGTCGCAGACCTCAGTGAGCTTAGAGTCCACAAGGAAAAAATATTAGCAGGTAATTATACAATAAAGCCTGATGCACATTAAGGTCAGCGAACTATAGGATGCTTAGGGAATATCCAGCAGAGGCCTAGCTTAGTTGAGGGCGTAGGAAAAGGCAGTCCTCATAGAGGAACTGCTTTTTTTTTTTTTTTTTTTTCCTTTTGAGACAGTCTCATTCTGTCACCCGGCTGAAGTGCAGTGGCACAATATCAGCTTACGGCATCCTCCGCCTCCCGGGTTCAAGCGATTCTCCTGCCTCAGCCTCCCAAGTAGCTGGGACTACAGTACAGGCGCGCGTCACCATGTACGGCTAATTTTTGTATTTTTAGTAGAGACGGGGTTTCATCATGTTGGCCAGGATGGTCTCGATCTCCTGACCTTGTGATCCAACCACCTTGGCCTCCCAAAGTGCTGGGACTACAGGCGTGAGCACTTAGTCTGGGACTAAGAGGCGCCGGCCAGACCTCTTAACCTACATCTAAACTAGGCCAACCAAAGGGAGTATGGAGTAAAGAAAGGTATCTCACCATTAAAAGAAAGAAGGTGGCTGGCAAGGTGGCTCACGCCTGTAATCCCAACACTTTGGGAGGCCCAGGCGGGCGCATCACTTGAGGCCAGGAGATCGAGACCAGCCTGACCAACATGGTAACCTGTCTCTACTAAAAATAGGAAAATCAGCCGGGCGTTGTGGCGCGCGCCTGTAGTCCCAGCTACTCGGGAGGCTGAGGCAGAAGAATCACTTGAACCCGGCAGGCGGAGGTTGCAGTGGGCCAGGATCGCGCCACTGCACTCCCGCCTGGGCTACTGCTATATCTCAAAAAAAAAAAAACAAAAACCAAGTTCAAATAAGTTCAATGTAGCTGGGGCAGATATGCTAGAGAAAATAGTGAGAAATTAGGAAAGGTGGGTAAGGACCAGATAATGAAGACCTTTGCAAACCTTCCAGTATGAAGCAACTTTAAAGCAGAAGCGTCATGATTAGAAAGACGTTATAGATCTTTGTGGATCTGGGCAAAGGAAGAATCCTTGAGCAGCAAAGACGCTCCTGGAGTCCTCCAGGTTAGAAATGGCGGTGGCCTGCACTAGAGACACCGCAGAAAGGACTGGAGAGAAATACATGTTAGTCGGAAAAGAAGGTAGAATTTCCCGACACAGTAGTGACCAGCTGGGAGTAAAGTTGAGAAGGGTATCGGTGGTGACTTCCGGTTTCAGGATCCCGCCGGTAGCCGAGGGGCGATGACCGACCCAAAGCTCACCTCCCCATTGCACGCCGCCCCTGGATCGAGTACCTTGGTGCTTTACTATGTAGCACACGGAAGTGTTGTTCTATTGTCCGTGTCTCCTTGGAGACCGTGGAGAACAGAAGGGCCGGCGTGGGGTTTTCGCTTTGCACTCCTGGTGCCCAGCCGGCGCTGCAATCCAGCAGAGGAGCCCGAGGAGAAGCGCGGAAGCTCTGGGTGCACACGCCTGGCCCGGGACTCGGCAGCCCAATCGAGAGGGCGGCGGGTCCCGCGGCCACGCAAGAGGCGTCGGGGAAGCAGCGGAGACCTTGCGTGCGCGCGGGCTTCGGCCTCCAGATTCCGTGGAGTCCCGGGCCCGATCCCCCCGGGGCTGGCCTCCTGCTCTACGTGGGCCCCGCGCGCCCACCTGGAACTCAAGATGGCAGATCCGCTTTCATCTAAGGGCAACGGGCACCTGCACCAAGTGCGCCTGCGCTGCGCATGCGCATCGCCCTCGCCTCCCGGCCTCGCCTGCCAGAAGCGACGGGAAGAGGCGGAAGCGCTGGGAGCACTGCAGGTTTCGTTATCCTGTGTTAGGTCACTCCGGAAAGGGGAAAGCAGCCCACCGAGTCGCGCGGCCCGGAAACAACACAACGAGGCTCCATCTTTTAGATTCCAGTTTAGGCCCCGGGGTGGAGGCTGCGGACCGGACCCCCTACAGCAGCAGTGCGCAGGCGCCAGGTCAGTATCGCGAGGCCACACAGTTGCCCGGGTAACCAGATGCTCAGTACTTGGACCTTCTAGTTGTTCCAAGGCCAGCCTACCGCCAGTGGTATCCGGAGGGCAGGCTCTCTCGGGCGTCTGTGCTCCCCTCTCTCTTATCACTCAGTTTCTACCTTTCAGTGCCTTGGAGTCTTAACCCTCTATCTCTATTCGCTTTTCTGTATTTACTTGGCCTCAGGGACGCACAACTCTAGCCCCTGTCTCAGTGAACCCGTCGCCATGGAATCCCTGCAGACTCCCCAGCACCACGAAAATCAAGATAAAGGGGAGAAGGAGTGTGGGGTAAAACACATGCCTATGGGCAATAATGCAAGGAATCTTGAGCCCCGAGAAGAGAAAGGCATTAGGAGTTGCTTTGAGTTCAGCAACAGCTGCGCAGAATATCCTGTCCGGTGTACACTGTGGCTGCTCCAAGCAATGGAGACTAAAGTTACCATCGGAGTCGCTGCAACGTCAGGGACAAGTGATGAAGCAGCCTAATAACATTTTAAAGCTCAGGAATCTGGATCTGTTGATCTACCCTTGGCCAGAACTTAGAAGATGGAAGGTTGCTTCTGACCTAATGAGCCCCCTCCTTCTCCCCGGTTTTTCCGGCCTCACTTGGGCCCCCTTCCTTTTCCTCTTCTACATATCTGCCTCCTTTTCTCAATCTCTTCACTGTTCGTTTTGTTTCCTATTTTCTGGTATAGTTTATATGATTTATTTTATTTTATTTTTTTTTGAGATGGAGTCTCGCTCTGTCGCCCGGGCTGGAGTGCAGTGGCCGGATCTCAGCTCACTGCAAGCTCCGCCTCCCGGGTTTACGTCATTCTCCTGCCTCAGCCTCCCGAGTAGCTGGGACTACAGGCGCCAGCCACCTCGCCCGGCTAGTTTTTCGTATGTATTTTTTTTTAGTAGAGACGGGGTTTCACCGTGTTAGCCAGGATGGTCTCGAACTCCTGACCTCGTGATCCGCCCGTCTCGGCCTCCCAAAGTGCTGGGATTACAGGCTGAGCCACCGCGCCCGGCCGATTTATTTATTTTTTATTATTATTATATTTGAGACAGAGTTTCGCCCTCATTTCCCAGGCTGGAGTGCAATAGCGTGATCCCGGCTCACTCCAACCACCGCCTCACAGGTTCAAGCGATTCTCCTGCCTCAGCCTCCTGAGTAGCTGGGATTACAGGCACGGGCCACCAGCCCAGCTAATTTTTGTATTTTTAGTAGAGACGGTGTTTCACCATGTTAGTCAGACTGATCTCGAACTCCTGACCTCAGGTAATCCGCCCGCCTCAGCCTTCCAAAGTGCTGGGATTACAGGCATGAGCCACCGTGCCCAGCCTCTATGATTTCAGTTTTCATGTTTAAGTACCTATGTGGAACCTAACTGTCCATAAAGCAAACACACACAAAGAAGATTTGGCTTTTGGTCAAAGATCATTGGAGGTTACACAGGGTAAAGTGCCATGTGATTTTTATCGCAATTAGTAAGATTAAAAAGAGATGACAGTGAGTTTGTAACAACAGGTTAGTGTTTCGTAAAATGAATTGTGTGAGTTCACTATGATGAACTGCAAGCAGCTTACATGTCCAAAGACAAATAGAGATACACAGGTCTAGTTAAAATGCTAAAGAAATAGGAAGGAGACATCCATACGTTTTTGTCCCCCTAAGATTCCAGATTGATAGTGTGAGCATCATCTCAGCTTACATTTTCTCTATGGAAAACATCAGCCATTACATTACTTGGCTCTGGGTTGAAATCCTAACTTCAATTGAAGATCTTATGACCTAGGCAAGTTTATTAACCTCCTCTATGAAGTGATAAAAATAGTATCTCGTGAGGATTAGAAGAGATGATCCTCTATGCTAAGATGATTATTATGTGCGGAACACATAGTTAAGTGCTTGATAAATTGAACTGTGGTGAATCCAGTCTCAACCATGGCAAAACTAAGTTAATAAAAATGAAACATAACCTCTATTATTTTAGTGCTTGTGTTTTATTTTAAAACTAGCAGTTTAATTTCCACAAAGATTTTGCTAAAGTTAACAAGTACATTTCGAAAGTAATTTCTCCCCCTCTTGTATCACACAAACATTACAACCAAAAAGTAACAAACATGCTCCCATGACCCAATCACGCCCAGTTTTTCTTTAGTATTCCCTTCTACTTTGTTTCACATATGTGCATGCTTTTACATTAAAATAATACGGATTCAATCTTCTGATTTTCTTCACACATAACACTTTTTCATGTTTCTCAAATTATTACTTTACATATTTGATATCCTATTCTGAAGAATCAGTTTTGTTTTGTTTTGTTTTGTTTTGAGACAGGATCTTGCTCTGTTGCCCAGGCTAAATGGCACCATCTCAGCTCACTGCAACCTCCTCCCAAGCAAAAGTGATCCTCCCACCTCAGCCTCCCGAGTAGCTGGGACTACAGGAGCATGCCACCATGCCTGGCTAATTTTTGTACTTTTTGTAGAGATGGGGTCTCACCATGTTGCCCAGGCTGGCCTCAAACTCTTGGGCTAAAGTAATGCTCCCACCTCGGCCTCCCAGAGTGCTGGTATTACAGATACGCACCACCACAACTGGCCAGTTTTACTTTTTAATGACAGTAATGAGAGTCCTGTAAAATCTATTTGGTCTTTGAATATTAGAGCTTTCTTTTTATATTCTAGAATTGGACTACTGTTTGATTTGTATGCTTTCCATTGTTTGACAATGACTTAAGATTCTGAGTGATGGCCGGCTGTGGTGGCTCACACCTGTAATCCCAGCATTTTGGGAGGCTGAGGCAGGAGGGTTGCTTGAGCCTGGGAGTTCAAGACCAGCCTAGGCAACATGACAAAAACCCCGTAGCTACAAAAAAAAAAAAAAAAAAAAAAAAGCTAGTCATAGTGGTGTGTGCCTGTAGTCCCAGCTACTCCTGGGTCTGAGGCTGGAGGATTGCTTGAGCATAGAAGGTGGAGGCTACCGTGAGCTATGGTCACATCACTGCACTCCAGCCTGGGCAACATGGTGAGACCCTGTCTCCAAAACAAATAAATACATAAAAAGCTTCTGAGTAATAAATTATATCATTAGCCACCATCCTTTGATGAAATAAGTGAAGGTCCCAACAAGTAAATTTGTCAACAGAAGAATGTAAGGGAATTGACCACCAGATTCTTCTATTCTTCTTTTCCTCCATGGTATTCTGACCTTAGCTCTCTCTCTCTGCGTGTGTGTGTGTGTTTGTGTGTGTGTTGTATCATGTATAACAATAGTTGTTAGGTAAACAATTCATTATTTTACATCAGTTACTAAGAATGAATTTTAATGATGAGCTACAAAATGAATATTGAAAGCTCTATTAATTGGAACTGTGTAGTACTCCAAAGAATATCTGTGTCCACAGAGACGAGGTGAAGGTGAGGAGTTTCAAGCAGTTAAGCAATTCTCAGGCCTCACAAAACAGCAAAATCAAGACCCACATGATGTCAGCTTCCTGCATCTCTAATCCCATGGGACAGCATTCCCAGTCTCAGAGGTCAGATGACAGGTGTTATGAGTGATGGGTCACTCTGTCAAGGAACAAACTGTAAACTTCAGCAAGCAGTTCTAGACTTACACAGAAGCCTGTGGCTCCATCCTAAAGTGAAACAGCTTGTAGAGGGTGCAGAGAAAGGAGGAGAAGATGGAAAGCCCTAGTCTCAACTAGAGACATAGATGAGAAACACCCTTGTGAGACTCTCCTACAAGATAGGGAAGCCCTGTGGGCAAGGTCATCCTTAAGCTGAACGGGAAGCTCCCTAGTATGGCCTTCTGTGTCCCCACTGCCAGAGTGTCAGTCATGGACCTGACCTGCCATCTGGAAAAATCTGCCAAATAGGATGACATCAGGAAGGTGGTGAAGCAGGCTTTGGAGGGCCCCTCAAGGGCATCCAGGGCTACACCGAGCACCAGGTCGTCTCCTCCAACATCAACAGCGACACCCACTCTTTCACCTTAGATGCTGGAGCTGGCGTTGCCCTCAATGACCACTTCGTCAAGCACATTTCCTGATAGGACAATGAGTTTGGCTACAGCAACAGGGTGGTAGAGCTCACATGGCCTCCAAGGAGTAAGACCCCTGGACCACCAGACCCAGCGAGAGCACGAGAGGAAGAGAGAGGCCCTCACTGCTGGAGAGTCCCTGCGCCACTCAGGCCCCACCACACTGAGAATCTCCCCCCCTCACAGTTTCCACGCAGACCGCCTGAAGAGGGAAACACCTAGGGAGCCCCACCTTGTCGTGTGCCATCAATAAAGTCTCCTGCGCTCAATAAAAAAAAAAAAAAAAAAAAAAAAGGAAACCTTGCTCCCAGGGAAATCCAGGCGTTTGGCCAGGACTCAGGGTAGACTGCAGTCAGGCCTTGGCTATGTGGCTATGTGGGGATGTCCAAGGTTGTCAGGGGTCTTGGCAGTGCCATCTTA
Source organism: Trachypithecus francoisi (assembly GCF_009764315.1). Classification (NCBI taxonomy): domain Eukaryota; kingdom Metazoa; phylum Chordata; class Mammalia; order Primates; family Cercopithecidae; genus Trachypithecus; species Trachypithecus francoisi. The sequence goes on along the minus strand of NW_022681474.1, from coordinate 17,375,206 downwards.
TGAAAATAGGGAAATTTGAAAGACCTTTAATCCTTCCTTTCTATCCCCTTCCTCCCTTTCTTCCCCACCCCCCTTCTTTTCCCATAGATACGATATTCATTGAATTGCTAGTGTTGAGGATAAAGCAGTGAGCCAGAGTCCTAAAGGAGGAGAAATGGTAAGCAAAGAACGTAAACGATATAAGTTGTCAGATGATTCAAAGTGCTACAGAAAAAAAGCAGGGAAGTCCAGGCGCGGTGGTTCACGCCTGTAATCCCAGCAGTTTGGGAAGCTGAGGCGGGTGGATCACTTGAGGTAAGGAGTTCAAGACCAGCCTGGCCAACATGGTGAAACCTGGTCTCTACTAAAAATACAAAAATTAGCTGGATGTGGTGGCGCACACCTGTAATTCCAGCTACTCAGAAGGCTGAGGTAGGAGAATCACTTGAACCTGGGAGGTGGAGTTTGCAGTAAATCGAGATCATGCCACTGCACCCCAGCCTGGGCGATAGAGTGAGACTCTGTCTCAGAAAGAAACAAACAAACAAACAAAAAAACACGAAAAAGCAGGGACAAGTGGAAGGGGGTGCTAGGATGGGTGATAAAAGGCCTCCTGAGAGATGACAGATGAGCAAAGACCTAGAGGAGTGGAAGCACTGAGCCAGGCTGACCATGGGAAGATAATTCTGAGGCAGAGACACGAGAGCAGGAGTGCGATAGGCCTGTTTGAACAGCCGGGAGGCCAAGTGGAACGGAAGCCCTTTGAAGGCAGGTAAGAATGAGAACAGAAGAAAGACAGAGAGAGATGGCCAGAGGCTCATAGACCAGAAGACCAGACTAAAGCTATTTCTTGTCTCGAAGTCTTCCTGGAGGTGTTGCCATGTTGACTGAGTCTTAAGAGTTGGCTAGTTAAGAAAGTGGGAAAAGAGCCAGGTGTGGTGGCTCACGCCTGTAGTCCCAACACTTTGGGAGGCCAAGGCGGGTGGATCACTTGAGGTCAGGGGTTCGAAACCAGCCTGGGCAACATGGCGACACCCTATCTCTACTAAAAATACAAAAATTAGCCAGGCACAGTGGCATACACCTGTAATCCCAGCTACTAGGGAGGCTAAGGTAGGAGAATCACTTGAATCCAGGAGGTGGAGGTTGCAGTGAGCCGAGATCTTGCCACTGAACTCCAGCCTGGGTGATAGATTGAGACTCTGTCTCAAAAACAAACGAGAGAGAGAGAGAAGAAAGAAAAAGAGAGAGAGAAAGAAAGAAAGAAAGAAGAAAGAGAAAGAAAAGGAAAGGAAAGGAAAAGAAGGAAAAGAAAGGAGGGAGGGAAGGAAGGAAGGGGAAGGAAGGAAGGAAGGAAGGAAGGAGGAAAAGAAATAAAAGAAAGAAAGAAAGAGAGGGAGGGAGGGAAAAGAAAAGAAAAAGGGTGTACCAGACAGTGGAGTGGCAACTATCCACCAACCTGGAGAAAGGGAAGTTGAAGTCCTTCAGTTACTCGGGGTGGAGCGTCCATGCCTGTGGGAAAGAGCGGAAGAGCGAGAGATGTGGTTGAAGAGGTCAGCAGGACCTGGTCCATCCTGGAGGACCACATGTATTATTCAGAGAAGGAGAGCTAAATTGTCATTGCAGAGAAGAGAGCAAAACCATGGATGCATCATTCGTGAGGCTTGGGTCCAACCCTACAGCCATTACATCAAAATGGTGGTGGGAAATAGGGATCAGACTGGGGTTTGTGTCTTTTTTCCAGGTAATTGAATGCACTGCCATGGTTAAGAAATGTTCATCTTGGCCGGGCGCGGTGGCTCAAGCCTGTAATCCCAGCACTTTGGGAGGCCGAGTCGGGTGGATCACGAGGTCAGGAGATCGAGACCATCCTGGCTAACACGGTGAAACCCCGTCTCTACTAAAAAATACAAAAAACTAGCCGGGCGAGGTGGTGGGCGCCTGTAGTCCCAGCTGCTCGGGAGGCTGAGGCAGGAGAATGGCGTGAACCCGGGAGGCGGAGCTTGCAGTGAGCCGAGATCCGGCCACAGCACTCCAGCCTGGGCGACAGAGCGAGACTCGGTCTCAAAAAAAAAAAAAAAAAAAAAAAGAAATGTTCATCTTGACAGTATTAAAGATTCAATGCAATCCCTATCAGAATCCCAATGGATTTTTTTTAATAGAAAAATAAAAACCTATTCTGAAACTCATGCTATGGTTTTTATTTTATTTTATTTTATTTTACTTTATTTATTTATTTTTGAGACAAGAGTCTCACTCTGTTGCCCAGGCTGCAGAGCAGTGGCACCATCTTGGCTCACTGCAGCCTCGGGCTCCTAGGTTCAAGCAATTCTCCTTGCCTCAGCCTCTCAAGTAGCTGGGATTACAGGTGCCTGCCAGCATGCCCAGCTAATTTTTGTAGTTTTAGAAGAAAAGTTTTTGCCATGTTGGCCAGACTGGTCTCGAACTCCTGACATCAAGTCATCTGTCCACCTCGGCCTCCCAAAGTGCTAGGGTTACAGGCGTGAGCCACCGCGCCTGGCCCCTTCTTGCGTCTTGAGACAAGACCCACATGACCTGGCAATGAGATGGGGAATGGCAACCCAGGAGAAGAAAATACTTTCAAAATAGGTCTTAAAAGAACATTCTGGATTTAGAGAATAAAGCAGAGAACAATGCAGCATCCGTCCCTCCCCTCTTCTGGTTTCTCACAGCGATGATAATTCCAGAATGTCTCAGCTGAAGATATGGACTGATACCCGCACTCAGTGCAGTATTTCCCGCTGAAACACCATGGACCGGGTGCTGCCCGCAGCCAGGGCTAGGCTACCAGAGGAAGGCCAGGCTGTGCTGAAGCTGCCATGAGCCTTAGTACCCCACAGGACCTTTCCCATCGTCTAGGACTTCAAACACAAACAACTGCCCAGTAGGTTTTTCTAACATTTCGCTTTTGGTCCTTTACTTGGAAATGCACTGATTTCATCACAAAAAAATTTGCAAGGAGAAAAAAAAAGATTTTCATGAAAAAGCAAATATTTTTTAAATGTAGCTTTATGCACAAACAAGCTGAACGGTTGCTTGTTGCATTGTTGTACGCTCAAGCTCAGTCACTTTGCCGATACTGAGTTTCTTTTTTCTCCCAGTCACCCTTCTCCATCAATGCTACTATTCAAGCAAAGCGTCGGAAATTAGCGCCTCATATGACCAGCCGATTCGGTTCCAGTCCTTTGGAAATGTAATCCTATTCGGTGTGTCTGCAGACTTGGAGTGACACTGGGTTTGTTTCCCTGGAAAACTGGGTCAAATTGAATAGGCTTTTAGTCCTGTGCCTTTACCATAATTAAAAACGAGTTAGGCTGATTGTAACATGTGTCCAGAATTTAGGTGTTTTTGCTTTATAAAGAGGAGAAGAGGTGCAAACCACAGGCCACTTTCACTCATGATAAACAGTGCCTAGAGGCAGAGTGGAGGAGACGCATTCATCATCCACGTTTCTAGGAATAATGTACAGGAGAGAAGTATGTATAAAGAAGGAATCCTGTGCTTCAGGAGGCCAAGGTGGGAGGATTGCTTGAGGTCAGGAGTTCAAGACCAGCCTGGGCAACCTCACCTCTCTTTAAATATATATATATATATATATTTTTTTTTAATTTGCACTTTTAATGTATAAAATTTTTAATTTTTAAAAATTTAAATATAAATTTATATATATAAATTTTTAGAGAAAAAATATAATATATATACCTAGCAAGACCCCTCACCTCTGAAAAAATTTATATTTTTAATTTATATTTTTAATGTATAAAATTTTAAATGCATATTTATTTATTTATTCTTTTTTTTTTTTTTTTGTGACGGTGTTTCACGCTTGTTGCCCAGGCTGGAGTGCAATGGCGCAATCTTGGCTCACCGCAACCTCCACCTTCCAGGTTCAAGAGATTCTCCTGCCTCAGCCTCCCGAGTAGCTGGGATTACAGGTATGCGCCACCACACCCGGCTAATTTTGTATTTTTAGTGGAGACCAGGTTTCTCCATGTTGGTCAGGCTGGTCTCGAACTCTCGACCTCAGGTGATCTGCCAGCCTCAGCCTCCCAAAGTGTTGGGATTACAGGCGTGAGCCACTGCCCCCGGTCAATACATATTTACATATATACATTTTTAAAAATTAAAAACATTACATATATATTTTAGGAGAGTTGGGGGGGGTCTCTCTAGATAAATATGTATATTCTTTCTTTCCTCTCTCTGTCTCTCTCACTGTCTTTCTTTCTTCTTTTTTATAAAGGCATTCCAGGGGAGGCCTGTGCCCTGGGGAGACCTCTCTGGGTTTCCTGCAAAGACCCTCTTGAGAAAGAATAGAAGAGAGAGCCCAGAGCGGGGAGAAACTCATTTAAATTCTCTTCTCTTGGCCTTTCCATTTGCAGCCGGGGCAACCCGGCGCGCTAAGGAGCTCACAGCCCAGCCTCGCCCCCGCGCCCGCGACCAATGGGAGGCGGCCGGGCCGGGAGCGGGGCCAATGGCAATGGCTGGCGGAGACGCGGCCCTTTAAGAAGCCGCGCCTAGGGGGCAGAGCACCGGACAACAGCAGCGGCAGCAACGAGGCAGACGCCACCATGGCCCTGCAGGTACCCGGGGCTTGGGGAGACCACGCGGGAGGGGCGCTCCGCGAGGGGAGTGCTCAAGTGGGGCTCGCGGTGGGCGTGGCGCCCCGGGAGCGGTCGGCGGAGACCTAGGGGACATGCCCACTGCGTCCCTAGCGCCCCGGATGGCGGTGTAGACCGCACCTGTGCCTGCTGACGGCGAGCCGGGGCTCCCAGGGCAACCGTTCTGGACCCCAGGGGCCGGGTGAGTGACCGTGAGCGGAAAACCAGGCAAGGCACGAGCACCGAGGAGCACGGAGTGGGCCTCCTCTCTCCGTCTCCGAGAGGGAGTCGAGATCATCCGGTCTCATCCCCCGCTCCCTCCCCTTCGCTCGTTGGTACCTCCAGGACCTCTCTTAGTGTCATACTGGGCAGAAGAGATCTGTGAGGCTCCGATTTAAAAATACTGTTTTACAGGTATGTGAAAAAAAAATGTTTAAGAGTGGAAAACTTTGGAAAAGACAACAAATATAAACTAATAATTACTGATAATAATCCAAGCATAATTCCTTCACCCAGGTGATAACCACTGCTAACATGCTAGGGTAATTCCTAGTATGTCCTAGTATTTTTTTTCGTGTGTGTATGTGTGTAGCATATATCTACACACATACCTATGATGTTATTGTGTATATACGGTTTTATTCCTACACTTGACACAGTAATATGAGCATTTTCTCATTATTAAATATTCTAAAATGTAATTTTTTTTTCTTTTTTTTTGAGACAGTCTCACTCTGTTGCCCAGGCTGAGTTGCAGTTGGTGCTATCTCTGCTCACTGCAAACTCCACCTCCCGGGTGCAAGCGATTCTCGTCTCAGCCTCCACAGTAGCTGGGGTTACAGGCGCATGCCACGACGCCCGGCTAATTTTCGTGTGTTTTTTATTTTTTATTTATTTTTGAGATGGAGTCTCACTCTGTCACCCAGGCTGGAGTGCAGTGGTGTAATCTCAGCCCACCGCAACCTCCGCCTCCGGAGTTCAAGCGATTCTCATATGTCAGCCTCCCGAATAGCTGGGATTACAGGCGTGCGCCGCCACTCCTGGCTATTTTTCTCCATTATTAGTGGAGTTGGGGTTTCACTGTGTTGGCCAGACTGGTCTTCAACTCCTAACCTCAAGTGATCCCCCCGCCTTGGGCACCCAAAGTGCTGGGATTTCAGGCATGAGCCACCACACCCGGCCTCTAAAATGTAATCTTTTACGCGCACAAAGTTTCATAGAAAGTGGCTCACTTCTTTAACCATTTCAGTCAGGCAAGACGCTATCCTGGGTAAAGTTATAATACATACTCCAGGGCCATCTGGGTTCAAATTTGTGCCTCACTTCTACTTAGCCTATGACATAGTTACCCTCTCCGTGCCTCAGTTTCTTTAACTAAAAATGGAGGAGAGATACATTAAATGAGTTATATGTATAAAGCATTTAAAACAATGTCTGACATGTGGTAAAAGTCCAATAAGGATAAGCTTGTGGTGGAACATTTAGTTAGTTTGTTTTGAGACAGGCTCTCACTCTGTCACCAAGGCTGGAGTGCAATGGTGCGATCTCAGCTCACGGCAGCCTTGAACTCCTGGGCTCGAGTGATCCTGCCACTTCAGCCTCCCAAGTAACTGGGACCCGCCACCACACCTGGCTATTTATGTGTGTGTGTGTGTGTGTGTGTGAGATGGAGTTTTGCTCTTGTTGCCGAGGCTGGAGTGCAATGTCATGATCTCAGCTCACCGCAACCTCCGCCTTCCGGGTTCAAGCGATTCTCTTGCCACAGCCTCCCTGGAGTAACTGGGATTACAGGCATGCACCACCATGCCCGATTAATTTTGTATTTTTAGTAGAGACAGAATTTCTCCATGTTGGTAGAGTGGTCTCTAACTCCTGACCCCAGGTGATCTGCCGCCTCAGCCTCCCAAAGTGCTGGGATTACAGGCGTGAGCTATTGTGCCTGACTTAAATATTCTTATGCATGACTTATGTGTTTATACTGAACTCTCCCCAAAATGATCAAAACGTTCTTCTAAAAGTTCCTGAAAGATCTGAAAGGTTCCTTTTTAGCTTAGTACTTTGGTTTTTTGTTGTTGTTTGCTTTTGAAATACTTGTAATGAGGAATTAAGAGTTTAGGGACGTCACAGGAAAGCAGTATGCTAAGGAGTATTAATATCACCCATGATGTTATCTACTAACAATGCATTTGCATGTTAACAATATTGGAGGAAGGTAACTTTTTTTCGATATGGTGTCTCGCTCTGTTGCCCAGGCTGGAGTGCAATGGCGTGGTCTTGGCTCACTGCAACCTCCACCTCACAGATTGAAGCAATTCTCCTGCCTCAGCCTCCTAGTAGTAGGGATCACAGGTGTCTGCCGCCACGGCCGGCTAATTTTTGTTTTTTTAGTAGAGACAGGGTTTCACCATGTTGGCTAGGCTGGTCTTGAACTCCTGACTTCAAGAGATCTACCTGCCTCAGCCTCCCAAAGTGCTGGGATTACAGATGTGAGCTACCACGCCCAGCTGAAAGTAACTTTTAAAAATGACAAGTAATAACTGGCTGACATATTGAAACCTCTTCTGTCTTTATTACCTCACTGGCATGTGCAGGGATCATACTGGTACTAGTGTTCTGCCAAGATACTCATTGAGTGGAAATTAGAGGAAAGGTGACTAGTTCAGGGTCCCCAGTCTTCTATTTATTTATACAAGAATAAGTAGACTGTCATTGGAATAGCAAAACAAATGGAATTTCTAATTCAGCTATAGCCTCCTGATTTTATTTGAAAATTACAATACGTTTCCATCCTCACCAAAGCATTTAGGAGAGCTGATGTTTATCCTAAATGGACAAATTTCTTTCCCAGATGATGAAGCTAAAAAGCAGACTTCTTCCTCCAGAAGATGTATCTTTTCAAATCTAGGGGACTGATGATTTTAACAATTGGCAAAAAAGACTAACTTCTTCCCCTAGCCCACATTTGTGTGACCTAAGAACCCTGCAGTTCCTTGAGTATGAGAATTTTTTATCTTCTTAATTGGGTTGCGCGATGGGAAAGAATTGCTTGAGAAGACCTTGTCAACCCCCTATGTGGGATGACCATGTTCTTTGGCTGCAGAAAGTAAAGTCAGATGAGGTGAGTCACCCTCAGAGGCTGTCTTCAGTGAGGCTGAAATGTGAAAGATAATTTACACAGCAGCCCGCCTAATCAGCATGGAAGGATGCACCCAGGATGTACCCAGTGTGAGCGATGCTGGCGTAACTTCTACGCCAAAGGTGGAGCGAGAGGGCCTCGTGTCAAAAGCATGAACAGGAAGGAGTCCAGGGAGCGGCAGTAGTAGCCTTAAGGCGGTTTGTCTTGCAGAATCTCAAGCTCGGGTGAGATCTCGGGGGAGATCATGCACAAAACATTCAACCAAGATGCTGAGGACCTCTCTCTCAGGAGAAATCAGCTCAGCTGGAGTTCCTGCCAAAGGTAGCAAGCCCAGCTCTGCAGCAGCACAGGATACTGCAAAACTGTGATGCCTTTCTCTCAGAATGAGGCAGGAGAATACGGTCTGGAGGCAGAGAACCTAAGGCCGATTCACACTGACTTCCTAGAACTAAATCAAAAGGAAAACCCCAACTTTCCACACCTATGTAATGAAAGGACCCGAGGCTACTCCCTTTGCAACCTCCTCCCCACTCTGTGTAGCAGATGGAAAATCGAAAGTATTTCTGATTGGTTGCTTTTTGCAACCAACCAGACATTTGCATAGGAATGTAACTTTGTAACTTCATTTTAGCCTCTGATTGGTTGCTTTCCCCAACCAATCAGACTGATCGTGAGCCAAGTTTTGATTTGCATAGAAGTGTAACTTTGTAACTTCACTTTAGCCTCTGATTGCAGGCCACTACTTCATTTACATAGGATGCACACCAAGTAACCAATGGGAAACCTCTAGAGGGTATTTAAGGGCAGAAAATTCTGTTAACAGGGCTCTTGAGTCCCTGTACTCTGCCTGCTCCCACCCTGTGGAATGTACTTTCGCTTTCAATAAATCTCTGCTTTTGTTGCTTCATTCTTTCCTTGCTTTGTGCATTTTCTCCAATTTTTTGTTAAAAATGCCAAGAACTTGGGTACTCTCCACTGGTAACAAGAATGCTTTGGAATTCAATGTTCATAGCTCTATATTTAAAGCCGCATCTCACCTATGATAACTTTCTGATCCCTCTAAAGTCTGCTCACTCATTAACCATCCAACAAGGATGTACTTAATAGACTCAGACCAGGCTCACGCCACCCGCCAGCAGTCCCTGAGGCCCTGTGGGTGCCGCCAAGGTGATTATTTATTGTTTATTTATTTATTTATGAGTATGCAACCCCACACAGCCTTTATGTTGAACTCTAGTAATTTCTGTCCACACTGCTGGGAGCAGCTTTCCCTGCCCCTCTGCACCCAACCAACACAGACCCGAACCCCTCAGCACAATCACCATCTCATCTCAGGGACAGCTTTTTCCGTTCCGTACCTTTCCCTCTGCACTACCTCCAGTGTTCCCAGAGCAACTGCTGCACCTTATTTGCAGCAAGTCCCATGTGGTACCTGTTGCCCTGTTCATTTCCCAACAGGCTGTGAGCACCTTCAAGCACGCTGCCTTGTGCGTGCCCATCTGCCTGGCAAAGGCCTGATCTATCAGAGGTGTTCAGTAAGTAAGTTTGTTAATTAGTATGAGCTGTGAGATGAGCTCTGGGAGGGCAGAGTCCATTGAATCAAATCAAGAATATTTTGCATTCTTGGCCGGGCATGGTGGCTCACGCCTGTAATCCCAGCACTTTGGGAAGCGGAGGTATGCAGATCACTTCAGTTCAGGAATTCGAGACCAGCTTGGCCAACATGGCAAAACCCTGTCTTTACTAAATATACAAAAAAATTGGCCAGGCATGTTGGTGCATGCCTGTAATCCTAGCGACTTGGGAGCCTGAGGTGGGAGGATTGCTTGAACCAGGAGGAAGAGGTTGCAGTGAGCTATGGTTGTGCCACTGTACTCTAGCTTGAGCAACAGAGCAAGACTCTATCTCAAAAATAAAATTATATTCTTAATCATCCTTAACCCTAGTGAGAGGTGACAACGTGCTAGCAGCCCTTGCTCTCGGCACCTCCTCGGCCTCCGCATCCACTCTGGCAGTGCTTGAGGAGCCCTTCAGCCCGCCACGGCACTGTGGGAGCCCCTCTCTGGGCTGTCCCAGGCCGGAGCCGGCTCCCTCTGCTTGCTGGGAACAGTGGAGGGAGAGGCCCCAGCGGGAACCAGGGCTGCGAGGTGCTCACAGGCCAGCCCAAGTTCCGGCGGGTATGGGCGTGGGCGAGGGCTCAGCTGACGCCGCACTCGAGCGGCCTGCACTGTGGGCCCCAGGCAGTTAGGGGGTTAGCACTCCGGCCGGCAGCTGCAGAGGGTGCGCCAGGTTCCCCAGCAGTGCCAGCCTGCCGGCACTACGCTCGAGTTGTAGCTGGGCCTCAGCCCGCACCCCGCGAGGCAGGGCTCGGACGTGCAGCCTGCCATGCCCAAGCCTCCCCACGGCCGTCTGCTCCTGCTGGGCCCGAGCCTCCTCGACAAGCGCCGCCCCCTGCTCCAGAGCGCCTGGTCCCATCGACCGCCCAAGAGCTGAGGAGTGCAGGCACAGCTCGGGACTGGCGAGCAGCTCCGCCTGCAGGCCCCATGGCGGATCCAGTAGGTGAAGCCAGCTAGGCTCCTGAGTCTGGTGGGGACTTGGAGAGCTTTTGTCTAGCTAGAGGATTGCAAATGCACCAATTAGCACCCTGTCAAAACGGTCCAATCAGCTCTCTGTAAAATAGACCAATCAGCTCTCTGTAAAGTGGACCAATCAGCAAGATGTGGGTGGGACCAGATAAGGGAATAAAAGCAGGCTGCCCGAGCTAACCAGCAGCAACTTGCTTGGGTTCTCTTCTGTGTTGTGGGATCTTTGTTCTTTGGCTCTTTGTAATAAATCTTGCTGTTGCTCACGCTTTGGGTTCACGCTGCCTTTATGAGCTGTAATACTCACCACGAAGGTCTGCAACTTCACTCCCAAATCCAGGGAGACCACGAACCTACCAGAAGGAAGAAACTCCAGACGCGTCCAAACATCAGAAGGAACATCTTTAAGAACTGTAACACTCGGCCGGGCGCGGTGGCTCAAGCCTGTGGTCCCAGCACTTTGGGAGGCCAAGACGGGCGGATCACGAGGTCAGAAGATCGAGACTATCCTGGCTAACACGGTGAAACCCCGTCTCTACTAAAAAATACAAAAAACTAGCTGGGTGAGGTGGCGGGCGCCTGTAGTCCCAGCTACTTGGGAGGCTGAGGCAGGAGAAGGGCTTAAACCCGGGAGGCAGAGTATGCAGTGAGCTGAGATCTGGCCACTGCACTCCAGCCTGGGTGACAGAGCGAGACTCCGTCTCAAAAAAAAGAACTGTAACACTCACCGTGAGGGTCGACGGCTTTGTTCCTGAAGTCAGCAAGACCAAGAACCCACCAATTCGGGACACACTGGCACCTTCCCGCTGAGGCTGATACTCTTTTTGCGACTGAAGCTACAACTCAGAGGATCTTTGTTTCTTGCATAGAGTCTCAGGGAAGTGTGCTTCAAAGCTACAAGTCATACCTGAGTATCCTGGCTAAGGCCAATGTTGTTTGTATTCCAGCCTATCATGGCTGGGATAGGAAAGGGCTGCTGCAGGAAGCTGCGTCAGAACAGCCCCTTAAGGCAGGAATGTATTGCGTTGAGGTGCCAGAACTAGACAGGCTGGACAGAGCGAATAATGCTGACCACTGCTCTAGCACTGGTTTCCCTACCTGCATAGGGAGAAAGAGTGGGGACCCCTGAAATGGCATGGGAAACTGTGTCAGGGCTTAGCTGTAATGTCCAGAGGGGTCTAGGAGTTTCATTAGATTTTTTTTTTTTTTTTGAGACAGAGTCTTACTCTGTCCACCAGGCTGGAGTGCAGTAGCAGGATCTTGGCTCACTGCAACCTCTGCTCCTGGGTTCCAGCTATTCTCCTGCCTCTGTCTATCCCGAGTAGCTGGGATCACAGGTGTGAGGCACCATGCCCAGCTATTTTTTTGTGCTTTTAGTAGAGACCAGGTTTCACCATTTTGGCCAGGCTGGTCTTGAACCCCTGAGCTTAAGTGATCCACCTACCTCAGCCTCCCAAAATACTGGGATTACAGACGTGAGCCACTGCACCCAGCCCTTATTTGGGTTTTTAAAAAGGCTTAGAATTCTAATTAAGGTTTGACACATCAAAAGGAGTCTAGTTGCTGTCATTGGAAAACAACATGAGACTTCAGAGCAAACAGAACACCTGAGATGGCCTATAAACCTGCAGAGGAAGGTCCTATACCCCTTCTGAATAGCCTTGCCCTTTAGCGGCTCTGGCCACTCAGGTAGCATTTCAATTTTGTTCTTATTATAAACACAATCCATGCACATTATAGAAAATTTGCGGAGTACAAAAATATTTTAAAACTACATAACTTGCCAATAATCAGAGGCAATTACTGTTTACATATTTTTAGTACACATCTTTCTAGTTTTTATTTTTTCTATACAACTTACCAAGCTGAGTGTATAAAAATAATTTCTTTGCTAAAACATAAACTAAAAGTATTTCTTATGTCTTGCTTTATTGTAAGTACTTTTTTTTTTTTCAGACATTCTTGCTCTGTCGCCCAGGCTGGAGTGTAGTGGCATGATCTTGGCTCACTGAAACCTCCACCTCCTGGGTTCAAGTGATTCTCCTGCCTCAACCTTCCAAGTAGCTGGGATTACAGGCATGTGCCACTATGCCCAGCTAATTTTGTATTTTTAGTAGAGACAGTTTTCTCCATGTTGGTCAGGCTGGTCTCAAACTCCCAACCCACAGGTGATCCGCCTGTGTTGGCCTCCCAAAGTGCTAGGATTACAGGCGTGAGCCACTGCGCCCAGCCTGGTCACACAGCACTTAAGTGATGGAGTTGATTCCAACCAAGGCAGTCTGGCTCCAGACCCATGTTCTTTTTTTTTTTTTTTTTTTTTTTTTTTTTTGAGACGGAGTCTCGCTCTGTCGCCCAGGCTAGAGTGCTGTGGCCAGATCTCAGCTCACTGCAAGCTCCGCCTCCCGGGTTCACGCCATTCTCCTGCCTCAGCCTCCCGAGTAGCTGGGACTACAGGCGCCCGCCACCTCGCCCGGCTAATTTTTTATATTTTTTAGTAGAGACGGGGTTTCACCGTGTTAGCCAGGATGGTCTCGATCTCCTGACCTCGTGATCCGCCCGTCTCGGCCTCCCAAAGTGCTGGGATTACAGGGTTGAGCCACCGCGCCCGGCCCAGAGCCATGTTCTTAACCATGGCATTAGTAAAAAGCAGCCAAGAGTTTCTTAGGAAGACACTTCGAAGACAAGGCACCCCTTATTCCATGCCTCCGTGCCTCTCAGTCCCCTGTGGGAACTGGGTAGGAGGATGGGCCCTGTTCAAGGTTTTTTTAGGCTGAAGACCCTGATCTCCAACTTACAGGTGATTTTGTTCACAAAACAACTGTTCTGCATGTACTACTGTTCCCGGACCAAACCGAGAGCCACGCTGCTTATTCTCTCAGCTCAATAATGAGATGCAGATAAACTGGGAAAGGAGAGAGTTGGTTTCTGTTACTGGGTACAAGGAGAAGGCCTGGAAATGATTGCCAAGCCAACTCAAAACTACAGAGGCTTCCAGAGCTTATATGCCTTCTAAGTTATGTGTCTGCATGTAAGTGTGCATTCATCCAAAGCCTTAAGTGACTAACTTCTAATCTATAACTAAAGGCTGAGTCCTGAAGACCTTCCTCTGGAGCCTCAGCAAATGTCCTTAATCTAGATGGGTCCAGGTGCTGGAGTGATTACCCTTGTTTCCTGCTAAATCATGGAGGTTTGGGGAGTTCCTTCAGACCCCAATAAAACTTGTTTGTGGAGGTCTGGGGATTTTCTTCAGACACCAGTAAAACTCGTTTAATCCTAAATGGGTCCCGCTAAGAATTCCTTCATTATCTTGTTACGCCTCAAGCCCCAGGAAGAGCCTGGGCAAAACTCTTGGTGGGCTTTTGTTGGAGTCTTCATATGAGGGCGCTGGCTCTTTCCGTTTTTAATATTTAATGTAACCACTCAGTGCTGAAACGGTTGTTATGGAGGCCTGCCTATTCAGCCGTCAGGGGGATCTGGCCTGCCACAGTACTGGCTGTCTTTGGGGCTGGAAGGAAATTTGAGCCAGCCACTCTGCTGAGCCCACAGGGTACTGAGGTTACACTGGGGCTATCCACTTTCTCTCCTAGGCCTTTGGATCCAAAGAGAGCTCTGGCATCAGAGAAGAAGTGTGGGGGGCAGGGGGCAGCTACCATATATCCTTGAACTTCCCCTGTTTGACAGCCAGCCTACGGACAATTCCTGCTTATCTTGAGTTTTAAAAAATAACTTAAGGTAAGACACAGTTTAGTTTAAAAATCTATAAAGGAAAATAATCACGAAGCCCTTCATAGAGTATAAACTAAGAGGTTAGAAAGGGGAAAGGATGAAGCATCTGGGAACCCTCAGGCTCCAGAGTACACTGGACTTCCTTGTCTATTTCAGCTACTGGCTGAACCCCGGGCCAGCCTGAGAGTCTTGCAGGGTTAGGGAGGTCCCCATTTTCAGAGTTAACTTGGGACAAGCCTTACTGCTTAAGTACTTTTTTTTTTTTGAGACAGAGTCTCACTTTGTCGCCCAGGCTAGAGTGCAGTGGCATTATCTTAGCTCACTGCAACCTCTGCTTCCCAGGTTTAAGCAATTCTTATGCCACAGCCTCCTGAGGAGCTGGGATTACAGGTGTGCACCACCATGCCCGCTAATTTTTGTATTTTTAGTAGAGACAGGGATTTGCTATGTTGGTCGGGCTGGTCCCGAACTCCTGACCTCAAGTGATCCCCTGCCTCGGCCTCCCAGAGTGCTGGGATTACAGGCATGAGCCACCATGCCAGGCTTAAGTACATTGTATATAGAGTTTCCAAGAAGTCTAAAAACATACTACTCAAGTATATTGGTATACGGTTTTCCCTAATCAGCTCTAAATTGGCTAAGCATCTCCTCTTTTCTAGAAATCATTTGCAATAAATCTTATAATTTAGGTCTAGTGTGAAAAGGAATCTGTACAAGCAACTCAACCAAATCAGGAATATTGATTACCCTCAGAAGCTGACTAGGTCTGAATAATGCTAATATTAAAGAATGTAGACATGAGGGCACTGGAAGAGAAACACCCCAGACGATGGTATTAACTGGTAGCAAAGCCCCTGCATGTAGTAAAGTAGAACTGAGGCAGAAGAGGGAGGACGCATCTGTGAGGTCATTGAGAAAACTCCATTGAGTATCTATAATGCCAAAAAAAAAAAAAAGCAGCCAGGCACGGTGGCTCACACCTGTAATCCCAGCACTTCGGGAGGCCCAGGCGGGTGGATCATGAGGTCAGGATTTCAAGACCAGCCTGGCCAGTATGGTGAAACCCCGTCTCTACTGAAAATACAAAAATTAGGCACAGTGGCAGGCGCCTGTAATCCCAGCTACTCAGGAGCCTGAGGCAGGAGAATCACTTGAACCCAGGAGGCAAAGGTTGCAGTGAGCCGAGATCTTGCTATGGCACTCCAGCCTGGGCAACAGAGTGAGACTCCATCTCAAAAAAAAAGAAAAAGAAAAAGCAAACTCACCAGGTGTGCAGTGGCTCATGCCTGTAGCTCCAGCACTTTCGGAGGCCGAGGTGGGCAGATCACTTGAGGTGGGTTTTACATTTAAGTATTTAATCCATCGTGAGTTAATTTTTGTATAAGGTGTAAGGAAGGGATCCAGTTTTAATTTTCTGAATATGGCTAGCCAGTTTTCCCAGCACCATTTATTAAATAGGGAATCCTTTCCCCATTGCTTGTTTTTGTCCAGTTCATCAAAGATCAGATGGTTGTAGATGTGTGATGCTATTTCTGAGGTCTCTGTTCTGTTCCATTAGTCTACATATCTGTTTTGATACCAGTACCATGCTGTTTGGGTTACTGTAGCCTTGTAGTATAGTTTGAAGTCAGGACACATAATGCCTCCAGCTTTGTTTTTTGTTTTTTTCTTTCCTTGCTTACCATTAGTCTTGGCTATAGGAGCTATTTTTAGTTCCATATGAATTTTAAAATAGTGTTTTCTAGTTCTATGAATAATGTCAATGGTATTTTAATGGGAATAGCATTGAATCTATAAATTACTTTGGGTAGTATGGCCATTTTCACGATACTGATTCTTCCTATCCATGGGCATGGAATCTTTTTCCATTTGTTTGTGTCCTCTCTGGTTTCCTCGAGCAGAGGCTTGTAGTTCTCCTTGAAGAGGTCCTCCATTTACCTTGTTAACTGTATTTCTAGGTATTTCATTCTCTTTGTAGCAATTGCGAATGGGAGTTCATTCATGATTTGGTTCTCTGCTTGCCTTTTGTTGGCATATAGGAATGCATGTGACTTCTGCACATTGATTTTGTATCCTGAGACTTTGCTGAAGTTGCTTATCAGCTTAAGGAGTTTTGGGGCTGAGACGAAGATTTTCTAGATATGGAATCACGTCGTCTGCAAACAGAGACAATTTGACTTCCTCTCTCCCTGTTCGAATACCTTTATTTCTTTCTCTTGCCTGATTGCGCTTGCCAGAAATTCTAATACTATGTTGAATAGGAGTGGTGAGAGTGGGCATCCTTGTCTTGTGCCGGTTTTCAAAGGGAATGCTTCTAGCATTTGCCTATTTAGTATGACATTGGCTGTGAATTTGTCATAAATAGCTCTTATTATTTCGAGATATATTCCATCACTACTTAGTTTCATGAGAGTTTTTAACATGAAGGGATGTTGACTCTTATCAAACCCCTTTCCTGCATCTATTGAGATGATCATGTGATTTTTGCCATTGGTTCTGCTTATGTGATGGATTACATTCATTGATTTGCATATGTTGAACCAGTCTGGCATCCCAGGGATGAAGACAACTGAATCGTGGTGGATAAGCTTTTTGATGTGCTGCTCGATTCAGTTTGCCAGTGCCAGTATTTTGTTGAGGATTTTCACATCCATGCTCATTAGGGAGACTGGCTTGAAGTTTCTTTTGTTGTTGTTGTGTCTCTGCCAAGTTTTGGTATCGGGATGATGCTGGCCTTATAAAATGAGTTAGGGAGGTGTCCCTCCTTTTCAATTGTTTGGAACAGTTTCAGAAGGAATGGTACCAGCTTGACTTTGTATCTCTGGTAGAATTCAGCTGTGAATCAGTCTGGTCCTGGACCACCCCCCTCGCCCCCCGGCTGCTGGGAGCCATGGTGGAGTCACAGCCTGTTTCCGATATTGTGAGTAATATCATCTTCCCCTCTGGAAATTATGAACTCTTTCACAGACGGGTGTAGACCCCCAGTGTGTACACCCTCAGAGGATGTACACCCGTCTGTATTGGGAGTCATATCATCCTCTCCCTCCCTGAATATTAAGAACAGTATCCCAGGATTGTTTCTACTCCCTGCGATATTGGGTGTCATATCCTCTCCCACATGGACATTCAAAACAATATAACTGGGGGCGTGTACATCTTCTTTGATATAAAATATTATCATCCTCTCCCCGTGGATATCAGGAATGTCTATTAATTATTAATATTAATAATATAATCAAAATTAATAGTAATTATTGATATTAAAGATCATAATAAAGATTGTAAAAATCAATACTGGTTTAAAATGTTAACGATTTGTAATAATAGTAATATCACTATTAATAATAAAATAATGATATCAGCAATTAATGTTACTGAAATCAATACAAAGTGATGCTGATAATAAAATAAGAATTGGTATTAGGGACTAATAATATTGTTAAATGACATTATATTAATAATTAATTTTAAGCGTGCATAATCATGTATTTAAACTAATTATCCATAATTAATAATGGTATCCTATTATTAGAATCATTGATAATTATTAAAATCGATCAATGATGTTTAATAATCATATTATTACTCCTAATACCACAGGGAGTGTACACCGACCTGTGATGTTGTTCCAAATATCCAGTGACAGAGAGCATGATTTTAGTTTTAATATCGCAGTAGGTGTGCACTCACCCCGTAACACTGATCCTACTATCCAAGGGGGTAGAGGATGACATGACTCCAAACATAGCAATGAATGGACAGCCACCCGGTAATATTGCTCCTAATATTCCTGGAAGAAGCCTACGCTATCCCCTATCATGCTACACCTATCATGGCTGGTACAGATGCTTGCCAGATGCATTAGGGACGCAGGCCCCTTCCAGCTGTCTGCTCTGCTACACTTTAGAAGAGGCTCCAGTTTGGCTGCTACATGCCCACCTATCATTTTTTAATTCCAGGCAGCAGGAAAGAAAATAGCCAAGAGAGAAAAACAAGGGAACATCTACCCCTCCTTTCAAATTTTTTAACCAACCCCCTCTTTTTTTTTTAACCCAATTTGTTGAGCTATGATTACATTTAAAAAGCTGTACATGTTTAAGGTATGCATCTCAGTGAGTCTGGGGACAAGTATACATCATGAATACATCACTGCCCTTAAGATTATAAACATATCCTTCCTCCCAAAGTCCCTCCCCATTATTATTATTATTATTATTATTATTGGTAAGAAATTTTGGTAAGAACACAAAATCCACCCTTTTAGCAAATTTTAAGTATGCAATATAGTATTCTTAGCTATAAACACTATGCTGTAAATGAGACTCCAGAACTTACTTATATGGTATATCTGAAACTTTGTGCTCTAACCACATCTACCCATTTCCCTTGCACCACGGCCCCTGGCAACCACCATTCTACTCTCTGCTTTTGTGAGTTTGTCTGTTTTAGATTTCAAATACAAGTGAAATCATATAGTAATTGTCATTCTGTGGCTGGCCTAATTCATATAACGTAATGCCCTCGAAGTCCGCCCATGTTGTCCGAAATGACAGGGTTTCATTATCATGTAACACTGAATAATATTCCAATGCATACGTGTATTACCCATTTATCCTGACACTCTCCCTCCACCTGCCTCCCAACAGGCCCCAGTGTGTGCTGTTCCCCTCTCAGTATCCATGTGTTCTCATTGTTCTGCTTCCACTTGTAAGTGAGAACATGCAGTGTTTGGTTTTCTGTTCCCAGGTTAGTTTGCTGAGGATAGTGGCTTCTAGCTCTATCTATGTCCCTGCAAAGGACATGATCTCATTCCCTTTTATGGCTGCATAGTATTTCATGATGTATATGTACCACATTTTCTTTATCCAGTCTATCATTGATAGACATTTGGGTTGATTCCATGTCTTTGCTGCTGTGGCTACTGCTGCAATGAACATGTGTGTGCATGTATCTTTATAACAGAATGATTTATATTCCTTTGAGTATATACACAGTAATGAGATTGCTGGGTCAAGTAGTATTTCTGGTTCTAGGTCTTTGAGGAATCACCATACTGTGTTCCACAATGGTTGAACTAATTTACATTCCACCAACAGTGTAAAAGTGTTCCTATATCTCAACAGCCTCATCAGCAGGTAGTTTTATTTAAATTTTTTTTGAGAAACCTTCATACTATTCTCCAAAATGGCCATAGTACTTTGTATTTCCACCACGAGTATACAAGTGTTATCTTTTATCCACATCCTCACGAATACTTGCTATTCATCTTTTCGATAACAGCTATTCTAAGAGGTGTCAGATGACATTTCATGGTGGTTTTTATTTGCATCCCCCTGACAATTAGAGATGGTAAGAATTTTGTCATATATTTGTTGGCCATTTGTATCTCTTCTTCTGGGAAATGTCTATTCAGATCTTCACCTATTTAAAAAAAGATTTCAACTTTTATTTTAGATTCAGTGAATGCATGTGCAGGGTTTTACATTGGCACATTGTGTGATGCTGAGGCTTGGAGTATGAATGATCTTGTAACCCAGGTAGAAAACATAGTATTTTATGGTGTATATGTTTTTCAGGTCTTGGTCCCCACCTTCCCTTCCCCTTCTAGTAGTCCCCAGTATCTGCTGTTCCCATCTTTACATCCATGTGTAATCAGTGCTTTGTTCTTGCTTATAACTAAGAACATATGGTATTTGGTTTCTTCTTCCTGCAATATTTTAGAATAATGGCCTCTAACTGCATCCATGTTGGTGCAAAGGACAAAATTTTTTTCATGGTTGCATAGTATTCCATGGTGTACATATACTACATTTTCTCTATCCAATGATAGAGAAAATATTCATGTCTTTGCTATTGCAAATAATGCTATAAAAATATATGAGTGCACATGTCTTTATGGTAGAACAATTTATTTTCTTTTGGATACATGGGTCAGTCCCCATGGCTGCTGTCAAGGGCTAGCGTTGAGTGCCTGCAGCTTTTCTGGGCTCAGGGTGCAAGCTGTCAGTGGATCTATCATTCTAGGGTCTGGAGGATGGTGGCCGTCTTCTCAGAGCTCCACTAGGCAGTGCCCCAGTGGGGACTCTGTGGGGGCTCCTACCCCATATTCTCCCTCTGCACTGCTGTAGTAGACATTTGCCATGAGGTCTCCACCCCAGCAGGCTTCTACTGGACATACAGGCTTTTCCATACATCTTTTGAAATCCAGGTGAAGGCTTCTGATATGGTTTGGCTCTGTGCCCCCCCCAAATCTCACCTCAAATTGTACTCCCACAATTCCCACATGTTGTGGGGGGACCCCGTGGGAAATAATTGAATCATGGGGGCAGTTTCTCCCATATCGTTCTTGGGGTAGTGAATAAGTCTTACGAGTTCTGATGGTTTGATAAGGCGAAACCAGTTTTGCTTGGCTCTCATTCTCTCACTTGCCTGCTGTGATGTAAGACATGCCTTTCGCCTTCTGCCTCCCCCCAGCCATGTGGAACTGTAAGTCCAACTAAACTTCTTTCTTTTGTAAATTGCCTAGTCAGCAGCGCACTCCTGTACTTTGTGCAACTGCAGGTTTAATATCCCGTGGAAATTGCCAAGGCTTATGGCTTGCACCCTCAAAGCAGTGACCCAAACTGTGTCTGGGGCCTTTTTAGCCATGGCTGGAGCTGGAGTGGTTGGGAGGTAGAATGCTGTGAGCACTGTCCTGCGCTTGCCCGGGGTGGTGCAGCCCTAGGCCCAGCCCACAAAACCAGTCTTCCCTTCTAGGCCTCCAGACCTTTGAAGGGAGGGGCTGCCACCAGCCAAGGTCTCTGAAATGCCTTTCAGGCCCTTTCTTCATTGTCTTCTATTAGCATCTGCTTTCCTTTTAGTTATGCAAATGTCTTCAGCCTGCTTGAATTTCAGAGGATACCAATAGCCTTACAAGTACCATATGACCCCTAACACTTCCTGACTTCATTTCTGCAATGTATTTTATTTTTTTGCATCATCATGAACATTGAAACTTTTTATGTCTATTCACTTTCCATTTGTTTTCAAGTGCAGTTGACTTCCAAATAATTTTAGAATATAGAGTCTCCATAAGACTCTAGTTTGTCTGGTTTCTTGCTGCACACCATGACTGCGAATGCTTTCTAGTACATATAATACACTCAAAAGTACTAATGAAGCCGGATGCGGTGGCCCACGCCTATAATCCCAGCACTTTGGGAGGCCGAGGTGGGGGGATCACGAGGTCAGGAGATAGAGACAACCCTGGCTAACACGGGTGAAACCCTGTTTCTGCTAAAAAAAAAAATACAAAAAATAGCCGGACGTGGTGTTGTGCGCCTGTAGTCCCAGCTACTCGGGAGGCTGAGGCAGTGAACCCGGGAGGCGGAGCTTGCAGAGAGCCGAGATCGCACCAGTACTTATGAATGAAAAAAGGAATGTATCTTCCTATTTTTCCTTCAAAATAGCTTTAACTCTTTGGTTTCCACCTTTATGTGGGGCCTTTAGTATTTGTCTCAAAATCCAATCAAATTGACCCGGGTGTGTCTCCAGAATGAAGTTTTGATTAGGTTCAGTATCTGTGCAATCAGGGCATGTCTCTTGGAATGTAGTGCTGATTAGGTTTATTCATTGTTTTTTCCTATATAAGGGGAAGCCAATCAGAGGATGCATTTTCCCAGAGAAGGAGGATCAGAAGAGTTTAAGACCTTGGGGGAAGAAAGTCTCGCTGCTTGCTTGTGGAACTTGCCTTAGAAGGTAGATAAGTTCACAGCATCCTCCAACTTTTTATTTTTGGTGAGTTCTCCGAGCACTGAGATGTGAACTGGCCTCATTCCCTTACAATGATACTGTTACCAGTAGAAGAGATTCGAGTTACTGGCAGCGTATCTGCATGGGTCCATAAGCAACTTCAGTCCTGGCCTCCTCAGAAGAAAGAATTCGACTGAGGGGCATACAGCGGGAAAAGAGACTAAGTTTCAGAGCAGGAGTGGAAGTTTATTTAAAAAGGCTTTAGAACAGAAAGGAAAGGAAAATTCTCTTGGAAGAGACCCAAGTGGATGCCTGAAGGTCCAAGAGAGAAAAGAGAAGGGACTTTAACCTTGATCCTGGGTGGGTTTGCCTCTTTCCCATGATTCTTCCTTTAGGGAGAGTTTGCAGCATGCACAGTCCTTTCCTTACCCTTTGGAATTGAGCATGCACGGTGTGTTTAGGGAGTTATATGCATGTCCGTCTGAGGCTTTCTTTCTTTTTCCAGTGGAGTGTGTCCCCGGAAGATTACACTTTGCCATTTTTGTCTCTTAACATGCATGCCCAAGAAGTTGCTTCTTCCTGGGGTCTGCATTTAATTAACATTTTTGATGTTAACAGGTGTAGACCATCAGGAAATGGCCTCTCTCTGGTGCTGCCTAATTATCATTTTTAGAGCGGCAAAGTGATAATTAACAGGCCCTCCCCTGGCATTTCTAGTGGGTAGGGGAAGAGCCCTCTCCTGCCCTGCTCCTGCTCTTCTACCTGTAACAAGACAAGCCTTGAATATCATTAGACATGTGTCCCATCAAGGCAGCATCTCATTATTAAATTTTACTGTGTGAATTGTTACTTCACATTCTCATATTCTGTGTTCATTATTTGGGTGCCTTTTCCATTTTTGTTTCGACCATATCTCATTATTTTAACTGCCTTCTCCAAGATTCTAGATCTGCATTGAGCAATAGAGTAACTACTAGTCACATGTGGCTATAAACTGCAAATTAATTATAATTAAATAACTAAATGGCATATCCTTAGTAGTAATAGCTAAATTCGTGGCCAAACTAGAAATTTTGTAACTACATATGTGTGGTAGTTACTGCATTGGACAATGTAGATATAGAGCATTTCTTTCGTCACAGAAAATCATGTTGGGCATGTTGGCTGCCACTTATTTTTATTTTATTTTTATTTTTTATTTCTTTAAGACAGAGTTTTGCTCTTGTTGCCCAGGCTGGAGTGCAATGGCGTGATCTCAGCTCACCGCAACCTCTGCCTCCCAGGTTCAAGTGATTCTCCTGCCTAAGCCTCCCTAGTAGCTGGGATTACAGGCATGTGCCACCACGCCCGGCTATTTTCTTTTTTTCTATTTTTAGTAGAGACGGGGTTTCTCCATGTTGGTCAGGCTGGTCTCAAACTCCTGACCTCAGGTGATCCGCCTGCCTCCGCCGCCCAAAGTGCTGGGATTACAGGTATGAGACACTGCGCCCGGCCTTATTTTTAATTTCTATTTGTGTGGTTTATAGTTAAATTATATTCTGCTTCTCTATATTCATTTCCTTTCTCAGATTTTCTCAGGCAATTTTTAAATTTCATTCATTTACCTTCTTGAGGAAAGTACTTAGATCATTTTTTAAAAATAATGTACAGCAAATAATTTTTCCACGGATATTATTTTAGCTTTATTGTGTTGGTACTTTTACATACTATATTCAGGTATTATTATTTTTCATAATTCACTTTAAAAATTGTGCCAAGTTTATTTAAAAGAGATTTTTCTCTTGATTTTCAGAGGTCAGATTATGTCTTCCATTGCTGTTATTTTAGTTTAATTTCATTTTATTATATGTAAATATGTTGCATATTCTTTTTTAAAAACGTGAGATATTTTCTCTCTCTTGTTACACAAACTTTGTATGCAGCGTTCATTATGCACTTTAAAAATAAATATTTTGTTTCAGGTCATGGTGCTTTCGCACATGCAACCTTAGAGTAATTTTAAATTCCATTCCACTTTCACCATTCCTGAACTGCTTTGAATATATTGGATGTTGGAAGCCGTGAGAGGTTTTGACTTGCAATCCAGTCAAGATAATAGGATTTTCCATTTATAGTGTAATCTGATATATATTCGTTTTGGTTTCATACTTTTAAAAAATCTATTCCCTTTTACTCAGTGGTGATCTTTGCTTTTCTATTTGTGCATTGCTAGAATGTCAGCTGCTGTTTCCCTAGCACCTGAGATGTTACTCAACACTGTATAGCGCTGCTGTTGAGAATTGAGAGAATCTACTAAATAATAGCTCTTTTCGAGACCACAGTTTTGAATTAAAAGGAAGGGAAAGGACAGGCAAAAGAATATAGACATCAGCTATTTTTACTGAAGATCTGTTGGAGAACATGGTTTTGGTGTCCAGGAACTTGAGAACTAATACTGCATTCCTAATACTTCACTAAGATGTGCCTAAACAGCCCTGAAAGGGCTAGGAAGTCACAAGTCAGCCTCTTAATTGTTATGGGTGTCCTTCAAATATTAAGGTAATATTGAGGATGCAGAATGGCTCCTTCCTCACGACGTTTTAAGAGATCTGGGCCGGTCACTGTGGCTCATGCCTGTAATCCCAGCACTTTGAGAGGGTGAGGCGGGTGGATCACTTGAGGTCAGGAGTTCCAGACCAGCCTGACCAAAATGGAGAAATCCCGTCTCGACTGAAAATACCAAATTAGCCAAGTGTGGTGGTGCATGCCTGTCATCCCAGCTACTTGGAAGGCTGAGGCAGGAGAATAGCTTGAACCTGGGAGGTGGAGGTTGCAGGGAGCTGAGATTTCACCATTGCACTCCAGCCGGGGCAACAAGAGCGAAACTCTGTCAAAAAACAAAAAAAGACAGAGAGAGAGACAGATCTGGAGGGAGATACTAAGCTGCGCAGGCTCTCATCTTGAAGTCACCAAATACGTAAGTTGTTATTCCTGCTCTGGTGAGAAGTTTGTCAATACATTTTTCCCATGAATTATTGAAAATTTTAGACCCATAACATAAGTTTTTAAAAATTTGTCCTAAAGATTGCCTGGGTATGTATGTGTTTTCAAATATATATAATCTCTATATCTTGAAATAGTTTTTATAGATTCCACACAAGAGTCCTTTATGAAATAAGTGTGCTTTAATTTTCTTATAATATGTGTCGTTTTTTGTCCCTGGCACAGTCTGTATATGACCATTTAAATTACTTTTCGTTCATGTTTGGGTTATAATCACACACAAATATTCTCTAAAATCCAAATTTTATTTTGATATTCGAGGAAGAGTTTACATGGCAATAATATTAAGGGTTACAGCTGGTTGCACTGAAGCTTTGTAGACATTCTCTAATACCTTATTTTTTGGAAGGAATATCTGTTCTGCTTGAATGATAGACTACATAATACATGTACTGTCAGGTACATTCATGGAAGGGACAGGCAGATGGAGTCATATGTTACTGGAGTCTTGATGAACAGATGTAGGAAATAATCCAAGAAATAAGAAAAAAGTTGATATTGAAAAGTGCTTGTTGAAGTCTGTAAATGTGCATTAAATTATGGCAGTAAAAACAGATACAGTGAAGTTTGGGAACTGGGGTCTAAATCCTGGAGTGCCCAGAATCATAGAGAACCTTGGTTAGGGGAGTAATTTTGTAAAAAAGCAAGAAGAGGCAGTGACAAGGCAAAATATATTTAAAAGCATTGCTGTGTCATTTTCTAGTTTTGTAATTTTGTCATATTTTTCAAACTGTGTTGATCATTTATTAAACTGATAAATAAACTATAATCAGCAGGATTATTATAAGGGCAAAATAAGGAAATATATGTATATCTGTAAACACAATGTCACAATGAATACAAAGTTACCCTTTTTATTTTTCCTGGACTTCATGTACAAATGGGTCAGTTAATTTTTGCTTATGACACCTAATTATCATTTGTACACAAATTATATTTAATTATCTTTATATTTTTAGCAGGGAAATAATACATGCATGTTTTCCCCCATCTCAAACACATGCATTCATATAAACATATGCATCTATATACCTGCATATCTATGTATGAATATACTCATGGACATCGGCTTTTCTCAGCAAATATGTATCATGATGATCAGAGATAGTGCAACTAACAAAGACTAATATAAACCATGATTGCAAGAATTTTAGATACCACCTTAGTAAAATATCAGATTGAGCTGCTAAATTTCTCTCAGCTCTAAGTCATTGTGTATTTTCTGAGGATCCTAGAGGATTGTGACTGTATACACAGGACAGAAACACCGTGACCCAGGGTACTCCTGCGAATTTCTGATGCAGGGGATTTTAAGGGCTAGAACAGCAGGATGGGAGTGTTGACCCTCCAAGTGAAAGAAATTCCTGAATTGATTATCCCCATACTAAAACAGATTTTTTTTTTTTGATACAGAGTGTTGCTCTATCACCCTGGCTGGAGTGCTGTGTTAGGATCTCGGCTCACTCTAGTTGCCTCCTGGGTTCAAGCGATTCTCCTGCTTCAGCCTCCTGAGTAGCTGGGATTACAGGCAAGCGCCACCATGCCCAGATAATTTGTGTATTTTTAGTAGAAATGGGGTTTTACCATTTTGGCCAGGCTGGTCTCAAACTCCTGACCTCAGGTGATCCACCTGCCTTGGCCTCCCAAAGTGCTGGGATTACAGGTGAGAGCAACCGCGCCTGACCCTAAAACAGATTCTCACTTGATTGATTTCCGAGTTCCAAGGGGAAATACAAAGGTCGAAATTGAGAGAAAGTAAAAGTGGACTAAGGCTTCAGAAGGCTGTGATTGGTGTTGGAGAAACATTGCTAGGGCATAAAGCTGGGATAATAAAATCTGAGAAACCCCACAGTGTTTATCTACAGGTGGAAATCATATTCCACATGTGGGCGGAGTCAGGGATCCCTGTGTTTTAAAGTCAGTGAGGGAATTGAATATCTGGACTTGTGTCAATAACATACAAAACTCAGTGCTTTCGATGTTCTCCTTCACAAGATACCTGTGTTCCTTCCTTGTCAGCACCCGTAGTCATAGGCTTCCTAATTTTGACCATGGGAAGAGAGGAGACGCCTCTGCGTGTGTGTGTGTGTTGGTTAGGCTGTGGTGCTGTCACACTTCAGGGAAGGTCTGGCTTTTCATCACAGGTTGATCTGAAAATTGTGTACAAGGCTGGTGTCTCACGTGTTCTTTCTCCAACCTCAGCTTTTCTTAGTGCCTGAAGTGTCTGCAAGTGGAAATCCAGAAGAAGACAGAGAGAAACTGAGTTCTTGACAATGTATTTACTAGTGAGTAGGGGATGCCTCTTTCTACTGAAATTATACCCATATTGCTGGCAAATGGGCAGTTTTCTCCAGTTTGCATGGGGGTTTCATTTTTATTCTTTTGTTTGTTTTTATGATGCAAAACCCACCCAGCCTGGGTGTTCCAAGTACAATCAGGAGACTTTCATGTATCTGGCCTCCAATTAAGTTTTCTGAGGACTCTAGGTTGGGTATCATGTATCGAAGATTCCTAAATTATCAATATAATTTCTAATATTACACTGCTTTATTCCAGCCCCTATTCAGGCTATTTACAAAAAAAGACATGAGAGGTCTCATTTATGTATTTCTTTTTCTTCTATCCATCCTATAACCTCACAGGGAAATAATTGACCCATTAACTGTACTGTTGGCTGAAATAGACTTAGGATTGTGATGAATGCAGGCAATAGAGATGCGTGAAGAGCAGATCACAGCCCAATAATGAGGCTGATGTTCTAGCAGCTGAGTTCAATAACTCCCGTGTGATAGGCCTTGGGCAAGAGCTGCACAGTGTTGAGGAAAAAGGAGGGTTTGATAAAATATATTTGTGCTTTTAAAAACTTTGCAAAAGGACAACTAAAGAAGTCATTATTATTCTTATCCCCATTCATTTTACCTTTTGATAATTAACCTTTTTGCCTTCTGGTAACTGAAAGTAACATATAAGAAATACAATTACTTCGGCCGGGCGCGGTGGCTCACGCCTGTAATCCCAGCACTTTGGGAGGCCGAGGCGGGCGGATCACAAGGTCAGGAGATCGAGACCATGGTGAAACCCCGTCTCTACTAAAAATACAAAAAAATTAGCCGGGCGCGGTTGCGGGCGCCTGTAGTCCCAGCTACTCAGGAGGCTGAGGCAGGAGAATGGCGTGAACCCGGGAGGCGGAGCTTGCAGTGAGCCGAGATCCGGCCACAGCACTCCAGCCTGGGCGGCAGAGCGAGACTCCGCCTCAAAAAAAAAAAAAAAAAAAAAAAAAAAAAAAAAAAAAAAAAAAAAGAAATACAATTACTTAATTATGGTTGCACACTCAGGAGAAGGAATATAGTAGATTGAGTACAATTTAGGGTTCTGTGGAAATGCTTTATAAGGGCTGGTTAGAAAAAAATAAAATAGTAAAGAGGCCTTTTTAGCCCTGAACAAGCAAAGTGACAAGGTAAAGTTAAAAGAGAGGCAGTGATAACTGATGTTTGGATTGTCCAGAGAAAGTTGAGAACAGGAGGCTTCATATCACAGGAATCATCAGACTAAGACTTCCTCAGTATCGCAGCCTCAGCCGTCTTGTCTTGTGCTGCTGGACTGTCTTTAAGCCTTGGCCTGAACACCTGAATTACATAACATTAGAGTGACTATATGTATGAATTGAATCCTATATTCTGTGTAAAACTTCTTCAGTTTTGAAGAATGCTGGAGTCTGGTTCATTATTTTCTAACTTTTTCGTGAATAAGGGACCAATGACCTGTATTTAATAAATATTTGCTAGATAGGAAACATGTTTTCTATTACTTCTTTAGATTATTCTAAGCACATAATAGGTCTTTTAACCATTTGATTGGTGAGAAACCTGTGGTTCATCTAGAGAAATAATTTATTTAATCACACTGTCATGTTTAAAAAGTAGTAAATCATGGTTATTTGCCTTGTGACAATTCTGTAATTTACTTGAAATTCATAGTAAATTTGTTTTATTTATGAAGGTTCAAGTGAAAATTTTATCATCAGTTATGTACAGGTGATTAACGCATTACTGAAAATTATCTGGGCTATATTTTGCCACACCTCATGCGATATTTCTTTATAGTAAAGTTGAATGGATTAAGAGTGGGTATGTCTCTGTGAGTGAATCTGAAAGGCAGATACCAGCTTAGTATTGAGAATGAACTGGCTGGAACCTAAAACACTGAGTGTTCTGCATACCCAGCTCCTACCTATGTCATCTCAGGCTTCCTCCTCTGGACATTAAAAGAGATTCTCTGCCTAAACTAAAACGTCTGTGATGTTTTAGAAGAAAGTGACTTTTGAAGATGTAGCTATTGACTTCACCCAGGAAGAGTGGGCCATGATGGACACATCCAAGAGAAAGCTGTACAGAGATGTAATGCTGGAAAACGTCAGTCACCTGGTGTCCCATGGTGAGTCCCTCAACATTCATATACGTATGTAGACACACATTGACTCATTCATTCAATAAGTGTTGGAACAGCTTCCCCATATCTCACTCTAATCTCTTCTCTGATTCTCTCACAGATCTTATCTGAAAAAAGTTTGAGCTCTCTAAATCTGCCTGAAATAAATATCTTTATTTTATTTTATTTTGTTTTATTTAGTTTGTCACTCAATTAGAATGTAATCTTGCCGGGCGCGGTGGCTCAAGCCTGTAATCCCAGCACTTTGGGAGGCCGAGACGGGTGGATCACGAGGTCAGGAGATCGAGACCATCCTGGTCTACACGGTGAAACCCCGTCTCTACTAAAAAATACAAAAAACTAGCCGGGCGACGAGGCGGGCGCCTGTAGTCCCAGCTACTCGGGAGGCTGAGGCAGGAGAATGGCGTAAACCTGGGAGGCGGAGCTTGCAGTGAGCCAGGATCGCGCCACTGCACTCCAGCCTGGGCGACAGAGCTAGACTCCGTCTCCAAAAAAAAAAAAAAAAAGAATGTAATCTTGACAAGGATTTCATGGTTTCCTTGGTACTCAGTCTCTAGTACTCAGAACAGACCTGGGAACTTAATGAATATTTTCAATGTATTAAATTAAATATTTTCTAAATAACTCTTCTGCTTTAGTCGCTATGCTTAGGCTGAGACCAATTAGTGGAAACAATAGCAGTATCTTTTCTGTATAGAACACCAATTATGTTTGTAAATCAAATTTTTTTCATGTTCTGCATGAGAATAATAATAAACATACTGTGCAGAGATTTAATTAATCTCTTTCTGAAAAGACTGTGTATTATGCATTGTGTCTTGGAACTTAGGCATGGACTCAGCATTCATAGGTCCTGATTGTTTTAAATTTCCTTTTCCCGATGGACCTTTCGTTTGGATTTATTTTCTAGTCTCACGTTGGGTCAGAAAAATCCTGGGGAGTTTTCTGTGTTCTAGGTCTTGTGGCCTGAGCTGACCTTCACTGTTTTTATTCTTCCTTCATAGCCTGCCTTACAGTTGGTGATAATGCACATTTATTGACAGTGAACTCAAAATACATGTACTGTTTCCACTAACAGGGTACCAGACAAGCAAATCCTATGTAATTTTGTAGCTGGAGCGAGGAAAAGAGCCCTGGCGGGAAGGAAGAGAATTTCTCCAAGGCCAGAATCTGGGTAAGCAACAGGGTCCTGTGCTCTAATAGGAGGAGGGGCTTTGTCAATGAATTATATCAGTCAAATATTAATTAGCGGTTTTATTAAATGAGTGGTAATTTCTAAAATGTAGGTTAAGCTACTGGAGCAGAATTCCTTAGATGTTATTATCACTTTGTTCATATGTCAGATGCTACTCTTGTGTCCTCTTGCCTTTTCTTTTACTTTTGGGAAAAGGATAATTCATGTACTTGTTGGGGTTAAACTGTCACATGCTGACTCTTTTCCCGATAGCCCTGTGAAGACTATCCCTCTATTTACCTGCCTGATATCTCATCTCCATTGTAACTCCTTTCACATTTTAATTTTAAAACTCTTTTCTAATTGCTGACGCTGTACAATCTGTTTCTTCTATTGAAGTATTTTCTTCATTTGACACATTTGCCACATCTAAGTGTCAATTTTTGAAGAAAAGTAAATGGGCCTTGGGGTTTTTCAAACAATTTTATTACCATAATACCAAGGTAACAATTTATTTTTCAATTATTTCAGACAAGGAAAGTGCCCTTAAGAGAAAACACACGATATCCATGCATCCTATCAGAAAAGACGCATCCACCGGTATGACAATGGTGAGTTTTATAGCTGTGTACACCAGTCATCGAAGTTAAAGACCTGGTAATGGGTTAAGTTAGTAATGACGCACAGTCACCTGAGTGTAATTAGGCTTGCATTAAGTGCTTTCTAAGCAAAAAAAAAAAATTGATACTTTGAATTCAGTGAATAAAGTGACCTGTGTTCTTTTTTTTTTTTTTTTTTTTTTTTTTTTTGTTGAGACGGAGTCTCGCTCTGTCGCCCAGGCTGGAGTGCAGTGGCCGGATCTCAGCTCACTGCAAGCTCCGCCTCCCGGGTTTACGCCATTCTCCTGCCTCAGCCTCCGGAGTAGCTGGGACTACAGGCGCCCGCCACCTCGCCCGGCTAGTTTTTTTTTTTGTATTTTTAGTAGAGACGGGGTTTCACCATGTTAGCCAGGATGGTCTCGATCTCCTGACCTCGTGATCCGCCCGTCTCGGCCTCCCAAAGTGCTGGGATTACAGGCTTGAGCCACCGCGCCCGGCCAAGTGACCTGTGTTCTAAACCATAACATGAGATCTTTAAAATAGAACAAGTGCATATACATTGCTCATGCTCAGACTTTGAAAGATATTGATATCATCACAATTAATGGAATAACTCTGCAGTTAGGATCTTACAAAAGAGAAAAAATCTGTGTCTGCAGGAGATAATGTGTATGCAAGTGTCTAATCGAGAAAAATGACGAGACAAGTCTCAATCATTTTAGGAGATTTATTTGCCAGAGTTAAGGACATGCACCTGGGGGACAGGTGTATATCTTTCTCCAAAGGTGATTTTTTCTAAATTTAACGGGGGAAAGGGTGGGATATTGAGAAGTACACAATTTTCATGTAAAAGGTGGGTAGAAAAAAATAGTCATTCATGCATTTTTCTGACTGAGTGAATCTGGATTTTGTTTACATGAGATGACATAAACAAATGAGGCAGAAGAATAATGCAGGAAAGCTACATTTTATATAAGACAACATAGGCAAAATGGGGCAGGGAAACAATCGGATATGCATTTGTGTCTGGTGAACTGGGGATGACTGCACCTGTAAAGACAAGCTATCAGTTTGCATTGCCATGGTGTAATTTTAATAGCTCATGAGGAATTTCCTTGTGGGCAAAATTTGGGGGAGGCATGTAGCTTTTCCTCTTGTAGCCATATTTTTTAGGAACCAGAAGGGGGAGGCAGATTTGTGTGACCCTGTTCCCAGCTTGATTTCTCCCTTTGGTTAAATGAGTTTGAGTTGCCAAAATTTAATTTCCTTTCACACAAGTAACATTGGAAAGATTTCAACTGGGCTCTACCACTGAATGGTTGGTCTAGGATTCAAAGGTGGTGAAATGAATGTATAGATGTATGTTGGTAAATCATTAAGAGCTTTTAATCTTAGTCCCTAAAGGAGAACTCTCTCATTCTGGAGGATCCCTTTGAATGTAATGATTTGGGAGAAGATTGCACTCACAGTTCCACAATGACTCAGTGTTTGTTACCTCAGAGTGGAAAGAAACCCTACGTCAGCAAACAGTGTGGAAAATCCCTTAGTAATCAGTTGTCCCCTAAACCACATAGACAAATTCATACTAAAGGTAAATGGTATCAATGTAACATATGTGAAAAGGCCTGTACTAATTGCTTTCACCTTAGACGGCACAAGATGACTCACACTGGAGAGAGGCCACCTGCATGTCATCTATGTGGAAAATCCTTCACTCAGTGTTCTCACCTTAGAAGACATGAGAAAACTCACACGGGAGAGAGACCGTATAAGTGTCATCAGTGTGGGAAAGGCTTTATTCAATCCTTTAACCCTCAAAGACATGAGAGAACTCACCTTGGATAAAAACGTTATAAATGTGATAAAAGTGGGAAAGTCTTTAGTCAAAGCTCTGGCTTTAGAGGACATAAAATAATTCACACTGAAGAGAAACCACATGCTTGTCTTCTATGTGGGAAAGGCTTCAGTCTATCTTCTGACCTTAGATGATATGAGAGAACATGCACTGGAGAAAAGCCATATGAATGCCATTTATGTAGGAAAGCCTTCAGTCAATGTACTAATCTGAAATAACATCAGAAAATTCACCCTGGAGAGAAAATCATAAATGTCTTCACAACATATTCTGACTTTAGATGATATGGTGTTAGGAGTGACGAATGTAAGGAATATGGAAGAGACTTCAGCTGTAGTTGTAACATCTAAACATGCCAAAGGACTCACATTTTGAAGAATTACTGTAATCAATATGGACATTACTTCAGTTACCTTTACTCTTCAGTCCACATCAATAAATTCATATGGAAGAGAAATTGTACGACATGTGTGTACCAAAGACTTGTGAGTGATCTGATCATAAATGACACGAGAGAGCTGAAACTGTCAACATAATAAACTAAAAGTCTTCAGCAACAGTTTTAATAACTTAAAATGTGTGGGATTTCAGGTAGAGAATCTCCAGCTCTGCGTTCAGTGTGAAAATGTTTTTATGTGCAATTTGTTGTCAAATAACGTAAGAAAACTTTACTTGGATGAGCCCTTTAATTGTATTTTCTGTGAATAAACATTCAGCCAAGCACTAGGCTTGATCACAAGAAAACACAGTGATAAAATGCTGCTAAAATGGAAAATAAGAGAGGAAATCCTTTATAAGCTAAATAAGAAGGGAAAGTCTTTCCAAGGGCAATGAATTCTCTTGGAATACCAAACACTTCTTACTGGAGAAGTTATGCCTTGAAAAATCATGAGAAATCCTTTCTTCACAGAGTAACACTTGTGGCACATGTGAGATTTCACACTGGACAAAACACGGTTAGCATCTTGAAAGGAGAAGATTCTTTAGTGGTAATTCATTTCTTAGTTGACACTAAGTTTCTCACATTGAGGAGCTATCAAACTTGAAAATCACTGTGGAGAAACCTGATAGATTTCTCATCAGAAAAGTGAGTCAAGAAGGGGGACCTCGGGGGGCGGAGCAAGATGGCCGAATAGGAACAGCTCCAGTCTCCAACTCCCAGCGCGAGTAACACAGAAGACCGGTGATTTCTGCATTTTCAACTGAGGTACTGGGGTCCTCTCTCTAGGGAGTGCCAGACAATTGGTGCTGGTCAGCTGCTGCAGCCTGACCAGCGTGAGCTGAAGCAGGGCGAGGCATCGCCTCACCTGGAAGCGCAAGGGGGAAGGAAATCCGCTTTCCTAGCCAGGGAAACTGAGACACATAACACCTGGAAAATCGCGTAACTCCCACCCCAATACTGCGCTTTAAGGAAACAGGCACACCAGGAGAATATATCCCACACCTGGCCGGGAGGGTCCCACGCCCACGGAGCCTCCCTCACTGCTAACACAGCAGTCTGCAGCGATCTATCCGCAAGGCAGCAGCGAGGCTGGGGGAGGGGCGCCCGCCATTGCTGAGGCTTAAGTAGGTAAACAAAGCCGCTGGGAAGCTCGAACTGGGTGGAGCTCACAGCAGCTCAAGGAAACCTACCTGTCTCTGTAGACTCCACCTCTGGGGACAGCCCACAGCTGAGGTCCAATAGGGAAAGCAGCGGGGGCTGGTGCAGAGGCGAACGACTCTGTCTGACAGCTTTGGGGAGAGCCGTGGATCTCCCAACGCGGAGGTTGAGATCCGAGAACGGACAGACTGCCTGCTCAGGTGGGTCCCTGACCCCTGAGTAGCCTAGCTGGGAGACATCCCCCACTAGGGACAGTCTGACACCCCACACCTCACAGGGTGGAGTCATCCCCGAGAGGAAACTTCCAAAGGAAGAATCAGACAGGCACACTCGCTGCTCAGCAATATTCTATCTTTGGCAACCTCTGCTGCTGATACCCAGGCAAACAGGGTCTGGAGTGGACCTCAAGCAATCTCCAACAGACCAACAGACAGTCCTTCTGACTGTCAGACGGAAAACTATCAAACAGGAAGGACACCTACACCAAAACCCCATCAGTACGTCACCGTCATCAAAGACCAGAGACAGATAAAACCACAAAGATGGGGAAGAAGCAGGGCAGAAAAGCTGGAAATTCAAAAAATAAGAGCGCATCTCCCCCTGCAAAGGAGCGCAGCCCATCGCCAGCAACGGATCAAAGCTGGTCAGAGAATGACTTTGACGAGATGAGAGAAGAAGGCTTCAGCCCATCAAACTTCTCAGAGCTAAAGGAGGAATTACGTACCCAGCGCAAAGAAACTAAAAATCTTGAAAAAAGAGTGGAAGAATTGACAGCTAGACTAATTAATGCAGAGAAGATCATAAACGAAATGACAGAGATGAAAACCATGACACGAGAAATACGTGACAATGCACAAGCTTCAGTAACCGACTCGATCAACTGGAAGAAAGAGTATCAGCGATTGAGGATCAAATGAATGAAATGAAGCGAGAAGAGAAACCAAAAGAAAAAAGAAGAAAAAGAAATGAACAAAGCCTGCAAGAAGTATGGGATTATGTAAAAAGACCAAATCTACGTCTGATTGGGGTGCCTGAAAGTGAGGAGGAAAATGGAACCAAGTTGGAAAACACTCTTCAGGATATCATCCAGGAGAACTTCCCCAACCTAGTAGGGCAGGCCAACATTCAAATTCAGGAAATACAGAGAACGCCACAAAGATACTCCTCCAGAAGAGCAACTCCAAGACACATAATTGCCAGATTCACCAAAGTTGAAATGAAGGAAAAAATCTTAAGGGCAGCCAGAGAGAAAGGTCGGGTTACCCACAAAGGGAAGCCCATCAGACTAACAGCAGATCTCTCGTCAGAAACTCTACAAGCCAGAAGAGAGTGGGGGCCAATATTCAACGTTCTTAAAGAAAAGAATTTTCAACCCAGAATTTCATATCCAGCCAAACGAAGTTTCATCAGTGAAGGAGAAATAAAATCCTTTACAGATAAGCAAATGCTTAGAGATTTTGTCACCACCAGGCCTGCCTTACAAGAGACCCTGAAGGAAGCCCTAAACATGGAAAGGAACAGCCGGTACCAGCCATTGCAAAAACATGCCAAAATGTAAAGACCATCGAGGCTAGGAAGAAACTGCATCAACTAATGAGCAAAATAACCAGTTAATATCATAATGACAGAATCAAGTTCACACATAACAATATTAACCTTAAATGTAAATGGACTAAATGCTCCAATAAAAACAAGAAATGGGGAAAGGATTCCCTATTTCATAAATGGTGCTGGGAAAATTGGCTAGCCATAAGTAGAAAGCTGAAACTGGATCCTTTCCTTACCCCTTATACGAAAATTAATTCAAGATGGATCAGAGACTTAAATGTTAGACCTAATACCATAAAAACCCTAGAAGAAAATCTAGGTAGTACCATTCAGGACATAGGCATGGGCAAGGACTTCATGTCTAAAACACCAAAAGCAAAGGCAGCAAAAGCCAAAATTGACAAATGGGATGTAATTAAACTAAAGAGCTTTTGCACAGCAAAAGAAACTACCATCAGAGTGAACAGGCAACCTACAGAATGGGAGAAAAATTTTGCAACTCATCTGACAAAGGGCTAATATCCAGAATCTACAAAGAACTCAAACAAATATACAAGAAAAAACAAACAACCCCATCAAAAAGTGGGGAAAGGATATGAACAGACATTTCTCAAAAGAAGACATCCATACAGCCAACAGACACATGAAAAAATGCTCGTCATCACTGGCCATCAGAGAAATGCAAATCAAAACCACAATGAGATACCATCTCACACCAGTTAGAATGGCAATCATTAAGAAGTCAGGAAACAATAGATGTTGGAGAGGATGTGGAGAAATAGGAACACTTTTACACTGTTGGTGGGATTGTAAACTAGTTCAACCATTATGGAAAACAGTATGGCGATTCCTCAAGGATCTAGAACTAGATGTACCATATGACCCAGCCATCCCACTACTGGGTATATACCCAAAGGATTATAAATTACTCTACTACAAAGACACATGCACACGTATGTTTATTGCGGCACTATTCACAATAGCAAAGACTTGGAATCAACCCAAATGTCCATCTGTGACAGACTGGATTAAGAAAATGTGGCACACATACACCATGGAATACTATGCAGCCATCAAAAAGGATGAGTTTGCGTCCTTTGTAGGGACATGGATGCAGCTGGAAACCATCATTCTTAGCAAACTATCACAAGAAGAGAAAACCAAACACCGCATGTTCTCACTCATAGGTGGGAACTGAACAATGAGATCACTTGGACTCGGGAAGGGGAACATCACACACTGGGGCCTATCAGGGGGAGGGGGGAGGAGGGAGGGATTGCATTGGGGAGTTATACGTGATATAAACGTTATGCACATGTACCCTAGAACTTAAAGTATAATAAAAAATAAAAAATAAAAAAAAAGAAATGATGTCTATGTAATAAAAATAAGACATTGGTTCTCCTAAAAAAAAAAAAAAAAAAAAAAGAAGGGGGACCTCTAGAAAAAACTCTTAACACATAGTTTAGCAAAATAATTCAGAAATTTGAGAAAATGTCTATTCATAAAAATGCAGCACATAAATGTATAATAGCAAAGTGACCTGGGCATAAATTGAATGCAGAATTATATAAGAAATCTCATTAAACATTTCCAAAAGATCAATACTTACAAATATTGAAAGAATACAATCGGTTGTTGAAAAAACGTAGTGTGTTGGTGAAGTCCTTCTTTCATTTTCGCAGCCCTAACAAATCGATTTGCATCTGCACTCCTTGGCTTATGGGTGGAGATTCCAGCCCAACTTCTGAGTCTCCTCAGTCTTCAACAGCTCTTTCCTCACAGCTCACCTCCCTTTACTTCAGTGTCCACTAAAACCAGTTGTTTCCATCCAACCCTGGAACGGACACATCGGGGATCTTCAGCCCCACTTGTCAGATTTCTCAGTGTGTCGTTGCATAGATTTAGCAAGGAAATGGAGGCTGTATCAAAGACACCTAGTATATGCATTTGGGTGTCCCCAGCACTTGCCTCTGTCTCTGAGTAGTTACCTGGGATCAGAGAATAAGGCAGCCCTACTCTTCCATCCCTCAGAAATCTCTTGAAATTTTGTCCCTGAAACCTCTCTAAGTGGAGGTAGCAGTTCATCTCATGACACGCCAAAGTTTATTCAGGTAAGTCCTGAGTTATTACACAGAGACAGACACAGCTGTGTTCCTTTTACTTCTGTCCAGAAGATAAAACACCAGCATGATAAAACAGCCGAACCCGTCAGCCACCATGCAAGCCTTTCCTATATTTGATTCAATGTACTTTTCTAGAAGCAAAATGAAAGTTCTCACAGAGGGGGCCTCCTCTGCCTTGTCCTCAGAATTGTAAAATGTATTGTCCATCAAGGAGCCTCAGTACTGAACCTAAAACTCAAGAGAAAATGTTTCCTGAATAACAAGTGGGATGATGACTTGAAATTTTGCAAAACAGGCACAATCTTAATACGATAGGCCTTACTAAGGCTAAATGGCCTTATCCATGGTTGAAATGGACACATCATTATATTAAAAAATCTCCACAGGTGATTGATTTTACTCTGCAGCCAGGGTTTATGTCAAGTGTGAGGATAAAGAGCAAGAAATTCGAGCCCTTGGCAAACTGGTTGGAGAGGCAAGGATTGTGTCCAGGCAGAGCTCATAACATTATTTATTGTTTAATCTATTTAATTAAATATGTAATTTACCCTCAAACTATGGCTGACATTATATGTAGTCCTGAGCCACATTAAGATGTACTATTTGTGCTGTGAAATTCTACGGATTTGACAAACGCATGGTGGCAGATCTCCAGCATTAAAGCATGACACAGAATGCTTCTCTTATTCAAGCTCTTCTTCCCTTCACATAGAGGGAATCAATCGAGTTTTGCATACTAACTTTCAAATTTGTTTCTTTATTCCCATCTTCTTTAATTAAAGCACAAGATATCGTACTCAATTTCCATTTGATCTTCCAAAGGAAAGGTACTGAATAATCCACACCTGAATTTGAGTGATTCAGACTAAGGTCCACGGCTAAGCAGCAAAGGCCAAACATCCTGTGCTGCCACCTCATGGCCGGCAGAGGGCAATGAAACCCATCGGTCCGGCCATGCAGGGCGCATGCGCCGTCTCCTTCCCGTGGTGAGTCGGGTCTCCACGGAAGACCTGAGTTTTCTTTACTCAGCGTGATGGAGGCGCCGCCACCCTGGCTTTCGTGCTGGGGCCTCCGGGGAGGTTCCGGGTGGGGTCGTTGAAGAGGCCGCTCTTTTTGCTAGGCCCAAGATGGCGGGCCCTGCGCAGACCCCGCTGTTCCGCGCCCTGAGGGCATCGGTATCCCGTTGGGGCCGGATGTCCCCGCTGGGCCCAGAGCATCCTTGGCGCTGCCCTCGCATGGCCGCGCTGAGGCTGAGGTGGCGTGGGGGGCCCGGGCTCCGCGAGGAGCGGCGGCAGCGAGGGCTGGAGGACCCGGGCTCCGGGTCTCCGGGGCGTCTGGCTTGGGGTGGGACTGAGCCCATCCCGGAACTGGGACTCTCGGGCTCTGGTGCGGGTGGATCCTGGGCAGGCTCAGGACCAAGTCCCTCTCCTTCCACCAAGGAGCGCCCAGAGGCCGGCGGGAGCTCTATCCAGGTTCACCTCCTCCTCCTTCAGGTGTTTACTTTTCCTTTATTTCTGTAAGGCCAGAAATTGGCGCCATCCTTCACATCGGTGAATCGGGACCCCAACACCCATTACCTCAGGTTTATTGTTACTGCCATTAACGGCGTTGGTGGCATTATCACTAAGATCATCATTGTTGTTATTGTCATTCATGATTATTAGCAGATGTGTTCATCATTTTGTCTCACTTTTTTTTTTTTTGGTGATTGGTTTTGTATGACGTTGAATCGAACTTCTTTAATCTTGACTAGTGTTGTCAGATTCCTGAAGAGCATTCCGGAGGACAACTCCTGCCTTTAGTGCAGCCACAGAATTTCGTGGGCACAGGAGAGCACCTAGAATATTCCCGTTTCATTGCACAGCAGCTTTGGGAAATGGTGGCTGCCTGGCTCTGAGATGAGGTGGAAAAGACCGGATACTTGGGCAAGTGATAGCACCTCCACTGGTGTTTTTATGAAGCCAAGTGCACTGTCTCCCACGTAGACTTAGAATAAAATCTGATGGCTCTAAAAGGCCATGTTTGCCCTTCCTGGACTTCCTGGGAGCCTTTAAACCTTGTGTGGTTCCTAGAGTGGATAAGTTGCCATATCTGTGCCTCGTATGGCAGCACCAGTCTTTTCTCGGCCAACAAGGGCACTTAGAATGTTTCCAGAAGCTCAAGCATGCTGTCTCTGTTCCTCCCTTCTGTTCAATGGCAATTCACTGGGTCCCTGGCTGACATAGAACATCCTGCAGAGGGATGAGCTTGGGTGACTTCCTGGCCAGTCTTTCCAGGTGGTTATCTTTGAAAAACTTGAAGAGACTCACAGAGGCCATTCACTGGTATTTCATGACTGCAAGTGGGGTTTCTGGTTCCTTGAGTTTACTTAGAATATTTGAATGGCTCTGAATGGCCAAGAAACCCTCCCTCGTTTTGGAAGCTGCCAAAAGCTATTACTGGGCCTCTGAAGAGTCCTTAAAATTTTTCCTGGTACAGCTGAGAATAGGAAACTTTTCCAGGTCTAGCCCAACCAGCTCAGGTCGAGTCCTGAAAAACTGGTGGGTGTTGGGGGAGCTCATCTTATGAAAGAGCAATTGGTGGCAAAGCTGGGTCTCCAGGACAGCTGTGTGTGTATATGTCTGCAGAGCATGCCTTGTAGTCATCTTTAGTACTGGACACCATTTGTGAA
Organism: Trachypithecus francoisi; assembly: GCF_009764315.1. Taxonomy (NCBI): domain Eukaryota; kingdom Metazoa; phylum Chordata; class Mammalia; order Primates; family Cercopithecidae; genus Trachypithecus; species Trachypithecus francoisi. The sequence goes on along the minus strand of NW_022681474.1, from coordinate 17,334,366 downwards.
TGGATAAACTATATTCCTTGCTGTACAATAATGAAAAATCCGTATTAACAATGGTAGTAATAAAAATATTGATGAATATTAACAGGAATGATGATCATCATGATACTGGTGCTAGTGGTAATAATACTGATAATAATACTAACCCTATGGACTTGGGACATACAAGCTTTCCCTAAGTGGATAATAGGCATAAAGATTTGGTGGTGTAGGGTTATTTCGAGTCCCAGAAAGCAAGGATGAATATCTAGAATGAGAAGAAAAACAATCTGGAGGTTGGCATGTGCACACCTGGGGACTCCTGTGTTAACTTGTGGTGTTTCAGCCTAAGAGTGAATGTTAATAAAACCCTGGTCCTGCAACACCATGCTGACCAACACCTACCAGCTTTCAGGAGATAAGATAACTGGCTGATGGGGCAGGGATCCAGAGAAGGCACGGGTCCAGACCCAGACATGTTGCCCAGTGGCAGAGTTCATGACAAGCAATAAACCCCAGGACAATGTCATTGCCAGCCACCTGGCTGTCATCTGTTCTTTCATGGCCCCTCTCTACTGGTACCTCTAGGCACTGGTATGTCCTCCAGAGGCTGTAGGAGGGCATCATACTCAGTACTCTCCCACCTGCAGGAGGCAAGAAAGATGGAAAGAGCTAAATACCATGGCTTCTGGATTTTTTTTAGTGGGCATGGCATATTTTGCATTTGCTTTGATAGTGGTGGAACCCAGTCAGTGGTTTGCAATACAGCTCTGGATGACTCTGGACACTGTAGAGATTTAGACAATTTCCAGAAGGTCACAAGTTCTTGGAGGACTTTTTCATGAGTTCTTTGACTGAAAAGGTGGTTCAAAGAACTACTGTACTGACTTAGAAAATGTTGCAGAGGCTGGGCACTGTGGCTCATGCCCATAATACCAGCACTTTGGGAGGCCGAGGCGGGCAGATCTTGAGGTCAGGAGTTTGAGACCAGCCTGAAACCCCGTCTCTACTAAAAATACAAAAATTAAGCTGGTGGGGTGGCATGCACGTGTAACCCAGCTACTTAGGAGGCTGAGGCGGAAGAATGGTTTGAACCTGAAGTCGGAGGTTGCAGTGAGTCAAGATTGTTCCACTGGACTGCAGTCTGGGCGACAGTGCGAGACTCTATCGCAAAAAAAAAAAAAAAAAAAAAGAAGAGAAAGAAAATGTTGCAGAGACTCTGGTGAACAGGTAGTCCCTCTCCTGCCACTCCAGGTAAAAGTTTCTTGGTCATAAACCTGGTTTAGCAGTATCTCTTCATCTTAGGTGGGTTACAGAAAGCCATTCATGACCTATCCAAGCATGGAGGGGGAATTTGACTTAGAAAACTTTTAGGTGGACTAGTTGGTGAAAGAAAGTGCCTTCTAGGGCTCACAGGCCTACACACAGAGTTGCTAGCACGTAAAGCAAATGTATGAATTCTTTCTGAGCCCATGGCAAGATCAGGGTGCACTTCATCAGTCTCCTATGCTGGTATGAATAGGTACCTGCCTGAAAAAAAAAAAAAAAACTGGGGAGCCCATTCTTCTACAGGACGCCAGGTAGTACAGTAGGAATCTTGGGGTTGCGGTGGTATGTATGTTTTAAGGTTGTCTTTTAATCATCTTCAGCAAATTCAACAGTCTTCAGAACATAAAAAAAATTATTCAACATTGTATAATAACTACCACAGATATATCCATTATAAAAAACTGTACTCATATAATAATAACATTAATAACAATCATAATGGTGATAATATAAATGTCATTTCAATGAAGAGAATAATAAAAAAGTGGATATTAAAGAACATATTCCTATAAGCCTGTGACATTGTTCCCATATGAGCCCTCATGTTTTTGATTACAGGGAGAGGCTTGGGGCTGCATCTTGAAATATCTTCTGTGATGACAAAGAAGAGTGGCAGTAGGGAGAATAATTCTGAGCCACATGAGGGCTTGGGCAAAAGTGGAGGTGCCTGTGTCATGTGGAAATACATTACAAATGGACTATGGAAAAGGGTCTGGCCAGAGTTCTGCCTGACACAGGTCACACAAAAGCTTTCAGTAGTTCACCCCAAGAAATGGCTGGTCCAGGCTGTAGATGAGAAGCACTGGGCAGACAGATCCACACCCGCTTCCTGAGTCTCAGAAGTCTGGTGTGCATCGAACATTAAGCCCCCAAGCCTACTGAGACTTCACTTCCTGGCTGGTCTTCTACCATCTCATTCTTTTTTTTTTTTTTTTTAAAGATTCTCTGTGACAAACTTTATTAAATTTTGCATTAGTACGGGGTATCTCTTATTGCATACTAGAATCCCAGGATTCAGGGGGGCGGTAAAGTGGCAATGGCGAATTTGGGTATCTGGTGTCCCAAAAGTACTTGCCGCTCTACCCCTGACTCTGCAATGGCTGCCAGGCGGATCACTCCTCCACTGGAGCCATCCCGCTCCATGGCCAAAGCGAGAGCATTGGCAGTGAATTGTAGACACTCCTCCTTGGTCATGCCTTCCCGGTAGGTAGCATCCACATAGCCATAGATGTAGGAGCTCCCAGAGCCTCCAATGGCAAAGGACTGCCTTACCATCATACCCCCCATAGGCACTGAGTACACCTGCCCTCCTTCTTGAGGGTCCCAGCCTGCGATGATGATTCCCGCCATCAGGTCTTCTCGGTATCGGTAACACATCTCCTTAAAGAGGCTGGCTGCTGTGTGGACCAGTGGAGGCTCATTCAGTTCAATGCTGTGGAAACCAAGCTGGTAAGTGACAGCATCAGCTACTGCCTGGGTATCAGCAGCTGAGCCTGAGCGACAGCAGAAAATGTGGTCGTGAATAGGAGTCAGCTTGTCAGTCACTCGATTGGCGATGTAGGACCCAGTGGTTGTTCTGGAGTCTGCCCCCAGAACCACGCCCCCATCAAATTGCACGGCCATAATAGTAGTCCCAGTGGAGACTTCTCGGCTTTCCCAGTCTGGAGTGAAGGCCTCCGGCCCCCAAGCCGGTGCCGGCCCGGCTCCCCGAGCAGCTAGTAGGGTGGCCGCCATATTTCTCCTCTGGTACTGCCTCTACCATCTCATTCTTGAGCCCCATCACGTAAGTGCCATCTCCATACTGGAATTGCTGACAATGTCTGATGGAGGGTTTCACCCTGGGTACTCAGTACCAGCAATGGATGAAATACCAGAAGGGAGGCTCCAGGGCTTCCATAGAAGACATATTCTAAAGTTGCTCGGGTGATCAAATGGTCATCTCATAGATTTTCAGTAGAACTGCAGCATTTTGTGAATACCTGAGTGAATGCAGAAAGCATCCAGACGCATGGGCATTCTAGGAAGCTCGCTGTGTAAATCACATACAAGGAATATCTACTGGGCTCAAAAGCTACCTTAGAAAACAAAAAAAGTGAGATGCTGGCAGAAGGCAAATAACTCCACTTCAGTTCCCGAGAGAAAAATGGTTCTGTAACCTCTGAGTTTATTTAGAAAAAGTTTGGAACCTCAGGAAGACCAAGTATATCATTCCTGATGTTTCCAGGGCAGATTGGACTGCTTAGGCCTCTGGGAATATTCTAAGTCCTCTCCGGTTTCCATGGGAGACTGTCACTCTCCTCCTAGAGCTCACACCACCCCCCGAGCAAGCTCATTGTTTTCTAAATATTCCAAAGAAGTCCATCCAGGGTATGCCTGTATTGGTGAGTTTCACCTTGGACTGGCAGGAGAACACTGAGAGTGATACATCCTGACTTCACTTGGTAAAGGTAGGGGAGCCAAGAAGTCCAGAGCTGGAGAGCACCTCAAACACCAGATGGAGAAGGACAGTAAGGAGGTGAAGGCAGCTATGGAGTTGGAGCTTCATGTTTACTGCATGTAGGATTCTGAGTTCCAGGACTGATAGGGTGGTGGGGATCAGATACATGTCTTCTTTGCAGGGAGCCAGGCCAAACCAGTCATCTGGTTGCACTACTGAAAGCTTTTGTGTGCCCAGTGGTAGGCAAGACACAAGCCAAACTCTCTTCACCTCTGGCCTGTAGTCCTTGACTAGAGAGGTTTGCACACAAGTGGTGCTATTAGCCCACGCTCTCATGTGGCTTGCTTTCCTTTCACCTCCTGTTTCTCATGTTTGCCATCATGGAACACGTTTCATAGTGAAATTCTTTGACTCTGGCTCCAAATGACACAAGGAGGACCCAATTTGTGAACTTTTCATATATTTAGGAGAATCTCCACATTGATTTTTGTATCCTTATGTTCATATTGTCACCAGTATTAAATTTCTTACCATTGAGGTCATTGCATTCATTATCATAATTAATAATTATTTTTCATGTATGATTTATTTTTATTGGTTAATTTTTGTGGCAGCTGTTATACGACAATCACTAGAGTTTCTCTATTCATGAAAGATGTCCAAGTTAATAGAGGTAACTAGGAGTGTTACTTTACAGGTGTGTAAACACAGGTAATCTTGGCTGAACTGTGGCTATATTATCTGGTGTCCCTTTGAAGCTGAAGCCTCTTGTGTTATTCTAAGTGACCTCTGGAGACAGAAACTGTCTCGTAATTGCAGGGACGACTTGAGAAGGCATCCTGAGCCTATGCGGAAATGCAGAAGCACTTCTATGATCTAAGCAACCTATGTGAAGGCCTGAAAGCCAAAGCAAAGCTGTCCAACAAAAAGTTTTCCTAGTAACACTGGAGGTCCATCAGTCACTCCTCCTGGTCTGGAAATGCCAGAAATGTCCTCCATGGTCCTTGTGAGAGTCAAGATCTTTTCAAAATCACCTCAGGAGCCACAGAACCACTCCATCCTACCTGAAATTGCAGAATGACTCTTCTTTTGACCAGAGTCTCAAAAAAAATATTCATTGATAGTTTTGATTCCTGGGAGCCACCATTGCTTGCAAAAGATGTGCCAGAGACTAGACATTTTCCATCTCCTCACTTGTCCGGGGAAGACTGAAGTTTTTCTGAAACACAGAAATGGGAATCTGATCCTCTGAGCAGCCTCAGGGTTTTCTAAGTCTTCCAAGCAGAGTGGAAGTTCTGGTGAGGACCCATTGCACCCCCTGATGGTCTGGAATCACATAGGATGATGCGTTTCAACAACTCTAGGTGGAAATATATTTTCTGACATATTCCAAGGAGGGGGGACACAACTGGACCAGATGTTAAAAGGGCAGCTGAGCATTAAGTGCCTATGTAGTGTTTGCAGCTTAACGTCCCATGCAGAAGGGGAATCTGGGCTCTTGTGTTAGAATTCAGTGTAATTCTGGGGTCCTGCTTTCCTTCCAGGAAATCCCACTTCCAACTGGATGTCTGGATGAACTACTGAAAGCCACTGAGTGTCCTGCAGCAGGTGAACTGTGGTCAGAGCCCAAGGATGAAGGGGGCTGCCTCTGTATGTGACTGTGAACAGTTAGTCGGAGGTGTAGCAGACCCAGACCCAAGAAGGATGGAAAAAATGAGGTAGGGAGTGAGGGGACCTCAGGAGAAGACTGAGGTCTGCAGAATCCCAGGGTCAAGGAGACAGTGTGGTGTCCTGGTGGTGTCCTTGATGTTCCAAGAGGGGCGATAATCCATCTCCTGAGTAAAAGCTTCATATGGGGTGAGGAGGGGAGAAGTGAACAGAGAGGAAGCAGGGAAGGCCAAGACAGCGACCAGCCTTAGAGCAATTTTAACCAGAAATGGACACAGACCCTGGACCCCATCACGGGGTTGCAGGCCAAGGACCGTCTCCAGGCGATGCATAGCTCCCTTGTCAGGTTAGCGGGAGTAGGGTTTGTGACGTCTGCAGGGGTGTGGAACGCTGGGCGACGGGAGCAGCTTACTGGGCTGGACCAGAAATACTGAACTTCTTTTCCATCAGTGAAATCCACTTCTGGGTCAGAAAAAACTGCAAGTTCTGGAGGGGCCTAGGGCAGTGGGGCCAGGCTGCTTCATCCACTGCACGTTAAATGTTTCCAATACTTTCTGGCCAAAGCTTAGAATTGTCAGACCACTGACTTTGAATGTTAACCTGGTTCCTTTTGAACAGAGTAAAAGCTATTGAAGTTTAAGGTCACCTCTTTTCATGGATGGTGAAGAGGCAGGCTGTTCAGGCACAACTGCCCTCAGGTCTGGAGGGCGGCGGAGGTCACTGTGGGTGGTGGGTGAATCCGGAACCTCTGTGGCTCTGGACTTTCAAATATTTCATTTTTTCTTTTGTAGTTTTTGTTTGTTGCTTGCTTTTTTTTTTTTTTTTTTTTTTTTTTTTTACAATGGGAACTGGAATGTAAGATGCCAAACTAGCCGGTGGGGAACATGGATTTTCACAACAGTAACCACAGAGTGTAGTTTCCATTTCTATTCCCTGTTCATGTGGGAGGCAGAAAAGGAAATCAGGTGCTCAGTTCCAGGGACATCACAGGACTAGGACATGTACAGTGAGGGTGGAAGGCAGAGGCATTGTTTTAGGAGAATAAAATTACTGCATGCACACACATATGTATGTATATGGATGTATGTACACAAACATGCATATTTATAGATTCTGTTCTCCCTCTATATAATTTTCTTTATTTCACACATGATATGATTTTTAAAATTATACTTTATGTTCTAGGGTACATGTGCACAACGTGTAGGTTTGTTACATATGTATACATGTGCCATGTTGGTGTGCTGTACCCATTAACTCATGATTTACATTAGGTATATCTCCTAATGCTGTCCCTCCCCCCACCGCACATCAGGCCCCAGTGTGTGATGTTGCCCTTACTGTGTCCAAGTGATCTCATTGTTCAGTTACCACCTATGAGTGAGAACATGCGGTGTTTGGTTTTCTGTTCTTGTGATAGTTTGCTGAGAATGATGGTTTCCAGCTGCATCCATGTCCCTACAAAGGACGCGAACTCATCCTTTTTTATGGCTGCATAATATTCCATGGTGTATATGTGCCACATTTTCTTAATCTAGTCTGTCATTGATGGACATTTGGGTTGGTTCCAAGTCTTTGCTATTGTGAATAGTGCTACAGTAAACATACGTGTGCATGTGTCTTTATAGCAGCATGATTTATAATCCTTTGGGGATATACCCAGTAATAGGATGGCTGGGTCAAGTGATATTTCTAGGTCTACATCCTTGAGGAATCGCCACACTGTCTTCCACAGTGGTTGAACTAGCTTACAATCCCTCTAACAGTGTAAAAGTGTTCCTATTTCTCCACATCCTCTCCAGCACCTGTTGTTTCCTGACTTTTTAATGACTGCCATTCTAACTGGTGTGAGATGGTATCTTATTGTGGTTTTGATTTGCATTTCTCTGATGGCCAGTGATGATGAGCATTTTTTCATGTGTCTGTTGGTTGCATAAATGTCTTCTTTTGAGAAGTGTCTGTTCTCATTCTTTGCCCACTTTTTGATGGGTTTGTTTGTTTTTTTCTTGTAAATTTGTTTGAGTTCTTTGTAGGTTCTGGATATTATCCCTTTGTCAGATGAGTAGATTGCCAAAATTTTCTCCCATTCTGTAGGTTGCCTGTTCACTCTGATGGTAGTTTCTTTTGCTGTGCAGAAGCTCTTTAGTTTAATTACATCCTATTTATCAATTTTGGCTTTTGTTGCCATTGCTTTTGGTGTTTTAGACACGAAGTTCTTGCCCATGCCTATGTCCTGAGTGGTATCGCCTAGGTTTTCTTCTAGGGATTTTATGGCTTTAGGTCTAACATTTAAGTCTCTAATCCATCTTGAATTAATTTTTGTGTAAGGAGTAAGGAAGGGATCCAGTTTCAGCTTTATATTTATGGCTAGCCAGTTTTCCCAGGAGCATTTATTAAATAGGGAATGTTTTCCCCATTTCTTGTTTTTGTCAGGTTTGTCAAAGATCAGATGGTTGTAGATGTGTGGTATTATTTCTGAGGGCTCTGTTCTGTTCCATTAGTCTAGAGTTCTGTTTTCATACCAGTACCATGCTGTTTTGGTTACTGTAGATTTGCAGTATAGTTTGAAGTCAGATAGCGTGATGCCTCCAGCTTTGTTCTTTTGACTCAGGATTGTCTTGGCAATGTGGGCTCTTTTTTGGTTCCATATGAACTTTAAAGTAGTTTTTTCCAATTCTGTGAAGAAAGTCATTGGTAGCTTAATGGGGATGGCATTGAATCTATAAATGACCTTGAGCAGTATGGCCATTTTCACGATATTGATTCTTCCTGTTCATGAGCATGGAATGTTCTTCCATTTGTTTGTGTCCTCCTTTATTTCATGGAGCAGCGGTTTGTAGTTCTCTTTGAAGAGGTCCTTCACATCTGTTGTAAGTTGGATTCCTAGGTATTTTATTCTCTTTGAAGCAATTGTGAATGGGAGTTCATTCATGATTTGGCTCTCTGTTTGTCTGTTATTGGTGTGTAGGAATGCTTGTGATTTTTGCATATTAATTTTGTATCCTGAGACTTTGCTAAAGTTGCTTATCAGTTTGAGGAGATTTTGGGCTCAGATGATGGGGTTTTCTAAATAGACAGTCATGTCATCTGCAAACAGGGACAATTTGACTTCCTCTTTTCCTAATCAAATACCCTTTCTTTCTTTCTCTTGCCTGATTGCCATGGCCAGAACTTCCAACACTATGTTGAATAGGAGTGATGAGAGAGGGCATCCCTGTCTTGTGCCAGTTTTTAAGCAGAATGCCTCCAGTTTTTGCCCATTCAGTATGATACTGGCTGTGGGTTTGTCATAAATAGCTCTTATTATTTTGAGGTACATTCCATCAATACCGAATTTATTGAGAGTTTTTAGCATGAAGGGTTATTGAATTTTGTCAAAGGCCTTTTCTGCATCTATTGAGATAATCATGTGGTTTTTGTCTTTGGTTCTGTTTATATGCTGGATTACGTTTATTGATTTACATATGTTGAACCAGCCTTGCATCCCAGGGATGAAGCCCACTTGATCATGGTGGGTAAGATTTTCGATGTGCTGCTGGATTCGGTTTGCCAGTATTTTATTGAGGACTTTTGCATGGATGTTCATCAGGGATATTGGTCTAAAATTCTCTTGTTTTGGTGTGTCTCTGCCAGGCTTTGGTATCAGGATGATGTTGGCCTCATAAAATGAGTTAGGGAGGATTCCCTCTTTTTCTATTGATTGGAATAGTTTCAGAAGGAATGGTACCAGCTCCTCTTTGTACCTCTGGTAGAATTCAGATGTGAATCTGTCTGGTCCTGGACTTTTTTTAGTTAGTAGGCTATTAATTATTGCTTAAATTTCAGAGCCTGCTATTGTTCTCTTCAGGGATTCCACTTCCTCCTGGTTTAGTCTTGGGAGAGTGTATTTGTCCAGGAATTCATCCATTTCTTCTAAGTTTTCTAGTTTATTTGCATAGAGGTGTTTATAGTATTTTCTTATGGTAGTTTGTATTTCTGTGGGGTCGGTGGTGATATCCCCTTTATCATTTTTTGTTGCATCTATTTGATTCTTCTCTCTTTTCTTCTTTATTAGTCTTGCTAGTGGCCCATTAATTTTGTTGATATTTTCAAAAAAAACTGGCTTCTGGATACATTGATTTTTTGAAGGGTTTTTTGTGTCTCTCCTTCAGTTCTGCTCTGATCTTAGTTATTTCTTGCCTTCTGTTGGCTTTTGAATGTGTTTGCTCTTGTTTCTCTAGTTCTTTTAATTGTGATGTTAGGGTGTCAATTTTAGATCTTTCCTGCTTTCTCTTGTGAGAATATAGTGCTATAAATTTCCCTCTACACACTGCTTTAAATGTGTCCCAGAGATTCTGGTATGTTGTATCTTTGTTTGCTTTGGTTTCAAAGAACATCTTTATTTCTGCCTTCATTTCTTTATGTACCCAGTAGTCATTCAAGAGCAAGTTGTTCAGTTTCCATGTAGTTGAGTGGTTTTGATTGAGTTTCTTAATCCTGAGTTCTAGTTTGATTGCACTGTGGTCTGAGAGACTGTTTGTTATAATTTCTGTTCTTTTACACTTGCTGAGGGGTGGTTTGCTTCCAACTATGTGGTCAATTTTGGAATAAGTGCAATGTGGTGCTGAGAAGAATGTATATTCGGTTGATTTGGGGTTAAGAGTTCTGTAGATGTCTATTAGGTCCGCTTGGAGCAGAGTTGAGTTCAATTCCTGGATATCCTTGTTAACTTTCTGTCTCGTTGATCTGTCCAGTGTTGACAGTGGGGTGTTAAATTCTCCCACTATTATTGTGTGGGAGTCTAAGTCTCTTTGTAAGTCTCTAAGGACTTGTCTTATGAATCCGGATGCTCCTGTATTGGGTGCATATATATTTAGGATAGTTAACTCTTCTTGCTGAATTGATCCCTTTATCATTATGTAATGACTTTCCTTGTCTCTTTTGATCTTTGTGGTTTAATGCCTGTTTTATCAGAGACTAGGATTGCAACCCCTGCCGTTTTTTGTTTTTCATTTGCTTGGTAGATCTTCCTCCATCCCTTTATTTTGAGCCTATGTGTGTCTCTGCACGTGAGATGGGTCTCCTGAATACAGCAAACTGATGGGTCTTGACTCTTTATCCAATTTGCCAGTCTGTGTCTTTTAATTGGAGCATTTAACCTATTTACATTTAAGGTTAATATTGTTATGTGTGAACTTGATCCTGTCATTATGATGTTAGCTGATTATTTTGCTCACTAGTTGATGCAGTTTTTTCCTAGCATTGATGGTCTTTACATTTTGGCATGTTTTTGCAATGGCTATTACTGGTTGTTCCTTTCTATATTTAGTACTTCCTTCAGGAACTCTTGTAGGGCAGGCCTGGTGGTGACAGAATCTCTCAGCATTTGCTTGTCTGTAAAGGAATTTATTTCTCCTTCACTTATGAAACTTAGTTGGCTGGATATGAAATTCTGGTTTGAAAATTCTTTAAGAATGTTGAATATTGGCCCCCACTCTCTTCTGGCTTGTAGAGTTTCTGCCAAGAGATCTGATGTTAGTCTGATGAGTTTCTCTTTGTGGGTAACGTGACCTTTCTCTCTAGCTGCCCTTAAGATTTTTTCCTTCATTTCAACTTTGGTGAATCTGACAATTATGTGTTTTGAAGTTGCTCTTCTTGAGGAGTATCTTTGTAGCGTCCTCTGTATTTCCTGACTTTGAATGTTGGCCTGCCTTGCTAGGTTGGGGAAGTTCTCCTGGATGATATCCTACAGAGTGTTTTCCAACTTCGTTCCATTCTCCCCGTCACTTTCAAGTACACCAATCAGATGTAGATTTGGTCTTTTCACATAATCCCATATTTCTTGGAGGCTTTGTTCATTTCTTTTTACTCTTTCTTCTCTAAACTTCTCTTCTCACTTCATTTCATTCATTTGATCTTCAATCTCTGATACTCTTTCTTCCAGTTGATCGAGTTGGTTACCGAAGCTTGTACATTTGTCATGTAGTTCTCGTGTCATGGTTTTCATCTCTATCAGGTTGTTTATGGACTTCTCTGCATCAGTTATTCTAGTTATCCATTCATCAAATCTTTTTTCAAGGTTTTTAGTTTCTTTGTGCTGGGTTCGTAGTTCCTCCTTTAGCTCTGAGAAGTTTGATCAACTGAAGCCTTCTTCTCTCAACTTGTCAAAGTCATTCTCCTTCCAGCTTTGTTCTGTTGCTGGCGAGGAGCTGCATTCCTTTGGAGGGGGAGAGGTGCTCTGATTTTTTGAATTTTGAGCTTTTCTGCACTGCTTTTTCCCCATCTTTGTGGTTTTATCTACCTTTGGTCTTTGATGATGGTGACGTATGGATGAGATTTTGGTGTGTATGTCCTTTCTGTTTGTTAGTTTTCCTTCTAACAGTCAGGACCCTCAGCTGCAGGTCTGTTGGAGTTTGCTTGAGGTCCACTCCAGTTAGGCTACTCCCAGTTAGGCTGTCCATTTAGGCTACTCGGGGATCAGGGACCCACTTGAGCAGGCAGTCTGTCAGTTCTCAGATTCCAACCTCCATGCTGGGAGAATCACTACTCTCTTCAAAGCTGTCAGACAGGGACATTTACATCTGCAGAGGTTTCTGCTGCTTTTTGTTTAGCTATGCCCTGTCCCCAGAGGTGGAGTCTACAGAGGCAGGCAGGCCTCCTTGAGCTGCAGTGGGCTCCACCCAGTTCGAGCTTCCTGGCTGCTTTGTTTACCTACTTAAGCCTCAGCAATGGCAGGCACCCCTCCCCCAGCCTTGCTGCCACTTTGCAGTTAGATCTCAGACTGCTGTGCTAGCAATGAGGGAGGCTCTGTGGGCTTGGGACCGTCGTGCCGGGTGTGGGATATAATCTCCTGGTGTGCCATTTGTGAAGACCCTTGGTAAAGCACAGTATTGGGTGGAAGTGACCCAATTTTCCAGGTGTTGTGTGTCACGGTTTCCCTTGGCTAGGAAAAGGAATTCCCTTCCCCCTTGCACTTCCTACGTGAGGCGATGCCTTGCCCTGCTTCAACTCTCACTCGTTGGGCTGCACCCACTGTCCTGCACCAACTGTTCAACATGCCCCAGTGAGATGAACCTGGTACCTCGGTTGGATATACAGAAATCACCCATCTTCTGTGTTGCTCATGCTGGCAGCTGGAGCCTGGAGCTGTTTCTATTCGGCCATCGTGGCACCACCTTTACTTGATATGATTTCTAAATTTAAATACCTTTGAGACAAATGTGAATTATGAAGAGATTTTAAAATGTCAGTGAAAAATGGAATTAAAAATAAAAATATAAATATCAACTTTATTTCTCAATATAATCTCTACTGAGGTCAAGACACTGTATTAAGGGATTATCCCCACCATTCAGTCCATTGCTAAAGAACTGAGGGTCATGGGAATTTAGCCATGTCAATGCAGTCTTCTACTATTAACTAAAGAAAAATGGGTGCCCTTTACAGTTATTTTAAGATTAGAAAAAATAAGGTCAGAAGAAACCAAATCAGGACTGTAATGTTGATTTCTAATAATTTCCCATGAAAACTCTTGCAAAATTACCAGTGTTTGACGAGAGGAAGGAACAGAAGTGTTGTTGTGGTGCAGAGGGACTCTGGTGAAGTTTTACAGGGCACTTTTCTGCAAAAGTATTTGCTAATTTTCTCTAAGAACTCTCCTACTAAGCAGATACTATGGTGCTTTGATCCTACAGAACGTCAACAAGCAAAATGCCTTGAGCATCCCCAGAACCTCCTGGCTTTTGCTTTTGAGAAGTTTCCTTTTGCTTTGACTGGGCCACTTCTACCTCTTGGTAGTCATTGCTTTAATTGTGCTTTGCCTTCAGGATCCTATTGATAAAGCCAGTTTCACTCCCTGTTATAATTCTTCAAAATAATGCTTCAGGATCATGATTCTGCTTGTTCAAAATAGTCACTAATAGCTCTGCTTTTGTCCACAGCTGATCTAGGCACAAAGGTATTCGGGACTCATCAAATGTAAAGTTTCTCAACTTTCACGTTATAGTCAGTATTGTGTAAGCTGAACCAATTGATATGTCTGTGGTGTTGGCTATAATATCTCTTGTTAATTGTCAGTCCTCCTCAATTAGGGCATAGAAACAATTTTTTTTCTCTCAAAAATTGGAATGGATGCCCCTCCTCTGTGGGCTTCATCTTCAACATTGTCTTATCTCTTCTTAGAATAAGGTATCTGTTTGTAAATGACTGATCCTTCAGGTCAGTTTTCCCATAGACTTTTCATAAAGAATAATTTATTTCACCGTTTTTGGTACCCCAGCTTCACCATAAATTTGATGTTTGTTCTTGTTTCAGGTTTGGCAGAATTCAAGTTTGGCAGAATTCATGTGGCTCTTTTCAGACTGATGTTTTAAATCCTGTTCAGATATGTTAAAACAGGGACAGGCATGGTGGCTCACGCCTGTAATCCCTGCACTTTGGAAGGTTGGGCAACAAGGCAAAACCCTGCCTTGACAGAAAATACAAAAATTAGCCTCCACAAAAAACACAAAAATTAGCTGGGCAAGGTCCCAGCTACTTGGAAGGCTGAGGCAGGAGAATCACTTCAGCCTGTGAAGCAGAGGTTACTTTGAGCCAAGATTGCTCCACTGCACTGCAACCTCGGTGAGGGGAGTGAAACCCTGTCTCAAAAAAGAAAAAAAGTTCAAATAAACTAGTATATGTGTGTTTTGAGGCAAAAGCTAAAAGTTCATGCATAGTTTTTTCATAATTGTTATTTTGCATGAACTTATTGAAGCCCCTATTATTTGGCATAATTTTCTCATCTTATTAATTTCTATATACATACAGAATTTCCAATTTGTGTAAACCTTTCTTCCCAGTTACCGAGCAATTATTTTAAATTTGAAAAATATGAGCTATTTTAATCTATATTTTTGTTTTCTACTTCTGAATATTTTAGAGAAAATATGGATAATGAGACTTGTAAAATGGAGATGTTTGGAAGTTTCTGTTACCAATGAGAAATTAATTTTTAAATAATTTCAGGAAAATGTAGGTGAATGTCTGTACTTTCATGTGAACATTCATAGTAAAACAGATTTTTGAATTTCTACCCTTGATAAACTTTAATGTAAAATATGTGAGTAAATGTGTATTTTTCTATTCCTCATGAACATTCTCAAGTTTATGCTGTCTGGATTTTCTCAGGACCAATTACAAGCGGTATATGCTGCTGAAGTGTCTCAAAGAATATGTCCCAAAGAGAGTGCCCTGCTGTTTTTCCAATATTAATTTCTCAGTTTTACCAAGTTACAAGTTTGTTTTTCATAAAATATAAAACGTTTTGCCTCCAGCAGAAATACATTTTGGAAGATAACTTTCCCGTGGGTAAGGGGTATAAAGGAAGCTTGGATTTGTTCTGAGAAAGAGAGAGGGTACTTCTTCCCATTATCATGCACATCTGATTTTAGGGCTGAATGCCTTTCTGAGCTTGGCTCACTCCTCTCAAACTTGCTGGTAAATGGACACAAATTAAAGGGAAATAATTGTACACCATTTGGGATCAAGGAATCCGGATATCTGAACCATTGTTTATTCTTTGCCCCTCCCACCCTCTCACTCTTCCAGATCTCTAGTGTCTGTCATTCCACTTCTATGTCCAGGTGTACAATTATTTAACTCACACTTACAAATGAGAACTTCATGTGTTCATTTGTACAGATTCTCTTCCACCTAGCTACCTCTGAGATTGCAAGAACAACCACTCCTCCCCCTCCTCCTTCTCAAACAGAAGACCAAGAGCATTATATATATATATATATATGCACACACACACATACATGTACATATATATATACACACACATATATATACACACTCAAATATATATACACACATGTATACATATACACACACACTCATAAAGAATTTGCATTTTAAAGAATGGCAGAACCATAGTTGTTCAAAAATCAACTATATAATTCTATATATGATCAATGTCTACTAGAAAGTTCACGTTGAAAATTGCAAACAGGACTTAGAAAAAATAAAGTTTTAAAACTTTTATTTTATTTCATTTTAACTTCAGGGATACATGTGCAGGACGTGCAGGTTTGTTACATAGGTAAGTGTGTGTTATGGTGGTTTGCTGTACCTATCAACCCGTAACCTAGGTATTCAGCCCCACATGCGTTAGCTATTTATTCTGATGCACACCCTCCCCACTCACCCCAAGACAGACTCCAGTGTATGTTGTTCCTCTCCCTGTGTCTATGTTTTCTCATTGTTCATCTGTATTTGGTTTTAAGTGAGAACATGTGTATTTGGTTTTCTGTTCCTGCATTAGTTTGCTGAGAATAATGGTTTCCAGCTTCATCCATGTCCCTGCAAAGGACATGATCTCATTCCTTTTTATGGCTGCATAGTATTCCATGGTGTATATGTATCACATTTTCTGTATCCAGTCTGTCACTGGTGGGCATTTGGGTTGATTCCATGTTTTTGCTATTGTGAATAGTGTGGCAATGAACATATGCGTGCAAGTATCTTTATAATACAAGAATTTATATTCCTTTGGGTATATACCCAGTAATGGCATTGCTGGGTCAAATGGTATTTCTGATTCTAGGTCTTTGAAAAATCACCACACTGTCTTCCACAGTGGTTGAATTTACATTCGCTCCAACAGTGTAAAAGTGTTCCTGTTTCCCCACAGTCTCACCAGCATCTGTTGTTTCTTGACTTTTTAATAATTGCCATTCTGACTGGCATGAGATGGCATCTCACTGTGGTTTTGATTTGTATTTCTCTAATGATCAGTAATGTTGGGCTTTTTTTTTCCCCACATGTTTGTTGGCTGCATAAATGTCTTGTTTTGGGAAGTGTCTGTTCATATCCTTTGCTCACTTTTAAAAATATTTTTATTTTCATAAAGACAGAGTCTCACTGTGTCACCCAGGGTGGAGTTCAGTGGCACAATCTCGGGTCACTGCAACCTCTGCCTCCCAGATTCAGGCAATTCTTCTGTCTCAGCCTCCTGAGTAGTTGGGATTACAGGCACCTGCCACCACATCCGGCTAATTTATTGTATTTTTAGTAGAGACTGAGTTTCACCGTGTTGGCCAGGTTGATCTTGAACTCCTGGCCTCAAGTTATCTGCCTACCTCACCTTCCCAAACTTCTGGGATTACAGGCATGAGCTACTGCACCCAGTTTTTGCCCACTTTTATATGGGGTTGGATTTTTATAATTTTGGGTTTTACATTTAAATCTTTAATCCATTTTCAGTTCATTTTTCTGTAAGGTATAAGGAAGGGGTCCAGTTTCAGTTTTCTGCATATGTCTAGCTAGTTTTTCCAGCACCATTTATTATTAAATAGGAAATGCTTTCCTCATTGCTTGTTTTCATCCAAAATAAAATGGTTGTAGATGTGCAGTCTTATTTCTGATATCTCTATTCCATTCCATTGGTCTATGTGTCTGTTTTGTTCCACTACCATGCTGTTTGGGTTACTGTAGCCTTGTAATATGGTTTGAAGTCAGGTAGCATGATGCTTTGTTATTTTTGCTTAGGATTGCCCTGGGTATATGGGCTCTTTTTTCATTCCATATGAATTTTGAAGTAGATTTTTCTAATTTTGTAAAAAATGTCCATGGTAGTTTATGGGAATAGCATTGAATCTATGAATTACTTTGGGAAGTATGGCCGTTTTCATCATACTGATTCTTCTTACCCATGAGCACGGAATGTATTTCCGTTTGTTTGCGTCCTCTCTTGTTTCCTTGAGTAGTGGTTTGTAGTTCTCCTTGAAGAGATCCTTCACTTGCCTTGTTAGCTGTATTCCTAGGTATTTTATACTCTTTGTATCAATTGTAAATGGGAATTCATTTGTGATTTGGCTCTCTTCTTGTCTATTGTTGGTGTATAAGAATGCTTGAGATTTTTGCACTGATTTTGTATCTTGAGACTTTGCTGAAGTTGCTTGTAGCTTAAAAATCTTTTGGGCTGAGGTGATGGAATTTTATAGATATAGGATAATGTCATCTGCAAAAAAAGACAGTTTGACTTCCTCTTTTCCTGTTTGAATATGATTTATTTCTTTCTCTTGCTGATTGCCTTGGCCAGAACTTCCAACACTATATTGAATAGGAGTGGTGAGAGAGGGCATTCTTGTCTTGTGCCAAATTTCAAATGGAATATTTCCAGCTTTTGCCTATTCAGTATGATATTGACTATGGGTTTGTCATAAATGGCTCTTATTATTTTGAGGCATGTTCCATCAATACCTAGCTTCATGAGAGTTTTTAACATAAAGGAGTGTTGAATTTTATCAAAGACCTTTTCTGAGTCAACTGAAATAATCATGGGGTTTTTGTCTTTAGATCTGTTTATGTGGTGAATTACATTTATTAATTTGCATATGTTGAACCAGCCTTGCGCCCAAGAAATGAGGCTGACTTGATCTTGGTGGATAAGCTTTTTGATGTATTGCTGGATTTGGTTTGCCACTATTATATTGAGAATTTTGCATCAAAGTTTATCAGAAATATTAAGCGAAAGTGTAGTAAATACATTGAAAATAATAACAGACTGATTAAAAGACTAAATAATATGAATCCTAAGTGTTTTCACAACTGATTTATAGAGTAAAATCTTTGCCAAACTAAATGAGCTTGGCCGAAAACTGTACAGGGTCTGAGATGTTGTCTCAACTTCCATTACTCATTGTGAGGTGGACCTGCAGTAACTATATTTGATGCAAAATTTCATGTTGATGGAAGCTGAGATGTCCTGCAGTCTCAGAGGGACAGAATTCTGGTGTACCTCCCTTTGGCCTGTTAGGAATGAAGATCTAGGCTCTACAGGTTTTGTCAAAATTTACAAGATGTAGGAAATAGGGCAGAATTTAGGCTGTGAGGCGAAGCCGAGAGGTATAAAGAAACAGCTTCTGACCCAGGGCTGATGATGTCAGGATACTTTCAGAGGGGATGGTGGCGTGAGCATAGTACCATCTTTGGAACCATTCCTTCCCCTTATTTGTTCATAGGCCAGATGTGCTCAACCAGGGGGCATCTCGAGTCTGATGAAGAGAGTCCTGGAGAGACAAAGGGTCAATCCTGATGAAGAGGCTCAACAAGGAGGAGGGAGCCACCATTTTCTCTCCTGAGAAAAATCCTTCTCCCTAGGAAACCATAGGATTTTCCTTGGTCCCAGTGAGAGTTTTCCTGAGTGAAGAGAACAGAGAGAGCAAGGGAATGATGTGTTATCTGTTTCCAACACCTGCAGTGATTCTGAAACCATGGGGGACAGGAGAATTATCTTCAGAATCATGAGCAACCCAGATGCCATGGTTTCACACAAGACACTGGAGGTTCTTATCTCTGGTGGGTAGGCACTAGTCATTGATATTCTTTAAAGCTCACTCGCTGATTACTAAGTGAACCAAATTAATAATCTACTGCAAGTTTTACTAATCTCACTTTACTTCACACACAATTCACACAGACACATTGTTAATATACACATTTTGATGCTTCGACAGGGTTGGACCCAAGATTCTGTACTTCTATGGAGCCCTGTGTTCTGCCAAGGTGTCATTTACTCTCAGGTGAGTAAACTGATCACCATAACTAACAAGAGATTGATCTGTGACGATTAGAAATGAAAAGACTTGTTGGTTATGTTTTATTGGGATGGATTCTATTAACATTTAAATACAGTTTAAAAACACAGATTTACAATGAAAAGTAACAAGCAAATATAAAAAGTGAAGGTGCTATTCCCCAAACTAGTTTCCACTGAAATAGCACCAGAGAAAAACAACTCCCAGGACAGGGATACTACTTCAAAGACACAGATTTCACAGCTGGATGGTTGATCTCGAATTTCCCAAAATTCCATCCTTTACTCATGAAATGCAGCTTATTTAAGAACTTTCTAATTTGACTGTAGTTTCATACACACACACTTCCGTGTATTGTGTATTATTCCATTTATGATAAGTATAACTTATTTGAAAATGAGTTACATACTGGTGAGAAAATTTTCCTTTTAAATTAAACTTAAACTGACACCATAAAATGAGCAGCATCCGTTTGTCTGTTCCAAGAATTACCTAGGTTCTACCCAGGGCACCTGAGGTTGCTTGAAAACAAATGCAAAAAAAGTTGGGGTAAAAAATAAGAACGCCCTTCAATGTTACAAATGCATCCCAGCTTCAATTATTCACATTCGCAAGAATGATTCACATATATACCACATTAGCAAAATTTCACCTACTCTCGTCTACCAATTGACTAAACAAAACAAACCAAGACAGAATAATAAATTCAAATCCATCCAGTAACCTGAGGGGGAAACCTACACCTCAAAAAGTAGTACACACATATTCACACAGGATGTCATCTACTGTGAAAATGCATGCACAGAGACAGTCGCTTCACATGATCAGAATACTAAAAACCCCACAAAAACACATTATATATGGAATCATCTTGAAATGAAGCCAACACTAACCAGTTGTCCCTCTTGCATAAACAAAAACCTGAGGACCACATTATGTTATGTAGGAATGGCTGAAACTCTGTGTGTGTGTGTGTGTGTGTGTACGTATAGGGATGCATGGAATCCAATAGATATTCCAGTGATAACCTTTCTATGTTCAGCCTCTTGATTCCATATCCGAGTGAAATGACTTGCCAGTATGGAACAAGATAAGTCTTTGCAGGAAATGCACTTGTGGAAGCTAGATAGCCAAATCATAAAGCATAGAGTGCTGGAAACATGCACTGAAGTTAGATGAAATACTCAATGCACAAATTAGACTGTGAAAGACCATCAGGAAATCATGCAATCCCTGAGAGGCTGATTGATGACATCCCCGAATTTATGATTGTAAGAACAGAGAAATACGACATTCTATTTCCAGTGGTTGCGGACGTACGAAATCAATTTAAGAAATCATGAAATCAAGAAACTTGAGTAATCGGAAGCTATGTCAACTAAAACCTTCGGTTTATGTAACAAAGGATGAAAACAAAAAGCACATGTCACACACCAGGGGAAATGACATTTTCATATGTATGTGATAATGGATCCACATTTGAGAGAGATGCAATAAGAAGTTCTAAATTTGACAAAAGCAAACAACCAGAATTAAACACTGGAAAAGCCTGGGTGACGGGAGTGGGGCACCCTGCCTCAAGAAGAAAGAAACAGAGAGATTTAAGAGCAGGGAGTGAAACAGAGGTTTGTACACCATTGTTGGCTACTGGCCCTTGTTTCAGTAGGAAAGGGCGAAAAGAAGGCATTTATCTCATGGATTCTTGCATGGATTGTTCAGGATCTGCGATGTTGCCTCCGTTTCCCCCAGGTAGGCATTGTGTGGTGGACTGGCAGTTCCCACATTTGGTGCAAAATGTAAAGCCGATGAATGTAGACATGCTCCCCAAACTAGGAGGGGCAGAATTTGGGTGTGTCTTCAGGTCCTTTGGCTTACCAGGAATGAAGATCCTGGCTCCAGGGATTTTGTCCAAATGTCTTAGAGAGTGAGAAACCGGGCAGAATTTAGGCCCGGCGCCAAGGCCTCGAGGTGTAAAGAAACACCCTGGCCTCAGGGCCCATGAAATCAGGATGATTTTAGGGAGGATGGTGGAATGAGAGGACTGTGACCTTTGGCCCCGTTTCTTTTTTTTCTTTTTTTTTTTAATTTTAATTTTATTTTATTTTATTTTTTTGAGACGGAGTCTCGCTCTGTCTCCCAGGCTAGAGTGCAGTGGCCGGATCTCAGCTCACTGCAAGCTCCGCCTCCCGGGTTTAAGCCATTCTCCTGCCTCAGCCTCCCAAGTAGCTGGGACTACAGGTGCCCACCACCTCGTCCGGCTAGTTTTTTGTATTTTTTAGTAGAGACAGGGTTTCACCGTGTTAGCCAGGATGGTCTCGATCTGCTGACCTCGTGATCCGCCCGTCTCGGCCTCCCAAAGTGCTGGGATTACAGGCTTGAGCCACCGCGCCCGGCCTGCCCCGTTTCTTTCCATTGTCTTTTCATGGGGCAGGTGTGTTCAATCAGAAGGCTTCCCATGCCCGATGGAAAGAGTCCTGGGAGAGGAAAGAAGCGCTGCTTAGAGAGTTGGTCCACAGGGAGAAAGGAGCCACGATTTTCAGGAGAATGATCCCCAGAAGCGTGAGCAGTCCAGATGCCATGGCTTCACACAAGACGCTGGAGGGTGTTATGTCTGAAGCCGGGACCTGGGCATCGGTGTTCTTTCATGCTCATAACTGATTTTGAGGTGAGCCCGATGGATCACCTGTCTGCCAGTCATGCTCATCACACTGTAGTTTGCACTCACGTCACACAGAGACACTGTTTATACGCACATTTATGTGCTTGAGCAGGGTTGCACCCAAGATTCTGTGATTGTACGGAGCCCTGAGTTATGCCCTGGACATCTTTGCTCTCAGGTCAGTCAACTTGGATCACTGCACCGAACGAGAAATGGAGCCCGAAATCCAATCAGCGAATACACAAAAGGAAGGGGCCATTTCCCACAATCATTTCCAATGCAACACCACCTCGGATGAACAAGTCTCATTGCAGGTCAGGGACTGTGCTTCAGAGATGCACCTTTCGCAGCTGGGGACGATTGACCCGGAATCTCCCCAAGTGCCATTTTTATACACACCAAATGAGATTTATTTCGGTGCTTGCTGATTTTATTTTAGTTGAATACACACATGCTCCTGTGTTTGATTTCCTTTACTATCAAGACGACTTACTTCCAAATGACTCACATACCAGTGGGATGATTTTCTGCTTCAATTCATTGGAAATGGACACCATTCAATAGGCAAGTGTGTCTGTGTGTCTGTCTGTTTCCAGCATTCTGTGGGTTCCACCAAGGGCGCAAGTCCTCGGGCGCCTGAGGTCCATCCAGCAAGCAATGTAAAAACGGCGAGGCAGGTTCAAAAGAAGAACACCCTTCCTCTCTTCAAATGCGTTCCAGTTTCCACTATTCAAGGTGGCGAGAAGGATCCACAGAAGTCCCACGTTCGCAAAATTTCAACTTCTGGTGCTCACCAACAACTGACGACTGAAACACACCCCAAGAGAAAATAGTCAACCCCGTCCCCTGCAATAACCTCACGCGCAACCCTACACCGCAATATGTCCTCTTCAGAAATTCACTCTGAATGTCATCTACCAGGAACACAAACACACAGACAATCCCTCCACAGGTTGAGAAAACTCACGACTGCAAAACTCGATGTTTCCCATGTCTGGGCTCATCCTGAAACGCAGCCATCACTATCCAGTTGTCCCTCTTGCGTAGACAGAAACCTGGGCTCCTCATTACTTTATGTCGGATTGACTGTGTATGTGATGGTGAGTGTGTGTGCACGCGCGAACCCCCTCGTGGGTGTGGGTGTGTGTGTGCGTGTGCACTCCTGGGTGTTGTTGGAGACTTTCCCTGAGATCGCTGGTACACAAACAGAGCCCTCTTGCTTTTCTTGTTCTTCCCTTTGAATCCCTGGTCCTTCCTTGCAGAGAAGTGAGTGTGCCAGTGTTCATGGACTCCTGCTGTGTCACGTTTGCTTTATTTTACTTAAAATATTGCTAGGGAATAACTCTGTACTTATGAAACTGTGTGTGTTTGTATGTGTGATTTGCTTGCGTGAGTTTGTCGCATGCGCAATCATACCCTTGTGAGTGTGTCTTTGTGTTTATATGTCTGGATATGTGTGTGTTTTAGCTGGGATGTGCTTCCAACTGTTTGCTTTTGGCATATACGATCATCCTTCAAGCATTGTAGGACAGGAAGTCGGACCTGTACTTTCTGACTTGAGAATTGTCAGTGAAGTACAGTTAATAACACAGCCTATTTGATTCCTTAATATCAAAGAAGAGATCCGTGGAGTCAAATCAATATTCCAGCGATAACCTTTCCTTGTTCAGCCTATTGATTCTGTATCCGAATGAAATGACTTGCCAGTGGGGAACAACACATGCCTTTGCAGGAAATGCTCTTGTGGAAGCTATATACCCAAATCATAAAGCATCAAGTATTGGCAACCTGCACTGAAGTTAGACGAAATACTCAGTGCACTAATTAGACTGTGAACGACTTTCAGGAAATCATGCAATCACCGACATACCAATTGATGACATTCCCTGAATTTATGATTGCAAGAAAAGAGAAATACTCATGACATTCTATTTCCAGTGATTGCGGATGTATGACAGCAATTTAAGAAATCATGAAATCAGAAAACTTGACTAATCAGAATCTATGCCAACTAAAACCTTTGGTTCATTTAAGGAAGAAAGAAAATGAAAACAACATATTACACAACATGAGAGATAATATTTTAATGCGTATGTGATAATGGATCAACATTTGAGGGAGATGAAATGTAAAGTTCTAAATTTGAGAATAGCATATAACCAGAATTAATCACTGTAAATGCCTGGGTGATGGGAGTGAGTCCCTATCTCAAGAAGAAACATAGAGATTTAAAAGCAGGGCATCTAAAAGAGATTTGCATACCATTGTTAATACTGGCAGTTGTTTTAGTAAGAAAGGGAAAAATAAACTATTTGTCCTAGGGATTCTTGCATCTGTTTTTCATCATCTGAGATGTTGCTTGATATTCCAGTTAAGCATTGTGTGGTGGACTTGCAGTTAACACATTTCATGCAAAGTTTCATGCTGATGAAGGTAGACTTGTTTCCCAAACTAAGAGGGACAGAATTTGGGTGTTTCTTCGGGACTTTTGGCTTACTAGGAATAAAGATCCTGGCTCTAGGGATTTTCTTAAAATTTTTCAGATAATGAGAAAGAGAATAGAATTTAGGCCAGACACCAAGGCCTCGAGGTGTACAGAATCATCCCCGGTCTTGGGCCCATGAAATCAGGATGATTTTAGGGAAGATGGTGGAATGAGGGGAGTGTGACCTTTGGCCTCCTTTCTTTCCCTTTTCTTTTCATGGGTCAGGTGTGCTCTATCAGAAGGCTTCCTCTTTCTGTTGGACAGAGTCCTGGAAGAAGAAATGAGCCCTGCTGAGAAAGATGCTTCACAAGGAGGAAGAAGTCACCGTTTACGGGAGCATGATCCCCAGAAGCATGAGAAATCCAGATGCCGTGGCTTTACATAGGATGCTGGAGTTTCTTTTCTCTGGATCCAGGACCTTGGCATCGTTGTTCTGTAATGCCCATAACTGATTTTGAGGTGAGTCCACTTGATAACCTGTCTGCGTGTCATGCTCATTACACTGCAATTCACACACATCACACCGAATCACTCTGAATGAGCATATTTATGTGCTTGAACAGTATTGCACCCAGGTTCTGTGATTCTACAGAGTCCTGAGTTTTGTCCTGGACATCTCTACTCTTGGGTAGGTCAACTTTGATCACTGTACCTAATGATAAATGTACCATTAAATCTAATCAGCAAGTACACTAAAGCAAGGGGCCATTCTCCACAATCGTTTCACTCTGGTAGGTCAACTTTAATAACTGTACCTAAGAAGAAATGGATCTGTGATGATTCCACATCAAAGAACCTGTTGATTTTTTGCCATTTGAATGAATTATGTTAACATTTGAATAGAGTTTAAAACCCCAGATTTCCCATGAAATCTAATCAGCAGATACTCAAAAGGAAGGGGCCATTCTCCAAAATCGTTTCCACTGAAGCACCACCAGCAATAAACAAGTCTCATTGCAGGAAAGCGATCCTGCTTCCAAGATCCAGTTTACACAATTGGACAATTGACCCAGAATCTCCCCTAATGTTATTTTTTACACCCCAAGTGAGATTTATTTCACGGTTTTCTAATTTTACCTCACCTGAATACACACACTCCTGTGTTTCAATTTCTTTCAAACACCTTTGAATAATGAAGTATCTTGCTGCTTCACCCCTTATATAACTAATGCCCACCCACCGGTTCCACTACATTTACTCATCAGTTACCCAATTTACCAATGAAATATCAGCAGTCAATTAAGTTTTGTGTCTTAGGTTGTATCCTTTTGCATTGCTCACGGAATTTAATGGACACAGCTTAAATTGTGATTATAGAACAGTTGAATCAGATTTACTAATCAGTGTCATGGGCAAATATGATAGGAGTGGAACTGGGTTACGACAGTGGCTACACATTTGCCTTATTTCATGTAAAACAATGCCAGTTAACAATTGTGTACGTATTAAACAGTTTGTGCCTGTGTGTGTATTTGTATCTTTGTGTCTGGATGTGAGTGTGTGTGTGTGTGTTGAGAAGTACTTCCAAGCATGTGCATCTGGGAGATAAGATCATTCTTTTAGCGATTGAACAACAAGAAGTTGGAACTACACTTTCTGATTTGAGAATGTGCAGCGATGTTATGTAATTAACACAGCATATTCTGTCTTAATTAAGACGGAGAGATCAATGGAGTCAAATAGACATTCCAGAGATAACCTTCCCATTTTTGACCAATTGATTCTATATCATGTTGCAATGATCTGGCTGTGGGGACAAGACAAGTCTTTGCATTAAATGGTCTTGTGGAAGCAATATATGCAAATAATAAAGCATCATATGGTACTATGCCTTTAATTTGTAGAAATATTCACTTAAGTTTGATGAAATTCTCAATGCCCAAAATAGACTGTGGAACACTTTCAAGAAAACATGCTATAATCTAGAGATTAGTTGATGACATCCACTGAAGTTATGACTGCAAGAAAAGAGAAATATTCATGGCATTTTATATCCAAGGGTTTCTTGTATATGACAGCATATTTTGAAAAGTCAAAATCAGAAAAACTTGACAAACACAAAGATATATAAGCTAAAACCTTTTGTTCATTAAAGGAGTGATGAGAGGCAGTTCCAAGATGGCCGAATAGGAACAGATCCAGCCTCCAGCTCCCAGCGTGAGCGACACAGGAGACGGGTGATTTCTGCATTTCCAACTGAGGTACCGGGTTCATCTCACTGGGGCTTGTTTGACAGTGGGGGCAGGACAGTGAATGCAGCCCACAGAGCGACAACAGAAGCAGGGCGAGGCATCACCTCACCCAGGAAGTGCAAGGGGGAAGGGAATTCCCTTTCCTAGGCAAGGGAAACCGTGATACACAGCACCTGGAGAATTGGGTTCCTCCCACCCTAACACTGTCCTTTATCAAGGGTCTCAGCAAACGTCACCAAGAGATTATATCCCACATCTGGCTTGAAGAATCCCACGCTCCCAGAGCCTCCCTCATTGCTAGCACAGTAGGCCGAGATCTAACTGCAAGGAGGCTGCAAGGCTGGGGGAGGGGTGCTTGCCATTGCTGAGGCTTGAGTAGGTAAACAAAGTGGCCTTGAAGCTTGAACTGAGTGGAGCCCACCACAGCTCAAAGAGGCCTGCCTGCCTCTGTAGACTCCACCTCTGGGGACACGGCATAGCCAAACAAAAGGCAGCAGAAACCTCTGCAGATTTAAATGTCACTGTCTGACAGCTTTAAAGAGAGTAGTGGCTCTCCCAGCATGGAGTTTGAGATCTGAGAACAGACAGACTGCCTGCTCAAGTGGGTCCCTGACCCTGAAGTAGCCTAACTGAGAGACACCCCCACTAGGGTCAGATTGACACCTCATACCTCACACAACCAGGTACCCCTCTGAGACGAAACTTCCAGAGGAACGATCAGGCAGAAGCACTGGCTGTTCAGCAATATTCACTCTTCTGCAGCCTCCACTGCTGCCACCCAGGCAAACAGGGTCTGGAGTGGACCTTGAGCAAACTCCAACAGACCTGCAGCTGAGGGTCATGACTATTAGAAAGAAAACTAACAAACAAACAGAAAGGACATCCACACCAAAACCCCATCTGTACATCAACATCATCAAAGACCAAAGGTAGATAAAACCACAAAGATGGGGAAAAAGAAGTGCAGAAAAACTGAAAATTCTAAAAATCTGAGCACCACTCCCCCTCCAAAGGAATGCAGCTCCTCTCCAGCAATGGAACAAAGCTGAACAGAGAATGACTTTGACGAGTTGAGAGAAGAAGGCTTCAGACGATCAAACTTCTCTGAGCTAAAGGAGGAAGTTCGAACCCATAGCAAAGAAGATAAAAACCTTGAAAAAGATTTCCTGAATGGCTAACTAGAATAACCAATGTAGAGAAGTCCTTAAATGACCTGATAGAGCTGAAAATCATGACACAAGAACTACATGACAAATGTGCAAGCTTCAGTAACTGACTCGGTCAACTGGAAGAAAGGGTGTCAGTGATTGAAGATCAAATGAATAAAATGAGGTGAGAAGAGAAGTTTAGGGAAAAAAGAGTAAAAAGAAATGAACAAAGCCTCCAAGAAATATGGGATTATGAGAAAAGGCAAAATCTACATCTGATTTGTGTATCTGAAAGTGATGGGGAGAATGGAACCAAGTTGGAAAACACTCTGCAGGATATTATCCAGGAGAACTCCCCCAACCTACCAAGGCAGGCCGACATTCAAATTCGGGAAATACAGAGAACGCCACAAAGATACTCCTCTGGAACAGCAACTCCAAGACACATAACTGTCAGATTCATCAAAGTTGAAATGAAGGAAAAAATGTTAAGGGCAGCCAGAAAGAAAGGTCAGGTTACCCACAAAGGGAAGCCCATCCGACTAACAGTGGATCTCTCGGCAGAAACTCTACAAGCCAGAAGGGAGGGGTGGGGCAATATTCAACATTCTTAAAGAAAAGAATTTTCAACCCAGAATTTCATATCCAGCCAAATTAAATTTCATAAGTGAGGGAGAAATAAAATCCTTACAGACAAGCAAATGCTGAGAGATTTTGTCACCACCAGGCCTGCCCTACAAGAGCTCCTGAAGGAAGCACTAAACATGGAAATGAACAACCAGTACCAGCCACTGCAAAAACATGCCAAAATGTAAAGACCATCAATGCTAGGAAGAAACTGCATCAACTAATGAGCAAAATAACCAGCTAACATCATAATGACAGGATCAAGTTCACATGTAATAATATTAACCTAAATGTAAATGGGCTAAATGTTCCAATTAAAAGACACAGACTGGCAAGTTGGATAAAGAGTCAGGAGCTCTTGTAGGTCAGGCCTGGTGATGACAAGACCCATCAGTTTGCTGTATTCAGGAGACCCATCTCACATGCAGAGACACACATAGGCTCAAAATAAAGGGATGGGGGAAGATCTACCAAGCAAATGGAAAACAAAAAACGGCAGGGGTTGCAATCCTAGTCACTGATAAAACAGAGTTTAAACCAACAAAGATCAAAAGAAACAAAGAAGGCCATCACATAATCATAAAGGGATCAATTCAACAAGAAGAGTTAACTTTCCAAAATATATATGCACCCAATTCAGGAGCACCCAGATTCATAAAGCAAGGCCTTAGAGACTTACAGAGACTTAGACTCCCACACATTAATAATGGGAGACTTTAATATCCCACTATCAACATTAGACAGATCAATGAGACAGAAAGTTAAGGATGTACAGGAATTGAACCCAACTCTGCACCAAGCAGACCTAATAGACATCTACAGAACTGTCCACCCAAACCAACAGAATATACATTGTTCTCAGCACCACATCGCACTTATTCCAAAATTGACCACATAGTTGGAAGTAAAGCACTCCTCAGGAAATATAAAAGAACAGAAATTATAACAAACTGTCTCTCAGACCACAGTGCAATCAAACAAGAATTCAGGATTAAGAAACTCAATCAAAACTGCTCAACTAAATGGAAACTAAACAACTTGCTCCTGAATGACTACTGGTTACATAACGAAATGAAGCCAGAAATAAAGATGTTCTTTGAAACCAATGAGAACAAAGATACATCATACCAGAATCTCTGGACACATTTAAAGCAATGTGTAGAGCAAAATTTATAGCAATAAATGCCCACAAGAGAAAGCAGGAAAGATCTAAAATTGACATCCTAATATCACAATTAAAAGAACTAGAGAAGCAAGAGCAAACACATTCAAAAGCTAGCAGAAGGCAAGAAATAACTAAGATCAGAGCAGAACTGAAGGAGACAGAGACACAGAAAACCCTTTAAAAAATCAATGAATCCAGAAGCTGGTTTTTTGAAAAGATTAACAAAATTGATAGACAGCTAGCAAGACTAATAAAGAAGAAAAGAGAGAAAAATCAAATAGATGCAATAAAAAATGATAAAGGGGATATCACCACTGACCCCACAGAAATACAAACTAGCATCAGAGAATACTAAAAACACCTCTACGTAAATAAGCTAGAAAACCTAGAATAAATGGATAAATTCCTGGACACATACATTCTCCCAAGACTAAACCAGGAAGAAGTTGAATCCCTGAATAGACCAACAACAGGCTCTGAAATTGAGGCAATAATTAATAGCCTACCAACCAAAAAAGTCCAGGACCAGAAAGATTCATAGCCAAATTCTACCAGAGGTACAAGGAGGAGCTGGTACCATTCCTTCTGAAACTATTCCAATCAATAGAAAAAGAGGGAATCCTCCCTAACTCATTTTATAAGGCCAACGTCATCCTGATACCAAAGCCTGGCAGAGACACAACAAAAAAAGAGAATTTTAGACCAATATCCCTGATGAACATCCATGCAAAAATCCTCAATAAAATACTGGCAAACCAAATCCACAGCACTTCAAAAAGCTTATCCACCATGATCAAGTGGGCTTCATCCCTGGGATGCAAGGCTGGTTCAACATACACAAATCAATAAACGTAATCCAGCATATAAACAGAACCAAGGACAAAAACCACATGATTATCTCAATAGATGCAGAAAAGGCCTTTGACAAAATTCAACAGCTCTTCATGCTAAAAGCTTAATAAATTCGGTATTGATGGAACATATCTCAAAATAATAAGAGCTATTTATGACAAACCCACAGCCAATATCATATTGAATAGGCAAAAACTGGAAGCATTCCCCTTGAAAGCTAGCACAAGACAGGGATGCCCTCTTTCCCCACTCCTATTCAACATAGTGTTGAACATCTGGCCAGGGCAACCAGGCAAGAGAAAGAAATAAAGGGTATTCAATTAGGAAAAGAGGAAGTCAAGTTGTCCCTGTTTGCAGATGACATGATTGTATATTTAGAAAACCTCATCATCTCAGCCCAAAATCTCCTTAAGCTGATAAGCAACTTCAGCAAAGTTTCAGGATACAAAATCAATTTGCAAAAATCACAGGCATTCTTATACACCAATGACAGACAAGCAGAGAACCAAACCATAAGTGAACTCCCATTCACAATAGCTTCAAAGAGAATAAAATATCTAGGAATCCAACTTACAAGGGATGTGAAGGACCTCTTCAAGGAGATCTACAAACCACTGCTCAATGAAATAAAAGAGGACAGAAACAAATGGGAGAACATTTCATACATTCCATGCTCATGGATAGGAAGAATCAATATCGTGAAAATGGCCATACTGCACAAGGTAATTTACAGATTTAATGCCATCCCCATTAAGCTACAAATGACTTTCTCCACAGAATTGGAAAAAACTACTTTAAAGTTCATATGGAACCAAAAAAGAGCCCGCATTGCCAAGACAATCCTAAGTCAAAAGAACAAAGCTGGAGGCATCACACTACCTGACTTCAAACTATACTACAAGGCTGCAGTAACCAAAACAGCATGGTACTGGTACCAAAACAGAGCTCTAGACCAATGGAACAGAACAGAGCCCTCAGAAATAATATCACACTTCTACAACTATCTGATCTTTGACAAACCTGACAAAAACAAGAAATGGAGAAAGGGTTCCCTATTTAATAAATGCTGCTGGGAAAAGTGGCTAGCCATAAGTAGAAAGCTGAAACTGTATCCTTTCCTTACACCTTATACAAAAATTAATTCAAGATAGGTTAGAGACTTAAATGTTAGACCTAAAACCATAAAAACCCTAGAAGAAAACCTAGGCGATACCATTCAGGACATAAGCATGGGAAAGGACTTCATGTCTGAAACAACAAAAGCAATGGTAACAAAAGCCAAAATTGACAAATGGGATGTAATTAAACTAAAGAGCTTCTGCATAGCAGAAGAAACTACCATCAGAATAAACAGGCAACCTACAGAATGGGAGAAAAATTTTTGCAATCTACTCATCTGACAAAGGGCTAATATCCAGAACCTACAAATAACTCAAAGAAATTTACAAGAAAAAAAAAAACCATCAAAAAGTGGGCAAAGGATATGAACAGACACTTCTCAAAAGAAGACATTTATGCAGTCAACAGACACATGAAAAAATGCTCATCATCACTAGCCATCAAAGAAATGCAAATCAAGACCACAATGAGATATCATCTCACACCAGTTAGAATAGTGATCATTAAAAAGTCAGGAAACAACAGGTGCTGGAGAGGATGTGGAGAAATAGGAACACTTTTACACTGTTAGTGGAACTGTCAGCTAGTTCAACCATTGTGGAGAACAGCGTGGCGATTCCTTAAAGATCTAGAACTAGAAATACCATTTGACCCAGCCATCCCATTACTGGCTATATCCCCAAAGGATTATAAATCATGCTGCTATAAAGACACATGCACACATATATTTATTGCGTTACTATTCACAACAGTAAAGACTTGGAACCAACACAAATGTTCATCAATGATAGACTGGATTAAGAAAATGTGGCACATATACACCATGGAATACTATGCAGCCATAAAAGAGAATGAGTTCATGTCCTTCATAGGGACATGGATGCAGCTGGAAACCATTATTCTCAGAAAACTACTGCAAGAACAGAAAACCAAACACCACATGTTCTCACTCATGGATGGGAATTG
The DNA here is from genome assembly GCF_009764315.1 of Trachypithecus francoisi. Lineage (NCBI taxonomy): Eukaryota > Metazoa > Chordata > Mammalia > Primates > Cercopithecidae > Trachypithecus > Trachypithecus francoisi. The sequence continues at coordinate 17,302,181 of NW_022681474.1, read as the reverse complement.
AACAATGAGAACACCTGGACACAGGAAGGGGAATATCACACACCAGGGCCTGTTGTGGGGTGGGGGGAGGAGGGAAGGATAACGTTAGGAGATATACCTAATGTATATGACGAGTTAATGGGTGCAGCACAGCAACATGCCACATGTATACATGTGTAACAAACCTACACGTTGTGCATATATACCCTAGAATATAAACTATAATAAAATAAAAAAGACGATGAAAATAAATGAAATGTAACACAGAGCATGTGAGATAATGTTTTAATACATATCTAAAAATGTCTTAAAATTCAATAGAAATAAAATAAAATCTTCTAAAACTTGACAAAAGGAAACAACAAAAATTACAGACTGGAAAAGCCTGGCTGACTGGACACAAACAAGCAAAGGATTCTGAAAGCAGAGAATCAAACAGATATTTGTATACCGTTCTTCCTTCTTCCTACTAGCACTCTTCATAGTAGGAAAAGTCTAAAAGAACCCAAATGTGTCACGAATTACTTCATCAGTTTTTTAGGATCTGAAATACTGCCTCAATTTTCAGTTACTCATTGTGGGGTGGACCTGCAGTTACCACATTTGGTCCAAAATTTTATGTTGATGAAGGTAGACCTGTCCTGCATTTTCAGAGGGACAGAATTCTGGTGTTTCTCCAGGTTCTTTGGCTTACCAGGAATGAAGATCTGGGAAGAATGTATGTGTGTGTGTATGTATGTATGTATGTACATAAGTATTTCCTGTTTTTAAATTTAAAAAATACGGGATACATGTGCAGAACGTACAGGTTTGTTATATAGGTATCCTCTGCCATGGTGGTTTGTTGCACCTATTGACTCATCCTTTAAGTTCTCTTCCCTCACCCCCAGTCCCCAGTGGGCCGTGTTGTGTGTTGTTCCCCTCACTGTGTCCTTGTTTTCTCAATGTTCAACTTTCACTTATTAGTGAGAAAATGCGGTGTTTGATTTTTTTGTTACTGTGTTAGTTTGCCCAGTATGATGGCTTCATCCATGTGCCTGCAAAAGACATGATCTCATTCCTTTTTATGACTGCATAGTATTTTATGGTGTATATGTACTACATTTTCTTTATCCAGTCTAGCACTGAAGGGCATTTGGGTTGGTTTCGTGTCTTTGCCATTGTATATAGTGCTGCAATAAACTTACATGTGCATGTGTCTTTATAGTGGAATGATTTATATTCCTTTGGGATATAGCCAGTAATGGGATTACTGGGTCAAAAGGTGTTTCTGGTTCTAGATCCTTGAGGAATCACCATACTGTCTTCCACAATGGTTGAACTAATCTACAGTTTCCCCAACAGTGTAAAAGCGTTCCTCTTTCTTCTCAGCCTCACCAGCATCTATTGTTTCTTAACTTTTTAATAATCACCATGGCCGGGGACGGTGGCTCAAGCCTGTAATCCCAGCACTTTGGGAGGCCGAGACGGGCGGATCACGAGGTCAGGAGATCAAGACCATCCTGGCTAACACGGTGAAACCCCGTCTCTAATAAAAAAAAAAAAAAATACAAAAAACCAGCTGGGCGAGGTGGCGGGCGCCTGTAGTCCCAGCTACTCGGGAGGCTGAGACGGGAGAATGGCGTGAACCCGGCAGGCGGAGCTTGTAGTGAGCTGAGATCCGGCCACGGCCACTGCACTCCAGCCTCGGCCACAGAGCGAGACTCCGTCTCAAAAAAAAAAAAAAAAAAATCACCATTCTGATGGGTGTAAGATGGTATCTCATTGTAGTTTTGATTTTCACTTCTCTGATGATCAGTATTGTTGAGCTTTTAAAAAATATATTTGTTGGTTAGATAAATGTCTTCTTTTGATAAGTTTCTGTTCATATCCTTTGCTCACTTTTGATGGGGTTGTTTTTTTGCTTATAAATATGTTTAAGTTCCTTGTCAATTTTGTCATTAGACCTTTGTCAGATGGGTAGGTTGCAATAATTTTCTCCCATCCTGTAGGTTGATTACTCATGCTGATGATAGTTTCTTTGCTGTGCAGAAGGTCTTTAGTTTCATTAGATCGGATTTGTCAATTTTGGCTTTTGTTGCAATTGCTTTTGATATTTTTGTCATGAAGTCTTTGTCCTTGCCTGTGTCCTGAATGGTATTGCCTAGGTTTTCTCCTAGGGTTTTTATGGTTTTGGATTTTACATTTAAGTCTTTAATCCATCTTGAGTTAATTATTGTATAAGGTGTAAGGAAGGGGTCAAGTTTTGGTTTTCTGTATATGGCAAGCCAGTTTTCCCAGCATCATTTACTGAATAGGAGATCCTTTCTGCCTTGCTTGTTTTTGTCAGGTTTGTCAAAGATCAGGTGGCCATAGATGTGTGGTATTATTTCTGAGGTCTTTGTTCTGCTCCATTGGTCTATATGTCTGTTTTGGCAGCAGTAGCCTGCTGTTTTGGTACTGTAGCCTTCTAGTACAGTTTGAAGTTAGTGTAATGCCTCCAGCTTTGTTATTTTTGTTTATGATTGTCTTGGCTATATGGGGTATTCTTTGATTCCATATGACATTTAAAATAGTTCGTTCTAATTCTGTGAAAAATGTCAACGGTATTTTGATGGGTATAGCATTGGATCTATAATGTTTGGGCAGTATGGCCATTCTCACAATATTGATTGTTCCTATTCATGAGGATGGCATGTTTTTCCATTCGTCTGTGTCCTCTCTTATTACCTTGAGCAGTGGTTTGCAGTTGTCCTTGAAGAGGTCCTTCACATCCCTTGTACTCCTAGTTGTATTCCTAGGTATTTTACTCTCTTTGTAGCAATTGTGAATGGGAGTTCATTCGTGATTTGGCTCTCTGCTTGACTATTGTTGGTGTAATGGAATGCTTGTGATTTTTGCACAATTATTTTGTATCTTGAGACATTGGTGAAGTTGCTTATCAGTTCAAGAAGTTTTTCAGTTGAGATGATGGGGTTTTCTCAATATGAAGTCATGTCATTGGCAAACAGAGACAAGTTGACTTTCTCTGTTCCTATTTGAATACCTTTATTTCTTTCTATTGCCTGATTGCCCTGGCTAGAACTTCCAATACTATGTTGAATAGAAGTGGTTACAGAGGGCTTCCTTATCTTGTACCAGTTTTCAAATGGAATGCTTCCAGCTTTTGCCTATTCTTTATGATATTGGCTGTATGAAATAGCTCTTATTATTTTAAGATATGTTCCATCAATACCTAGTTTATTGAGAGTTTTTAACAGGAAGGGATGTTGAATTTTATCAGAGGCATTTTTGCATCTATCAAAACAATTGTCTGGTGTTTGCCTTTGGTTTTGTTTATGTGCTCAATTACATTTATTGATTTGTGTATGTTGAACCAGCCTTTCATCCCAAAGATGCAGCCCACTTGATCGTGGTGGATAAGCTTTTTGATGTGCTGCTGGATTCAGTTTGCCAGTATTTTATTGAGAATTTTTGCATCGATGTTCATCAGGGATAATGGCCTGAATTGAGCAGGTGTGTGTGTGTGTGTGTGTGTGTTTTACCTTGGTTTGCCAGTAGGTTGATGTGTGAGTGTGTGTGTGTGTTTGTGTGTGTGTGTCTGTGTGAATGTGTGATAGAGAGCCAAATTAGGGCAGAGGAGGCTCCCCGGCCTGCCATGACACTGAATGTTCTGAATTCAAGATGTTCTTATGAACTGTGTCAGTTGGCCTTCAGCCACGAGGTGGTGCTTGCAAAAGACTGCCGGCTCTGGTGGTAGTGGTGAGATTTGGACTTGCCTTATGTTACCCATGGGAGGTACTCTGGCGTCTCAGGGAACGGGTAGAGCCAAAGGGCATCTAAAAGTTTCTTCTGTTATTTGTGTTAATCTACCAGGGTAGGTGGTTGAGCAAAACCAGGTGGGAACAAGGTCAGGTAAAGTGATGCTCTGGCTCTCTATGTGTAGGACAAGCAGTGGCACCAGTGGGAATTGGAAGGCAGTTCTTGGGCCACTGGGGTAATTTTCCAGAAAGAAGTGAAGCTGCCTCTGCCTCTGTACAAGGAGAGTCCATATGAAGAATGGGGAGTAGCAGCTTGGCAGTAAGCCCCATCCAGCTCCCACACCCCTGGCAAGGCAAGTCTCACACCAAGAGTGTTCCACTGGGAGTAGCTAGCTAACTTTCAAGAAGTCTGAACTCAGAGCTCAAAACTGACCCATACCATAAGCCTCTCCTATTGAGACAGTAACTGCAGCCTTCAGGCCACGCCCCTCCTGATCCACCTGCAGAGCAGGCGCTTCCAGCTCCTGTGCTTGCTGCTGCATCACACGTCCCACTCACCTCTCAGTTCTGGCCTGGGGAGTTTGTCCCCACACACGATTATATCAAACATTTCAGTTGGGAGGTTCTCTCAACCTGTGACCAGCATTTGAGTTAGCTGGCAGACTTCTGGGAGGTCCTCTCTGAGGTAGAAAGAGAAATGGCTTCCCTCCATCCTGCCAGAAACTGGGAACGTGCTGGAGACTCAAAGCACATCCCAATGCCACTCCTCATATGCTCGCCACTCTTCAGTAAATCAACTCCAGCCCTGAGGAGGATGAAGGCCTCCCCCCATGGCCTAGATTGATAGGGTTCCCAATGGAAGTGTATACCTTAGAGTCAGTCTATCTCCCTCTCACACCCTGGAAACTCAAAATTTTCTGCCTAGCTTATGGTGTAAGCTGCATCCTGCCACTTCTTTCAAATGGTCTGTGGCTTATTTCAATTTTCCTGGTAAATTCCTGTGTTGCTTCTTGAAAGAAAGTTCAGTGCAAATCTCTGCACACCATTTTGTCTTTCCAAGTGCAAGAGGCAGGCTAACAATGCCTTCAATCCACCATCTTGGAAGACAAAAATAACAGTTTTCTCATTTTTAAAGGTTTTGTTAAGATATGTTAATGACTCACAAAGAAATAGTATTGGGTATATTTGAAATTAGTATTTATTCATTTATGTTGATAAGTGAAAATACAAGATAGTTATCAGAAGGAAGTACTAATATGTATATTTTAATATTCTTAGATGCAAATAACTTCACTTTTGATGTATTTTTATATTATGTCAGTTTCATTTCAACTTAGGAGTAAGGGGTTCTTGATAATCTGACATGGTAAGTGGTGTTGGAATTGGCATTAAAATCCACCATGCTCTACAGCACTTCATCCTTCTTCGGCAGGCACCAATTTGATCTTCTACTACTTTGCAGACATCTCTTCTGCAAACACCAGATAAATTGAGACAATGACCTTCAGCAGCACCCAAACCATGTCTTACTGCAGGAAAGAAGATCCAGTGAGATAGGCAGTCCACAAATGGAATGTAAATCCATAAACACTCTTAAGTAACAGAATAAATTTTGTATGAGCATTTTTATGTGGGAGCTTTTGAAATGGTTGCTGCTCATATGTCCGAGACACATGCAGATTAAGAAAGGTAGTAGTTCCAATCCTGGTTTGGCACAACAGTCACGGTATTTTTGGTGAGGGAAAAGGGATATGGGAGGGGATGCTACATCTTCATCTTTTCCTCTGGGTTTTCTCTCAGAAATGGCTGTTGCTTACCCCTGTGGCAAAAATGCCAGTGTCTTCTGCCAGAGTGGGTTACTGAGGGCCATGGTGGTTCCACCTTGTGGCTGATACTGATAGTCCCTTTCTGCTTTTTTTGTTCCTAGCCAAAAAAGATGTTTCTGCTGTCTCAGGTATGCTGATTTCAGTAGTTGTTTTTTCTATATGGCTATTTGTTTGGTTTTTTTTTTTTTCTCACTCTCTCTCTCTCTCTCTCTCTTTTTTTCTTTTTTCTTTTTTCTTTTTTGGCTTCACTGTGCTGCCATCGTTTCTTAAGTGGTCTCTTGAACCCTCCCAGGGCTATTTTGGCTTGTACATAGCTATCTGTATATTTGTTCTTGGGGGAAGTGTAGAGTTAAAGGCTGGTGTATCCTGCTCTTGCTCCCCCAAGTGATTTTATTCCTCCAAGCTAATATTTCAGGCTTTCAAAGTATTCGTGCTTTCATCTGTTCAAACATAAGTAGAAATTACTTTTTCTCTCACATTTAGATTTGCTCTGTCTACTTTAATTGCTAATAGTGTCTTAGTCATAGGATAGATTAGTTAGAAAAAAGTATATTTTTGCCATTATAAATGATCCTTTCAATTGTGTGTCTAAAAGTGGAAAATATTAGAAAGCTTAACATTTATTATTGTGTCCAGACCAGTATTTCCTCCAGATGATCTTTATTACAACAAAGATAATTTAATGAAGATCTCTCTAATGGTAAAGCTGGTGGCTTTATGCTATTATAATATCCTTAAAAAAGGGTGACAGTCTGGTGGAAAGACCAACTAAAGCAAGGGTTAGGAAAAAACACTTATTACCTTCATTTTGGTCTCACTCTGCATTAAGAGATGCTGACCAGAGCAGATGCAGGGACTACAGAGGTACAGCCTGATTCTTGCTAATTAGGACTTAAGTGTTGGCTTATGTGCTGTGCTTTTGTGCATTAATAAGCCAGGGCCTCAAAACTGCGTGCTAAGCACAGGCCAAATGTCATGCTGGGGTGCAGTTAAACATTCATGTCTAAGAGATGAGAGCATTTTAGTGTGGGAGAAGATGACAACACCTGAAGACCACAAAACACTGTGCAGAAAAAAGGGAAGGCCCATCGTCAGCTCATGGTTCTGACTCAGGTGACTGCTGATGTGTTATGGAACCATCAGCCGACAGCAGGTAGGTCAAGTTGAGCAGGTGTCCTGCATGAGGGCTGGTCCATTCCATTTGTGTTGCCAATTGTTTCAATAGCGTCTCATGCACCCCACTAGTGAGGAAGGAATTCGCACCCTACATTTACTGGCACCGTTAAACACATAACATCTATTACTAAACAGATAAGCCAGACATCAGTTATTAATTACATATAGGAGGATGGTGTCAGCTCCCACAGGCCCAAACAGGGAATAACTTGGAAGCAGAGAGTGGTATAACATTTTAAAAAGTGAGGATGTTCCTTTTTTTTTTTTTTTTGATACAGAACCTCGCTCTGACACCTTTGCTGGACCACAGTTGTGTGATCTCGGCTCACTGCAAGCTCTGTCTTCTGGGTTCACATCATTCTCCTGCCTTACCCTCTCTAGAAGCTGGGACTACAGGCACCCACCCCCACGCATGGCTAATTTTTTGTATTTTTAGTAGAGACGGGGTTTCACCGTGTTAGCCAGGATGGTCTCGATCTCCTGACCTCATGAGTCGCCCGCCTCAGCCTCCCTAAGTGCTGGGATTATAGGCGTGATCAACCGCGCCCGGCCGATGATGTTCCTTTGTTCCTACAGGAGTATGTGAATGGTTTGTCTATTGGCTGCTAGGGAACTGAATCATGTGACACTGACTGGTAAGACTGTAATACTCTAAAATACAACATATAAACTATCATATCATAATGGTGCAATACCATCTACTAGAATACCAAAGGCACTGATGAAAAGCCTATAATATGTGACTGAGAGATTGAATGCTTCCTCCCTCAGATTGGTTACAACATATTGTCCTATCACAGTCCTCTATCCTTCATTCAAAGTGAATGATCCAAATAATAGACAGAAATAATAAAGAATAAAGGGCAACAAATGCAAAGAACTCATGAGATGATACTCTATGGTAAAATGTATGTACTTAGGAATTAATACCACCTCATTATTAGCAAAAAAAAATCTTCACATCAAGAGTAGTTTTTCCTTTAATAAAGGTGGAATGTGTATAATGAATAAGGGATAATCAAAATTTGCCAAATGAGGCTAGTTAGACAATCCCAACAAATTACAATCATTATTCACTGGTCCATTAATCACAGGACAATACATACAATTGAAACTTACCTGACCAGGTGCAGTGGCTCATGTCTGTAATCCCAGCACGTTGGGAGGCCGAGGTGGGCAAAGCATGAGGCCAGGAGTTCAAGACCAGCCTAGCCAACATGACGAAATCCTGTCTCTACTAAAAATACAAAGAATTAGCTGGACGTAGTGGCGGGCACCTGTAGTCCCAGCTACTCAGGAGGCTGAGGCAGGAGAATCACTTAAACCCAGGAAGCAGAGGTTGCAGTGAGCCGAGATTGCACCACTACGCTCCAGCCTGGGCAACAGAGTGACACTCCATCTCAAAAAAAGATAATAATGAAATAAAAAAAATTAGATTTACCTACATATTAGAAAAACATTAAAATTCAACCATGAATCCAACATTATCAAATGAATAGACAAAAATTCTACCAACAAACTTAATATCATTGTCTATGAAACTCAAGTACTACTGCTTAAAGAGCATTTACAGAACTCTCACCTCAGGGTTCCCTTCAAAACAGGTGAAATGCATACTCAAGACTCTTTAAGAATGAACCACTGATAAAAACAATATACTTGTAACTTGTGTGACATTTCATACATTTTTTTCAAGCACTGCACCATAATTAATTTGCATCGGACTTTCCAAATTAGAAAAGCTTCATATAGAACTTCTTTCCCATGGGAGTTTTCACATGACTTTTCAAGTAAATGTGAAAACTTACAATATTCTTGCAGTTTCTAAACTATTAGAGTTTTAATCCTGTGTGCGATCTTGTATGTACAAGGTCCAGGCAGCTACAGTGTGCATTTTCATATGTCCTTGAGTGAGTATGAGAGAAATGAAACATTCCCACATTCTGGATATTCATAGGGTATTTCTCAGGAAAGAGCTGATGTCTTCAAATGGAACTAACACAACTGAAGGCCTTACCACAAATTTAGATTCAAAAGGCTTTTCTCCACTCTGATTCCTCCCAAATCTTCAAAAACAGGAAAATCTGAAGGCTTGACCACATTTCCTACATTCTTAAGGTTTCTGTGCAGTGTGAGCCTTTTCATGTTTATGAGGGAATGGGAAAGAGTAAATGTTTTACCACATTTCGTACATTCAAGTGGCTTTATTGATTGATTGATTGATTGATCTATTTATTTTCTTTAATTTTGAGATGGAGTCTCACTCTGTCACCAGGCTGGAGTGCAGTGGCACAATCTCGGCTCACTGCAACCTCCGACTCCTGGGTTCAAGCGATTCTCCTGCCTCAGCCTCCTGAGTAGCTGGGATTACAACCATATGCTACCACACCCAGCTAATTTTTGTATTTTAAGTAGAGACGAGGTTTCACCATGTTGGCTGGGATGGTCTCAATCCCTTGACCTCGTGATCCGCAGGTACAGGGCTTTCCCCCAACCCCCCGTGGCTTTTTATGTCCTTGAAAAAGAACTAAGACAACTGAAATGTGCCACTAAGCCCAGTTAATTATTTTCCTCTCTTTTTTTTTTTTTTTTTTTTGAGACTGAGTCTCGCTCTGTCGTCCAGGCTGGCGTGCAGTGGTGCGATCTCGGCTCCCTGCAAGCTTTGCCACCCAGGATTCACACCCTTCTCCTGCCTCAGCCTCTGGAGTAACTGCTGTGAGCCAGCGTGCCCATCATTATTTTATTTTTTCTAGAGACAGGGTTTCACCGTGTTGCCCAGTTTGTTTCACATTGTTTTAATTCGGGCTGGTTATGAACTCCTGGGCTCAAGCAATTCACACACCTTGGCCTCCCAAAGTGCTGGGATTATAGGCCGAGTCACTACACCCAGACTCTATATCATGACTTCTTTCATGGTGAGTAAGGTGACTGGAACGAGTGTAGCCTTTACCACATCTCTTATATTCATAGGGTTTTTCTCCAGTATGAATTCTTTCATGGAGGTGAAGGGAACTGAGACAACTGAAGGCTTGGTCACATTGTTTACATTCATAGGCTTTCTCTCCAGTATGAGTATTTCTATGGTTACAAAAGGGACTCAAATGACTAAAGGCCTTGCCACATTGTTTACATTCTTAGGGTCTCTCTCCAGTACGAATGCTTCCATGGTAATGAAGGAAAGTGGAACAGCTGAAGGCTTTATCACATTTGGTACATTTATAGGGTCTTTCTCCAGTGTGAGTCCTTTCACACGTCTTAAAATAACAAGAAAATCTGAATGTTTTCCCACATTCCTTACATTCCTAGGGTTTCCCCCCAGTGTGAGTTCGTTCATGTATTAGACAAGAACTGGAAACAGTGAACGCTTTGCCACATTGTTTACATTTATAGGGTTTCTCTCCTCTGTGAGTTCTCTGATGTCTTTCAAATGAATTGAGAAAATAAAATGCTTTCCCACATATCGTTACTTTTATAACTGGATTTCACTGTGCGTATCCTGTGTCTTCTAACACCTGGAACAGAAACGAAGAATTTCCCACACTGTTCACATTTATATTGCTTCTTTCCATATGGTTTGTATCCTGAGTGAGCTAGGATGTGCCTGTTAAGGAGGGAATGATGTACAAAGACTTTTCCACAAACACTACATTCACATTGTTTTAATCCAGTAGAAATGTTCTCATTCAGATCAAGATTTGGAATTTGGCTGACAACTTGTCCATACTGACTACCTTCTTTGCTTTCACACAGTCTTTGTACCACATGATTTCTGTAAAAAAATGACAAGCACGTTATTATTGGTTGGTTTAATAACTTTCTACTTATTAATAGGTCTTGGACTTACACTGCTACCAATACCAAGGAAAACGCATTATTATTATTATTATTTCTTTTTTTTGCCAGATCGAATTATTGGAAAGTAAATGGGTTACTACTGAAAACACAGCTACCACCTGCATGGCTATGACCAAATTAGTAACATTCATATACACAATTTTGTAGTGCTATTTTCAAGTAAACTGTTTTCCAAACACTGACTGCTACACTGAAGTACGTTACATTTTGGGTGGAATTTCTAAAAAAAAAAAATAAATTTCAAGTGACTCTTGTTTTGACTGCTTGTTTTTAAGTTCATACCATGCTAAGATTCCTTCAGAGGACTTTATTTCCTCTTCTCAGTGCAAATTATCTTATATCTTTCCCAGGTTTTTCAAAGTGATCTTCAATATTCTGGTCTTTCCATTTGTTTCCTAAAATGCAGACCCACAAAATTATCACAAATTATTACAAACTACAAAAACATTACTAGATTTAATGTTCATTGTACACAGTGCCCATGCCTGATTTCTTCACCAAATCATTCCCTTGCCACGTTCCAAATTACAAACTGCACTGATGATGGGAAATGCTTCTGTAATTAAGTGAAATGTGTTGTCATTCTCACCTACAGAAGCCAGGTTCCTGCAGGTTTCCTGCATCACTTCTCTGTAGAGATTCTTCTGAGAAGAATCTAGCAAAACCCATTCCTCCTGGATAAAGTTCACAGCCACATCCTCAAAAGTCATGGAGTCCTAGAACATTCCACACATGTGGATAGAAGGATGGGTGGGACTGACAGCACTGGGAATCTATACTCAATCAATAAGCTGTTTACATGATTCTAAAATTTTCAAGCATTTATTCTATGACTCAATTGTCACAACTCTTACTCTGTTCACACATACTCCCTTCCACATAGCAGTACTAATGCTAGAATTGAACTATTCAAAAATGCAACAGCAAAGTAGAAACACCCATCTCATTAGAATCCAGGGAGTAAGATGTGCTGCTAGGAGTTACCTTTCAACTTCACTTTGTACATTTCTATTATCTGTCATAATCAAGTCCTACCTGTTGCGCTTAAGGGAGTTAATATTACCAGTCCTGAGACTACTTATTCTTGAAACCACCTGCTCACAAAGTTCCATCTTTGTTTGTATTAGTAACTTGCATTTTGAAAGGGATTCCACGAACCCAAGTAATAAGAATGACCCACTGCATCTAAATGGCTTATGCAATATATTTGCCAAAACTTTTTCTGCGAAGGTCTATTATTTTGTGTCACTGCAGTGGTGCTTAGGGAACCAGCCACCAAAACACAGTCTGAACACAAAGTGTTCAATGAATTTCCCTGGTAGACAATATTTTACATGTGCTGTCGCTTGTTAACTGGGGAGTTGAGCCCATTCCATGTGATTACACCGACAGAGTAGGCTCATTAAATTTAATTGAGTAGTAAATAAAACCAGTAATTGATATTTAACAACATGAATACAACAATTTTTAAAATTTCTATTGCACAATGTCAAGGCAGAAAGAAATAAGAGGAAATACGACATATGTTTTTTAAAATGACACTAATGTCACCACTTCCAGATGCTATTCCTATGAAATCGCATAAATTCCCAAATCAGAGATTTTTAGGCAAGAAAAACTACTTTTTCATACGTAGTAAAAATGACAAACGTCTAACGCTTTTTCGTCATCTAAAAAAAGAGTGATGGCTTGTCTAACATACTTCTAAGATTTTCAAAGGAAAACACTCAGGACAGCACAGTATTAGCAGAGAGATGAGCAAGCAGACCAAGGGAAAAAAAAGTCAATGATGCAGCATTTATATGGAAAGTTGATGAATGATAAAGTAGGCACTGTAGAATAGAAAAAGAAATCACATGCACTTTAAAATATGAGGCAAACCAGGCTGGCATCTACTTGGGAAAATGCATTGTCTTCTTCTCTATTCCATGAACCATAATCAACTTATTATATATTCAAATATGAAAGATAAAACCAGAACACTTTCAGAAGTCATAGGAAGATTTTTCTTTTTACGAAGGATTAGGCAGAATTTCTTTTATGTAAGAAAACAGTGATAAAGGAACAGACAAACTCAAACATATTAAAATTTAGGAAATAAAAAGAAAACAGAGTGGGCCAGGCGTGGTGGCTCAGGCCTGTAATCCCAGCACCTTGGGAGGCTGAGGTGGGCGATCACCTGAGGTCAGGAGGTTGAGACCAGCCTGGCCAACATGGCAACACCCCGCCTTTTTGCTGTTTGTGTGTTTGTTTTTTGAGACAGAGTCTTGCATTGTCGCTTGGGCTGGGATGCAGTGGCAAGATCTTGGCTCACTGCAACCTCCACCTCCCAGGTTCAAGCAATTCTCTTGCCTCAGCCTCCTGAGTAGCTGGGATTACAGGTGCCTGCCACCAGGCTCAGCTAATTTTTTTGTATTTGTGGTAGAGACAGGGTTTCACCATGTTGGTCAGGCTGCTCTGGAACTCCTGACCTCATGATCCGCCCACCTTGGCCTCCCAAAGTGCTGGGATTACAGGCCTGAGCCACCGTGCCAGGCCTAAAACCCCGTGTTTACTAAAAATACAAAAATTAGCTGGGTGTGGTGGTGGGTGCCTATAATCCTAGTTACTCGGGAGGCTGACACAGGAGAATCACTTGAACCCGGGAGGCGGAGGTTGCAGTAAGCAGAGATGGCGCCACTGCACTTCAGCTGAGCTACAGAGCAAGACAGTGTCTCCAAAAAAAAGAAAAAATCCAAAAGTAACTAAAAACCCCTCAGATATCCAGATAAGAGGATACAGATGTGTCCACTGTCATAAATTCTTCACCATGCTACAAGAGGGAAACTGACATTTTGGTGAATCTTTGTAAATCATCAATTTATCTATCACACTTTTATTTCACCAGTAACATTGACAAAGCTAAGTCCAATTCCATTTGAAATTACCCTTAAAAAGAACAGACCTTTAAAACTTACTACACTCACTCTGGGGAAGAAATAAATATGAATTTTTAGCAAATAAAATGCATCATTTTATCTTGCCTCTTTGGAAACAGTATTTTTATCTTTCAAGCTGTACTGACAAAATGTATCTTACAGTCAATGAAAAACTGAAACTCAAATAAACGGACAAGCCTTTTCAAGGTAACAAACTCAGGGAGAGGCAGTGCAGACTCCAACACAGACCTTTTTAAGTGTCACGGCAGGCCATTCCATCCCTCGGGACACCCAAAGATTTTTTTTACAGTAGAGTGTCAGATGATTTATTCTCCGCTTTCCTCTCATGTAAAATGTTTGGAAACAGGAAAACATTTTGGTCAAGGTGGCTCACGCCTGTATTCCCAGCACTTTAGGAGGCCGAGGCGGTGATCAATTAAGGTCAGGAGTTCGAAACCAACCAACCAACATGCAGAAATCCTGTTTCAAAAATTAGCTGGACGTGGTGGTGGGCGCCTATAAGCCCAGCTACTTGGAAGGCTGAGGCAGGAGAATCACTTGAACCCGGAGTCAGAGGTTGCAGTGAGCTTAGATAGTGCCGTTGCACTCCAGTCTGGCGACGGGGCGAGACTCCATCTCAAAATATATATATATATATGTATATGTATAATACACATTTAAAATTATTACATGTAGATAGTATTTGAAGTCATGGGACTGACTGTAGGTAGAAACAAGAGAAGGCAAGGAAAATTTTTATATTTATATTCATATATATTATATAAAATTAATATACATAATTATAATATATAATATATCATATAGGCTGGGCACAGTGGCTTACACCTGTAGTCCCAGCAATTTGGGAGGCTGAGGTGGGCAGATCACCTGAGGTCAGGAGTTTGAGACTAGCCTGACCAACATGGAGAAAACCCCATCTCTACTAAAAATACAAAATTAACCAGGCGTGGTGGTGCGTGCCTGTAATCTCAGCTACTCAGGAGACTGAGGCAGGAAAATCACTTGAACCCGGGTGGTGGAGGTTGCAGTGAGCCCAGATCGCATCATTGCACTCCAGCCTGGGCGACCAGGGTCAAACTCCATCTCAAAATAAATAAATAAATAAAACAAAAAATATATTTATGTCTAAATATATAATTATAATCCATAGATGTATATATAAATATACATTTATTATGAATTTATTAATATATACAATAAGTTTATTTCTGAGACAGGGTCTGGCTCTGTCACCCAGGCTGGAGTGCGGTGGCACTATCATAGCTCACTGGAGCCTTGAACAGATGGCTCAAGCGATCCTCCCACCTCAGCCTCCTGAATGGCTAGGATTGCATGCACACACCGCCATACCTAGCTAATTTTAAATTTTTTTTGTAGAGACAAGGTCTTCCTTTTTTGCCTAAGCTGGTCTTGAACTCCTGGGCTCAAGTGATCTTCCTGCCTCAGGCTTCCAATGTGTTAGACGTGGGCCACTGCATTTGGTCTAATGCATTTTTTAATTTGCGCATTTATATTATTTAATATTTTTAAGTACTGAATGTGTTGAACAACCAACTTGCAGAATTCCTGAACAATGGACAGTCAACTCTCATGTCCTGGTTCAAATCGCCCCAGCACACCATGGCTAGAAAACTTTCAGCCAACTTCCACTTATGTCTCCCGGGGTAGGACAATGTCACTTGGCCAATCCCCACTAAGAGGGACTCTGGAAAGGCAAGAAATTATTCTGTTCTCAATAATGGAATGTGACCAGGGAGAAGGCAGCTGGGAGGACCAGCTGGGCCCTCCAACCAGCAGCGTCCACTATCGACCAACTGACCTAGAGCTACACCGTGCTGGGCATTTGGGGCACTGTTATGAGCAAGAGTTTCCATTTTTCTTCTCATGGGACCTTCATGCTAGTGGCAAGAGAAATTTTTTTTTTTTTTTTTTGGAGACAGAGTTTTGTTCTTGTCACTCAGGCTGGAGTGCAATGGTGTAATCTCAGCTCAATGCAACCTCTACCTCCTGGATTCAAGCAATTCTCCTGCCTCAGCCTTCCGAGTAGCTGGGATTACAGGACTGCACCACCACATCTAGCTGATTTTTGTATTTTTAGTAGAGATGGGGCTTCACCGTGTTGGCCAGGCTGGTCTGGAACTCCTGAGCCACTGCACCCAGCCAAGGGGGAGATTTTAAATCAGTAAGTATAATTGTGATGAATGCCAGAAAGAAGAATGTGTGTGATGGGGAGGGGACCTAAGTTATTGTCTCATATTTTAACACTTTCATAGGCAATAACTAAAAACTTAGAAGCTTGAAACAACACACCCTTTAAGCCAATTTTGGCAAGCTAGGAGTTGAGCACATTTTAGTGGGTCCTGTGCTTGGGATCTCACGCTAAGCAGCTGGGCTGCATCCTCATCTGAGGCTCAACCAGGGCAGAATCCATTTCCAGGTCTGCTGAGGTTATTGGCAGAATTCATTTCCTCGGACCCGCTTGGCAAGGGTCCAGCTTTTTGCTTCCTTGCCTACAGGGCCCCTCCAAAGGTCCTTTCTCAGCACAGCATCTCCCTCCTGCAGCACCTGCAGGCAAAACCTCTCTCTCCAGTGTGCAAAGGTGATGCACTCTGACAGTGACATCCCATTGCTTTTGCCAGGCTCCATGGGTTAAAAGACAGTCACCGGTTTTGCTCGTACCCAAGGTCAGGAAGACTACACAAGGGCATAGGTCATTGGGGGGTCAGTCACTTTAGGATGTGGCTGCCACCACTAAATTTCGTGAGACTTTAAGGGTTGGTAGGAGCTGGCTAGGTACAGGGGCGAGGGTGTGTCACACAGTGGTGAGGGCATGGAGGGGGATGTAAAGGCCTGCACCCTAGAATGTCCTTTCACTCCCTGAGGTTTTGTTCTCCTGATCCCTGAGTACATCCCAGAACACGGTGGGGCCTTAGCAGGGGAGAGGTAGGGAAGCATGTGTTGTTCATCCGGGGACCTTGTTAGGCAAATCAGATTAGAGGCCAGGCTTTCAGTGGTGGGTGCGAGTGTGGGAGTGATGAGTGTGTAGGTGTGTGTGGGAGTGATGAGTGTGTAGGTGTGTGTGGGAAGAGTGATGTTTTGGCCCACGGAAAATTTCAGATGCTTCCCTGTGTCCAGCTGGGGCTTTGGGAAAAGTGAGGGCTGGGCATCTGACTGGGATGAATGTCTCTGGCAGGCACCAGAGCATGTGGATAGTTTGTGAAGCCGAAAAGGGCATGAGATTTCCTGTGGCAGTGCCCACTGCAAATGGAAGAGCATTTGGCCTCAGCCCAGACATATACAAGTTGGGCAGAGAAGGGGGTGGGTCCCCGGGACCCACAGAGGAGCAGCTATGGAGGTCCAGGAAAACCAAGGGTGTGGGGGCACATGATGCAGGAAGCTCAAATAAGATGAGGAAAGAGGTTTTAAGGACGATCAGGGCTGGGGACAGTGGTTCATGTCCGTAATCCAAACACTTTGGGAGGCTGAGACGAGAGGACAGTTTGAGGCCAGGAGTTTGAGACCAGCCTGGGCAACATAGGGAGACCCCATTTCTATAAATAAATGCACTAGTACTTGGCATTTCAGGCGGGGAACAGCAAACACATGAAAGCTCTGAGGCAGGAAAGGGAAGTGATTAGTGCTCGCTCCTCGTTCCTTTATCAGACCTTAAAGAGATGCAGAAAAGAGATGCAGAGACATTTCAGGTACTCCTTGGCCGAGCTCCTTCAGGGAAGGCCTAAGTTCGCTTCTATTTCCCATCTATTACTTTTTTTTTTTGGAGACAGAGTCTCACTCTTTCGCCCAGGCTGGAGTGCATGCAGTGGCAGGATCTCAGCTCACTGTAACCTCCACCTCCCGCATTCAAACGATTCTCCTGCTTCAGCCTTCCTAGTCGCTGGGACCACAGGTACAGGCCATCACGATCGGCTAAGTTTTTGTATTCTTAGTAGAGACGGGTTTCATCTTGTTGACCAGGCTGGTTTCGAACTCCTGGCCTCAAGTGATCCACCTGCCTCAGCCCCACAAAGTGCTGGGATTACAGGCGCAAGTCACCGCGCCCGGCCCTACTTCACTCCTAACGCCCACCATACGTGCTTCCAAATGTTTGCTGAATGACAAGGTGAACGAGTGAATGGGACTATGTGACTTCGGGCAGCAGGCAATCCTATTCCTTGGACCTCAGTTTCCCTTTTTGGAAAGCAAGCCTGTCTCTCGCTCTCTGCCCTAAAAGCCTGAGTTCTGGGCTTGAGATGAGCCTGTCCTGTAGGGCAGACTCCAGGTGGACGTTGAGCTGGGTCTTGTAGGAGGCCAGGATCCGACCAGCTCTTGGGTCCGGTCCTCCCGCGGAACCCCGTACACCCAGTCCCAGCGCCGCCCCGCCCAACTTCCCTTTGTTCCCCCAAGCCGCGCCCCTCCGCATAGCTCGTTCCCCATTGGCCGGGGAGCGGGGCGGCGTGCGGAGGGAGGGGTCGTGTGCGCCTGTGCGTTGTGTGTCCCGGCCGCAGCCCCGAGCCAGCTGCAGCTCCTTGATCGGAGCCGGATCCTGAGCGGGGAACACGGGCTGAAGCGGCTGGCGGCGGCAACGGCGCCGGCGGCCACTCCCCGGGGCTCCATTGTTGAGGCTACCCCGGCTCTGTCGGCTGCTCAGCTGCGCTCCAGTCGGCCCAGGCGCCGCTGGCGAGGAGCGAACGCTGCGAGGCGGCGGCCTGAGGTGAGACGGCTCGACGGGCGACGGGGTCCCTGCCCCGGGCATGGAGGCTAGGAGCTGGGCCCCGCAGGTTCCGGGATCGGGATCCGGGGTCCGTGCGCCTGGACTTTGTCTCGGCCTCGGGTGGCACCTGGGGCTTCGCACCTGCTGCAATACCGCGTGGGCCCGCGCGGGGTCCTGGTCGCCCTGCGGGTGAGGGCCGGTCCCCACTGCTCCCCGGCTCCTCCCGTCTGCCGCGGAGGGGACTGCATGGACCTGGGCGCTGGCTTCTGCCCGGTCCCCCCCGCGGCGTGGTTGGTCCCCGCGTGCGGCAGAGGGGGCCCTGCGAGGACTCACTCGTCGGGCGGGGACCGCGTCACCGTGAGTGGGAGACTCCGCCGCCCTCCCTGGCAGTGACACTGCTTCGCCAGACTCACCGAGGGGACTGCGCGGACCCTCGTACTAGGGGGTCCGTGACTCTGGGTGGGGGCTCTTTTCCGGCCCCACATAACGGCTGAGTGTTTTGTCACCTATATAGGTGGCTGCGTGGACCCGCGCGCGTGGGTCCTGGCCGTCCTGCTAGTGGGGCTGTGCGCCGCCCCGTGGCTCGTCTGGGTCGACCCCGCCAGAGACGCGCGTGTAGTGGGGGTCCGTGTGCGGGGGAAGTGGTTGGTGGGGGCGCACTGCCCCGGCCCCGTGATTTATCCTTTCACATCCCTGGCGGGAGGAAGCGAGAGGTGCGGGCCTACGGCTGTCGCGCAGCTGCCGCACCGACCTCTGCCGTGGCCGGCGGGTCCCTGGGGGCGAGGGGCTGTCACCGCGCATCCCACCGGTGCGCTTCCTGCTCTGGCCCCGGGCTGGGCTCTGATTGGAGGGAGAAGGGCCCTTCTGCCTGGCGCTTCTTGATTCTTCCGTTAGTAATGGGAAGAAAAAAAAATCTGAAAGGCAGATTGAACTTTGTAGCTCTCAGCGCCTGGAGAGTGGAAGAAACTCTCCCAAGAATTTGGCGGGCTGAAAATGCGTTTCCCGCAGGAGCATCCACACCCACGGAATGAGGCCAAGGCAGTTACAGTTAGAGGTCAGATTTGTGAGGGGAGAGGGAGGGTGAGGTCCGTGGGTGGGGAGACTCTGACCTCAGCTTGATGGGAAGACCTGATGCTGCCCCTCAGACGCTGTATTTCTCAACCACCAAAGAAAGTGGAATCACTCCTTAGTGAATGCTTTCATCAAACTTTTGAAACACCTGTAATGTCCCAGGAAGCAAAATCAAACTGGACAGTTTTCCCCTTTTAAGAGTGTTAAACGTCCCGGAGACAAACAGCAGAAGGCTCAAGGAGTCCAAATACTCACCCTGAAGTTCTTTCTGAACAAGAGATGGTGTATAAGTAACAGGCATACGAGACAAAACTGAACTAATCACCGCAGCTGTGGCTCCTAGCCGTGTAGTGTGTCATGCAGGCCCTTTTGCCTTCTCTGCCCTCCGCTGTCCCAGACCCCAAGGCTACAGCGCACCTCCAGTCATCAGCTCCTGCCGACCCATTGCTATGAATTCTGTTTCGGTGGCTCCCTTCTCTCTGAAGTTTTGCTTGTTCTCCTGAAGTCCTGGTCTTTAAGAGCTTATGATCTGCAGCAACAGATTGCCTTTGGGCAGTACATAGTTAACTGTAGCACAGCTTGAAAAATGCTCTGATAGAGGTGGGCAGGCAGTTTCTACATGCGGGTAAGTGCGAGGTCCTTTTTCAATACCATGAATTCAAGTATTCATGCTGTTTTTGAATCTGCAATTCTTTGACTCTCCAGAGGGTTTTTAGATTAATTTTTTTTTCTATTACTTCCTAGTGTTTGTTGCATAGTTCAGAGTACTTGATGAAAACTCACCAGGTAGGCTGGGTGCGGTGGCTCACTCCTGTAATCCCAAGACTTTGGGAGGTCTAGGCAGGCAGATCACTTGAGGTCAGGAGTTCGAGACCAACCTGGCCAACATGGTGAAACCCTGTCTCTACTAAAAATACAAAAATTAGTTGGGCGTGGTGGTGGGCGCCTGTAATCGCAGCTACTCAGAAGGCTGAGGCAGGAGAATAGCTTGAACCCGGGAGGCGGAGGTTGCAGTGAGTCGAAATGGCTCCACTGCACTCCAGCCTTGACCATAGAGCGAGACTTCGTCTCAAAACAAAAACAAAAACAAAAACAGTGTACTGGGTCTACCTCCGGCTCTGGAATTTTCCTGGAAGACCTTCTCTTCTGGGCTTCATTTTTCTCACTTTTGAGGATCGTAAACTACATAATTTCCAAGAATCTTTGCCCTACACCTTTAATTCTTTCAAGCAAATATAGCAGAGAAAAATTCTCTTCCTGGCAATGGTGTAAATAATGGAGGCTTTTGAAAATGTGAATTCTAAAGTGGAAGTTCTTTTTCTTCTTCCTCTTTGTTTCCTTTTAAACGAGTTTAGTTACATGAGTATATACTTTAACTCAGAGTTAAGGACAAGTATCTATGATGAGACCTTAAGCAGCTTTTTGGCAATATCTTGCATATTCTTCACAATTGTGTTTTATGTGCAGCATTTTCACTATATCCAGTTGGTTTGTTTTTTTCTCATTAATGGAGTTGTTGAGCTCAGAACTTTTCAGGAGCATTTTGTTGATCTTTTAAGTGTCATGTGAAATATGTTCCAATTTAACATTTTGTTGAGTAAAATGGGAGTAAATGGAAATTTGAGAGTGCCTTGAGTAGATGTACTTGGCTTTGTGTAATGGCTTGAAGCATAGTTTAAAATTACCAGGCTGGGTGTGGTGGCTCACACCTGTAATCCCAACACTTTGGGCGGGCAAGGCAGGCAGATCACGAGGTCAGAAGATGGAGACCATCCTGGCTAATACGGTGAAACCGCGTCTCCACTAAAAATACAAAAAATTAGCTGAGTGTGGTGACACATGCCTGTAGTCCCAGCTACTCGGGAGGCTGAGGCAGGAGAATTACTTGAACTCAGGAGATGGAGGTTGCAGTGAGTCAAGATTGCACCACTGCACTCCAGCCTGGGCGACAGAGTGAGACTCCATCTCAAAAAAAAAAAAAAAAACCACTTGTAAAAAATTGCATCACATGTTGAATGACCTATAAAGGAGCTACAATTCTAAGGAATATGGTAATTAATTCGTTAAAATAGTCAGGCCGAGTGCTGTGGTTTACACCTGTAATGCCAGCGCTTTGGGAGGCTGAGGTGCAAGGATCACTTGAACTCAAGATTAGAAGCTGCAGTGACCTATAATCATGCCACTGCACTCCAGTCTGTGTGATGGAGTGAAACCCTTTCTCTAAAAATTAAAAAGGTAAATAAATAATTTAAAAATAAAATACTAAGCTCCTTTCCAATTTATCTGTTTGGTAACGTGGGAGTTTGATGTGCTTGAGTTTCTTAAAGCCACGTGTCTCTGTAGAAAGGAGACACAATTTTCTCTGCTATTCCTAGTTATTTGGATGATTATAGGGATTAAAAACAGCCATTTGGTCAAGTCTTGAGCTACTGAATAACAATTCTTGCTTCACTCAGTAGGATTTTGCCTTTCTTTTGATTTGCATTCTTATCTTAATTTAGGAAAAGGTATTGTTATATGCCCCATGCACTTTATTATTTGGGGAATCTGATCTTAGGAGAGGGCTTCAAAACGCGACCAGATTTTCTTTATGGTTTTCTAGATTTTATTAATGTCTTAATAAAACTTAGCTAGCCGGGCGCGGTGGCTCAAGCCTGTAATCCCAGCACTTTGGGAGGCCGAGACGGGCGGATCACGAGGTCAGGAGATCGAGACCATCCTGGCTAACACCGTGAAACCCCGTCTCTACTAAAAAATACAAAAAACTAGCCGGGCGAGGTGGCGGGCGCCTGTAGTCCCAGCTACTCGGGAGGCTGAGGCAGGAGAATGGCGTGAACCCGGGAGGCGGAGCTTGCAGTGAGCTGAGATCTGGCCACTGCACTCCAGCCTGGGCGACAGAGCTGGACTCCGTCTCAAAAAAAAAAAAAAAAAAAAAAAAAAAAAAAGCTTAGCTAGTTAATGCTGCTTCCATGTTGAGGTATTTTTTATTTAGAGTAGGCTTGATTTTTATATGAATTAAATTAAAGGAAGTCTGTCATGGAAGGGGACACATGGGTAAGGAGAAGACAGAGGGTGTATATATATATATATATATATATATGCTGGGATTACATGTGTGAGCCACTGCGCCTGGCCGACAGAGGATATATTTTTATATATTTTTGAGCTCTACATTTCAGAGTTCTTTTCTCTAGCTCTGGCCTGGGTCCCAAACAGGGAACTTAATTCACTCTATCACTGAAGTATACTCTTGCTTTGATGCCATTGGTATGTTGTCCTAGAGATTTGTTGTGGCTGCTAGGAGTGTTTCATAGTTAAGAACTGATGCAACCTCTCTTTTGTCAGTTTATGAGTCCATAAACCATCTTGTTTCCTTCAGTATTATCTCCCTGGAGCTGGAAGGTCAGACAGGAAGTTTTCTTAGATTGTAAGTCTCAGTCTTTGGTATCTACCTTTGTCTGTCTCCCATGTCACCTGCTGGTTTTTTTCCCCCTGTTTTTCATTTTAATGTTTTTATTGGGTAAATGTCTATTATTGCAGGCTAGCTCAAAACATTTTTGGATGTTGACAGGATATAAGTATGAATAATATATAAAAGATAACTTATTCTAGTTCTTTTGAGCAGAGGATTTGGTTTCGCTATGTGGCCCTATTAAAGCTTTTGTGAAGTCCAAGTACTTTGTGAACTTCAGTTCCCTCACCTGTAAAATGGAGTTAGTTGTTAGTAATACCTGTTCTGCCTAACTCAGGAGATTGTTTTGAGGATCAAATGAAATCATGAATGTAGTAGAATTTTGTAAATTTTAAATGAAATATTGTATTACCTAAGATTTTTTTTTTTTTAAGCACCGTATTAAGAATGGAATGAATCTGGGTTTTCCTTTGAAATCCCAAATGTTTAATGTACAGAGAAGTTTTAATGTGTCAGTTGGGGAGCTTCATTAGGATTGTTTTCTATCTTTAATTGGCCAGTATTGTTTTATATTTTAGCATTTTTGGGGACCATCAACATTTGTGTTTCAGTTATCATTAATATTTTACAAAGTTATAGAATGTGCATGATTTAGTCTTTAACAATCTCTTCAATTATTTACATTCCCATGTAAAAAATGCAGTAATGAACGTCCATGTAAATAACATTCTCATGCTTTAATGAAGCATAGTTTCTTGACATTGCAGTTGCTAAGTGCCCTGTCTTGAGATTGGGAAAGCTAAAGGACAGTTAAAGGGCAGTCAGAGGTCAAGGTCAGCAAAGCATCACCTTTGACATTTGAAATCCAGCAGCAGGTATCACAGTGAACCCCATTCCAGCATCCAGGAAGTTTCTCTGCCCTGCCTCTCCTCCAGCCACCTCAGAATCTGTGTCTGCAGTGTTGGTCCTGCTTTCCTGTCTCTCCTCTGCCTTTTCTTTCTCTTCACCAACTTCTACGGAGTGCCTCTGATGTCCCAGACAGTGGCAGTGGGAGTACAAAGGCTAATAAACCCCGCCTTGGTCCTCAAAGAATTTATGTTTTCTGTGCAGATATTAAGTTACACTGTCATATATAGTGTTGACAAACATTGATACAGATTTTCTGTGAAGTGCAGAAGCACCGTCGTAGAGGCAGAGATGCAGAGGGAGCACTGGTGACTCACACATGGAGAGCTGGAGTTCTTGGTCTAGTGGGATAAACTGACCTGGACATCATTTCAGTGCAGCAGAGTGAGTGCTGGGATGGGCTCCCTCGGGGCATCTGGGGCTGGGTTTGTCTGGTGTTTAGTCTCCTGCGTGGTCCTTAGAGTTTATCAGTAAGATGAGCATTGGGAGGTTTCTAAGTGAAAGGAAAGGCAATCACCTGAAACGTGAAATTTGTAGGTGTTCTGGGCCATTTACAATTCACTGAATCTGTTTTGTCAGAGCAAGTCTATCATCTCTTTTGGATGGAGTGTGGCCAGCCCTGCCTTACGAAGTAAAGAAATCAGAAAACGCTTGTCAGGTGTCAACACCGTGCCAGACACTCTTCTAGGGGTTTCCACGTAAATCACTGTATTCATTTCTGTTGCTGCTTTACCACATTTCCACATATTTCATGGCTTAAGACAATTGAAATTGTATCATCTCACAGTTCTGTGGGGCAGAAGTCTGACGTGGGTGTCACTGGGCAAAAATCACCGTGTGGACTGCGCTGCATTCCACACTGGAGAATTGTTTCCAAGCGCTTTTGGCCAAATCTAGTTCCTTGTGGTTGCAGGACTGAGGTGTCTGTTCCCTTGCTGGCCATCTGCTGGGGGCTGCCCTCAGCTCCTGGGGCCTCTATCTGGTCTTTGCACGTGGTCCCATCAGCTCAGGACTAGCTGGGCCAGGGACCTGGTCAGGCTCTCCAGTTCCCCTGTGTGCATTTCCTTTCTTCCACTCGGAGAAAGTTCTATGCCTTATTTTAAAATATTTTTTTGAGATGGAGTCTCGCACTGTTGGCCAGGCTGGAGCGCAGTGGCGTGATCTCAGCTCGCTGCAACCTCTACCTCCCGGGTTCAAGTGATTCTCCTGCTTCAGCCTCCTGAGTAGCTGAGACTATAAGTGCCTGCCACGATGCCCGACTAATTTTTGTATTTTTAGCAGAGATGGGGTTTCACCATTTTAGCCAGAGTGGTCTCCATCTCTTGATCTCGTGATCCGCCTGCCTTAGCCTCCCAAAGTGCTGAGATTACAAGCATGAGCCACCTCGCCTGGCCAGTTCTATGCTCTTAGAGGCTCATGGGATTAGATTGGACCTCCCTGGATAGCCCAGGATACTTCTCCTAAGGCCTGTGGCAAAGCCCTTTTGCTGCGTGACATAGTCACAGGTCTCGGGGGTTGGAATCTCCCACCACAGTTACCTATCCACTTACTACAGCAGCCTGGGAGGTGCTTTTCATTGCCTCTGGTTAACAGATACCAATTTTTTTTTTTTTTTTTTTTTTTGCAAATTGGCAGGAACATGAAGATCCCTCTTTTTTTTTTTTTTTTTTTTTTGAGATGGAGTCTCATTCTGTTGCCAGGGCTGGAGTGCAGTGGTGTGATCTTGGCTCACCACAACTTCCACCTCCCGGGTTCAAGCAGTTCTCCCGCCTCAGCTTCCTGAGTAGCTGGGACCACAGGCACGTGCCAATGCCCAGCTAATTTTTGTATTTTTAGTACAGACGGGGTTTCAGTATGTTGACCAGGCTGGTCACAAACTCCTGACCTCGTGATCCACCCGCTTTGGCCTCCCAAAGTGATGGGATTACAGGCATGAACCACCACACCCAGCCATGAAGATCCTTCTTAAATGAAAAAACCGTTCCTCTGACTTGATGTGATGCTGTTGGTGAGATTGATAGCAGTGGAGACAGGTCCGTCAGAAATGGAGCTAAACTTTGTGTTTTGGAGTATTTTGATGGCCTGCCCTGATGATGTAACTTTTGCTAGGAAGTCATTAGAGTAATTCCTCTACTGGAAGAAACACCTATATGGGGAATTTGGGACCTTGCCTTTTCAAGTTTTACACAAAGGACTCTCCATGGGTGAAAAGGACATGATTCCAGGTCCATTTCTAGAATGGAAACAGCTGCATCAACCCAACAGCGATTCACATTCCTGAGTTTGAGAGAATCCGATTGTTTCAAGGCTGAAGCCAAAAGCCCAATAAACAATGTTTGTACCTTTTTTCATAGTTAGGAATTAGGTGCATCCTGTGGTCAAAAAAACAACTGATGGTGGTCACCAAGTAGTTTAAAACCAAGAAGGACCTCATTTTATCATGTGGGTGTTTTTGATTTTCTTAAAGAAGTTTTTATTTTCCTGTGCAATAAATGACAAGCTCTGACTTGAAATACATTTTCTTTAATAAACCAGAATCTAGGGCCAGGCACGATGGCTCACTACTGTAATCCCAGACTTTGGGAGGCCAAGGAGGGCAGATCACGAGGTCAGGAGATTGAGACCACCCTGACTATGGTGAAACCCTGCCTCTACTAAAAATACAAAACATCAGCCGGGAATGGTGGTGGGCGCCTGTAGTCTCAGCTACTCGGGAGGCTGAGACGGGAGAATGGTGTGAACCTGGGAGGCAGAGCTTGCAGTGAGCCGAGATCACGCCACTACACTCCAGCCTGAACGACAAAGCGAGACTCTGTCTCAAAAAAGAAAAAAGAAAAAAAAAAAACCAGAATCTATAATCCTAAGGTTTTTAACCTGGCTTTCAGAACTTTATGAAGTCCCAAAAATCCTGTGCAACAATTTTGTGTATATGCATTCATGTGTGTTTATGGGGAGACAATTTATAGCTCTCCATACTTTTTCAAAGTGGTTGGATTCCAAAAAATTTTAGAATACACCACTTCGGCCTGGTGTGGGGTCACACCTGTAATCCCAGCACTTAGGTAGGCTGAGGCAGTAGAATCCACTGAGGTCAGGAGCTTAAGACCAGCAACATAGTGAGACCTCCACCTCTACCACAAAAAAAAAAGAAAGAAAAATGCTGGGCATTGTGGTGCACACCTGTGGTTCTAGCTGCTCAGGAGGTTGATCACCTGATCCCAATAATTTGAGGCTGTAGTAAGTTAGAATTGCACCACGGCACTCCAGCCCAGGCAACAGAGCAAGACCCTCTCTCAAACAGAAACAAAAACAAAAAACCATATCACTTAATATACTAGTGTTGTTGGTCAAGTATCAGATTTTGTTTAAAAACTAAATACTCTTTTTTTTTTTTTTTTTGAGATGGAGTCTCACTCTGTCACCCAGGCTGGAGTGCAGTGGCGTGGTCTCAGCTCACTGCAAGCTCCGCCTCCCTGTTTCACACCATTCTCCTGCCTCAACCTCCTGAGTAGCTGGGACTACAGGCACCCACCACCACACCCGGCTAACATTTTGTATTTTTAGTAGAGACGGGGTTTCACCGTGTTAGCCAGGATGGTCTCGATCTCCTGACCTCATGATCCGCCCACCTTGGCTTCCCAAAGTGCTGGGATTACAGGTAAATACTCACTTTTAGCAAAGTTGTACAGGCATACAGCTCTAAGAGTCAGAAATTAACAAGACTTAGGACAAAACCCAGAAGTCCCCTACCTTACCCTTCTCCACTCTGATCCCTGCTCCTTGGAGGTTACTGTGTTTATGTTTTAGCTCGTTCTTCTAGATTGTGTGAAAGACAGGGAGATGTCCTACTGTGGAAGACAAGGATTCAGGTTGCTTACCCTCCCCCCTCCTGTTGCCCACGTTTTTCTCCCCCATCCTCTCAGTATAATTATTGTGATAGTGAGGCCAGGCATGGTGGCTCGTGTCTTATCCTAGATTTTTGGGAGGCCGAGGTGGGCAGATTACTTGAAGCCAGGAGTTGAAGGCCAACCTGGCCAACACAGTGAAACCCTGTCTCTACTAAAAAATACAAAACTTAGTTGTAGTGTCGCACACCTGTAGTTCCAGCTACTCAGGAGTGTGAGGCACAAGAGTTGCTTGAACCTGGGAGGTGGAGGTTGCATTGAGCTGAGATCGCACCATAAGCTGAGACCGCACCACTGCACTCCAACCTGGGCAACGGAGGTAGACTCTGTCTCAAAAAAAAAATGATCGTGATAGTGGGATACGTAGTACAATAGTTTATCTATTTAGTATTCTTCTTGGGTTTTGGCCCAGAGCTTCCAAAACCCTTGTAATTTCCTGAGTGATAGGAACATCATTGGTTATAATATTTGGTCTTAGGTTTCCATACCTGACACAAGAGCTTCTAAGACTTTTGGAATCTCTGGGGTGATAGGAGTGTCTTTTGTATGATAATGAGATGACAGGTGGCTTCAGGCTCCTGGACAGGTTCAGGATTAGGGCTGGTTGCCAGAAAGATGAGTCATGAGTAAAGAGTTGGACGTATCAGCCCCACCCCTACCTCTGGGACGGGAGACGAGACAGGCTGGAGATTGAGCTAGTCATGGGTGGCCAATGACTTAATCATGTCTATGTTATGAAAACTCCATAAAACCCTCTAAATACTGGGTTTGGAGAGCTTCTGCTTTGGTGAACTCATTTGGTGCTGGGGAGGTGGCACTTCCAGGGACGGCATGGGAGCCCCGATCTCTCTGCCCCGTGGTGTGTCCTGTGCGTCTCTTGCATTTGGCTGTTCCTGTGTCCTCTTCTTTGTAATAAACCAGTAAGAGTAAGTAAGTGCGAAGCGCTTTGTGTCTGTCACCTCTCTTACTTTTTCAGCAACACTGTGTGGCAGATAATGTCCTCATTTTGCCCATGACAAAATGAGATTGATGCATTGAGTAACTTGCTCAAGGTCACATAATAAGTGGATTTCAAGCTCTGACTCCGAAGCCTGTGCTTTTAACCAGCATGCTGCATACGTGGCCTCTTTATTTGTTAGGATTTTTGGTGTCTCTAGGGCCTGACACCAAGTTGGTCATCGTGGCCTAGAGCTGTTATAATGGAGCTTTTAGCAGCCCTGTTGAGAACAGAGCCAGCACCTCCGGATTGGCAGGGCAGGGGCTGTACCTGTTGGGAGCTGCAGGCCACTCCCTGTGGCCCTTGGCTGATCTTGCTCATCCACTCCCTCCCTCATTCAGTAGTTCCTGAGTGCCGCCTCTGTATGGAGAAGGAGGCAGCCTTCCAGCCCAGGTGGGGCCTTCAGGTACACACAGGGAGAGGCAGCTGCGCACTGAGCTGGCTGTAGGCTGGCACAGTGTGGCTCCAGAGGTGGCGATAGAATGCTCTGGGACTGCAGAAGGAGCACATGCTTCTGAAAGGGAGGAAGGGGCAGGTACCGCAGAGGAGGTGCACTTGAGTTGGACTTTGAGGGAGGAGTTGGATTTCCACAGTGGAACCAAGCAGCAGAGGCTTTCTCAGCAGCTGAAGATGACAGCCAGCCAGCCTCAAATGTGCAGCTTTTCCTGAATTCTCTTTTTCAGGACAGTGCAGTAAGTTTTCAACAGAGATAAAGCAGTCACCTCCATGTCATTCATGTTCTGTAAATCCTGTGTGTAATCTTTGATGCTTAGCAGATGGGGGCAGCCTGGGCCATAAAGAAGATCCTGTGTGTCCACCTGTTGGGACATCAGTCAGGTGTGGCAGAGGGCAGTGATCCCTGCCTGCCCCTGAGGATCTCAGTTGTACTTTTATGTGGAGAGGACAAAGAAAGCTGTTGTACAGGGGGCAGGAGACATTTCACCTGCAAAACAAGGCACAAAATACATAGTCCGTGCCCCATGAGAAACCTAGCAGAACTGTGTGCTGATTCCAAACCCCTCCCCTCCCCTCCGAAGAGCCGTCCATTGTACCATGGTGGAAGGCATTTCTGAAGCCTCTGCAATCGGAGTGATCTGTTACTTGCCCATTGAGCCTTAGGGGCAGCAACCAGGTGGTGTGGCTGAAACACAGGCCTTGGCCAGACCTGGTTGGCATGTTGGTTCTGCCACTGATTGTGAATTACAAAACCTTGGAGAAGTCATTGTCTTTGTCTGTGCCTCTCATGTAAGATGGGGAACACTGCGGCCATTGCAGAAAAGCAGATAGGTGGAGCTAGTACTTTGTGTGTGTGTGTGTCATACGGTGAATGAAATGGCACTGATTGACATTGATGGTAATAACAGGTTTAATTCAGGAACAAAACTGGTAAAGTAGGCCAGGTACGGTGACTCACGCCTGTAGTCCCAGCACTTTGGGAGACCCAGGCGGGCGGATCATGAGGTCAGGAGTTTGAGACTAGCCTGGCCAATATGGTGAAATCCCATCTTTACTAAGAATACAAAAATTAGCTGGGTGTGGTGGCACGCCTGTAGTCCCAGCTACTTGGGAGGCTGAAGCAGGAGAATCATTTGAACCTGGGAGTCAGAGATTGCAGTGAGCCGAGATGGCGTCATTGCACTCCAGTCTGGGTGACAGAGTGAAACTCCGTCTTGAAAAAAAAAAAAAAACCTGGTAAAGTGTTTTACCCAGCCTAGGTACATGTGGTAGAGCTGAATGAAAGCTTAGAAAAAGATGACTTGAGAACTAGCCCAGCAGAGGAATCAGGCGGGATGTGTTGTTACTGAGTAAGTGAAATTTGCACTTGCTTTCTCCCAGGCCTCGTTGAGTTGTGTAAAACAGAGAGCTCAGGTGTTGTGGGCAGCTGAGCGGTTGAAGAATGCATTGCTATTATGTGAGGAACATTGGCCTTTGAAAAAGCAGAACTGGATTCATGTTCTTGCCTGGTAACTGTAACTATCATCTAGTTTGTAAAGGGGAATGCAGTTTACTGAAAAATTCTTATGACAGTGGGGAAAGGATTGGGGTGTCTGCATTGGTTTGTGTTATATAGGTCATATGAAAGAGCATTTAGGCTGGAGGGAGACTTTTCATCTCTATAACTTTACTTTCACAAGACAATTCCATCACAATTTGAAGATTTTTGAGTCAAAACTACATTGTTCTGCTATGTGTTTGGGGGCAAATTTATACATACAATTTGCTGAAATATTTCCGATGATACAAGACTATATGTGTGGGATAAAAAGCTGAAATTTGCATTCCCCCTTCTCTAGAAGTAACTCTTTGGGAATAGTTAAGTCTGTATTCCAGCTATTTTGTATATTATAAATACACTGTGAATATATGAGTGTATATATACATATATGTTTTATTTTTAGAGATGGAATATTGCTGTGTTGCCCATGCTAGTCTCAAACTCCTGGGCTCAAGTGACCCTCTCGCCTCAGCCTCCCACAGTTTTGGAATTACAGGCGAGTCACTGTGCCTGGCCTGCATGAGTATATTTACTAATTGCTAAGTTACTCTGTTCAATACGTGTCTATTGAACTTCCCCATGTGACAAACATTGTTCTGAATACCTTATATGCACTAATTCACTTAATTTTTAGAACAGCTCTATTATTGTGGCCCTTTTACAGTGAGGAAACTGAACCACAGAGAGGCTGGGAACGTCATCTAACATCACACAGCCAGTGCTGTTGGAATTGAGGTTTGAACCTAGACAGCTGGCTTCAGATCTCTTAGCTGTTATCATAGATGACACACCCAAACCTTAGGGCCGCCTCCCAAGCCTTGCCTCCAATATGGGCTCGCCTGAGCTCTGCGAGAGCCATGTATGTGAGGTTTCTTTCCTCTTTAAGGACACAAGTCTTGGAATTGTCCCAGACCCTGGTAGGACCTCTTGAGGACCAAAATCAGGGATTCTTCAAGCCTACCCCAAGGGCCAGATCTCTGATTTAGCTACTTGGAAGGTAGATGTAGAAGAGAGTAATTTTGCCAGAACAAAAAGTCAGGATGGCTGCGCTGACTCAGCCAGACGCAGTGGCTCATGCCTGTAATCCCAGCATTTTGGGAGGCCAAGGCAGGTGGATCACTTGAGGTCGGGAGTTCGAGAGCAGCCTGGCCAACAAGTAGAAACTCCGTCTCTACTAAAAATATAAAAATTAGCTGGGCGTGGTGGCGGGTGCCTGTAATCCCAGGTACTTGGGAGGCTGAGGCAGGAGAATTGCTTGAACCCGGTTGGCAGAGGTGACAGTGAGCCAAGATTAAGCCACTGCACTCAGCTTGGGTAACAGAGTGAGACTCTGTCTCAAAAAAAAAAAAAAAAAGAAGAAGAAGAAGAAGCAGGAGGGGGAAGGGGAATGGCTGGGCTGACTCATAGGGAAGAGGCCCTGCAGCAGCCATAGGATCTTGGCCACTTGGGTGGAAAAGAAGGAAGGAAGAGCTTCACCCATGGCGGTGACCTGGGCTGCAGAAACCACACTAAACAGTCCACATCCTGGAGCCTGGCCACCCCCTTTGCTTCTCTTCTCCTTGGGTAGAGGGTGTGGGGAGCTCTCTACCCTTGAGGCTGAGCAGTGCAGCTTCTAACCAGGGTAGGTGTTTTTCTGTGCCTGGGAATACAGACAGCATTCTCATAAGCAGCCCGAATACTCCTGAACAGCTTTTTGTAGGGTGGGGTGGGGCGGGGCGGGGCGGGACAGAGGGTCATTTTGACTCATAGGTACCATTTCCACTTTCACCACTGATAACTGTGTTACAGATTAAAGTTTTGTTTTTGATACTGAAGAGGGCTTAAGAGAGTGAGCTATTATAGCACATCTAAGTCTGCTAAAATAGAACCATGGGGTAGTGTAGGAAAATCTCTTCTAAATTATGGATCTTATATGGTGAACGTTAGAAGCCATGTGTACCTAAGTTGAAAAATCAAAACGTGTCTTGTATTTGGGTGACCCCGGTAAGTCTGCATGCCACTGCGCCTTGTGGGAACACAGGATGCTGAGGTGTAGGGATCAACAGGCTTTTTCTGGACATCTTGCACTTCTCCCTTGGGGTAAAGTGGGGCGGCAGTAGGAGCGCACAGCTGTTGGGCCCCTAATATTTGTCAGCTGGTTTACACGTGGGATTCCATTTAATGCAATCTTGGAGGTAAAATTATTTTATTGAAGATGAAGATAGAGGCTTAGAGAAGTTAAGAAAATTGTTCAAGTTCATGTCTTTTGTTTTGTTTTGTTTTGAGACAGAGTTTTGCTCTTCTTGCCCAGGCTGGAGTGCAATGGCATGATCTCGGCTCACCACAACCTCTGCTTCCCAGGTTCAAGTGATTCTCCTGCCTCAGCCTCCCGAGTAGCTGGGATGACAGGCATGCGCCACCATGCCAGGCTGATTTTGTATTTTTGGTAGGGACGGGGTTTTTCCATGTTTGTTAGGCTGCTCTTGAACTTCCAAACTTGGGTGATCCGCCCAACTCGGCCTCCCCAAGTGCTGGGATTACAGGTGTGAGCCACCACGCCTGGCCAAGGCCATGTAATTTCTTAAGTGGAAAGATGAAGTCGTTGATGAACTCAGAAGTTTGATTTCAAGGCCCTTGATCTTTCCATAACACGTGGTTCCTTCCCTGGTTGATCGGAGTGACTCAAGAACTCAAGGAGGCGCGGTGGCTCAAGCCTGTAATCCCACTACTTTGGGAGGCCGAGATGGGCGGATCACGAGGTCAGGAGATCGAGACCATCCTGGCTAACATGGTGAAACCCCGTCTCTACTAAAAAAATACAAAAAACTAGCCGGGCGAGGTGGCGGGCGCCTGTAGTCCCAGCTACTCGGGAGGCTGAAGCAGGAGAATGGCGTGAACCCGGGAGGCGGAGTTTGCAGTGAGCCGTGATCTGGCCGCTGCACTCCAGACTGGGCGACAGAGCGAGACTCCCCCTCAAAAAAAAAAAAAAAAAAGAGCTCAAGGAAGCTGTGTTTTGTGGAAAGAAAACCTGAGGGGTTTATGGTCTTTCCAGGCTTGGAATCTGCCATGCTGGGCTTCTGAATTGTATAGCTTGGCCATATAGAGAGAATCCCCTCATTTAAGACTTATTCTTTGGGGAAATAAAGGAAGCCACCCACATGAGATGGGCAGAGGTGACTTTCTCAGAGCTGCTGTGGCAAGAGAGTCGGCACTGTCACTTGCGTGTGGCAGAGACTGACATGCAAGTGAGTGGCTGATGAGGAGTGGGGAAGCTTCAGGATGGAAAAGAACGGCTCCCACTGGAGGCTGTTGTGGGGGCTGCAGGCGGCTGTGCAGAAGTGGGTTGCCCTATGTGATTGGTTAGGGGCATATTTGGCTTTCTCTGAATGATCCTAACAGGAAACAGGGACCAAAATTAGGGTGGCTGTCAGTTTTGAGTCAAGTCCTGGCCGCGTGGGACAGAGTTGTGGTTTAGTTTCTGGGTTGTGGAGAGAGAGCAGTCTGGCTTCCTGTGTGATGTGCTAGCCTGGCTGGCCTCCTGGCTGTTTACTGTAGATAGGGTTTGGTTTCCTGGGTGGGCAGCTACAGGTTGTGGTCTGAGTTCTGTCTTTATACATATGATCAGGCATGGTCTGTGTGTATATTCAGTCCCTCATTTTTCTTGTCAGTAAAAATATCAAATGACAAATTGGATACATTGGGAACTTTTTAGATGTCTGTGTCCCCTGGAGGAAGTTTTCACTTTCACATTTAATCAGAATGAATATAAACAATTGGGCCATTTATCTTGAAGATTTAAAAGGTAAATCTTCAACAATACTACCTTAGCGCCATTGCCTCTCTGTCTATCTTTAGGGAATGTGTTTTTATCCACCGCTGGCTCATCATCCACCAGTTTGTGGTTGATCCACTTCTCTATACGTCTTGCCTTGTGTGCATCTCATTGTTTGCTAGTGTTAGCTTTCCCCTTCGTCAGTGTAGTTTATTTGTGTAGCCTCTGTTGTTAGGAAGTTATTTGTGGAATTTGTGAATGGAAGGGACCTTGGAGGTCGGCTAGGTCAACCCAGTGACTTTCAAGATAAACGGAAATACAGGGAAATTTTCCAGCTTTTTTGGTGGCAAAACCAGGAATAGAAAGCAGTGTTCTTTGTGCTACAATGTCATTGGAAGACAACTCAATGTGGGCCTAAAATGCAGAGTAACTAACTTTCATTTATCTCTGCTTCTGACTCTTGTTATCAGACATTTTAAATTGACCTTAATGTGTTAGCAGAAATATGAAAAGTCCTGACTTGTTTACATAGAAGGTACTTTGTCGCCTACTCATCTGGTTGTTTTTTTCAACAGGATTGTTATAAACTGAATGTTTATGTCTCCCCCAGATTCTTGTAGTGGAGCCCTAACTGTCAGTGTGATGGTATTCGGGGGTAGGACCTTTGGGAAGTGATTAGGGTTAGATGAGGTCATGAGTGTGGGCCCTGGTCTGACAGGATTAGTGCCCTTAGAAGAAGAGAAACCAGGCCGGGTGTGGTGGTTCACACCTGCAATCCCAGCACTTTGGGAGGCCGAGGTGGGCAGATCACGAGGTCAGGAGATTGAGACCATGCTGAAACCCTGTTTCTACTAAAAATACAAAAATTAGTTGGGTGTGGTGGCACGTGCCTGTAATCCCAGCTACTTGGGAGGCTGAGGCAGAAGAGTTGCTTGAACCAAGGAGTCGGAGGTTGCAGTGAGCTGAGATCGTGCCCCTGCACTCCAGCCTGGTGACAGAGTGAGACTCTGTCTCAAAAAAAAAAAAAAGAAAGCAGAGAGCTCCCACTGCCCTGGTGTGAGGAAACAAGAGAAAGTGGCTGTCTGCAAGCCAGGAAGAGGTCCCTGTCCCGAAACTGAGTTGGCCAACACTTTGATCTTGGACTTCCAGCCTCCAGAGCTGTGAGAAATAAACTAATGTTTAAACCACACAGCCTACGGTGTTTTTTTATGGTATTTGCCTATGGTATTATGGCCATCTGATTTGACTGATACAGAGATGGTTCCAGAATACTGTAGCCTGTATCTAAGTTGGTGATGCCATGAAAATAAATGTGGTAGTTCATTCCTTTATATAAAGATAGCGCTGTGAACCCAGGGCCTTTGCTCATGTCTTAGTTGAGTCTTGTCTTCTTATAATAGCTTCCTAATTTCTCTTTTCCCCCTCTAATTTATATTATATATCTGGATTAAATCATATATGGTATGATTTTATACTTTATGTCTACACAAACTTTTAGTGATTTTATTTCATTTTATTTTATTTTTGAGACATGCTCTTGCCCTGTTGCTCAGGCTGGAAGGCAGGCGTGCCATCACAGCTCACTGTAACCCTAAATTCCTGGGCTCAAGTGATCCTCCCGCCTCAGCCTCCTGAGTAGCTGGGACTACAGGTGTGCTATCCTGCCTAGCTAATTTTTAAAATTTTGTAAGGACAGAGTCTTGCTGTGTTTAGTGGTTTCAAACTTCTGACCTCAAGCAGTCCTGTCACCTCAGCCTCTCAAAGCACTGGATTACAGGCAGAAGCCACCACACCTAGCCCAGTGATTTTTCATTGTTAAGATCAAGAACGGATTCCCTAGCTTGGCATTCAAGGCTCATGATCCGGGCGTGATATGCAAGTTTGGGTTTCAGTGTTTCCATTCCCGCCATCAGCCTTGCACTCCAGCTTGTTGCCTATGCCCTGTTCTGAAGCCCAGCCTGAGAGCTGCACTTAGAATTTATACCTTCTCATCTCTTCATCGTCTTTGCCTATGTTCTTGTCTCCATCTGGGACATCGTCTCCACACTTCTGCCTCTTTAAATCTTCTCCATCCTTCAAGACTTGAAATACTCACTTCCTTTACACGATCCTCGCTCTGACATCCAAACTAGAGTTAATCTTTTTCCTTTGACCTCTGATAGTGCTTAATGTTTTTCATCCTTTAATTATGCAGCAGTCCTGTGTGTTACATATTATTATTTCCCCAGTTTTTCATAGTTACTTTGAAAATATTTGCTGTAGTCATATATTTTGAATATGTAATATGAGCGACATTCAAAAGGTCCTGGAGAGTGAAAGGCAGTCCTACTCCAGTCACTGCCCTGTGACCACTGCTGCCAGTTTTGTTTGTTTGTTTGTTTGTTTTTCCAAGATGGAGTCTTGCTCTGTCACCAGGCTGGCGTGATCTCAGCTCACTGCAACCTCCGCCTCCCGGGTTCAAGTGATTCTCCTGCCTCAACCTCCTGAGTAGCTGGGATTACAGGCGTGTGCCACCACGCCCAGATCATCTTTGTATTTTTAGTAGAGACAGGGTTTCACCATGTTGGTCAGGATGGTCTGGATATCTTGGCCTCGTGATCCACCTGCCTCAGCCTCTCAAAGTGCTAGGATTACACGTGTGAGCGACTACACCCAGCCTGTGTATCTTCTTTTTAAAAACACAGATGTTGGCATAAGATAAACACTGTTCTCCACCAGTTCCCCACTGGTAAGTATTTAGGTTGTTCCCAACCGTTTGGATTAATCAATGCTGAGTTGTACGTAATTCTTGCATATTTGCATGAATATGTTCATAGGATGCATTGCTAGAAATGGAATTGTGGGATCCAGGGTTCTATGCATTTTAAATGTTGATGGGTGTTGCTCGATTCCCTTCCGTTAGGACCATACCGTTATCTCACTGTCAATGTGTAAGGGCGCCTATTTCTATTTCCTTGCCAACAGTTTCTTCTGAGCTGTTTTGTTTGACATCACACACACACAAAAATAGCCCCCTTGTTCCAAAAACATGGACATTTTACATTTCTACTTAAAGTGTGCACACACTGACTGAAGCTCTGTGTTGCAGTGATGTGTGCTGCTAGGATTGTGGCTCTATTTCGAATTTGCTAGCCAGGCTACGGCTTTCCGGTCAGGTATTTTTTGTTTTGTTCCTGTTGTTGCTGTCGTTGGGCCGGGGTAACCTGTGTGAATTTCCCTCCACTGCCCAATCAGATTTCCTTTCTAGTGGAGGGGCTTAGTGTCTCATCTGGCAGCCCTGTTTCCTGGTCATCTGGGCCGAGTGTCTCATCCAGCAGTCCTGTTTCCTGGTGATCTGGGCTGAGTGGCTCCATGAGAAGTTGTATTCATCTTCTCCAGTAGTGCATCTCTTCACAGCAAGCAAAACATTTTCACCGCGTTTCTAGTGGGATAGGGACTAGGTCTTTTCTGGGCATCAGGAGACCTGGCTTTGTTCTGGTTCAAGCAACAGCTGGTGAGTTACCAAAGACAAGTCACATCTGGTCCCTGGTCCTTTGCTTTATAAGTAGAATCACAGTCCGAGTGGGCATCACTGCCCTGGTCTCTATGCAATGCTGAGTGTTGTGGGGATGATGGCTAAGTGTCAGGGTGCATTTCCACCACTAGGGGATTACGGGCCAGCCAAAGACACAGGAGGAAAGCTAACAGCCCCGGGCAGGTGCACAGAACCAGAGGAGTTTGAAACGGTGGTTCCAAGCTCCTTGGTGTGATTGATGTGATCACAATAAATATTTTATCTCTAAATCTTGGGCCATTGGACCAAGAGAAGAGAGAGCTGGTGTTGAGTTGTAGTGAGAGGTGTGTGGTTCGTGTGCCTGCTGATCCTGGCTGGGACTCAATTCCATTGAGCCCCATTCCATTTTACCTTCTGTTTCCGCCTTTTTCATGCTCCTGCTTGTTTCTCCAGAAAAAATTGCAATAAATTCCTTTCAAAAACTTTACAAAAGTCATAGATGCTTATTGAAAATAGTTCAAATGATATGGAAGACAGAAAGATAGTGTTTTTCTGTTGTGTGTTTGGATGAATGTGTCTTTGGGGTAGTCACTGTTAACACTGGGTGTATTTCCTTCCAGATCTTTTTCAGTGTACCTACAAATATACATGTACAATTTGTAAAAACCAAAATAGTACCTGAGAAACACTGAGTCCCCTACTCCCACTGCGCAGTCTACATGGACATCCTTTCATGATGATACGATGAGACCTGATCGACTCCTTTTGTTCGCTGGAGTGGCAGGTAATAATAGCTACAGATAACTCACCTTCAGTGGGCATTTACCATGTGATAGGGTCTGTGCTCCAGACAGGCTACATGAAGTGGATCTTAAGGCTTTTTACAACAATGCTATGGGTGAACACAGTAATTTTTTGTAACAGTAACATTTTGCAAATGATAGAATTGCAGTAGAGAGAAGCAAAGCTACTTGCTGAAACTCATGGCACGATTCCAGAGAGAGAGAGAACACTTTTAAAACAATTGTTGTTATAGTCAGGTGATTTACGATCATTTGAAGAAATAGTGCATTCAGTGAATACATTTCAGAGTCTGGTAGAGTCTGGGAGCTGTTCGTAAAAATGCACTGGGCTAGAGGCAAGGGAGCGGTCCATTGGCTCTGGGCCGCTAGTGCAAGGAGGGAGGTCCCGGAGAGGGGGGCATGGAGAGGAGATCTCTAAACAAACCTTGCAACATCCATTTCTGCTGAGTCTGGTCCGAGGTGTGGCTCTTGACATGTACACTTTTCAGAGAGACTTCGTTTTGATTTTTATTATGGCTCACCTGAGCAGCCATGGTTTCAAACTGCCTGGAGATGTGGTCTGGCAGGCCAGTGCTATGCCCATCCTTCCCGTTCCTGCAGGAAGGGAGTCATCCTGGGACTAGAGGACTTCGCTGTAATCAGCTATCTCATAATAAGTGGATTTGATGCTGGTTTCGCTAGGTCAGGAAATTTCCCGTTTGGAAGGAAAACTGATACTTGTTTTTGGGTTTTGCTGAGGAGCCACAGGGTTTAGAGCAGGGACTGGAAGTTTGTTGAGATACACGTGAGTGCACTCAAACATCTTCCATGAAGCGTGGAAATAAACACAGTGTTCTAGAGAGGTCCCTGGCTTTGGGATATAAATATTTCTGTAACAGAATGGCACTGGATGTCTGCTGTATTTTTTTCTCTGCTATTTTGGCAAGTTTTATTTGGGTGTATATCTCCTGTACAGAAGGTATGACATCACTTTTTGCCACCAAGTATTTACAGCCGTTGGTGCCTCCCATGTGGGTCACTTTTGTGCCGTGGTTTCTTTGGGGAAATTGTAGGTCTCCTACCCAAAGCACATTGCCCATTTCAAGGTGCTCCTGGTTTCTGAACACCTGTGGCAGTGCCTTCCATATGGGTGAAGCCAGCCGAGAAAGTACCCCTCCCCAGAAGGCGGGGACTGGTGATTGCCTGAGTGAGGAGGCCGGGGATGAGCCCTGGACTAGAACTTGTGATCGGCTGCTTTTCCTTCCCCTCCTCTCCCTCCTATTTTCCCACCACCCCTCCTTTTTAAAAATTTCTTTTTAAAAATTCAGCAAGTATTTTGGTTTCCTTTATTCGCTATTCCTTGCTAATCATATGCAGAGTGAGCCTGGGACAGTGGAAAGGAAAGTTGTACTTAGCTTCAGATGATCCTGCCAGCCCCGCATTGAGGGACTTCCGCCAGGCGGCATTGTCAAGTGGCCTTGTGGAGGTTCTCCTTTCTGTCCTCAGCGTTAACCAGCAGAGGCAGGTGGTACTTATTCCTGGTTAATGTTGGGGAATTTGAGCTCAAAGTGGCTAAGGGAACTTCCCAAAGTCACATAGGAAGTAGCAGAGTAGAACCAAACACAGATTGTCTCTGAATCAGGCAGGTTGTCTGATTCCAAAATGGGCTCTTAATTTTTGGAGGTCAAAAAGCTGAGCAGACACACATATTTCTTTTATCTTCTTCTTCTTTTTTTTTTTTAGCTAGGGTTTCGCTATGCTGCCTAGGCTGGTCTAGGCTCAAGCTGTCCTCCTGCCTTAGCGTTCTGAGTGCTGGACTTACAGGTTAGTGTCACCACACCCAACCGAACAGACATTTCTTGAAAGAAGACATACAAATGGCCAAAAAATATGTGAAAAAAATGCTCATTATCACTTATAATCAGAGAAATGCAAATCAAAACCACAGTGAGGTATCATCTCACCTGTTAGGATGAGTATTATCAAAAAGACAAAAAATAACAAGTGCTGGCGAGGATATGGAGAAAAGGGAGCTCTTACACACTGTAGGGGGGTGTACACTAGAGCAGCTGGCTGGGCGCGGGGCACACGCTGACATGCCAGCACTTTGGGAGGCCAAGGCGGGCAGATCACCTGAGGTCAGGAGTTTGAAACCAGCCTGGTCAACATGGTGAAACCCCGTCTTTACTAAAAACACAAAAATTAGCTGGGAGCGGTGGATCACACCTGTAGTCCCAGCACTGTTGGGCGGCTGAGGTGGGCGGGTCACTTGAGGCCAGGAGTTCAAGACCAGCCTGGCCAACGTGGTGAAACCCCATCTCTACTAAAAAATACAAAAATTTGCCAGGTGCCGTGACGGGCGGCCGTAATCCCAGCTACTCAGGAGGCCGAGGCATGAGAACCACTGGAACCCGGGAGGCGGATGCTACAGTAAGCAAGCCGAGATTGCACCACTGTACTCTAGCCTGGGCAACAGTGAGACTATGTCTCGAAGAGAAAAAGGAAAAAGAGTAAGAGTAAGCTAGGGCACCCACTATGGCAAACAGTATGGAGTTTCCTCAGAAAACTGCAAATGAAATTACAGTGTGATCCAGCAGTCCCACTACAGTGTAGATACTCAAAGAAAAGGAAATCAGTGTCGGAGGGGCATCTGCACCTCTGTGTTTCCTGCAGCACTGTTCACCATAGCCAAGACATGGAACCAGCCTCCGTGTCCAACAGCAGATGATGGATAGAGACTATGTGGTCTTGATACACAGTGGAGTACTATTCAGCCATAACACAGGATGAAGTCCTGTTATTCTCAGCAATGTGGATGGAACTGGAAGATATTATGAAATAAGCCAGGGACAGAAAGTTACACAGCACATGTTCTCTTATGTGGAAGGCAAAAAGGAGTGGATCTCATGGAAGTTGAAAGTAGACAGAGGCTCCTAGAGGGTGAGAAGGGTGGGGGAAGAGAGATAGGGAGACATGTGTTAAAGGATACAAAATTATAGCTGGATAGGAATAAGTTCTAGTGTTCTATAACATAGGATGACTATAGTTAACAAGAATATATAGTTTCAGGCTGGGCGCGGTGGCTCGTACCTGTAATCCTAGCACTTTGGGAGGCTGAGTTGGGTGGATCACCTGAGGTCAGGAGTTTGAGACCAGCCTGGCCAACCTGGTGAAACCCTGTCTCTACTAAAAATACAAAAATTAGCCGGCATAGTGGTGGGTGCCTGTAACCCCAGCTACCAGGGAGGCCGAGGCAGGAGAATAGCTTGAACCTAGGAAACAGATGTTGCATTGAGCTGAGATCACACCACTGCACTCCAGCCTGGGCAACAGAGCAAGGCTTTGTCTCAAAAAAAAAAAAAAGTAGTTCCAGATAATTGAAGGAAGTGTATTGAACGCTATCAACACAAAGAAATGATAAACGTTTGAGATGGTGGATATGTTAATTACGCTGATCACATACATTACATGTATTATAACATCACTATGTGTACTCCATACATATGTACAGTACACAGTTATGTGTCAACTAAAAAAGAAAAAGTTGAACTTAGATTGGAATGGCTATGAAGTAGCTAGCTTTTTCATATTTTTGATATAGACGCTTGGCATTTATTTTAAGTAAACTACCCTTGGCTTCAGGAAATGTTTAGTATTTGAATTTTAGCCTTGCATTTTATAATACAGAGAAGTAAAACTGTAGGCTTGCTTTAGATAGTCACAGGGGTTTGCTGTGATGATTTTTTATGTAATAAGGGGGAAATATACCTTAATTAATAGTATATTTAATAATACATGCTCATTTTTCTCCCTCGTACACATTTTTAGTTGTTGTCCAGGCATTGTGATACTTATGTAAACAGTATGCAATATCTTGGGTAGGAATCAGAATTTTAAGGTAAGAATACTTAGAGTTGTATATGTTTCAAACTTTCAAACTGGACAGTTTACATGTCCATTGTATAACTGTAATTAAATTTTCAAAAAGACAATACCTGTCTTTAATATGGGTGATGCTCTAGCATTTTTTTTTTTTTGTTTTTTTGAGACAGGGTCTCACTTTCTCCCAGGCTGGAGTGTAGTGGTGCGATCATGGCTCACTGCAGCCTCAGCCTCATAGGCTCAAGAGATCCTCCCACCTCAGCCTCCCAAGTAGCTGGGACCACAGGTGTACAATACCATGCCCAGCTAATGTTTAAAATTTTTTGCAGAGACAGGGCCTCCCTCGGTTGCTCAGGCTGGTCTGGAATTCTTGGTTTCAAGTGATTCTCCTGCTTCATCCTCCCAAAGTGCTGTGATTACAGGCATGTGCCACTGCCTGGCTCCATATAAGTGGGATGATGACTTTAGCCTAGGAGTTCTACACCAGCCTGGGTAACATGGCACAAGACCCTGTCTCTACAAAAACTAAAAAAAAAATCAACTGTTCATGATGACACCTGTTTGTGATCCCAGCTACTCCAGGAGGCTGAGGCAGGAGGATAACTTGAGCCCAGGAGTTGAGGCTG
This sequence comes from Trachypithecus francoisi, assembly GCF_009764315.1. NCBI lineage: Eukaryota > Metazoa > Chordata > Mammalia > Primates > Cercopithecidae > Trachypithecus > Trachypithecus francoisi. Next base: position 17,259,134 of record NW_022681474.1, on the reverse strand, counting down.
CAGTGAGCTCTGATCTTGTCATTATGTTCCAGCCTGGGTGACAGAGTGAGACCCTGTCTCTTAAAAAAAGTTACTGGCTACCTGATTATTCATAGGAAAAAAACCTGAACTCTGATCTAAACCTCATACCTCGTACAAAAATTTACTCAAAATGGATCATGGACTAAAATGGAAAATGGAAAATAAGATGAAGAGAGGAGCTGGAGACTGGGAGAACTATTTGCAAATCATATGTCTGATAAAGAACTCATATCTATAATCTATAAAGAACTATCAAAATTCAGCAGTGAAACCAAACCATCTACTTTGAAAATGAATAAAAGACCTGAAGAGACATTTCAGATAACATACAAGCACATGAAAAGATGTTCAACATCATGAGCCGTCAGAAAAATGTACACTAAAGCCACGTCACTATACACCTATTAGAATGCCTAAAATAAAAAGTAGTAACAAGACCAGTGCTGGTGAGGATGCGGGGAAACGGGATCACTCACACTTGGCTGGTGGGAATGGAAGATGGTACAGCCATTCTGGAAAACAGCTTGACAGTTTCTTAAAAAACTAAACGTGCAATTGCCATAGGATGCAGCACTCACATTCATGGGCAGTTATCCCAGAGAAATGAAGACTTATGTTCACACAAAAGCCTTTATGTATCTGTTCATAGCAGCATTATTTATAAAGGCTAGAAAGTGGAAACAGCCTGGAGACTGCTCAGTAGGTGAATGGTTAAACAAACTGGTGCACTCAGGCCCCAGATACCACTCTGCAGTAGTTCATGACATCCTTGTTCATCCGTCTTTCAAACTAGAAACCACCATCATCCTTAATCCCCTTTTCTCCATCCTGGGTCTGAGTGGACTTCATTTTGCATTTCTTTCCAATGCGTTTTCCCTCTGTCCTTTCTGGTTGTGCCTCATGCCTCATTTGAACTGTTGTAAGAGCCACCGAATTGTTTCTGTCTCATCATGGAATCCTTTCCACACTTCATGCCCCGCATTGCCATTGGAACAATCTTTCCAAAACATGAACAAACTAACTTGAAAGAAATATCCCAGGTAGCCTTCCAAATAAGTCTAAGCTTTCTGTTAGAAGTTTTACTTCTTGTCTATAGGGAACCCCAGGACTGTAGAGAGACAGATTTGCTGTCTGCATTTTAAGATCAGGCAGAAATCCCTGGAGGGGCCCATGTGGAATAGTGGTACAAATACTGGTTCTAGAATCAAAGCCCTCATATCCTGGTTCTAACACTAGCTGGATGTTCTTGGGAAAGTTTTGGTTTCAAACCTCAGTATGAGGAAGTATACTCAAGGGATCACACAAGGCTGCTGGGAGGAGCGGATGAGGGGCGTGGTGAAAATGCTGTGGAATCCCTGAAGCACGTCATATGTGTGAGAAGTGGAGCTGTGTGGATAGCGGTTCTGGAATCATTGTATGAAAACCATGGAAAGCACATTCGTAGTTCTGCCTGATGATACCACTGGGAACTTGTGTTGTACATGCCTGCAACATGGGTGAGGCCCGGGTCAGTACAGCTCACAGTTTGGTTTTCATGCAGTTAGAAAGGCCTGAGAGGACCGTGCCCCATTCCAGCTGTAGGAAGGAGGCGGCTGTCTCCTGCCTATATTTGGTGGGATTGTCTATGGCTCCTTGGGGACAAGAATACAGGGAGTGGGGGAAGAAAGCCAGCCTGACTGCTCGCTAGTCAGCTTTCCCCCAGGGAGGAGTGGAGGGGTCATTTCGTGGTAACTTGCCATGTCTTTCTTAAGCCATCTGCTCTTAGAAATGACCAGCATGACAAGTAAAAGACCCATTAGAGACAGATGGGCTGTGTGTCCTGTGCGTTTATGGCTTTGTGGCCTCAGAGCTGCCAGGACTTCATAGCTTTCTGGGGAATGCTGGGTCAGCCAAGGGGCTGAAAATAGTGAAAGGAAGAAAATTCCCCCTCGCTGCTCTGGTCTGGGAGTGATTACTGAGGAGAGCGGCATGGAGGGCCCAGTCGTGGGGTCCCTCTCAAGCACACCCTCACCACAGTGGGAATGCGGGTCTCAACCTCCCTAGGCCTCTGTGATTTTTGTCTATCACATGCTCACCTCCAGCAGGGATGTCTATGGTGATGAGATGAGGGAGCATCATAGCACATGTGGCATTTAGTAGGCTTGTGGTGAGTGGACGCTGGCGTCAGTGGAACAGGAGATTAGGCGCTGCGTGTGGACGTACTCACGTGCTGGTGGCATGGGTGGGCAGAGGAGAGAGGGACGCTCTGCAGTTCTCCTGTTGGTCTGTCACCCCCGCTGTTGTGAGCAGAATCCGTGAGTGTATTCTGTTGCCCCAGTCAACTTGGTAGGCTGATTGCTCAATTTTCTGCTTCCACTTTTGATTTCTTAAGAATGGAAAAAGGAATACTTCAGTGACTTTTCTGGTTGATGGCATACATTCCTTGATATCACCTTAATGCTTTTTAATTTCTATGTATTTTGGATGTCGGAGCTTTCTTGACATCTGTGTTTTTATACCTCACCCTCTCTCGTAACTGTTGGCCACACCAGGACCAGAGAGAAGTGACCAGACCGATTGGTAGCAGGGCTAGGACTGGAATTCCCCAGCCTTTTAATGCCCAGCAGGCTCTGTTTTCTGTATTGCACTGCTCTTCCTTATTTTGACACCTGTTAGGACAGTGGATGTGAAATGTAGCTGGGCACTTTTGGGGGTGTGCTAGGAGTGTGGCAGATGCCTCAGACTGGCATTTTCCCCTGGTTCTGAATTCTCATGGCTCAGACTCAGTCTCTAGGCTGCTGACCGGGAAGATACAGGAAGTTGTTTTGTATGGCAAACTATGCCAGGGCATTTTTTTCACCCGGCAATTTATTTGGTTTGGACTGGAATAAATCTCTGATATTGGTTTCTTTGCCAATATTATTAGGGAGTGGAGTCTGACTTGTTACCTTAGCCCGATTCATAGTGCTTAGAATCTCAGTGAGTGTGTGTTGAACTGAGCGGAAGTGTGAGAGCATCTTGAACAGTGGTTTGCAAACCTAGCTGCATCTGGGGGGCTGTGAAAAAAGCATGCGTGCTTACTCCAGACCAGTTGAAATAGAATCTGCAAGAACAGAGCCTGGGCAGCTATAGTGCTGTTAAAAACCCCCAGGTGGTTCGGATATACCGTAAAGGTTGAGAACCACTAATCCACAGTGAATTGGAGGCCTGGATCATAGATGTGCCTTATGCTTCCACCAGCTTAGAATGGTTCTTGTGCTTTAGAACTGTGAAAAAAATGTTATGCAAACAAATGTGGAAATAGCCAAATGCCACATCCTGTTACTACCTGCCATGAAGTATATTTACCAGTTATTCACTCTATTCTGATCTCTACCCATTCCACCGTTTCTTCATGGAACAATAATTTGACAGTTGGTTATGCAGAACCAGAGTAAGTCTAGTTTGATTGGCAGGAAATGATTTTGGGTATGAAGTACTCTTTAGGCATTTATTGAACTCTTGTTTGTATCACCTCTGTGCTGGACAGTTTATAAATATTACTTCTTTAAGCAAGGCCTATGGAGTCAGGCTGCCTGGGTTTTGCTAACTAGCTGTGTCATTTGGGGCAAGTTTTTAAGCTTATATAAATCTGACTTTCATCTATGAAATGGGATGACAAGGGGTCATTATCATCTCACAGGATCGTGCAAATGTGTGTGTAAAGTGCTTAGTTTGGTGCCTAACACATAGCAACTACTCAGTAAAGTTATTATTACACCATCATCATCAAATTTAAATATAAATATTAAGAGTTAATAAATTTGTAAAAGGTACTATACGCTTACCCCTTGAACCAAAGGCTACTTTAGTTTTAAGTGGTTGGGTTAATTTATCACTTAAATATTGGCCTCTTGAATACCTTGAATTTCAATTGAACATAGCCAGAGGATTTCATAATTGGACCGTTGCCTCTGGAAGTTAGAGCTTTGTTTGGTTTCACTTCCTACACTAAGCATGTGGCTGCACGCACCTTTATGGTGACTTCTGGTACTGGGGAATCAAAGCTTCATTCGCTTCTTTGGAGGAGATGATCTTGTGCTATACGAAGCACTCAGACTTCCTTAACTATGTACCATCCAGACAAGACCAGGTGCTTTCCATGGCAGCCTGTCCTTTTCTTAGTTCTCTCATCAATCTAGCCTGTTCCTTCTATTCTTCTTTATACTAGAACTTCTCTTTGAACAAGGAATGTTGTTTTGTCACTGCTAGGTCCCCAGCAATTAGTAATGCCTAGCACATACTAGGTGCCTCCTGAATGTGAATAGGTGATAATCTAGCAGAACACAAGATAAATGCGTGGGTTGAGATTTAAGCTGTGTGGTATGAATGCTGCATTGGCAAACTTATTAAACCAATTTTCTTAATACAAGTTTAACATGTCTTAGTAACTGACTTAGTTAAGTAATCATTTACTGAGTGTCTTCTAGGCCAGACAATGGGAACAGAAAGGTAATAATATATGATTCCTGCCTCATGCGCAGGAAGTCTAATGCGATGGACAGACACGTGCCAATGGCTGCCATGGAATATGATGAGTATTAAGATAAAGGGACACCCTGTGTGCCCTTGGAGCATAGAGCAGGGCTTGTGTTCTGGGAACATGGGCTCCATTTGCAAACACAATTTAAATTAATTTTCTTTTTTCTTTTCTTTTTTTTTTTTTTGAGACAGAGTCTTGCTGTGTTGTCCAGGCTGGAGTACAGTGGTGTGATCTTGGCTCACTGCAACGTGCTCCCCCCAGGTTGAAGCAATTCTCGTGCCTCAGCCTCCCGAGTAGCTGGGATAACAGGTGTGCACCACCACGCCCGGCTAAGTTTTGCATTTTTAGTAGAGATGGAGTTTCACCATGCTGGCCGGGCTGGTCTTAAACTCCTGACATCAGGTGATCCTCCCGCCTCAGCCTTCCAAAATTCTGAGATTATAGGCATGTATGTGTTCATCCTTTTAAATATCTGTGGATAGCACTTAACTTTAAATGGGTACTAATTAAACTATTGAATGACTTTAGTATGGATTGAATGACTTTGCTTGGGCCTCGTTTTTAATTTCCTTCATTAGAGGAAAAAAAAAATGCAAGTTGAATATCCCTTATCCAAACTGCTTGGAACCAGAAGTGTCTCAGATTTTTTTATATTTTTGGATTTTTGAATATTTGTATTATGCTTGCTGGTTGAGCATCCTGAATTCAAAAATCCAGAATCTGAGCTGCTCCAATGAACATTTCGTTAAGTGTCACGTCAGCACTCAAAAAGTGGTGGATTTTGGAGTTTCTGGTTAGGGAGACTCATCCTGTATAGGTGCTGGATTGTTGCAGGAGTTCTGGACCAGATGTTAGGTGACTAGGCTTTGGTTTTCGCTTTGTTACTAAACAGGCTGTTTTCTTCCATAAGCTCAGCTTTAGATCCCCCGGTTGTCAAAGAAGGGGATGGGCCATCTGATGTTTAAGGCCTCTGTTAGTTCTGACTTGGAGACACCTGGCTTCAGTTCATCTTCCTTAGGAGTGAATAAAGAATATGGGAATTTTGAAATTGTTAGTCAACAGTTACAGGGTTGTTGCAGCCTGGTTCTGGGTAAAGGTCATGTTTAGTGAGCCTGGGGAGAAGCACTGGTTTAGCTGTCAGCTGAGTAGGGTAAGCGGTCCTCTTAATTTTCCTCTGTTTTAGTGAAAGCATTGTTAAGGGTCACAGCGTTAGTGGAGCTGGCTGGAAAGAGGAGGGGAACTCACTCTTACAGGTTATATTGAATGCCTTTTCAGTCACTAAATGCTTTTTATGATATGTTTTTCAGGATTTCAGTGTTGTATGATTTCTCTGTGTTAAGCACAGGAAATTTAACATCAGCAAAAAAGAATGCTCTTTCTTTTTTTTTTCCTCTTTGAGATGGAGTTTTGCTTTTGTTGCCCAGGCTGGAGTGCAGTGGCATGATCTCAGCTCACTGCAACCTCGGCGTCCTGAGTTCAAGCGATTTTCCTGCCTCAGCCTCCTGAGTAGCTGGGATTACAGGTGCCCGCCAGCATGCCCACCTAATTTTTGTATTTTTAGTACAGACGGGGCTTCGCCATGTTGGCCAGGCTGTTCTTGAACTTCTGACCTCAGGTGATCCTCCTGCCTCGGCTTCCCAAAGTGCTGGGATTACAGGTGTGAGCCGCCCCGCCCGGCCTTGAATGTTCTTTCTATGGGAATCTACAAAAGCCAGCTTTGGAGTTTAGTGGCAGAAAACCTCTTCTTCATTGTTTAGCTGTGCTGTGAGCTTGGAGGGCTTCAAGCCCAGCTGAAAAAGCTGTAGTATTTTATGTCAGTTGGCTGTCTTAGAGAACTTAATGAGCACTGGGCTGGAGTGATACTGTCAGAGTTCATGAGCTGTTTGAGGCTCTCAAAGCCTAGATACTGGGGTTGCCCAAATACATCGGCTGGACTCACTATTTCTCTCGGGAGTAAGGGTGTGGAAAATGCTGTGGTCTTAACTCCGCTCTTAATTTTACAGTGCTGTTATGAATGGTAAGAATGATTTCATACGTTTGTATTTTGCTTCGTAATTCACAGAAAATTTTAAAATCCATTATCTGATTATTCCCTCAGCAGTTCTGTGAAAAAGGCAGAGCAGTTTTCATATCTTCTGTTTTCCCGTGATTCTCTTGTGGCTCACAGAAGCTAAGAGCCTTCACCAAGGTCATAGGGTGAATGAGTCGCAGAGCTGGGAGTAGAGGCTCAGGCTTCTAGGGACCCTGTTTCCTCCTCAAATAGCTCGCTCTAGTGGCGCTATGCTCAGGTAACTGCGCATGCTCGGTTTGGTCTTTTGTAAATCTCTGCCCCATTTCGGGGGAGGTTCTTGGGAGGCTTCTATTCATTTTGGAGCATTTAAGTATCGTGTCCTCTCTCCCTCCTCCCAGATGCATGGGCATTTCTGCAGGCCCCCAGGCTGGCGCTTGTGCATGGGGGCGTCTCCTGCCTCCACGTTGTTTGTATGCCCCTTCTGAAGGTGCTCTTCCCCGCATGGAGCCCCCTCGTGCCTGCCTCCACACTGCAGGCTGTTCGGTAAATGTTACTGACTCAGCATCATTGTTTTCTAGAAATGGGATGGGATATGGATGCCAAGTTCTTTTCTGTGTGAAGGCTGCGATTGTATCATCTTGCCTTCCCCGTGTGTGCTCCTTGAGGGTGTCGTTGTGCTGCAGTCATCTGTGTTCCCTAGGGTGCCTCCCTTGGAGTCCCGGACATAGCAGACACGCAGTCAGTGCTCATGGCCTAAATGAGAGGAAGGCCAGCAGAGCCATTAAATCTGGAAAATGACAAATGAGGGAAAGGAATTTTTATTTAAGGCATGTGAAAAACAAATCTTTTTAGAAAAGTTGACCTGTTTCTCAACTGGAGTTGAATTTCAGCTCAGAAAAGCAGCTGTGTGCCCAGAGGGCTTTGGGATTTCCGTTTGTGACAGATGAATTGAATTTGTTGTTGTATGAATGTATTATCCTTTTGTGGTTTTATTAGGCCTTTCTCCCAATGGAATTGATTTTTCTATAAAAGTCACACTTCCTTTTTGAGAAGTGTAACACTAATTGTATGGGATGGTCTCCCAAAAGATTACCTGCCAGGAACCAAACACACTGCCTCAGACTCACGGTCCCTGGTTTCTGCCTGTGCAGCTGCAGGGCAGAGAGGCACGCTCGAGCTGAAATCAATACGCATGTCTGCATCTTCTTTCTTGATTGCTGTTCCGTCTCTGAGCTGGCCTGCCTTCAACGTCTAGGAGCTTGGTGTGTGTAGATACATTACGGTATGGAGGAGGGATATGGTGTTGCAACAGCCAGGAGGCTCGCTGAAGTCTCTGTTCTCTTTCTGCTCACTGCTCTTGATTTGTTTTTCTAAGACCACCAGAGCGGGCACAAAAGAACCAGCGACTAGGCAAGTGTAGGAGCAAAACTGCAAGTTTATTTTGGTCACCTAAGGTGTGGGGAAGAGGTCTGTCGGCCTCTGGCAAAGAAGGCCGACAGAGTCCCCCGGTGGGGCTCTCGGACGGAGTTCCCACAGTCCCGACATCCCGACAGGAGTGGGGCTGTGAGAAGGCCACGTGTGGCGTCCCTCCGGAGCGGCTTTTCTAGGAGTGGGAGGGCAATAGGCGGGGCACGGGCGTGTCAGGGGGCGTTCCGCAGGTGTGACCAGGTAAATCTTGGTCTCTTCGGATTGACATCACCTGGCACATGCCTAGTTGGTCTGCACCTTCCCGGGTCGCCAGCTGCATTTTCGCGCGTGTGGGAAAAGTTGGGGGGGGGGATGAAGAACCCGGAAGTGCACCATCTTGCCTCCGTTCATCCAAACAGCTCTGACTTTGTATAAGTCACATTTGTAGGGCTGTGCACAGTGGCTTACACCTGTAATCCCAGGACTTTGGGAGGCTGACCTGGGAGGATCTCTTGAGCCCAGAGTTTGGAACCAGTCTGGGCAACATGGTGAAACCCCATCCCTAGAAAAAATAAAAATTAAAAAATTAGCCAGGTGTGGTGGCTCATGTCTATAATCCCAGCTAGTGGAGAGGCTGAGGTGCGAGGATCACTTGAGCCTGGGAAGTTGAGGCTGCAGTGAACCATTATCATGCCACTGCACTCCAGCCTGGTCAGAGCAAGACCTTGTCTCAAAAAACACAAAAACAAACAAACAAAAACCCATTTGTAATAGTGGCAGTAGTTAACTTTTGAAAGTTTGGAGAAAAGTTCCTAAATAACCTGTGACCATGGACAACTTCCTTAGCCTTTCTCTGCCTTAGTTTCCTCATCTATGAAAAATGAGAGAATATGGTGCTGATCTTACAGGATTTCAACGAGAACCAAACGAGATCAAACTGACATCGTAAGTGCACACTCAGTGTTATTATTTCAACATTTTAGAGGAAAAAGAATGCTAATGGGTCACTATGGCTAAACATAGTCTATCACTGGCGTTACTCATGGTATTGGAAGGAACTTGAATTCCATATAGATAGTGTGATGGAGAAAGTATTTTGGGCATTGGCAGTATTGGACATGTCTGTCCTGTGTAGAGAGCCATTTCCACTTGTTTGTTTAAATGTTATGGGAAAGGCCGGGCGCGGTGGCTCAAGCCTGTAATCCCAGCACTTTGGGAGGCCGAGACGGGCGGATCACGAGGTCAAGAGATCGAGACCATCCTGGCTAACACGGTGAAACCCCGTCTCTACTAAAAATACAAAAACTAGCTGAGCGAGGTGGCAGGCGCCTGTAGTCCCAGCTACTCGGGAGGCTGAGGCAGGAGAATGGCGTAAACCCGGGAGGCGGAGCTTGCAGTGAGCTGAGATCTGGCCACTGCACTCCAGTCCGGGCGACAGAGCGAGACTCCGCCTCAAAAAAAAAAAAATATGTTATGGGAAAAGCAGTCGACTCTGTGCTCTCTGCTGGACAGCTTCAGTCTCCGCGTATTGATTTGGCTAATGGTCGCTTGCTGTCATCATGGCAGCAGCAGTTGAAGGACAGCTTGTCTTGATTTGCATTTTTGGGTGTTTGTGCTATTTCTTTTTTTTTTTTTTTTTTTTTTTTTGAGACGGAGTCTCGCTGTCACCCAGGCTGGAGTACAGTGGCCGGATCTCAGCTCACTGCAAGCTCCGCCTCCTGGGTTCATGCCATTCTCCTGCCTCAGCCTCCCGAGTAGCTGGGACTACAGGCGCCGGCCACCACGCCCGGCTAGTTTTTGTATTTTTTAGTACAGACGGGGTTTCACCGTGTTAGCCAGGATGGTCTCGATCTCCTGACCTTGTGATCCGCCCGTCTCGGCCTCCCAAAGTGCTGGGATTACAGGCTTGAGCCACCGCGCCCGGCCCTGTGCTATTTCATTAAGACATGGAAGCCTGTTTATGGCAAGCTGGCAAATTCAGCAAAACATGGAAAAACCTGTTAGCACAGTTTGCACGTGTGCGGGCACAGAGCAGCCAAATAAACACACACATTTTTCTGTGTTTTAAAAACTCTCTGAAAAAAAAAGAAAAAGACATTAAACCATTGCCCAGATGGTTTATAGGGCTAGAACTTTTTCCGTGAAGTACATGAGTATGGCTGTCAGACATCTGAAACCCGAAGCCATCTTAAAACATCATTTTGATGCTACCCCCTACCCGCCTTTTTTTCCATTTGTAAGGGACAAGGATCCAGGAAGGAAAGTATCAGCTTACAAAGGCTTTTATTACAATTAATTGTTCATGTTCTTTCTTTTGGTATCTTACTCTCTGTTTACATTTTTTTATTGTTACTTTTTTTGATACAGAGTCTTGCTCTGTCACCCAGGCTGGAGTGCAGTGGTGTGATCTCAGCTCAGTCCAACCTCTGCCTCCCAGGTTCAAGGGATTCTTGTGCCTCAGCTTCCTGAGTAACTGAGATTACAGGCATGTTACACTACGTCCAGCTAATTTTTTTGTTTTTAGTAGAGACAGAGTTTCGCCATATTGGTCAGGCTGATCTTGAACTCCTGAACTCAGGTGATCTGCCTGCCTCAGTCTCCCAAAGAGCTGAGATTACAGGTGTGAGCCACGCACCCGGCCGCTGTCTCCATTTTGTAACGCTAGCATCACCCCAGTGTAGGGTGGCTAGGGGTATTCTTCTTTCCTGTTTCCTGGTGTATTTTCCTCTACAGCATTGATCACTCTTTAACATACTTTTTGGTTGTCTGTCTCTACCTACAAAAATATATGTTCCCTGTTATATCACCAGTGCCTGACACGTAGATAGTGAGTCAATATTTGTTGGATGAATGAATGAATGAATGGGCTGAAAGAACCTTATTCTTCTTTCTTCTGTCACTTCACACCAAATGCTTTTGGAAAATGCTATATGAACAGGGATCATAAGCAGGAGAGGTTACACACATTGCTGTGGGATAGCCCATCATCCTCAGATACTTGTCTGGAAGGAGGTGGAGTACTTGAGTAGAAATGATACAAGATAACTTCTTCAGGAAATCAGCCAAGTGTCACCGCTTTTCACACAGGTGTGTGATGTTTGCGTATGTGTGTATGAAGAGCTGTCATGGCCTAGAATCACGGGCCTTTAGATCCCTTGTACAGATAGAAAAGTAAAGGTGGAGGCCCAGGAGTGCTGCAGGCCACCGAGGTAGAGTCCCTGTCTGTCCTTCTCAGTGTCCGGTCACTTCTCACTGCACTCACCTCTTTACTGCTAAAGCCACTTTCCCTGCCTCTGAATGGGTAACCACGAGGGAGAAAATGTACTCCAGGCTCACAGTTTGTGGAGAAAAAGCCCAGCAGTTGAAAATAATGTTCACAAAGTTTGTACCTAGAAAAAGTGGCCGTTTCTATCATGTCTTTGAATTTCCCTGTTTCTCATACATTTTATAAACAAGACAGTAGAAGGAGATTCGGGAACAGCAACTTTAGAACAAGGGGGAAAAAATCAAACCTAGAGCACTCCAGTTTCTCTTTTTTTCTCAGTTTAGGACTGAGGCACTTTAGCTTCCTGTCTAAGGAACTACTCAAATCTGATTAGAAGCCATTGTGGGCTGGTAATTATCCATAATTTTAGGAAGACAGATGCAGCACCAACTCTGTTCTCTAATAGCAGGCTTATTAATTTTAAATTTGCATGGCAGGAGAAGCAGATGGTGAGGTGGGATAAGCGTTCAGATGCTTGGTCATTGATAGCTTTTTAGTTCCACGTATCACACGGGGATTTGGGACCCAGGAAGCCCTCTGAGAGCTGATGACTATCTGTCCCCTAAACAGCTGGGATATTTTTCATCCTGAGCTCAGAAAGATTGCTCCTACTGCAGCCAGGGAAGACAGGTTGTTGACTGGTTAGAAATCATAGCAGGTTATTTTCTCCATCTGCAGTTCGCAGTTGGAAAGCAGAGCTATCAAAAAGTTGTCTTCTCTATTGTATTTCAAATCTGGGTGTTTAAAAAATTATGTAAGCAAATTAAGCATTTCTTTAATGGTAGTTGTGTGTGTTCTTGATGCGAATGAGAGGTGCATTCCCTTGTAAAATCCCTGGGACTTTATAGGAGGATGTGAGCCTTAGAACCGAAGTTGGTTTTCTAGATGATCATGTAGACATGATGCTGAGCACTAGACAAAGATGTTGATTGAAGCGATTTAAAAAAAATTTTGTCTGAGTTCAGATTTTACACCAATATTTAGAAAATCAGCAAAAGAACTTGGAGTAATGTTCTCAGGCATGCAGTTCAGCCCCCTGCCCACATTGTCATAAAATCCGAGTGTGAGTACAGGGAGGCGCATTCCTTTCTGTTCTCATCACAGGTCCTTTGCTGGCTCTGCACCTGCCTGTCATGCACGTCCGTGTGAAGAGACCACCAAACCGGCTTTGTGTCAGCAATAAAGCTTTTTAATCACCTGGGTGCAGTTGGGCTGAGTCCAAAAAAGAGAATCAGCGAAGGGAGATAAGGGTGGGGCCATTTTATAGGATTTGGGTAGGTAAAGGAAAATTACAGTCAAAGGGGGGTTGTTCTCTGGTGGGCAGGAGTGGGGGTCACAAGGTGCTCAGTGTGGGAGCTTTTTGAACCAGGATGAGCCAGGAAAAGGAATTTCACAAGATAATATCATCGCTTAAGGCAAGGAACAGTCATTTTCACTTCTTTTGTGGTAGAATGTCATCAGTTAAGATGGGACAGCGCATTTGCACTTCTTTTGTGATTCTTCAGTTACTTCAGGCCATCTGGGCATATATGTACAAGTCACAGGGGATGCTGTGGCTTGGATTGGGCTCAGAAGCATGACATTGCCCTCTTCCCGACATTCCCTACCTTTTCCCTCCTGTGCAGTTCTCTCACAAAGTGAATGGCCTCAGCCACAGCTTCTCTGCAGCTGCATCAGACTGTGGCGACAGGAGTGGTGGCTGCTGCAGGGCCTGCTGTCCCCACGGAGCCCGGTCTTGCTTGCCGCTGCAGCCTGGTGATCATTTTGCACCTCAAGTATGTAATTCTACAGAATGAGAGCCAACATGCTGGGGATGGGGCGTCTTTATCACGGTGCTCTGCATAATTTAATCTTGGGTAGAAAGTATGGACAAGTATGTGATACCTGTGGTTTGATGTCAGAAGGACGTTGTGAACTTGATGTGGACTGAGGATGTTAAGGTGCAACAGGTACCCCGGCTTCATTAAATGAGACTTCCCCATCTCCCTGCCAGGCATGCACAGGTGTATGGCCACATCTTATGTGTTATCCTTATCTAGAGTGCGCCTTGTCGTCATGCTTAAAGTTACATGATGATATTCTTCCTCGTAGAGTAGGTCCCAAACCGCATTCAACACAGAAATGTACTCTTGCTATTATACATAGAAAGTGCTTTCATATACCAAGTGGGAGAGCAGTCCTAAAATCTGGGCTGGAATCGCAGAAGGAAGGCAGTGGAAAGCAACAGATTCCCTAGTCCAAAGCAGATTTTTGATGAACCTAGAAACAGGACCAAGAGAAGTGAATTTGCCTAAGGCCCTGAGAGTGTCTCATGGTAGGATTTGAACCTAGCAGTTTCTTGACCTATTTCTTTAAATGATTAGTCATGCTTCCTCTGATTCCTATATAAACATATTCCTCATTCATTCTTTGTTTCAGTGAATTATTGCGGTGCTACCACGTAACAGTATTTGAGTCAAAATGTGGCAGTGTTTATCCCTTTCCAAGGTTTTTAGTTGCCCAGTTTGTCAAAGTTGTGCTAACAGTATCTTGTTGGTTGCAAGGTGTCCTTTCAGAAGCCAATTGTGTGGTGTATTTATGTTGATTGTTGGAGGTAGTTTGGTTAGAACCTACTTCGAGTGGTTGGTGTGGACCTGGGGGACAGTGACAGCTGCCTGCTTCATGGGCAGAGATGAAGTAATTGCTTCCTGGGAAGTACCATCCTCCTGGCCACACTCTCCAGCCCATTTCGTTTGTGTTGGTTTCCTTGGCATCTGCACGTTTCTGGCTTCATGTGAGTCTCATTTATTTGAGCATATGACTTCAGGCTGTGGGGAAGAATGGCCATTTTAGCACAGAGATGCACACAAAGGAACAACTGGCTGAATGTGAGTGAAGATATTTTTAGGGGGGTTTCATTTCTTTTATTCTGTAACAGGCAGTCTGGGAAACATTCTGGATATGTGGCCTGCGCTGTCACAGTTCCTGCAGGATCGCAGATCTTTGGAGATTGTAGTGATAACTGTTATCATTGAGAATGTCATTCTCGCAGGCTCTAATAAGTCAGGATTTATTCAGTGTTAATTTCTGAAAGACAACTGTATTTCTAGCGCGAATCCATGTTAGACATTTCTCCTGGCAGTGTTGCTGGGGCTATTCCCGTGGCTTAGTCTTAGGGAAGCACACGCCTTTGAATACTGCTGAAGCTGTGAGTACCCAAAGCGCACCGGAGTACTTTTGCCATACGGGGTGTTAGTCACTGATACACGTCTCAGTCAGACCTGATGGATTCTTGACCCCTTTCTTTTTAAATTTTTTAATTTTTATTTTTTATTTTTGTTTCTTAAGAGCACAACCCCTCAGGTGGCCACCATGAATCTCTGGTGTTTTCAGTTGGCTGCAGCCTATTTGCTATCTCTGGTTCAAACATATTCGAAGCCTGATGATGCTTCCCTCTGTTCTTCTGCTGTGTGACCTCCGCGCCCGCAGGGTTCAAGACTGTCAGAGCTGGGAGCCCCCTTCACAACTACCAGGGTTTCTGGAACCTCCTTTATCTAGCCCTGGGGATGGAAGAGATGTCATCAGAGGTGAAGGCTTATTAGGTTTACATGCCATTGATAACGAATGTGGTTTTCTTTTATATAAGGGGAGCTTCTTATAATGTGCTTTAGTAGGGTAAAGAAGCTTTTGAGGTTTGCTTTCTCTGGAAAGATAATTTGTGATCCTGCTGTTGCTTTCAACAAAAATGTAATTTGGATAGCAGTGCATGTTGTATTACTGAGCACTGGCTGACAAATGGTTCTTGAATCGTCAACTCCACCACTGTTTATTGAATGGCATATGTGTGCCAGCTGTAGTAGGAACTTGCTAGGCTCTAGGACTAACCCTTATGAAATGGGGGTCCTGGGGGAAGCAAATGCATATAACTATAAACGTTTGAGGGGATATCAGAGGGGGTGACTATAGGTGCAAAACTTCGTTCATTCATTGCCCCATCTAGGAGGTTTTGTGTCTTAGCAGCGTGTTCCATAGCAACATATCCGTGTATCAAAATATTCATCATATTATTTTGAAATTCTCTGCTTAGGTATGTGTTTTTTTCCGACAAAGTTTAGAACTGGTTAAGGACAGCTATGGGGTTGTATTATATATATCTACACACACCACATATATTTATATATATATACATTACCATTGTAAATATAAAATATATATTAATATACATGCACACATATATATTCCTCTATATATATACAGACACACCACACACATATATATACACACACACATATATATGAAATATATATGAAATACACACACACACGCACACACAATTCTACTGTCAAGCACAGAAAGTCAAAACTAGGCAAGAGTTGTTTTAGTGTTCATGAAAAAATAGATGTGCTTAGTTGAGAGTGGCCTTAAGTTGCCAGGGGAAAGACAGGATGGATTCACAAAGGGAGATAGTGGTTTTTTTTTGTCTTTGTTTAACTCTTGAATTCGAAATAATCCAGACTTATTGAAAAGTTGCAAAAATAGTACAGAGAATTCCAATATACTCTTCCCTCAGATTCCCCAAACATTTCACCGCATTTGTACTTTCTTTTTCTCTCTCTGTGGATATAATTTTTTTTTTTTCTGAAATGTTTGAGAGTGGAAGCTAGAATGCAGGGCAGAGTGAAAGGCGGAAGGAGAGAGGTGGGTTGGGAGGCTTTTTTTTTTTTTAACCTTCTGTTTTGCTCTTGTCACCCAGGCTGCAGTGCAATGGCACGATCTCGGCTCACTGTAACCTCTGCCTTCTGAGTTCAAGCGATTCTCCTGCTTCAGTCTCCCGGATAGCTGGGATTACAGGCGCCCACCACCATGCTCGGCTAATTTTTTGTATTTTTAGTAGAGGGGTTTCACCATGTTGGTCAGGCTGGTCTTGAGCTCCTGACCTCTGATGATCCACCTGCCTTGGCCTACCAAAGTGCTGGGATTACAGGCGTGAGCCACTGTGCCTGGCGATTGGGAGGCTTTTGCAGTAACCCAGATCGCTATGATGAGGGCTGGACCTGGTTGGAAATGATAAGAAAGGTGAGAAGTGGTTAGGTCTGGCATATATTTTGAAAGGAGAGTTTAAATGGGTTGGATGACAAGAGAGAGAAAAAGAAGTTTTAAGGATGATGTCAAGATTTTGGCCTGAGTAACTGGAAGACGAGAGATGCTGTTATTGGGATCGGGAAGACTATGGGAGGAGTGGGTTATAGCAGGGGGAATCAAAAGTGTGTTTTCGGCATGCTAAATTTGAGGTCCAAAAAGGGATGTCAAGAAGTGTTGGCTTGGTGCAGTGGCTCACGCCTGTAATTCCAGCACTTTGGGAGGCTGAGGCAGGCAGATCACCTGAGGTCAAGAGTTCTAGACCAGCCTGATAATTATTCAAATCGATCATTGATGTTTACTAATTAATCATATTATTGCTTCTAATACCGTAGGGAGTGTACACCTACCTGTGATGTTGTTCCTAATATCCAGGGACAGAGAGCATGATCTTAGTTTTAATATCGTAGTAGGTGAACACTCACCCTGTGACACTGATCCTAATATCCGGGGGTAGAGTATGACATGACTCCCAACATAGCAATGAATGGACAACCACCTGGTGATATTACTCCTAATATTCACAGAACAAGTGTATGATATTACTCCCAATATCGCAGGGTGGATACAGCTCTTCTGTGATATGGTTCCTAGTATCTGGAGGGGGAGAGGATGATAACAATTCCAGTATCGCAGGCTGTGTTCACCCACCCTGTGATATTGTTATTAATATCCTGGAAGGGAGAGGATGATATGACTCCCCATAGAGCAGGAGGCGTACATCCAGCCTGGGATATTGTTCCTAATATCCATGGAGAGGAGAGGCTGATATTACTCCCAATATGGCAGGGGCTGAACATCCACCCTGTGATATTCTTCTCCATATTCCAAGTCTGAGAGGTTGATATGATTCCCAGTATCGCAGACACTGTACACCCCCATGTGATACTCTTCCTGATATCCGGAAGGGGAGAAGATGGTATTAATCCCCATATCGCAGGAGGTGAACACCCACTCTGATATCTTTCCTAGTATGCAGGGGGAGAGGGGATAATATTATTCCAATATTGCAGAAGATGTACACGCCCCCCCGTGATATTGTCCTTAATATTCCAAGGCACAGAAGACGATGTTACTCCCAATATCGCAGAAAGTGTACACCCCCCAGTGATGTTGTTCCCATGATCCAGGAGGGAAGAGGATGATATGACTTTCAACCCCTGCACCCTGCAATGCTCTCACCCTGCAACACCGACACCCAGCTCAACCTGACATGGGACCAGAGGTGCTGGCTGGGGGTGTTCATTGCTTCTCTTTTTTCCCTTGCCAGACTCAGTAGAGGAAGCTGAGAAGGAGCAGCCACAGGAACAAGGTAGGTTTTGCCCGTGTCTCAGGCTTCCTCTGGTTATGCGCTGGGCCTTGGAGTAACGCCGGAGGAGGGGACAGAGCTGAGTACTTTGGGCATTGGATGCGGCTGTCACCCCTCCGTGGTGTGGGCCGGGGGCTTGAGGAACATCGCCTGAGGTGGGCCTGAACCTCCCGTCTACTCTGGCACTGGAGGCCGTGGGGTCCCACACTTCTTCCAATGAACATGCTGACCGCCGCCTGGTCCCCGACCGAGGTGGGGCATCCTTTCCACTGCTGGGGCCCACATGGAGCTGTGGGTCCCTTTTTCATGACCCGGAGAAGCTGCAGTTCACCTTGTGCTCTGCCTCAGAGATGGGAGGCCACACTGCCCTCAGCGGGTAGCAGAATTCAGAGCCTTAGGTTGCAGGGGCCTCAACTGAGGTCCCTGAAGGGTCTGCTCCTTCCTGAGGGGAGCAGGGAGGGGGTGGTTCCACCCTCTGCCAAAGTCACTGGAGCAAAGGCACGTGGCTCTCCAGCTGCCCCGGAGGCCAGGGTAGTGGCTGGGAGGGGCTGTGTGCCTCTGCTGAGTAGGGGAGATTTCTTAGCTAATCTAGTGTACTCAAGTCAGACATTTGCCTCTAAATCATATTTATTTATTTATTTTAATTCCAAGGCTTTACAGATGAATAAGGAGGCAGTTTGTATTGAAAATACTTTTTACATGTGAGCTTGAAACAGAGAGTCTGTTTCAATCTAGGTGTTTTCCTTCCCAGTAATGCCTCCTTTCATCCCAGGTTTTCCAACAGGAAATGCGCTTGTTTGCTCACCTCTGGGAGGGGGCTTTGGCTAGGAATCCACCAAAGCCAGCAGGCGTCAGTGGGCTGCTGGAGCAGGCTGGCCTTTGTGAACCCTTTAGGAACTGTGGGCTTCAGGTTTTCAGACCATCCAAGGTAGCCTCAGAGGCCTGGAAGCTTTCCCATCCTTCCTGCAGGGATGGTCTGTTTCCCTGCACGGAGCTTGGTACCTGGGTACAACACCCCTGTCCTGTGCCGTCGGTGGCTTTACCAATTTTGCATAGCAGCTTTTGAGCTGATCCATAGCTCTGATTGGCTGTTGAGGATTTCATGGATTCCGGTACCCCACCGGGGGCTCAATATGCTGAGAGAAGTTACATTTGTAGTTGTGGTGCTGCATACACATGGGTCCAGTTAGAAGGCTTTGATTCTTTCGAAAGGGAAAGGCATCTCTGAGGGATCGCTGAGCTGACATAGTCTCCTCAAACCGTGCTGTCAGGTGGGCGACAAAGCAGGACAGGAGGGTGGTTTCATAGGAGAGTCGGGCCACGGGCCTGCGTGTTCTCTCTGTCCCCATAGTGCCAGAGTTCCTACGTGCTCCAGGCCCGGGTTTGCATTGCACATAATTCTCAAAGGCTCATGGCAAGCTGCGCCAGGGACACAGAGGGCCGGGATGTGGGGACCCTGCCCCCAGTGGACCAAGGACTCACTGCTGGACTCTAATCTGTCTAGGTGTTTTTGTGACTTGCAGAAATACCTCCACCTTGCCTGGGCCTGGAGCCACAGGAGACCCTTCCGAAGGTGAGGAATGTTCTGGAACAATGCAAGACCTGCCCAGGTTGCCCCCAGGAGCCAGCGTCCTGGGGTCTCTGTGCGGCATCCAGCAACGTGAGCTTGCAGGACCCCGGGGAGCCCTCCTTCTGATTGGAAGCTGAAGAAGACTGGGAGGATCCAGAGGCCCTGAGCTCACGGCTGCTGTTCCTGAACACCCCCGGATACAAGGCCAGCTTCCGTGGCCTATACAACGTGGCGCTG
This sequence comes from Trachypithecus francoisi, assembly GCF_009764315.1. NCBI lineage: Eukaryota > Metazoa > Chordata > Mammalia > Primates > Cercopithecidae > Trachypithecus > Trachypithecus francoisi. Next base: position 17,239,695 of record NW_022681474.1, on the reverse strand, counting down.
CCATGGCTGAGCGGCATGTTCTGCAGCTTTAGTGACAAGGAGGAGCTGACTGGGCACCTGGCACAGGCTCGAGGGGCGGCCAGGAAAGCTGGCCTCCTCCTGGCCCTGGCCAGGCTCTGCTTCCTCCTGGGGCAGCTGTGCAGCAGGAGGCTCAAGCTGTCCCAGGCCTGGGTGTACTTTGAGGAAACACTGGGGACCCTGGAGGGCAGCTTCGGGGACCTGTTACAGGTGGTGGCTGTGTACGCCAACCTGACCAGCATTTACCAGAAGCAGAACCGGGAGAACTTTACACAGGTGGTTCCCAAAGCCATGGCCCTGCTCCTGGGGACGCCTGACCACATCTACAGCACCGAGGCAGATGGGGAGCTCCTGCAGCTGGCGCTGCAGTGGGCGGTGGGTGGCCACAGCCTGCAGGCCGAGGCCCAGGCCTGCTTCCTGATGGCCAGGCACCACGTGCACCTCAAGCAGCCCGAGGAGGCCCCGTCCTTCCTAGAGCGGCTGTTGCTTTTGCACAGGGACTCGGGAGCCCCAGACGCTGCTTGGCTCTCAGACTGCTCCCTGCTCCTGGCAGACATCTACAGCGGCAAGTGCCTGCCCCACCTGGTGCTGAGCTGTGTCAAGGTGGCCTCATTGAGGACGCAGGACTCGCTGGCGGGCTCGCTGAGGAGCGTGAACCTGGTGCTCCAGAACGCCCTCCAGCCCCACAGCCTCCCCACCCAGACTTCCCACTACCTCAGACGAGCGCTGGCCTCCCTAACCCCAGGCACAGGCCAGGCTCTGCGTGGCCTTCTCCACACCAGCCTGGCCCAGCCGTACAGCCACCAAGGCTACTATGGGCCGGCCATCACCTTCATGACGCAGGTGGTGGAAGCCAGTGCTGTTGCCGGAGTCTGTGCCATCGTGGACCCCCTGGTGGCCCTGGCCTGGCTGCACGTGCTTCATGGGCAGAGCCTGGTGGCCTTGAACATCCTGCAGTCTGTCCAGGATGCAGTGGTGGCCAGCGAGGACCAGGAAGGTGTGATTGCCAACATGGTGGCCGTGGCTCTGAAGAGGACGGGCCGGACGAGGCAGGCAGCCGAGGGCTACTACCGCGCCCTATGGGTGGTTTGGGACCTGGGCCAGTGGAGGAACCAGGCAGTGGTTCTGGTCAACTTCGGGACCCTGTGTCTGCACGCGGGTGCCAGCAGGCTGGCCCAGCACTACCTCCTGGAGGCCGTGCGTCTGTTCTCGAAGCTTCCCTGTTTGGAGTGTGGCCAGGACTTCACCCTGCAGCTGGGTCACCTTTGCACCCGCCAGGACCCGGCCCATCAGTGCAAGGGCTACTATGAGTAGGCCTTTCTGGTCACCGTGGAGATGGACCACGTGGAGAGTGAGTGCCCCAGTTCCTCTTGTGCGCCTTCTGGGGCCACTCGGGTCAGGGCACACCTGGGGTTTGTGATTCGGAAACAAGTGGTGGTTTTTCCACCATCGAAAATGCTGAGTCATGGCCAGCAGCAGATGTTGGCAAGCGCCCTGGAGACAGGCGGTTCCCATGCAGGGCCAGGCCCTCTGTGCCCTACTGGGGCAGCCAGCTCTTTCCGGTTTGCTCAGGCACCATCCTGCCTTGAGCACGGAAAGTCCTGCGTGCTGGGAATCCCTGGCCATAACCCTGGGATCAAGGCAGGCGCTGCTGAGCTGGGACTTGGGGCCCCTCCATGAGCCAGGCCCTGAACGCCAGTTCTTGTGCCTGTGTTATCTGCTTGGTATCTCGGCAGCCCTGCGCACCTGTCATCCCACTTCACAGAGGACACAGTGGCGGGTGATTGCCCAAAGCCGCAGAGCAGTTCATGCAAAAGCAGCTCGTGCATGCAGAGTGTGCCAGGCCCCACCCACAAATGAAGCTTGTGGGGTCCTTGGGAGGCAGGTGCTGAGTGTGGGAACGTGAGCTTCAGGCCAGAGAAGCCACAAAAGGGTGAGTGGTGTGATGGCGGGGCAGCACTTGGCCCCGGGTTAGGGAAGCCTCTTTAGTCTGGGACCAGAGGGTTGAGAGGATTTAGTCAAGTACTAGGTGTGGATGAGGGAGTGGTGGTGGGAGGGGCTGGTGTGTAGCCTGTGAGCCCAGGGTGAGCGTGGGGGTGAATGAGCCGGGAGAGTGGATGTGAGTGGGGGTGAGTGAGTGGTGGTGTGTGAGTGGGGATGAGTGGGGCGTGAGTCGTGATGAGTGAGCGGGGATGATGGGGGTGAGTGCGGGAGTGTGAGTGGGATGAGTGGGGTGTGAGCGGGGGTGAGTGAGCGGGGATGAGTGGGGTGTGAGCGGGGGTGAGTGAGCAGGGCTCATACAGGGAGGTGCAGAGTTGGGAGTGGGTGGGTTGGGTGCTGGATGGTGAGAAGCTCTTCTGGAGAGCTAAGCAGGGCCTGGGGCCTCAGGCTGTGGCTTGCCTGTTCCCCAAGAGCACTGGGGAGCCATGGAGTGCTATCGAACAGTCACTGCACAAGGAGCAGTGAACGGACAGTAGGTGGCTAGGGCTGTCCGAAATCTAGGCCACAGAGAATAGATGAGGAAGTTGAGTCCAGGGAAATGGCTGAGACAAGGGATACTGTTGAGTCCCCTCTGCCTTGCAGCATTTTGTCATGGCACAGTGAGACCACTCAGAGGTGCCTCCTGTGGCCTGGACAAGAGCCCAAGGGGCTGTGACCAAACCTGCCCATTTCCCAGCACAGACCTGGCACCCACTCCTGGCCTTAGGAGGGATGAGATTTTGGAAAGGACCGTGTGAAGGGGCCCCGTCCCGCACATCTGCCCAAGGAGGGGTGGGGGTTCATACCCAGGCTTCTTCCCCAGGGGTATTCTCTGATTGGAAGGAGACCCTCCAGGAACCCAGCAACCCAGCCCCCACTGCAGCCTCCGGTGGCTCCTGGCACAATAGCCTGTGGTACCTCCTCCTACGAGCCCTCCCTCCCCGGGTGCTGGGGGATTCAGACTTGGAAATGCAGGCCAGGGAATAGAGATCATGCTTCCCTGTCTCCCCACCCTGCGCTGAACGGTCGAGGAGAATGAGGTGGGGTTGATACCCCACGTGCTTACTTGGGGTCATTTTGAGTCACTTTCGGTAGTTTGTGTCCTTCTAGGAGTTTGGCTGTTGTGTCTAGATGGTCTGATTTGTTGGTGTACAATTGTTCGTAGTGTTTTCATGGAATCCTTTTATTTCTGTCAGGTCGGCAATAATGTTTCCTCTTTCATTTCTGATTTAGAAACTTGGGTTTGTCATTATTTTTTATTAGAGATGGGGTCTCATCATGTTCCCCCAGGCTGGTCTTGAATGCTGGCCTCAGCGATCCTTCCACCTCGGCCTCACAAAGCGCTGGGATGACAGACGTGAGCCATGGTGCTCAGTCTCTGATTGAGTCATTTGTGTCCCATCTTTCTTTTCTTGGTCAGTCTGGTGAAAGACTTGTCAATTTTGTTATTATTTTCAAAAAACCCACTTTTGGTTCTGTTCGCTATCTCTTTTGTTTTTCCATTCTCTGTATTTTTACTTCCCATTTCCACTCTCACGTTTATTATTTTCTTCCTTTTATTCACTTTGGGTTTAGTTCATTTTCTAGTTTCTCAAGGTGGAAGGTTAGGTTTTTGAGATTTTTCTTCTTTCTTTGAATGTAGACATTTACAGTGATAAATTTCCCTTTCAGCACTGCCTTAGCTGTATCTTGGAGTTTTTGATACGCTGTGCTTTTTTTTTTTTTTTTTTTTTAGGTTTTGCTCCATTGCCCAGGCTGGGGTGCAGTGGTGCAATCTTGGCTCACTGCAACTTCTACCCAGGTTCAAGCCATTCTCATGCCTCAGCCTCCCGAGTAGCTGGGATTACAGATGTGCACCACCACACCCGGCTAATTTTTGTAATTTTTTTATAGAGACGAGGTTTCACCACGTTTCCCAGGCTGATCTCAAACTCCTGGACTCAAGCGATCCTCCCGCCTCGGCCTCCCACAGTGCTGGGATGACAGGCGGGAGTCACCACGCTGGCCCGGGCTGTGCATTTGTTTGCATTCTTCTCAAATTAGTTTTCAGTTTCCCTGATGGTCTCTTCTTTGACTCACTGGTTGTTTAGGAGTGTGTAATTTCCACATATTTTTGAATTTCCCATGTTTTCTTCACTGTTGACTTCCAGTTTCGTGCCAGTACAGCTGAAGAACACCTCTGCTTTGGTCTCAGTCCTTCTCCATTCACTGAGGCTCGTTTTGTGGCCTGGCACATGGTCTGTCATGGGGAATGTCCCATGGGTGCTCGAGGGGACTGTGTATTCAGCTGTTGTTGGGTGACGTGTGACAGATGTCCATTTGGCGTACCTGGTTTCCGTTGTTAATCTTACCTGGTTTCCATTGTTAATCTTCGGAATGTTTCTGACACTAGAAAATCAGAAGCTTTCCACTGTTCCCAGCACCCTGACTTTGGGAGAGGACAATGAGCCTGTGGGTTTGGAGCCTGGTTGCATGAAAGAAGCATGTGTGGGAACACCAGGGGCTGGTTTTGAACACCATTCCCCGAACATGATGCCATGTGTGGCAGATATGACACTTGGCTTTGCTCTCCCGGGGTTCCATCTGTGACAGGGGCTACTTGTGCCCCTGGCCTCATCAGCTCAGGCTGAAGGCAGCCCTGGTCCTGGCCAGAGGGACTTTGTGAAGCAGAAATAGATGGCCTGGTGCTGGGGCCGAGCCTGGCCAGGACCTCGGCCCTGGGAGTTGTAAAGAAGGCCGGCCTCTACCATGAGCATGTGCACCAAGCTGTGCCCATGTCACGGTGTGCTCGGCATCTGCCCTTGCACAGGTACATAGCCTGTCTGAGCTCAGGTTGCCCGTCTATGGGGCCCAGGTTCACAGAGGTGTGAAAGGAACGAGCACAGCGCAGGGGCCTCTGAGCCCAGCCAGCCTCGCTTCGATGCTGGGAGGCTGACATCTTCCATTTTGTCTTCTGCCCAGGCCAGCTGCAGGCCGTCCAGCAGCTGTGCTACTTCTACAGCGTCGTCATGCCCAGCGAGGCCCAATGTGTCCTCTACCATGAGCTCCAGCTCTCCCTGGCCCTCAAGGTGGCCGACAAGGTGCTGGAGGGGGCAGCTCCTGGAGATCATCAGTCAGCTCTACCTGTCCCTGGGCACTGAGCGGTCAGGGCTGGCTTTGCAGTGGTGGGGCTGTGGAGGGTGGCAAGGGGCAGGGCAGGGAGGGGGGCACAGGGAAGCTGGCCCAGGGCTGCTGCTGGCTTGTGAGTCCCAGCTTGAGCCTCGCTTGTTGGGTCAAAGGTCCTCTCAACCCCAGCAGAGGCAGTACGTGCACTCTGGGCTGTTCTTCCTACTATGGTGGCTTTTGTCATCTGACCTCTGCCTGCCCCGAATCTTTACTCCTGGCCTTCATCTGTCCCCTTAAATGTGACCACAGCAGCCACCTGTGGCTTCTCTCCCACAGAAGACAGCCAATTGTATCACCTGCTTCCCTGGGGCAGGGTTTCAAGGTCTCACATCCCATATGTGGCCCATTCGGCTTCCCCCGAGCATCCTGACCTGGTGGGGGTAACCATGGCCCTGGCCACCCCACCCACAGGGCCTGGTGACATTGAAAGTGTAGTCCCTAGATGAGCACAGCAGCATCCATGTCACCTAGGAGATGGTGGCAAGTGGGAGTTCTAGGGCCTGCCCCAGGCCTGTGGAGCCAGAAGCTGTGGGGGCAGAGCCAGCAAGCTATACAGACAGGCCTCCGAGTGACCGTGATGCCTGCACACCTTGGGAACCATCGACCTAGATAGCCTCTGAACACTAACGGCTCCTGGTGCGTCTGGAGAAGACACAGGCCATGTCTGGGAGGCAGGGGAGATGGACTAGCACACTCCTCCTGCCACAGGGCAGCATGATGCTCAATTCCCTCAGAAGGATGTCCTTCATCTTTTCCATGCCATGTGTGTTCACCCTGACCCTCCCAGCAGCCTGGGAAGGGCAGAACACTGCACACACAAGAGGGCCGTTCCCAGTCCCCACATTCCAGATTCATCTGTCACCAGACCCACGGGAGGAGGCAGACTGGTTCCAGGAGGATGAGAGCCCTTGTTCTAACACTGCGTCTGATTCCAGGTCCTACAGATACACTCTGGACTACACCAAAGAAGTTTGGGAATTTTCATTGACCTCCAAAAGAGGAGGCGCATGCCTGGCTGCAAGCAGGGAAGATCTATTACATCCTGCAGCAGAGCGAGCTGGTGGACCTGTACATCCAGGTGAGTGGCAAGGGAGGCAGGAGGGCCCCTGTGCTGTTCACTCTGTCCATCCATCCATCCGTTCATCCTTCCATCCATCCACCCATCATCCATCCATCCATTCACCTGTCCACCCACCCATGCATTCATCCTTCCATCATTTATCTGTTTACCTGTTCATCCTTCCATCCATCTATCCATTATCCATTCATCCATCTATCCATTCTTCCATCATCTTCCCATACACCTGTGGGTCCTTCCATCCATCCATCCATCATCCATCTATCCTTTTATCATCCATCCATCTTTCCATCATCCATCCCTCTGTCCATTCATCCATCCATCATTCATCCATCTATCCATTCTTCCATCATCTTCCATACACCTGTGGGTCCTTCCATCCATCCATCCATTCACCTGTCCACCCACCCATGCATTCATCCTTCCATCCATCGACATCCATCCTTTCACCCATCTGTCCATCATTCATCCACCCACCAATCTACCTATTAATCCATCCCTCTATTCATCTGTCCATTTGTTTATCCATACCTTCGCCTATACACCATCTGTGCATCCATATGTACATACATCATCTACCCACCCATACATACATGCACACATCCTTCCAACCACCCATCCATCCGTCTATACATCTGCTCATCCATTCATCCATCCATCTACCCATTCCTAAGCCACTGCTGAGTACCTGTTGTGTGCCTTTTCCCTGCAACTGGTTCCCTCACATCCTCCCCCAGTGGCCAGCATCTTTTCCCTGAGGGCAGAGGTGTGGCCCCTCACAGTGCCTAGCACCTGCTGGTATACAGCACATGCTCAAAGAATGGGACCACTCAGTTAACACACAGAAGAACTTGCTGCAAGAGACAGGTGGCACATCTCCTTACAAAATGAATCTATCAATAGTGGCTGTTTTCAGAGGCCTTCCCAAACACAGTGTGATCTAGAACAATTGTGAAGCCCACGAGCCTGGCGAGGCTTTCATTATTGAGCACCTGCTGTATACCTCCTTGAGCTGAGGAGAGAGATCAAGAGCTCATGGCCAAGAGGGGACCAGGCCCACCCACAAACACTGTTGATGTGTGGCCCTGAGCTGTGGCAGGGATGTGGCAAAGCAGAAAAGAACCAGGGGATGGGCTCCCAGCAATCTGGGGGCCACGGAGACTGAGTGCTGCGGGGGGGGGGGGGGAAGTGGGCTAGGGCTATCCCTGGTGGTAGGATTCATAGGTGTCGGGCTCCTAGGCTGCAGCTGCTCAGACACCTCCTGGCACTCAGGTGCATCAGTTCATTGTCCTTATGCCAGTGGTGGGGCAGCCCTAATGCACAGGTCTGAAAAATGCTCAGGTGTACCTGCAGTGTGTGTGAGGAAGGAGGCTGGTGAAGGTGGGCGTGGTCTCCTCCCAGGTGTGGGTCTTGAGGGAACTTCTGCCTCCTTTCAGGTGGCACAGAATGTGGACCTGTACACAGGCGACCCCAACCTGGGGTGGAGCCGTTTGAGGCAGCTGGAGACATCTTCTTCAATGGGGCCTGGGAGTAGGAGAAAGCCGTGTCCTTCTACCGGGTGAGCTGGCCTGTGGGCTGATGTGGGTGGGCTGCAGGGGGGCACGAGGAGCGCTGAGGCACAGGTGTGGCAGGGCAGAGGCCTCCCACCTGGAGGCAGGGCCACCCATGCACATGCTTAGTTTCCCAGTGGTCTCACCGGGAATGATATTGACCGTGCCCCTGCCTGGGAGAAACACTCGGGTCTGGACATGACAGTGGCTCTACCCTTGCACCTGATGATCTCAAACAACCATGAGTGGAAAGTCCTGTCGTCATCTGGAAGATGAGGACACTGAGGCTCAGAGAGGCACAGGGATATGTCGAAGGACACACAGCATGTCAGTGGGAGGCCCAGGGCCAGCGCCCAAGTCTGCCTGCACCCCGAAACGGGGACGGCTTCTCCCTTCCTCTGAGTTCACGGTGTGGCTCAGCCCTGGGCACAGATAAATGTGGTGTTTTTAGAGCAGAGAGGAGTGCTGGCTCCCCCCAGTCAGACCCCCGGTGCACAGGTGGGAGAGGCTGGTCTGAGGCTGCCAGGTGTAGCTGGATGGGCCTCAGATGACTCTTCAGCCCCCAACTTGGGTGTCTGAACCGTGCGTTATCCCAGAGCACAGAGCTCTGTGGAGGTGCAGGGGTCACTGGGGCGTGGGAAGCTCCAAGCACATGTCTGAGCTCTGAGGAGGGCTCTGGGCAAGGTGGGTGCTGCGGGAAGCCTGACCCCACCTGCCTGTGTGGTAGGACCGGGCCCTGCCCCTGGCAGTGACTACGGGCAACCAGAAGGCGGAGCCGCAGTTGTGCAACAAGCTGGTGGCAATGCTGGCCATGCTGGAGGAGCCCCAAGAGGGCTTGGAGGTTGTCCACATGGCCCTAGCACTCAGCATCACTCTGGGTAAGTCCCCTGAGCGCCCGCCCTGCCAGGACCCACACTTTGCCAGAGCCGAGCCTCCATGTCTGCAGGGCAGGAGCTGAAACAGCTGCTGGATTTTCCCGGTCTCCTGTCCAGGCAGACAGATCTGCCCAGCTGGCTTCCCTGTCTGGCCGTGGGGCACAGCCTGAGGTCTCTCATGTAGCACAGAGCTCCCTGCCTGGCTGAGCTCTGCTTCCTCTGTCTCTTCCCGCTGCTGACCACAAGGGCCGCCCAGTGTGCCCTCTGCCTTCCAGACATGCCAGGCATCTCGGTCCCTGGAGGTGCCAGGCTGAGTGGCACATTCCCTTTGTCTTGTGCCCCTCCCACCCTCATCAACCACACAGCTCTCTGGCTGATGAAATCCCAGTTCCCCTTCCAGCAGCCTGCCCCTTAAGGCCGGGCATCCCCGGGTGCTGTGCCAGGTCGTCTGTCCTCCTCCAGAGACAGGGAACCCTGGGCAGGCTGCATGCCCCAGCGCCTTGTGCCTTGGGGCCCAGTACAGAGTAGTGTGCAGCTGTGTGGGAATGCATTGAATGCAGGCTCCACGGCACTCGCCCTGCAAAGGGGAGGACATCGGAGACAGCCTAGCTCGGTTTGCGCACCTGTGGGGGAACCTGTAGCTCAGGCACGCAGTGACTCCCCAAGGTAAGGGGCTCTAATCATGACATACCCAGGAGGAGTCGGATGTCACGTCTGTGGGTTGCATGGAGCCGGGGTGCCCGGGAGCACCTGGACTGCATGGCTTTTGGACTCCTCTGGTTAAAACCAGTGAGCAAAGGCAGGTGGCTATGTGTAGGCACAGAGCTGGGCCATCCAAGTCCGACTTTGCCAAAGCCTCACAGTAGACAGGGGCAGGCCTTATTAGCTCTGCTTTGCAGATGGGAAAGTGAGTCTGGGAACCTGGAAGGGACTGGCCAGAGCTGCCCAGGTGACCACAGGTGCCTGGAGGCAAGCCAGGTGCTGCCTGGGGTCTGCATACCTGCTCCTGAGGGGCCTGTGCCCTCCCTGCCCCAGGGAGCCACGTCCTCACACCTGCCACTTTGGCCTGCACCCCCGGGGACTGGTTGAACGAGGGCGTGGCCTACCACAGGTTGGCCGCCCTGCACCGCCGGCTGGGCCATGGCAAGCTGGCGGAGCACTTCTACCTCAAGGCCCTGTAGCTCTGCAACTCGCCGCTGGAGTTCGACGAGGAGACCCTCTACTCCGTGAAGGTGTACCTGGTGCTCGGTGACATCTTCTACGACCTGAAGGTGGGTGGGGAGGGGCAGGGCTCGGGGTGTTCCCGGCCCCCTTGGAGTGGGATCTCCACCCACACCCCAGAGGCCTGGGTTCCAGCCTTCCTTAGGAATGGCCCAGTGGCCTCCCTGGAGCTCTGCACCCAGCTAGAGGAGCCGGCAAGGTTAGCAGATACAACCCAGCTCCGAAGCTGGCCAGGCCCCACCCTCAAGAACTCAGTCTCAGCCAGGGAGGCTGATACATGAGCCGGCAAGGTGGCCTCTGGGTAAAGAAGGGGGATTGTAGTCAGGGGGACGCTCCTGGAGGAGGTGACACCAAAGCTGAATCTTGACTGTCAAGTTGCATTTAACAAAGGAAGCAGGGCGGGAGAAGGATATTTCGGAGGATGGCGTCATCCTCACGTTGAATCCATGTTGCAAGATCCAACCCAAATCCCAGTGCCTCCTCTAGGAAGCCTGCCCAGGGTGCCAGCCTGCACTGAGCAACTCCTTCCTGGAGTCCCAAGACACCTGGAATCTTCACATCACCCAGGAAGCGTGGGGTGGGACCAGTGTCTTACCATTGGGTTCACAGACAGGGAAACCCCAGCTTAGGGCAGGTGCAGTGGGGCGGGGCCCCAGCCAGCCAGGCTGAGACCTTGCTGGGTCAGGTCTCTTTCCAGGGGAGGTGCTGTGCTCCCTCTGCCCCAGCCCTGCAGGGGTGGAGAGCTGGGACTGGCAGACTCAGACCTGGGGTGTCTCCACCCTCTGCCCAGCAGGCACCGCCCTTCCTCAGCATCGCACCGGCACCGTGTCAGTGCTCCTTATGGACTGAGGGGCCAGGGCGCTCCAGTCCAGGGGCCGAGATCTTGGCGGCCTGAGAACAACATGAGCTGGGGCAGCCCTAAGACTCTGCCCCGTATCCCCCACTGCAGGCCTGGGGCTGCCCGGGAGGCCTCCACCCAGTGCTGGTGACACCTGGTGGTCAGAAGCGGTCCCTGTGGCCTCCCAAGTCCCAGCCAGACAGGGAGGTGCCAGGCGTCAGGCCCAGAGGGACGCTGCTCACCGCTCAGGGGCTCGCCTGGGACCCAGGGGACGGGCCTCCCAAAAGTGGTCCTTTATCTCTCTTGGTCCAGCCTGCCGCCCACTCCGCCTGTCCAGGAGGAAGGAAAGCGCCAAGTAGTACCTGAGAGGCCAAAGTCCATGGTTGGGGTCGAGGGGCAGAGGCCTTCACGTCCTTCCCATGCACAGCCCTCTGGGTCTCATCGTGACTATGCTGTCAGTGCAGGCCAGCTTCCCAAAGGGAGGCACCCTCGGAATTCCCCAAGGGCGGCTGTCTTTCCAAGGCTACACCCTCCTCCTTGTATAGGAGGCTCTGGACCCAGGGCCCGGAGCAGTGGGAGAAAAAGCCGGTCTGGATGGGGCCTGGAAGGCTGGCAAAGAAGCAGAGATAAATGGGCATCTTTTCCAATTGCGTCTAAAATGGGGTTCCCTTTAGTCTACACGTGAGAGTGAGCCCTGGAATAGGGTGGATTAGGTGTGTCCTGGCTCAGCCTGCCACTCACTAGCTGCTGCACACACTACAGGAACATGGAAATGCACACACAAACTCAGACACACGCACACACAGGCGTGCACACAGGGACAGGCACACGCAGACACATATGCATTGGCTGGCTCCTTCCTGTTTAGTTGGGAAGCCCCCACCCCTTCAGGAAGCCTTTGCCTCCCCCCCACCGGCTGAGTCCGGGGCCTCCTGGGCCCGTCACTGTCTCCTGGGCTTCCATCTGCCACAGCCCGGGCCACCTTTGTGGTCAGTGTTCCGTCCCAGGTCCCTCAGACTGGGAGCAAGGATGTAAGCTCAGCCATGCACCCAGCAGAGAGTCCAGTGTTCGGCTGGGCCGGGGGGCATTGGATGAGCAGTGGCCGTGACTCGGGGCCTTCTCACACCCCTGCTCCGTGTGTGGGGCGGGGCAGTGAGGGAATGGACTGCTGCATCTTGGATTTTGTCCTTGGCGCTGGGAGCCATCTTGAGATGGTAAAGAGGGACAGGCCAGGCACGGGTCTTAGAGAGATCCTTTGGGTCACCCCCATGTGGAGGAGGCGCCTGAGGAGAAGCCAGGTGGGTGGTGGGAGGGTCAAGGAGGAGGTCTGGGAGGCAGCATCCCAACCCAGGGATGGTGAGTTTGAGCCAAAGATGCATTGAAAATGGGAGTGGATGTCTGGGAAGTCACACTCCGTCAATATTTCAGGGAACATTGACAGAGAGGATACCTGTGAGATGGTTTTGTACCTGGCCTGGCCCGTGGAGGGCCTGGAATTGGTCAGCATGGACGGGGGCCAGAGGGGAGCCTGGGTCACTCAACACTGCGCCCCTGCTGTGGCTTGGAGCCACAGGTCCTGCATGGAACTCTCAGAGCAGGCAGGATCTGCCCTGACCACAGCCCACGGGGAAAGCAGCCACTGCCTGCAGAAAGGGTGGGACTGGGACAGAAGGTTTCGGGTGAGTGGGGCGTAGGGATAGTCAGGAAGGCTTCCAGGCGTGTCAGGATCGTCCCCACCTCCTGCAGCTGAGACCACAGCAGTGTCACAGGCTTCAGGGCTCATGGGGTGAGCCAGCATTGGCTGGACATGTGGAATGACCTGGAGACAGGAACAGCCTCTGGGAAGACAGGCTCCGAGTACCCCTTTTGCTGAGCATGGCCTGTCCCCTTCAGGAACGGTTTGATGCAGCCGGGTACTACCAGCTGGCATTGGCAGCCGCCGTGGACCTGGGCAACAAGAAGGGCACAGCTGAAGACCTACACGCGGCCGGCCACCATCTCCCACAACTTCCTCCTGGACCACGAGAAGTCGCTGTTGTTCTACCGGAAGGCCAGGACCTTCGCCGCAGGGTCAACCTGCCTCCTCTGCCACTCTGCGGGTGGGCCCCCTGGTTGGCCCCAGCCACCCTCGCTGAGGACAGCATCCGAGGGAGTGGGTTTTGTGCAAGGAGGATGGTCTCCTGCCTCTCCTGGTGTCTCCCGTGGCTCGTTTTCTGGGAAATGGAGGCATGAAGCAGGGTTCAAATAGCAATAAATGTTTTTTTTGCAATAACATACCAAAGTCCCCATGGCATCCTGCCCTGTGTGCTTCCTGGGCGGGGTCTAAGGTGCCAGCTCCTTCGCTGGTGGCAGCCCTCTGATCTTGGGGATGAGAAGGACCCTGAGTCCAAAAGACCTGGGCCAGGTCACCATGAGTCTCGGTTTCCTCAGCGGCCAGAGGGGAGACGGTGGAACTGCTTGGGCAGCTCCCTGCTCAGAGCTCTTGCTGTAGGTCTCGGGCCGCCCTTGCCTTTAACCTTCAGGCCACTGTGCCCGGATATGGGGGCTGCTAGTGTCCCTGTCCGCCATTGAAGAAATAGAGGCACAGAAAGGTTAGGTGTCTGGCCCACCATCACGCAGCAGTTAGGGGCGGAGACGCAGAGCCCAGTACACTGACCACCACACCACCCTGTCAGCCTGCAGCCAGGAAGGTGTTCCCCATTAGGACCCAAGGTCAGCTCCTGGACCTCTCTTGTGGTATCAGGAGAGCCGCAGGCCAGTGAAGGTGGCCCCGGGGATCCCTCACTCAGTGTCCTCTGCTCCCAGACTTGGTTGGGCCGAGCCTGGCCAATCCCGCCACTGGTCAGCCCTGCGGGAAGTGAGGTGCAGGGATTTCCGCCTGTGTAGACACTGCTACCCAGTATTGAAAGCCTTATCTGGGCTGTCCCCCAGCCGTCCCCACATACCCCTCCCCTTCTGGTCCCCGGCCCTCATCCCAGTCCCTGGAATTCCAGGTTTTCCTTCTTGGAATCTCTTGGCCCCAGGGACCACAGCTCACACGGTCTCTTTGCCAGTTTATGCAAGGAAATTGAGGTTCAGAGACTGTGGCTGTCCCACGTGATTCTCACATACACTGCACTCTCCCAGGCCCCCCTCTTTTAAACACTTTAAATGAGGTGACTTTCACATCACATGCAATTAACTATTTCAATGCGAATAATGTGGTGGCATTTGTGCATTCACAGTCCTGTGCAACCACTCACGCCAAGTAGTTTCAAAACGTGTTCATCTCCCCAGGAGAAACCTCCCATCCTCACTAAGCAGTTACCCCTCCTTGGTATCCCCCAAGCCCCTCGTTTAATGGAAGGGGAAACTGAGGCCCGGAGAGAGACTTGCCAGTGGGCGGAGCTCTGATAATAAGTAATCAGGCACCCATCTGCTGATCAATCCTGGGTTGGTTTTCCACCCAGCAGAGGTGACAGAGCCAGGAGGTTCTGGGACCCCATGCTTGCAGCCAGAGCCCTGCCCTGAGCCTCCCCAGGGCAGAGAGCTTTCCAGAACCGGCCACGGGGCTGGCGGGAAGCAGTGGGTCAGAGCTGCTGACAAACCTCACGTGGACCCCAGATCACTGTCTCTGTGTGTTGGGCTTGAGAATTGGAGAGGAGGCCGCATGATTGGAAACGTGAAGACAGCACGGCCTGGCTGGAGCAGCCGGAAGCGTCGTCACGTTTACTAAGGACACAGACTTCCTGCCCGCTGGGCCGGGCCTGCAGTCATTCTTCTCGGAGTGGGGCCTGTAGGTCCAGGTTGCTCTCGGTCCACGACCTGCCTCAGAGTCCGGGGCCTTTGGAACTGTGCCTCCCCATCTCTACCCAACCCTTGCTGGTGCCACGAGGGGACTGGATCCTGGGATCCTGTTCCTCTTGGGCAGCAGAGACTGGGGGACCAGAGGAGATGATGGGTCTTCAAGCCCCACATTCAAACCCCAGCCCACCACTGACAGTCTGGGGGTTCGGGGTGAGGGAGTTGATGTCTCTGAGCCCCAGTTTTGTCACCACTAAAATGAGGCCGACATACTGGGGCAGAGTGCCAGCCTCAGGGCTAACAGAGGCCTGTTTCCTACTGACAATACCTCTTACTCCTAGGAACAGCTCCAACAACCACACACTAGGGAACACTCAACCCAGGCCAACTTGTCAGAGGCACGTGAGCCAGAGCGACTCCATCTTGAATGGAGGCTGGGTAAAGGGAGGCTGAGACCTGCTGGGCCGCCTTCCCAGGAGGCTAAGGCATTCTTAGTCACAGGATGAGATAGGAGGTCGGCACAAGATACAGCTCATAAAGACCTTGCGGATAAAGCAGGTTGCAGTAAAGTCGGCCAAAGCTCACCAAACCCAAGATGGCCACGAGAGTGACCTGTGATTGTCCTCACGGCTCATTATGTGCTAATTCTAATGCATTAGCTGCCACAAGACACTCCCACCAGCTACATGGTCTCAGAAGGGAGGGCAGAAACTCTCAGTTCTGGGAATTGCCCACCCCTTTCCTGGAACACTCATGAATAGTCCAAACCTTGTTTAGTGTATGATCAAGAAATAACCATGAAAATGGGCAACCAGCAGCCTTTGGGGCCACTCTGCCTACGGAGCAGCCATTCTTCTTCTTCTTCTTCTTTTTTTTTTTGATATGGAGTCTCGCTCTGTTGGCCGAACTGGAATGCAGTGGCATGATCTAGGCTCACTGCAACCTCTACCTCCTGGGTTCAAGAGATTCTCCTGCCTCAGCCTTCCTAGTAGCTGGGATTACAGGCACCTGCCAACCACGCCCAGTTAATTTTTTGTATTTTAGTGGCGACAGGGTTTTGCCATGTTGGACCAGGCTGGTCTCGAACTTCTCACCTCAGGTCATCCACCTGCCTCGGCATCCCAAAGTTATAGGATTACAGGAGTGAGCCACTGCGCCCGGCCAGAGTAGCCATTCTTTTATTCTTTTTCTTTCCTAATAAACTTGCTTTCACTTTATGGACTCGCCCCAAATTCTTTCTTCTGTGAGATCCAAGAAACCTCTCTTAGGGTCTGGATCGGAACCCCTTTCCAGTAACAAACTTGCTTAACCTCTCAGACCCTTCGTCTCTTCATCTGTAACCAAAGACAAAGCCTCCCCCGAGGTTCCAAAAGTGTGCAGAGAACGCATGGGAAACGAGGCGCACAGAGTTGGTGTGCAGAACCAGTATCACAGACTGGGTGTCAAGCCACTGTCATACTGGAAGTAATATCATGCTCTCCCCCACAAGTTATGAGGAACAATATCACAGGGGGTTGTGTACCTTCTCCGGTAGTGGAAGTAGTATCATCATCTCTTCCTTTAGATGACAGGAACGATGTCACAGGTTGGGTGTACATCCCGTGTGTTTTTGGAAGCAATGTTATTCTCTCTTCTTGTAGGTTTTCTGATTCATATCACAGGCGGGGTGTACACCCCTTGTTATATTGGATGGAATCTCATCCTCTTTCAACTTGTATCTTTAGAACAATATCCCATGGGGGTTGTATATCTCTTCAATATTGGTAGTAAGACCATCTTCTCCTTTCCTGGATATGAGAAACAGTATCAGAGGAGGGGTGTACACCCCTTGCAATGTTGGTAGTAATATCATCTCTCGCCTGTGGTTATTAAGTACAAAATCCCACGGTGGCTGTATGGTTCCTACTTTATTGGGAGTAATATCATCCATTCACCCCCTGGATATCAGGAACCATATCACAGAAGAGGTGTCCAACCCTTTCGATATTGTCAGCCATGTCATCTTCTTCCCTCCTGGATATTAGGAATGATACCCCAGGGTTGGGGGCGGTGTGCACCCACTGTGATATCGAAAGTAAACTCAGCCTCTTTCCCGCTGGCTATTAGGAACTATATCACAGGCGGCTCTACACTTCTTGCCATATTGGGAGTCTTATCATCCTCTCCTATCTTGGATCTTATGAAAAATATTACAAACGAGGTGTACACCCGCTGAGATATTGAGAGTAATTACGCTCTCCTCTTCGAGATATTACGAACAATATCACAGGAGGTGTGTACAACCCCTGCGATATTGGGAGAAATATCATTCTCTCCCTTTGAATATAAGAAACAATATCACAGGAGGATGTACCCCCCCGTGATACTGGGAGTCATATCATGTTATTCGGAACAATAGCACAGTGGGTGTGTAAAACCCCTGCGATATTACCACTAGTATTATCTTCTCCATCCCAGGATATAAGGAACAATATCACAAGGGGATGTTCACCCCTGTGATATTGGGGATAATATGTTCCTCTCCCCGGCTGGCTATTAGTAATATCTTCCTCTCCCCGGCTGGATGTGAGGGAAAATGTCACATTGGAGGTCCACGCCCCTTGCGATATTGGGAGTAATATCATCCTCTCGCACTCTGGATAGAAGAAACAAGAAGACCGAAAGGATGAACACACACTGCGGTAATTTCATTAATGTCATCCTCTACCCCCTGGTTATTAGGAAAAACAGCATAGAGGAGTGGACACTTTCTGCGATATTGGGAGTAATATCATCTTCTCCTCGCTGGATATCAGGAATAAGTCTATTAATTAATATTAATAAATATGATAAAAATTAATACTAATCAATGACATTAATAATGACAAATACACTAAATATTAATACTAATTAAAAATGTTAATGATTAGTGTTAATAATTAATAATATTAACACTATTAATAAATGATATCATCAATTAATGTTACTTAAATCAACACTAAGTGATGCTGGCAATAAAACAATATTAAGAATCATAATAAATGTCAATTATTAAAAATTTTTGGCGTCCACCATCTATTTAAAATTATCAATATTAATGGTAAAATATTAATTGATAGTATTAATAATTATTACAATCGATTCTTGATGTTTAATAATTAATAATATCATTGTTCCCTGAGCAATACATTGGAGGTGTACACCGGTCTGTGGAAGAGTTCATTATTTCCAGAGGGGAAGACGATACTACTCACAATATCCAAAACAGGCCGTGAGTCCACCATGGCTCCCAATAACCAAGGGGGGGAGAAGGGGTGGCTATGGGTCCCCACCTCGCGGGGGGTGGCTCACCCACCTTGTCACAGCCCCTGCTTTTGACAAGGGCATTCCAAAGCTAATCTGAAAAACTAGTCCAGGCCATGATCGGTGGGGGGGTCAGAATTGCCTCATCACCCCACCTCCCTTCTGGAATTAGAACTTAGACTCTTAGTCTGATGGGAAACATTTACAATCTATTCTCTCCGAAGCTTCCTGGAGGATTCCCTCCACATGACAAAGCCTTGGTCTCCACAACCCCTTATCTGACAACTCTCTCGACCATCTGTCAATCAGGAAAGTTTTGAATCTACCTATGACCTGGACACCCCTGCTTCCAGTTGTCCCACCTTTCCAGACCAAACTAATGTACATCTTACATTTATTTGATCGATTGTCTCATGTCTCCCTAAAAGCTATAAAACCAGGCTGGGCTCTGACCACCTCGGGAATACGTTCTTAGGATCTCCTGAGGGCTGCATCAAGGGCCATGGTAACTCATTTGGCTCAGAATAAATCTCCAAATGCTTCACAGAGTTTGACTCTTTGCTGACACAGTACCTTTCATGGGTATTCATCTGGGGGACTCACAATCAACTGGAGGCAGCAGTTGCCCACTGTGCAAAAGTCTCTGCAGGACTGAGCCTCTGGCACGGGGACTCCAACCCCTGAAGCAGCAGCTCTCCCACGTCCCACGGCCTGATAGACCTGCACACCTCCCGGGCTTCTCATTTCAGAGTCTCAGCAACACATCTACCAAACATGATCAATATCACAGAATATTCATCGAGGCTTTTGGCTGTTATTTCTCCCCAGGTTCACTCTAGAACCAGAATTGCAACACTCGGAACAGGATGGTTCTCAGTCACTGACCCTCCTGGTAAATACACTGTCTCCAAAGCCCTTTCCCGCCAGACACAGCTTCCTTTGAGTCAGGCTCGAAGGCCACCTCCCCAAGAAGGAAACCTCTTCAATCCAGCCATCACAGCTCCTGGTCCCATCTAGAGCTTGTCTGCCAGGAAGGGAAGACTCCTCATTCCAGAGACAGCAGGTGTCACAAACTCAGGGGTTTAGCCATTGCGAAGGCAAACACTCATGAAATTAATACACTTTTTCCTCCTTGGATACTGACGTTTTCTCTTCTGGAGGTCAGCCAAGGCCATCTGCACGAGTCACGAGTGTGATGGCTCCAGGCCCTCCTTCGGTGTCAGCAGTGTGGCTCCGCTCTGAGACCCTCCCGCACCAGCCGGGCCATGCAGCTGTTCCCACGACTGCTGTCAGCAAACTACAGTGATTCTAAAATAATCAGCAAACTGAGGTTCCGAACGATGCACTTTAAAGAAAAGTGTGTAAGTTTTACTGCATGAAATCAGCTACATCTTTTGCTACTCCAGAGGCTTTTTGTTTTGCTTTCCTCAAAGTTCTCTACAATGATCCCGACAGTCAAGGTTCCCAGTTACAGGCAGAGGGTTGGGCAGGCTGCGTCTGATGTTTAACACACACAGAGGATCCACGTCAAAGGATTTTCCTTGTTCACCAACATCATCAGGACAGACTTTAAGCAGTAATAATCTCCCTGTCTGGAAAACTGAGCTCACTTGAGAACTAATACAACAAATGTGTTTGACAAAGTTGCAGGTGGACATTTTAGTGAATGAATCACTATTTCAAGGAGGATAAAGGCTTACTATTCAAAGGCATGTTTTTGTCAAGTTTTGTCATTTCAGCTTCATGCATTTAAATCATGAAGTGAGGCTTGTACCTGATACATTACAGAATCTCTACAAAATAGACAAAATTCCAATTCTGCACATTCACTCTTTCTTTTCCATATGCATATGGATGGTGGTAATTTAAGTTGCCACTCCAACAGGATTTCTAAATTAAACTGTCTTCTACTTTAAACACTACGTGTTAAATGTTACACATTCCATTGTTAAACATTTATAGCAGGGTCTGTATGGCCAGTTTTAAAGATTCCTTCCTCACTAAAAACAAGCGTTTAAACAATAAATGGTCTACTCTAAAATATTCTAGAGACAGAGATACATTTGGAGAGTGGACGCACTTAACACAGAAATCCGGAACATCAAACAGGCACAACCAGGAGTGAGGGTGGTAGCGGCGCCATGTCAGTGCCCCTCAAAACACACCCAAGCCTGGCTGCTTAAAAGGAATGAATATAGCTCAACACTCCTATGTGAACATTGACGTGGCTACTGCCTTACAGAGTCCTCCTAGCTGGGCTGCAGGAACCTTCCTTGGAGCCTTTTCTCACCTACACTGACTACAGGTGCCCACTGGGCTCCCTGGACAGTCTCGTGTCTTTGTTTAGAATATCACAGTACTTGGAGGCCTGTTTAATCCCAAGTCAGAGCCTTATCATAACTCAGACACCATCCCTCAGCGCTTGTGGGCCAACTTCGGCTAATGCAGGCTGCTCCACAGTGCCCTGCAGAAGGGCTTGGTGCATCCACACGATTTTAAGATTTGGGGCTGCTGTTTTCTGCAGTCACAAATGCGGACTTACGTATTCATCATGACTGAAGGCAGCATGTATTTTTATGTACCTTCTGTAATGGTAATAATCATGGCAACATTTCCCCGATCCTTAGAAAAGCCTCCTAACAGCAATTGCATTCCACCCCCTTCCTTAATAGAATTTACCAAACTAGGTGAAATCAGTCTTCATGAGAAAGTGACAAATCAGTGTTCACACAATGGCATAGTAGCTGGGCATAGAGTGTACGTCAACATTCCAAACTAAGCACCCATCACAATTATTCCCAACTTGCAGGAAAGCTAGAAAAATTAGAAGGCTTAAAACATAATTATAAATGAAAATAACAAGAAACTAAAGTTTCTGAGGAGCATTTTGTTAGCCAAGCAAGGAAAGCCATTAACCAGTGCTGATTACATTGCATTTGATTACAGCAGCCAAAGACGTGTCCAGAGGAAGACACTTTTAAAGATTAGTCTTTCAGTAAGAATGGTTGCTTAACAAGTTCAGACTACTGGGCTACACCAATCGTCAATTAAAAAGCAAGGCAAATGAGTGTGAGTCATTTTCATTCATCCTTAATGTGTCAAAAATTATCACATTGGTCAAGCTGGTCTCCAACTCCTGACCTCAGGTGATCCGCCTGCCCTGGCCTCCCAAAGCGCTGGGATTACAGGCATGAGCCACTACGCCTGGCTGAGAAGTGTTTGACAGAGGCTGAGGGGAGGCTCCTGTCCCTTCCTGGGACATCCACGTCCCACCCAGCTTCCCACACCGACTATGACACTCGGAG
The DNA here is from genome assembly GCF_009764315.1 of Trachypithecus francoisi. Taxonomy (NCBI): domain Eukaryota; kingdom Metazoa; phylum Chordata; class Mammalia; order Primates; family Cercopithecidae; genus Trachypithecus; species Trachypithecus francoisi. Next base: position 17,218,600 of record NW_022681474.1, on the reverse strand, counting down.
CATCACAGCAAGGGCAGCTGCATCCCCGCAGTTCTCTGCACTAACGCCACAGCTGCGTGAGCAGCCACAGCCCTGGAGCTGCCACTCAGCCTTATCGCGCTGGCACAAGCACAGCAGAAACTACCACGCCCCCAAGAGGGAGGAGTGGGGACCCAGGGGAGTGAACCAGGAGGGAGGCATGGGGGCCCAGAGCAGTGAATCAGGAGGGAGGAGTGGGAACACAGGAGAGTGAACCAGGAGGAAGGAGGGTGGATTTTGGCCCATCGAGTGAAACAGGAGGCAGGAGTTCGGCCCAGGAAGTGAACCAGGAGGGAGGAGTACTGTCCAGGGAGTGAACCAGGAGGGAGGAGTGTGGTCCAGGGAGTGAACCAGGAGGGAGGTGTGTGGTCCAGGGGAGTGAGCCAAGAAGGAGGAGGGAGGAATGTGGTCCGGGGAATGAACAAGGAGGGAGGAGTGCAGTCCATGGGAGTAGGGAGGAATACGGTCCAGGGAGTGAACAAGGAGCCTTGGGGTAGCAAGTTCACACACCACAAATACCACCCAATCCATCCGCGTGCAGGGAGGGGACGGAAACCACGCAGGACCTACAGCACTTTCTCCTTGCAGATGAGGAGTGAGGATACCGACTCATGCATGAAATCAGAGCTAAAGTTCTACCACGGTGGGGAGACGCTTCACAGACCCAAATGGGTACAAAAAGAAACCAATCATACAAGATCAGTGGATGGAAAGGGATCAGAAATTTAAGCCTGTAACAGGCTTTCAGAAAAAACTTCACTTGATCTGCAAGATGACTGCAGCTCTGCTTGATCATTTCTGCAAATGTCTAACTCGTGATGAGCCATCTCAGAGCCATTCAACAGGAGTAACAAAATCAAAACGCCAAGGCATCTTCCGTATTGTAGATAGCCTGCAACAGTATGGAAATGAGCAGCGGTGCCAGAGCTTTCAAGTTTGTTTGAAGTAAATTCCAGCATGAGGGCAGCATCTTCCTGGCTGAAGCAATGAGGTGGGCTCCTGCTCACCGCATGGGAGACCAGCTTTCAGCTAAACTGCTGTCAAGGGTCTGCAAACCATGATCCCCGATCGAGCCTTGGCCCGGGAAGCAGAAGTGATTTTTACACTTTGAAGTTTTAACAAAAGAAATATCTGCAGAGACTTCTGTGGCCCTCAAAGCATAACACATTGCTTACCCTGCCCTTTACAGGAGCTTCTAGCTTTGGTGTCAGTTACAAAGTGTTTCTATAAAATAATGTCACTGATTTTCAAGCATGCCAGGAAAAGTCACACTTCTGAACAGCCCTCAATGGAGATGCACCATCCTGTGTTTCATACAGATTTTAGTTTTTTAAAAGCCAAAATAAGGGAGGTAATTCAGCTAAATATTATAGTAACACAATTTGAGATACTTAATGATGTGTGACGACAGAATAATTGGCATTCCTGTGAGACAATAAACTAGCTCAAACACAAAATAACAAATCAAAGCATGTTTTGGCCTCTCAAAGGGATCAGTGAAATTGGAAATAATATTCAGTTAAATGACACTAAAAAAAAAAAAGCAAAAACAAATACTACTACACCATCACGCCTTAAATGTATTTAACTACTGCTGCAAAATAAAATGGAGAGACTTCTTACTGCAGGGTAATAATCGGCCATCATCACCATGAAATAGACCTCTGTGCAGGCTCAGGCCCTGCAGCCCACAAAGGCAGGGGGAGGGAGGAGAAACGATGGCCAGAAAGAAAGGAACAGGGCAACCATGACCTAGTCAGCAATTGTACCCTCCCACCTTTCTTCTGGTCTTAAAATTTTGGAGCCATGTGGGTTTACCTTCCTATGTCCATAAGTCAGCAAGTTCTTGAAGCCAGAAATCTACAATGCTTCTGGGAGCCAATCCTCTCAGCCTTCCCCTATGTTTTAGGGTCCCATCAGCTCACCCCTGGATAGTATCAATGGCCTCAAATCTCCAGTCAACCTTGCAGTCCACAGACTCAAGTATGCCAAGAGCCACACGAGGCTGCCACTGCCATGACCAAAGGCTTTCAGAGACAGTCGCCAGCACTGCACAAATCCATGTGGCTTCACCAGGCACAAAGCGGCTCCAGCATTCCATCCAGTCTGTCACTGCTACCATAGCTGTGAGTTTATGATGTGTCAGGAAGGGAAGGAAGGCACCATGTAGATCATCTCATTTAAGCTTCAGTGTCACAAGGTGGATTTTGTCGTGCACGTTTTATGGATCGGGAAAGTTTTAAGGAGGGTAAGCACAGGGCCCTGCTGACACAACAGCAAGCCCCTCAGAGGCCTGGGCGTGACCCCGCCCCACGCTCCCTGGGTCCTGATATCCACTCCTCCCCCGTGGGAGCCTGATCCTGGGTCTGCCTGAATTGCTCCCATTCCTAAGACACAACTCACATCTGCCCACCTCCTCCTTTATCTGTTTCCTGCAGCCCAGAGGCGTGTGCTCTTCCATCCAGCCAGACATCGCACTTCAGCACCTGCACCTGACACCACTTCAGCTAAAAGCTTTTCTCAAACCTCCCCACACACCTGCCAGTCACAGAGGTCTGCACCTATCACCTTTCTCACACGAATTCTCACGTATTCCTGTGTAGCACCATCCAACTGATTATAGTATGAGAGGAGAAACTTTGTAGATAAGTCCACATTTTACTTTGCTCCCAGCACTCCGTCTTGCATGAGGCAACCAATTAACAGCAAATTCATTTAAGCACAACAATTAAACGCAGAGCATAGAGTTCTGGCCATAATTAAAAGCTTGTTTCATTCGTCATTTGAAATTCCATGTACTGCTGCAACAGCAGCACCCCCTCCTCACCAGGCTCTGCCTAAAGGACATCTCTCTTCCAGCCCACGACTCCCATCAGAACCACGGCAGCAAGAGCCCCGCAGGTTTCCCAGTGCCTGGGGCTGCAGTTTCCATGCTGGGCCGGCACTGATACGACGGGAGTGGTGTCCCCAACAACTACAGGATCGGAAGCTGGCCGACTGCTCTGTAGAATGCAGACATGTTAGTAATCCTCGACATTTCCACTGACAGGCTGCTCAGCTACACTTGGAAAAATCCACAAAATAGAAAGAACCCATGGGGAGGAGCACTTCTCTCTCCAACCTGGCAGCAGACGGTGGCTGTGCAGACGACCTCTTTGGGAAAACCACCGACTGCATCTCAGGTCAGCAACAGCCCCGCTGAGGGCCAAAACATCAGTTCCCCCCGGCCCTCATTTCCTAAGGGTCAGCCCTTCCAGGCCACCTCTCCTGGAAGATCAGCTCTGACATACTCACGACGGTCAGGAACCGGCTCTGGGACTCATTTCCCAGGCTCCTGCCCACCGCCCTCTCTCTTCTTCCTCCCCCGTCTCCCTCTTCACTCCCACCCTCCCTCCCCCTTTCACTTCCCTTCTCTCCTTTCCTCTCCCTCCATTTCCTTTCAGTCCTCACCTTCCTCACTGCACTTCCCCATCCAACTCAGCTGACGCATTCTCAGGTCAGTAGAGGGTTTTCTTTCACTCTGTTTTTATTGCAACGATCATTCTTAATGAACAGAAACCTGTTTCAGACCATGTGGATGCCACCTCATGACCAACTGCTGCCCCGTGGCACCGTTTCCACTCAGTGTCCTCACAGCGCAGGTGCCCAGCAGTATGGCTGTGACCAGGGGTAGCCACATGGGACATGGGAGAGGCATCTCAGCCAAGAGGCCCTACAAAGCCTCCCCAGCAAACCAGAACAAGGCCCAGGGCGGTAGGGAGAGTGCCGTGCTCATGATGTAGGCAGTTCAGCTTCCACAAACTCTCCATGGACTGCAAATTACTTTGTTTCCATGGTTACAAAATGACCACAAGCATTCTAAAATATGTTCTTGGTTTCATGTTTGCAAAATCTAAGCAACATTGTAAGAAAAATCACTGAATTCTGCCCAAGCCTCTAGGGGTGCTTTCCTCTCTGAAAGGAGCCCCCTTTTGGGACTCGGGATTGAGTGACAGCCTTCAATCACGGTTATCCTGGTGGTAACAGGGAACTCCTCAGCCTGCCGGGAGCTGGGGCCCTCGACAGCCTCATGGCTCCACATGCCAGTGTTCTAAGGATCACACGTGTGCAGATAGCAAAGCTTGCTGCACACACACCAGGTGCTAACAAGCCCCAAACGTCTCACTCATACTTGCTAACCACATCTCTTCTCTCAGCCTCCACAGCGTTCCACACTCTGCCTTTATATAGAGATGAACCGTGCATCCTGAGCGCCACAAAGATTCAACTCCTTCCGGGCAGAGGGGTGCATCTTTCCGTCACGGGGTCCTCACTCCAGCCGGCACAGGATTTGCAGAGTGGGCGAGTCTAATGTTGAAGACACTTTCTCAATATTCCCTTCACACCCCTCCAAAAACAAGAGTAGTGCCAGCTTCTTACCGAGGTTGTCATGAGGAATATATTTTTCTCTTATTTGTCACTTTTTAACATAATACTTGTGAAGAATGTGACTCTGCATGCACACTGTAAGCACCACACTGTGAACATTCTGCTCTCCCATGACTGTATTCACAGGTCCCAAGGACAAAACTTCTCCACAGTAGCCAAATATATATGTATATATAAAATATATAAAATATATATATATATTTTTTAACATGACTTCCACTCATCTGAAAGTCACAGATGTGGCTTTTCCTTCATTAAAAGATCCAAATGATCCACAAGCCAGGTTTAATAAACACATTGGTCCAGGTGGGAAAATGACCCCTCAGTCTCCCTCCCCTCAAAGACCAGGGCAGCCAGGAAACTGCACTCTCCAGTCAATGACAGCCGGCAGGATTCCCTAAATAAGCAGCCGAAGATTCCCATCTCACAGAGCGTGCCTTTCAAGACTCAAGATGTCCCCCGCTCCCTGAATGTCCTTCAAAGAACAGACTACCCAACTGAGGACTGAGGCAGTAAAGAAACATGTTTTCGGCCGGGTGCGGCGGCTCACGCTTGCAATCCCAGCACTTTGGGAGGACGAGGCAGGTGGATCACAAGGTCAGGCGATCGAGACCATCCTGGCTAACACGGTGAAACCCTCATCTCTACCAAAAATAAAAAAATTAGCCAGGTGTGGTAGCGGGCACCTGTAGTCCCAGCTACTCGGGAGGCTGAGGCAGGAGAATGGCGTGAAGCTGGGAGGTGGAGGTTGCAGTGAGCCGAAATCGTGCCACTGCACTCCAGCCTGGGCGACAGAGCAAGAGTCTGTCTCAAAAAATTAAAATAAATAAAATTTAAAATGTTTTCAGCAAATAGCATCAGCGACCCACAAATGAGAGGTACTGTTTTGATTCTAGGAGGGAAACACTACAAAGCACGTACATTTTAGCCCCGTAGGTGAATTCTTTGGGCGTTCCTGTGTCCGCTATCAAATGCAGCACATCACCTCAAAAGGCAAAGTTCTATAAGTCACATCCAAGGAGGGGAAAAGTCATTCTAAGTTTTAGCAATCCAGTAAGAACCCTATCCAGAGAAGCCTACTTGTTCCAGACTCTAAGCAGCAATATATTGCTACAATGTAATGAAAACAAAGGGATGATTAAGAAAATTTCAATGCTAATAAAAGACAAAAACGTAATTGGATTTATTCTACTCTAGACGGAGCAGCCGGGCAGTTCACCCATACGTTATGATCGTTGCTGTTTTTCAGGCAGGGTCCAAACTCTGTCAACAAGGCTTGACAGCAGGGGCGTGATCTCCACTCACTGCAAGCTCTGCCTCCCAGGCTCAAGCGATTCTCTTCAGCCTCTGGATAGCCGGGACTACAGGTGTGCAGTCATCACGCCCAGCTAATTTGTGTGTTTTCAGTAGAGGCGGGATTTCACCAGGTTGCCCAGGCTGGTTCCCTGGGTCTCAAGCTCCCAGGCTCAAGCAATCCACCCGCCTTGGCCTCCCAAAGCGCTGGATTACAGGCGTGAGCCATCATGCCAGGCCCTTTTTTTTCTTTTCTTTTGAAGTGATTCATGTGCTTCAGAGTGCAAACATAGGAAACTGCACAGCTAAAATAACCATTCCATTATTTTACATAAACACAAATCAGAAAGTAGAGTATGCTTTGGAAAACAGTGTTTCCATATGCCAACGATGATGCAGAAGACAGTTCCTCAGCCTCATATGACATTTGACTACTGAAGTACTCTGGCCCAAGCCCGGCCCGGTTAAACGGAAATGAAGTCAACGTGTGAGTGACCGTGGTGGGGCACTCTGATAGCCACAGTCCAGGAAAGAACAGCTAACATCTTTCTTCTTCATGGGAAAACCGAAACATACTCGAGAGATCTTGATTCTTTAAAACACAGTCTGCCCCAGTACTAACCTTAAGCTCCCATTGACAAAGATTGCTATAACCACAGAGGTGTTTTTCCAGGCCCTTGAAAATCACGGACATGGTACATACACAACGTTTTCAAACACTCAATGCTGCCAATTTGTTAAATGCGCTGTGATACCGGAGGTCTTGTGCAGGACCAGAAGCGTCGCAGCCTGGTTACCTGTCCTGGTGTTCAATGCTTTGTATGTGCAAAACCTGCTGTTATAATTTACTGGGCTTAATGTGATTCAGTTCCTCACAGAAGAGAGCTATGACATTTACTTAATTCCATGCACAGATTCTCAGGTTCACCTTCCACAAGTGAGTGCTCTGTCCACGAGACAGCAGAGGGAAGACCCAGGAAAGGCCTGGGAGATGCCAGGTGCTCACAAACTGGTATCAGTCTGCTGGTTTTGCCTTAAAGGAAAACAGACATAGAAGAAGCTAAAAGGGCTCACTACACCTAATGTCACAATGTTCTCAACTTTACCTTAGCCAAAAAGAAAAGCGGAAAAGCAAAACTACTGCAGGGCATGATTCCAGTGCTCATCTGAAACATGGAATATTTAGAAGACAAAGCTTATTGTGAGTGCAATTAAAATACACATAAAACACTGGTGTCACAAAACCCAGTCTTTGCAATTGCTTTTATAAAAAGTAAAATTCTCATGAGGATCGCATACATTAACTGATTTTCAAATGAAGGGACTGGTCAACTTCAGGGCATACGATTTCTGCCACACACGAGGGGAGCAGTGAGAGAGAAGAGCTAGGATCAAGTGTGCTGAAGCTGTCCTAGGACTGAAATTCAGTTTCTGACAAAACAAAAACACAGGAGTCTGTCAACTTCGATAGCAAGCTCTGCTTGAGAATGTCAAGATGTTAAAGTTGCAGAGGAGCTTCTCCCTGCTATGGGCACGTGTCATCCTTGCAAAAACACAGCTCAGCACCATCAAAAACCAAGAAAGAACACAAGCCTTCCACACATGTAATCCAAGAGCAGAAGGGAGCAGAGGCCAAGCTTGCTCGGCAGAACTGTTCCCGAAGGAGAACAGCACAGAGGACGTCACAGGGAGGGCAGGGAAAGAAACAGCAGCTTCCGTCTCGCCGCAAGCAGGGCCTGAGCCAGGGGCGCAGTGTCCTCCAACCTGACAAGGAGGCGCAAGGAGCCACAGACAAGTCAATTCAGGGTCCTTTTCAGAAAGGGGCAACAATGAGAAATCTGGTCTCACCCACCCCACACCCCCCACGGTAACAGCTGAACGCACGTGCGTCTGTCACATTCCCCAACCCCTCTTGCAGATGCTCTTCCTGCACCCGGGTGCCCATCTCCGTGCTGCTCCTGAGGCCACACCTGCTGCCGTCCAGTAGTGACCAGGAATTCACCTTTGTCTGGGAGAAGCAAACGCAGAGTTCACACACTCCTGTACAGGTTTGCTGGCTGAGAATCTAACTGCACTGTCCGATTCCAGATGTGCTGGTACCAAGAAGAACGTTCGATGTCTGGCATTTATAAACGGTATCAGTGGGTTCTCCTGGGACTCCCAGGCAGCCGCACGAGGGAGAGAGCTGTTGCCCTGTTACCCCGAGCCAAAGCAAGGCTGTGAGGCAAACACCACAGGCCACATCACACTTGAGCACCGACTCTTGACAGTTGCTCGTTAGTGTGTTAAGAAGAGTTTGGGGTACAGGCATCAGACAGGCCTGATCTCAGCCATGGGACAGCAGTGACTACCCACAAGTCCCACATCTAAGCCCCGACTTGCCCATCCAGCCTTTCTTCAGGAACAATGACCACCTCACAGTGCAGCCATGAACGCTAAGTCAGCACATGCATACACAACCAAATTCATTTCAATTGTGCTTTCTACCCCAATTTAATACAACCAAGCACTATCATTGAGACTGAATAAACAATATTAGAACAGAAGATCAGGCCAGCGATGGTGGCTCAGACCTGTAATCCCAGCACTTTGGGAAGCTGAGGTGGGTGGATCACTTGAGGTCAGCAGTTGGAGACCAGCTTGGCCAACATAGCAAAACCCCATCTCTACTAAAAATAAATTATCCGGACATGGTGGCACACACCCTGTAACCCCAGTTACTAGGGAGGCTGAGGCATAAGAATCGCTTGAACCTGGGAGGTAGAGGTTGCAGGGAATGGACATCGTACTACTGTGCTCCACCCTCCCAGCCTGGGTGATATAGACCAAGATCCTAGTAAAAATATAAAAGGTCAAGATGAAAACTGATTGCCAAGGTCCATGTTCCATATACTTCAAACATAAAGTTCATTAGCTGGTACTTGATCAAGTTGTTGATTTCTTCATTACAATCTTGTATATCCTTCTAACACAGCTCAAACTGTTTACATTTGAGCACACTTGAGTATAACAAAAAATAAAGTGCCTATATTTCATCAATGAGCAAGTTCCAGTAAGGCTGCATCCTGCTGTAGTTAATCCTTTGATAACGTAAAACTGAACCATCCTGACATAGCACTGACACATGGTACAAGAATAATGATCTCCAATTAAATCGCTAGATTTAGAGAACACATAAATATAGTTTATCAGTAATTCACCAGCGATTAGCAAGATTTTAAAGGAAGAAATACATCCGGACTATAACTAGGAATAATCAAGGAAAAACAAACACGAGAAATTAGTCACGTTTAAATCAATACCCTTTCTGTGGGGCCGTAAGAAAGTATACACAACAGGTGTGCAAACTGTCATGCTAAGCTGTCACCAAGCTCTCTATGAAGGTGGTAAGAGCGTCCCAAGTCACAGAGCCTCGTATTCCTATTTAAACCCTAAACAGCCAACACCACACTCAGCACAGTGAGAACTCTGAAAGCTCAGAGGAAAGCATGATGGGATGAAGGGCCCCAGCCCTGCCATCACCCTGCTGTTTATTAAAAATATAAAACAAAGCCCTGCCTTCAAGGTGCTCAGATCTAACTAGTACAAGGTTTTGCTTTTAACAAGTTAACTACGAATGATGAAGACTCTCAACAGCTGTGTGAAATGTAAGGCAACCTAATAAGAGGAACTTGGCTGAGACTAAACCCAGAGATGGTTTTTTAACCACAGAAGAGGAAAGAACTGAAGAACCTTACAGAACATTGGCAGCAATTTCTATTTCTCTATGGTAGAACCTGGAATTTACCTTTGAGACAGACTGTCCTTCTGTTCTGAAAAATCAGATTATTCTTGCAATCCTCCATCAGGATTGAAATTCCCAAAGGCATGGAAAACGAAATACTAATTTTTAACCCCCCCAAAAAAACTACCTATGATCTTAGATGTGAGATTTAGTATTCTCAAATTCCAAATTTGGAAATATTTTGCACAAAGACCTTATTTTCCCTGTTGACTTGAAAGCTCTCTATTCTTTTGTCCTAAACATCTTCTTTCTTATCCTTCCAAACAGTATCTGAAGATGAACTTACATAGCGTTTTCAATGTTAACAAAGAAGGTACTACAATTGTCATCAACTGTTTCTATTCACAACTCTAGGAGGGATTGTGCTACATCGTGAGGAATAACACGAGGCAGTAAATACGCCACGAAGAAAGAACAGTAGAAAGTGGACACATTTCCTGATGAGTGGCGATTTCTCATTGAGCTGCTGACAAAGTTATAATACGGAAAGCTAGACAGCTGCTCTGTTAGCTCTACCTCACTTAAGTGACCGAGTCATTGTTGTTTCGGTTCCCTCTCTCGTCTGGGGATGAGACACACCTCACAGAGCTGTTTATGATTTCAGGAACACACACATCAATGAAGTGACTGTTCCTAAATCGTTGCAAAGGGTATAGTAACCTGCCAAATTTCAACTAGGTTGCAACAAACAACTGTTTTCATCCTGCACTCTCCGGTGCCAGCAAGATGGTGCGTTCTCGGATCCCTGAGGGAGCCCTATTCCTGGTACCAGAGAGCACACACACATTGACATCCACATAGTGTACGTATATGGTACACTGTAACACGTGTACATGCATAGAGAGTACACACATCCGAACATGTATAGTGTACATAAGTGCACTACGTGCGTACAGAGTGCACACACATCCAGATCCATGTGGTGTACATGTATAGAATGTACACACATCCAAATAGTGTACAAACAAGTTCACTACGTGTGTACAAGCATAGAGCATACACACATCCATATAGCAAATGTACATAGGTACGCTAACCTGTATGCACATGCATAGCGTGTACACTCATCTATATGCATACAGTGTACACGGGTATACTATAACCTGTATGTACATGCATATGGCATACACATGCACATCCGTATGTACACAGGTATGCTATTTGCTATATGTATACACATGCATATAGCATACATTCTTATCCAATGGACATAGGTGCACTACAGCACGCATACACATGCACAGTGTACATGTAGGCACATGTATACAATGTACATCAGTACACTAACGTATAAAGCACATACACATATGCAATAGTGCACATACATATGCAGCATGTATATGTATTAGTGTGTACATATCCAGAAGTTTATTCAGTGTGCATAGTGTACACGCATGCTTGTGTGCACATATGTATATATACATCTGCAGAAATCATCTGCACATACATGGTGAACGTACACAGGTATGTATATGGCATTAAATACATGCATGTATGTACACATGCAGAACAGATAGGTGTCCAAATAATGTGCATATAACCATAGTGCCCATACACACATATACACGTGTACATGCATGCCTACAGCATGCATGTGTGTAGGACACATATGAAGTGTACATACCTATACATTGTAAATACATGCACAGTAAAAATACATGTAGTATGGGTACACCACATACAAACATGTACATTTATACAGGACACATATACCGAGACCCAGAACGAGTCAGGAGTATTAACACTGCGGAAAGGCTTCCAGTTCTATCTAAGTGAATTTTTTTTCAAACAAAAACAGTAGGAAGGGCACAACCACTTTCCCTCAGAGCTCTGGGCCTGACCGTGGAGGTTCAGAGGTTTCCTAATGCAGTACACATCAGGACTGACTCACGACGAAGCGCTCCTTAAAAATTAAAAATGTGTCCTCATGTTTTGGCCTTTGAGACAAAAGCCTCTTATTTAATCGAGTTCTGACTGAATTTGACTCACAGTCCTCTGGCAGATTCTTCATTTTCTGGTGAGACAGACGAATGTCCCAGGGTGAGGGCAATGCCAGCCCTTTCAGGGTCAACTTTTCGAGGAGCGATGTCTGGCAGAACACAATCCAACACCATAGTAGGATCCCCCAGCCAGCCACTTAGACACTTTCGGGTACTTACTCTGTCTGCTTGTTTCCCTTTTTTGAATTCAGCTGGGGGGGGGGGGGGTAGAAAAAAACAAAAAATCAAAACCAAAAACAAACAGCCTAAGTGTTTGTGTGTCTGAAAAGTTAATACATCCACATCCAACTTTCTAAATGAGACACGGCAGGTATGATGGTCACCGAACAGCGGCCACTGTTGACAAAATACAAAGTCTTCTGCAAACAAGAACGAGTTTCTAGGAATACAAAAGTCAAGGGAATTTGCTTCACATATTAAAGCTGTCAAGGGTGCTCATCAAAAGTGTACTTAGAGGTTTTCCTTTCAAGTTATTTTTGAAGATTTTTAAGTTGCAATACTGAAAAGCCTCTGGGAAAAGAAAGGATACAGGTATCTGGAAGATTTCTACTAAATGATTTTCATGTCTTTTTGATAAAGTTAAATAAGGTCAGCCTTGAAGTAATGGGTTCCACGACTCTGAGGCTGTGGATGGAATCCACACCACCACCAGACAATTGAATAAACAGGAAGGCTGCACACACAGGACACAGGCAGTGAGCCAGCCTGACTAGTTGTCAGCTTCTGGGTCAGTTCTACCCAGCTCTGCCCAGGCCCCACTGGAGATGCAAACCTGCCCTTTAGAAGCCTTCAATCCCCGCCTTTCAAAATCTAATCCTCTTCAACTGAGGCCCAAGTCCAAAAATCTACTGACATCTTAGCACCTGTTAGGCCAGCTGTCCCCCAGCCTTTTTGGCACCAGGAATGGGTTTCATGGAAGACAATTTTTCTGGCGGGTGGTTTTGAATTGCAACTGTTCCACCTCAGGTCAGGCATCGGATCCTCATAAGGAGCACCTCCGAGATCCCTCACATGCAGTTTACAATAGGGTCCCAGCGCCTAGGAGAACACACAGCTTATAATAGGGTCCCAGCGCCTAGGAGAACACACAGCTTATGATAGGGTCCCAGCGCCTACGAGAACATACAGCTTATGATAGGGCCCCAGCGCCTAGGAGAACATGAGGCTTACAAGAGGGTCCCAGCGCCTAGGAGAACACACAGCTTATGATAGGGCCCCAGCGCCTAGAACATGCGGCTTACGAGAGAGTCCCCGCACCTAGGAGAACAGGTATTAAATGAGTTGGCAAAGCCAAAATCCACCCGATCTACCACTCCAAAACAAACATACACCACTGCCCAATATTGATGTGAGCCAAAAACATGGAAGTCCTGAGGGCCCACACTGACCACAGCCAGACACCACTTCTGCAAGAAGCAAGCACGTGCCTAAAGATCATCCGTGATAACCCAGGAGAGCAGCTTTGAGCAGAGACCAACGTGAAGGAGAGGCACGGGGCCAGGGTGCTGGGTGTGCCGGTCTTTGTGACCTCACTGAGATTGCTGACCTCTGGCCCTTGGTGTCTGTCCTATGGAGGAGGTAGCCGCCAAATCCCTGCCTCCCTTCAGCACTGACTGAGGCGGTCCTGAAGTCTCCCAAGGGTTGAGACCGCTTCTAAATCCTGTTAGCTGCACACCCACATAAAAAACAAAAAGCAAAATATCAAGTATGCAGACAGGAAAAGAAAAATACGTGAATCCTCCCTTATTCAACAGGTATTTAAAAAGAATCAGGAAAGTTGTGATAGTCTTTAAACAACCACCAGCTATCACGTCCTTTTGAAATGCTTTAGCTAATCAGGAACACCTTTACCAAGCACCTGTGTGTTCAGGAAATCAGTTGACAGGTCCCAAATAACCTCGGAGCTTACGACTTGACCCCCCACTCACGCGCATCACCTCTCCAGAGGAACGTGTCCTGGACACCTTTCAAATGATGAGGAACAGGAACAAGGGTAGCTTTCCCTCAATACAACAAAACAAGCTTGACCCCGAGGAGCCCGGAGAACAGCAACGTTTGTTTAGATGCTTTCCCTCTGAACGTTTGTCAGAGCAAACGTTCCCATCCCACACCGCCCAGTGTTTACCTCTCCCTGGGATACCAGCAGCCGTCAACCCTCAACAAGCTGGAAACAGAGGCCAAGCTGACAGGAGGCCTCTTTCCATTCCCTACTGAATTCGCTCAGGACACGGATGTTCCCAAACACATATGGCCCCGGGTATTCCACACCTGGAGAACATTCAAACAACAGATGCTGCAAAGACGTTCCCCTAAAGGAAACTCAGTTTCTAACTTCCCTTAGGGAAAAATATGAGACCCAGAACTTTCCAGAAAATCAAGTGTGGGAGGAAGCCACTCACCTCTGGCACTTCCTCAACCTGCCTTCCCGCAGGTGCTCAGGGATGTCCCCGTGCCAGCCCCGTCCACCCAGGACGGCAGCAGGGCTCAGGCAGCCAGCACCTGGGCAGCTGGTGAAGGAACCCCAGGGTGAAAACGCCATCCGAGGCTCCACTTCCCAGAGCCCCTCAGCAAGAAAAACAGACGCAGGACAGAACCGAGGGCTGATTCGAGACTGGGGAGCCACAGACCCGCACAGCTCAATCATCAGACATGCTCTTCTGTGGACAGAGCCCAGGGAGAGACCAGCACAGAGACCCTCGTGCCGGCTCCACGGGCCAGCGTCCTCCAGGGCTGCAAGTTTGTGATCACAGCTTCAGAATTTGGTTCCAGAATCTTCGGGAATCAAAGACACACCAAACTGTAAAGCTGCCAGGACAGCAGGGCCCAGGAGCAGGCTCAGGGGAGGACCACGTAGAAACCCCACACACAGCATACAGGTGTGCATGCTTACTCCACACATGCCACCCCTTCACCCAATACTATACACGCAAACGCATGTGTGTACTCCATACACACCCTCAAATACACTCACCAAATGTGATGCGTGTACACACTCCACACACACCCTCAAATACATACAACACACATGCACATGCTCACTGCACCCACACCTGCTAAATACACTCACCACACACGCACAAACGTGACACACCTGCACACTCATTCCAGACATCACACTCCTCACCAAGTACACAGGTGCACACCCCCCAAGTCCAGAACCTGCAGACTCCACAAGCTTTGGTTTCCCCCACTGTTTCTCTCATCACATGAGATCCACACACAGGTGTCATTTACTGACATCTAACACCGGGGAGACCCTTAGAACTGCAGTCACAAGTCGCCTTCATTCAGGCATTCATCACCAGCCTCCTGAAGCCACCTCCTGTCCCCACGGGGAGCGGGGGCTGAGACCGGAGACGTCACTGGGCTTACAGATCCCCAGGCTGGCAACCCAGCGAAATCAGGAGGGCTCGGCCATGGCCCTGGAGGGAGACGGGTACTGGGCTCAGGTATGCAGAACATGAGTCCTCATTTCCATACAGTGTCACCTACGACAGCGTCAGGTGAAAGCCAGTGGTTTGGCATTCCTGGGATAGACAGTCCTGGAATTAGAAGGGAAGCTTTTTACTCCTCCCTCTCTGAACACATGAGGTCCATGGTCCCCTCACATGTAACCCTGGGAATCCGAATCGGTGACTCCTTGTCCACCTGAGGACCACCCAAGAGGATCCACACACCTGCTACAACAGCAGCACCGCACCTGGTCTGCAGGGGAGCAAAGCAAATCCCACCTTTATGAATAAAACTGGATTACCCCGACACTGGCAGCCTACAGTGTGTATATCGTCAAGCCCCCACATCTGCGCCACCTGCAAGAGGAACACAAGCCCTTAGTCCTGGGCTCTCAGGACAGCCTGTGAGGTGGATGCTGGCACCCTTCTCATCTCCCAGTGGAGAGGAGAGAAGGCCAGGGTCAGGACTGGTGTATCAGGAGTGTCGGGGTTCAAACCCCATCTGCCTCACAAAGCAGCCCTTATCGTTCAAGTGACTTCTATCATCAGTCTTAAAACGTACCACAGTTACCAGCAATTCTGACTGCTGTTCCTTGGGACGTCATAAGCAAACATTTTGTTAGAAAGATTTTGCCAAATCTGCTTTCAAAATCCTGTTATGAAATGACTAATGAAAATTTGAGCTATGAAATAAAGCACATAGTTAAATGAATCCCAAAATGACTATCGTGAAGGAAGCTTTAACTTGAAGTGAAAAATATCCTCTAAATGACATCAGCCAGAATTATCTTCAATCATTACTGATCCCATATGCTTCATGAATTATACATCATCTCAGATATGAACTTAAAACCATTAGCTGAATGCACATTTCAGCGCAACCAAAGTTCTGCTATAATAAGCAGCACAGGCGTGTCTGGAGAGGATTTTAATTGGGACTACAAACGATGCGCACGATCGTGATAAGAGGTTTCATGCTGGCTGTTCTCCAAGGTGCGACCCAGAGAAACACCACTAACCTCAAAGAAACCTGCTGCTTTGTAATGAGATGAGAGATGATGTGGATGGACTACTGTAAATATTTGAAAAGGAGAAACAATGCAAGGAAAGGATCGTATCAGTTTCCCTTACATTGTTAGAAAAAACCGATTTTTCTTTTGGGATGATTTAAAAAGAAAATGACATTCCTGGATTTTTTTTTTTACTTTTCTTTCTGAGACTGGGTCTTGGCTCTGCCACCAAGACTGAAGGACAGTGGAGCAATCACAGCTCACTGCAGCCTTAAGTGATCTTCCACCTCAGCCTCCAGAGTAGCAGGGACCACAGGCACGCACCACCACACTCAGCTCACTTTTCTGTTATACAGATGGGGTCTTGCTATGTTGTCCAGGCTGGTCTTGAACCCCTTGGCCTCAAGTGATCCTCCTGCCTTGACCACCCAAAGATTTTGCCTAAGCGACCGTGTCTTATCGGAAAATAGACATCAGAGCAAATGCATTTCTGTAAGATTTTCTACCTCTTTTCACTGGGGAAACAGGTAACTTGCCTCCAAGGGTCAAGGCAAAGCCATTACTGCAGACAAGAGCGCTGTGCATTCCGGGAACCGCTACACCACGAGGCGCGGCCGTGCACCCTGGACGCAGGAGTAACACACGAGGCTAGCACAGGCCGATGCTGGCCCTCTCCAGAAGCAGGCCTATCCTTCCTCCTCTCCTCAGCCCTCTCTCCCTTCAGGCCTCAGTGGCTGCTGACAGGGGAGAGGCCACAACTAGAGAGGCTCTCAACTCCACCAGGGACAGGAGCTCCGGACGCTGGGGACTCAAATGCTGCCCTCCGCGCCCACCTCCTTCTGGTCCAGCCTTCTCAGGAGCCAGGCATGGCCACTTTGACCCTCTTTCCCTTCTGTGACTCCTACAAAAACCAGTCCAGCGAGCCCAGGCTGCCTCACACTCCAGGGTCACCGGCACAGGCCCCTTCCATGTCCTTATCCACGCTCCTGGGGCCAGAAGGGTCTTGCAATATTTCACGTTCCAGTTGAGCATCCCCAGCCTGAAATCCAAAGTGCTCGGAAGAGCACTTCCTTCCAGTGTCATGAGGAAGCTCGGAATGTTTCAGGTTTCAGAGCATTTTGGAGTAGGGACTCTCAGCCTCAATTTGAACCTCTTCAAGGAAGCCACACACTGAAGCCCCCGATGTCCACCCTACACAATCCCAGCGCACCCTCTGAAGTCCTCAGCAACAGATTTTCTTTCTTCAAAAATAACCACAAGTCACAAACTCACACACAATCACAGAAGGGGGCTGTGGACACCCGCACAGAC